>NC_136072.1:832180202-832862517 GCF_964261635.1 Lissotriton helveticus | reverse complement strand
CACAGGTGCGGCAATTGCGCATCATGTGATATACTATAGAGGGCAAGGAATTCCAACATGCAGGGGTGAAGTGGACACACACAGAGTTCACAAATTGCAGGACTCGGAATGCGGTTTATATAATTATGTGCCCCTGCCAAAAAATCTATATTGGCAAGACGAATCAACAGGTGAACACACGCGTGACACAACATAGGTCCCGCATCAAGAATAAAGTGCTGACGGCACCTATGGTTGAGCATTTCATGTCTAACAAACACAGCGAAAGTGACTTTAAATGGTCAGTGTTGTTCTCAATAGACAAGATGAAACGCCGTACAAACGTTGACAATGTGTTGTTGAAAAAAGAGGCATATCTCATCTTAAAATTTAATCGTACACAAAGTGGTTTGAATACATTATCTGAGATCTCAAGGCTATGAAGATGCGGTAAACAGTGATCGTTTAGGTTAAGCAACAGTAATTGTCCAACATCAGCCAAGCCTTGGTCCTTCTGGATCTATTGGCGGCCTTTGACACGGTCGACCACACCATCTTGGTCGACCGTGTCAAAGAAGCGGGCATCGGCGGGACGGCCCTTTACTGGGTCCGTTCCTTTCTGACGAACCGTCACCAATCCGTCCGTCTCTCTCAGTTTTCGGCTGACAGGAGGATGCTTACCTGCGGTGTTCCGCAGGGTTCGTCCTTGTCACCACTTCTTTTTTTTTTTTATTAAAGTTTTATTTTTGTTGCAAAACACATTTAGTATAAGTAAACACCATCAGTCACTTGAACACATACAATCATGAGGCGCCCATGAGGCACATTAGACGCTGAGTCAGAATATATACCGGCCCTCGAGTGCCGTGTGGAACTGTGGCAAATCAAGTGACATGGTGAAAGGCAGTATACACACATTATAAAAGATACCGGTTGCATTTTCAGGTTTTTCGATGTGGTTTGCATATAAACAACTTAAACAAGAAAAACTGCACACATAGCTCTGCATGTTGGTGAGGTAGTATCTCCTGTATCCTGCATCCCAGTCCACTGCGAGGAACTTATCAAGCGATCCCATGTCCCCTGTCCCACCCCCTCTCCGTACCCCACCCCCCCTCATGCAAGTCCAACTCTCACCCATGTAAAGCACCCAACAGTCATCCTCACATTCAATCAGAGGTCCCCCTCGCTCTCAGATCCTTCGAGATCATCCTCTTCCAGTGGTTCGCATATGTCCCCTCTGTAGGAGTTCCACGTTTGCCACACCCCATTCCATTTGCGCGGGTTACTCCTCAGCTTATACACTGCCCTCTCAGTCAGCATGAGTATATCCATGTTTCTGGTCCACTGGGCCAGCGTGGGCAGGTCAGCCGATCCCCATTTCTGCGCTATGTCTCGTTTTGCCGTCACCAACCCCACCGTCACCCATGTTCTTGCATAAAAGGTGAGGTCAGTCGGCCCCCAGACATTCAACAGGCACAACCGCGGGTCCATAGCAAGGGTGGTGTGTAGTGCCTGGGCCATGGTGCGCAACACTCTTTGCCAGTAACTAACCAGCCGCGGACAGCTCCAAATCGTATGTAGAAACGAACCTTCTGCCCCGCAGCCCCTAAGGCAATAAGGATGCTCAGCCCTGTGTAGCTTGTGCAGTGTCGTGCGAGTATAGTAAATCCGGTGTAGGATTTTCAACTGTACAAGGCGGAATTTAGAAGAAATGCCTGCTTCGCGCGGGGACGCCAATGCTGCGTTCCATTCAGTGTCGTCCAGATCCCCCACCTCCAACACCCACTTGTCCTTCAGTCTCCCCAGTGGGTCAGGTATGTTGTTGAGTAATTTACGGTATGTTATCGAAGTCGCCCCCTCCTGCAAGTAGTCCGTGAGCAAACGGTCTTCTAGGGGGGAGGATTCAGGTGGGGATGTGTCAGGCGGGATCGCCGCTCGCAGTGCATGTCTGATCTGAATGTACCTGTACAGTTCTGTTTCTCTCAACTCATATTGTGCCTGTAGGGTTGCAAATGATATCACACCATCTCCCTCCCACATATCCCCCACTGTCGAAATACCAATATTATCCCACTGTTCAAAGCCCTTATAGCGCCGCAAATGGCCCAACGCCTTCGCGTCCCATAAAGGGGTAAGTTTAGTGATGATTCCGTCCCATTTCAACTTCACCTGTGCCTTGTACCAGAGACGCACTGTGTGTTTCGTAGGCCCCGTCAGCTTCGCCGCGACACCACGGTGGTACAGTGGGGTCAGCAAACTGTTCGTTCCCAATTGTTCCCTGTCTGCCCTAAACGCCGGGTCTTCCTGCGGGGCGTGTATCCACTGGTTAATAATTTTCAGCTGGGCCGCCCAATAGTATAGTTGTATGTTGGGTAGCGCAATACCACCGTCGTACCATCCCCTGTTCAATTTTGTGTGAGCGATCCTAGCTGGTTGGCTGCCCCAGAGCAAGCCTGAGATCTGCGCCGTTATTTTCTGGAGGAAGCTATCTGGCACCAAATATGGAGCATTTTCTAGGACATAGAGGAAGCGCGGCAGGGCCATCATTTTGAAGAGTGCTGCTCTTCCTAGTAACGTCAGGGGGAGTTCTTTCCAATTCTGTACATCACCACGGAGGCGGATTAAAGGAGGCTGCAAGTTTAGTCGTGTGAACTCCGCCTCATCCCGGGTGATATGAATCCCCAGATACTTAAAGGACGTGTGCGCCAGGGCTAGCGGACAGGAGTCCGGGAGCGGCGGGAGCGGTCCCCTCAGCTCAAAAATTATGGACTTCGCCCAGTTGATGGTGTAACCCGAGATCCGTCCATGGGCAGTACAGAGGGCCAGGAGGTTAGGAAGACTTTCTCCCAGGTCCGTGAGGTAAATGAGCATATCGTCCGCGTAGAGGGACACTCTATCTTCCCAGTGCGGAGCCCACTGAATACCTTTCAGGAGTTGTGTGGTGCGAATCGTAACTGCCAACGGTTGTCACCACTTCTTTTTAATCTGTACCTCACCCCTCTGATCCGCTCCCTCCGGGGAAGGAATGTCTCTGCATTTAATTATGCAGACGACATTCAGCTTGTCTTCAACCTTGACTCCTCTGATGAATCGGCCCAAAATTTCCAATCCACCCTCTGCCATATTAGTAATTGGATGGGCGCCCACCATCTCAAACTTAATCCCGACAAGACGGAGCTTGTTCTTGTCGGAGGCCCATCCAACCCTTGGAACTCCACTTTCTGTCCCCTTTCACTCGGTCACCCTCCCTGCCCCGCTGATAAAGTGAAAAGCCTGGGGGTTTATATCTCCCACAATCTCTCTATCAAGCATCAGGTCAGTGCCACTGTATCCTCCTGCTTTTTTCAGCTTAGGAAGATCCGAAAAATAGCCCACTTCTTGACCACCGAAGCCCTCACTCTGGCACTGCTGGCCCTAGTCATCTCTCGGATCGACTATGCTAACGCTTTGTATGCAGGCATCCCTCAATATCAAATCAAACGACTGCAGTTGATACAGAATCAGGCAGCTCGCCTGATCTATCGTCAACCTAAATATCATCATGTCCACCCCCTGCTTAAAGCCCTTCATTGGCTTCCTGTATCAGAGCGCTGCAAGTTTAAACTAGGTTGTCTTACTTATAAATCTCTGGCCGGTATCGGCCCTTCCTTAATCTCTTCCCTCCTACATCGCTATGTCCCTTCCAGACACCTCCGATCCTCTGACCATGCACTCCTCCAGGCACCCAGATTCAGGCGCAAAAAACACGGAGGTCTCAGATTTTCTTTCCTGGCCCCCTCATTTTGGAACTCTCTCCCACTGGAACTCAGGCTCACTTCCTCTTACTCTCAATTTAGGTCTCTCCTTAAAACCCATCTTTTCCGTAGTGTTTATACTTAAGCTCTTCTCACTTCCCCCTCTGCCTCTCACCAAATAAGTTGAACAGCGCCAAGAAACCGTCCGGTGTATGCCGCGCTTTATAAGTAATTTTTACTTTACATTTTTACATTACATAATTGTTGGGGATACTACATCACCCAGAATGCACCAAATTGAGATGCCCATATGTAACCGCCTCAAAATGGCCACTGATGCAGCGGACCGAGTGATTCACCTCCGACTTTTGAAGCAAACAGGTAATTAAATCGGGGGGTGAGCGAGATAAGATGCTCTTTTAGATCTAAATGCGGCCTGAGTGTTGAACTAACATGTAGTTTTTACACGCAGGAAACTGACAATACGAAACACGCCAGCCCGCAGTCATGGTCCACGCATATTGAAACGCGATAGGTAGAAGCAGCGGACGACGGCGCGAAGAACAAAACGCCGTAGTAAAGAGAGCAAACGCTGACTTGCCGCAAACAAGGTAGGCGACCGAGCAGCGCGTTTTACATTATGAGGTTCCGTGAATTCAGGACCCGTGTCATAAACATCATCATATCATGACGACTTTGGTACCAGCAGACCGAGAATGACGAGTATACTATATACGAGTATTTTTCGTCGTGTTCGAATGACGAGATCCCCATGAAATCAGAGATTCCGTTCTGAACCCTCGGGTTCCATTTTGTGTACGGCAGCCATTCTGTGGTTGCCCTCACATAGGCTGGTGACTAAGGCCGAACGAGTCTTTTGGGACACGTACAACTTTAGCTGACTTCTGTGTGACCTGGGCAAGCCGACTCCATTGCCCAGAGCCAAACCTGTTCCGCCAGTTCCTTTCCCAGTGGCCGATCGAGATTAGGGATCAAGGCACAACATGCCATAGCCTTTTATTGCACACAACAATGTCTAATCTTACTCACACCTGTCTCTGTTCCCTTCTTTATGACCTACTTTACGATGAGGAGGTGCCCGTTTTTATTAGGGGTCCAGCCGATTTATCTGATGAAGAGTGTTGGGTCTTGCCGGGTAATTGATAGTGGGCTGGACGATGAAATGTGGGCTTGTCATGCAACGCTTTTATTGTACACATGAGAATGTTCTACTGTAAATAAGGAATGTTTGCCTGAAGCGTAATATTTTGTATAAAAAGGGTTGACTGACTTTGCAAGATTGAGCAGTCTCCTGAGAACATACACCGTGTTGTACATCTAGGAACTCTGTTACTGGTTGCAGCCAATAAATTTGATTCTTTGACGTCACCAAGAAGTCTCTGCGTTTCTGTAGTCTGAGACAGGAGAATCCGAAGTCTTTGGGTGTGTCCACTGGCACCGCTGGGTTCTAAATAACCCGGTACTTCAATTAAAGCACCAAACATTATGTGCACCAAAGAGCTGACACTATATTTTTGCTAACAGGTCTTCATGTTTACTAGCACCAAGAGCAGCTGTACGATACACTAAAAGAAAGTACAGGTATGTTCCAAAAGCGTCTGTCCACCCGAAACACTGGCATAGAGATGTTTAAATAGTGATGCCTCATTCTCTTTGATCCTGCAGAAGAACGTTTACATCAATGCAATCACAGGCTGCAGCTTAAAAAGAAAAGGTGAACCCACAGAACTGGCCTCTAGAAAACAGGTACATTTATCAGCAATTGAGAGGTGACACGAAGAGATAGGGATCAGACAAATAATTAAAACACAATTTGTCTCTTTTACACATTTTTGCAGACAAGAGTGTGAGTGCCCTGAAGAGAATCTGGGAACTTGTTCCCCGGATTCGAAACGCGTCGGCTTAGAGAAGGAGAGAGTAGGAACATCGAGTGAAAACCGACCAGTGCTTGATCATTAAATGGATCAATCTCCTCTCTTTCTTGATTCTTACATTGTCCTTAATTGGTGTAATGTTTAGTGATTTTTTTTAAAAGTCTTGCAAAAAAATGAGTGATTGTCGTTTTTTGCAATGTGTGGTTTAATGTAAAAATTTATATAGAATATGTTTAATTGTTTGTACAGTTTTTGTATGTATATATGTTAGTTCGTGTAGAATGTAATAGCTTCTTTCTCACATCTAAAAAAATTAAAAACATGAATATGAAGATATAAAAAAAGCCAAAAGGGTAAAATAAATGGAACCCAAACAAACTAAGAATCATTATTTGTTTGTTTAGAGTGACTGTAAGTAGAAGTGGAGTAGGCATCTGTTGTTGTTTATAGATATTCATAGGGTCCAGCCTACCCAACGTCCCAGGACCTAGCTCAATAGCATGACATAATTCAGGAGATTAGGTCACCTCACCAAATGCAGCGCTGCTTTTTTCCCCGCACAGAGGTAAGAGTGCAGAGAGACTGACACAGACCAGTGGCCTTCTGATTGTGTTACTGGGGGCCAATATTGATAAAATAACAGCCCCAGTAACAGAACCGGCCCCCTGGGACAAAACCGGCCCCCAGCCCTTCCAGCCTACCGGGGGATTGCCCGGTGCCCGGCATTATCAGTCCGGCCCTGCAGACAACCACAAAGACACCCATCTTATTTGCTATGTCAGATTTCTATACGAAAAACAAATTTTTGAGGATTTGTTGTTCTGTAAAGAAATCAAAGGTGGAACTACAGGTCAAGACTTGTATGCGGTTGTGGCTGATTCTATGCAACAGAATCAAATTGACTGGGAGAGATGTGTTGGAGTTTGTACAGATGGGGGTCATTCAATGGCAGGATGCTACCAAGGACTTCAAGCTCGCATACGATCTAAAGCGCCTAATACACCGTATTGTAGTGTAGTTCCTATATTCCCAATAGGCTCTGCGCATTGGAATAATATAAACAGCAGTGTAGACGTAGGACTGAGGTCGACTAGGTCTCTACTGACTATATTAGACTTAATTAGTTTTGCCAGCTAGCTCAGAGGTCACTAGAAACTTTCTCGAATAAACAAGGAGGAGTTTAACTTCCCTGGATAGACAAGAAGGGATTAGCTTCTGACAACCATAAACATGACAACTTTGCTCCCTCAGAATAAGAGTGTATATCTTGAGTCGTGTGAAAACAATAGACAGCTATTTTACTCAGTCAATCGTGCATACTTAGTTTCACCAGAGTGCAGAGAATAGAGAGACGGGCGTTTTCAATAAAAGGTGTTATTTATTGAGCAGTCTTCCTTCTCATGCAAGAGAAATGAATTGCCACAATTGCAATACTTAACATGAAGTAAAGTGCGTACAGCAAAAGGAGTATTATAAAATAATACTGTAAAAGCATTGATATGGTTTCTTAGCCATATGATACTTTAAAATGGATGAAATGGAAAACATGGCGGCCGGCTAGAAGCAGGTCGCCACTGTGTGGAGGTGGTGGTGCGCTGACTCGTGTTAAAGAGGGTTGTCATCGGCCGGAGGACACTGACAGGAGTGCGGAGCTCGGAACTAGTTTGTTGGCTGCTGAAGAATCTCTGAGGATTGTGGTTTGGGTGTTTTTTAGAGACTGCCGGAGTACAGCGGTACAGCGGTACCGCATGGAGACGAACGCCGCGGATTCAGCGTGTGAGGATGGCAGCAAGCCTCTGGAGGCGGGGTCAGTCGATGGTGGAAGCGCGGTGGGGAAGGCGAGTGCCGCAGCAGTAGCAGTAGTCGGCTGGACAAGGGCTGCCCAGGAGGTAGGAAGGGGGAGACGGGCAGCGGCAAAGATAGCGCTACGAGCCGGTCGCGGTAGAGGACTGGAGCCCATAAACGCTAAAAACGCCAAAGCAGGGCATAGCCAGCCGGCTCCCCTAGTTGCTGCTACTACCATAGGTATGGGGCGGACTCGGGGAGGTCCGCATATGCATTAAGGAGCGCAGGGGTGGTAGCAGTAAGGCGGCGCTGGGGGGTTCACAGAAACAGTTGGAAAGTTTCAAAGTAAAAAAAGGTCAGACTCTAAGCAGGTCATTAAAGCAGCACAACGCAGTTTTGAGCAAAAAAACAAAACACAAAGCAGCTCCTTCTCCTTCTCTTAATACATACTTTAAAACAATCCCAAAAACGCTAATCTTGCGACCGGGCATTGACAGGGTGAGTTCTGAACAAGGGTGGCAAGGCCAGGTCCTTCCATTGAGTCCTAATAGGTACCAGGTTCTAGGGGAGGATTCGGGGGGCTCGACTCAGGGGGAAGGAGAGGAAAGTACGGCTGACGGGGGAGAGGAGGATAAGGCTGTAATAAGCGTCTCGGATAGTGAAGACATGGAGCCTTTGACGGTGGTTGAGAGCAAGGTAGAGGTCATAAGTGAGACGCGGGATCCCTCAATACAAGAGGACGATCTGCACTCTGGGGGGAACACAGGGATGCCTGAGCAAGATGAGGCTAACCCAGACAAACATATAATTACCCTTCTAAGGAAATTAGATAGAGACATGCAGGAGGGGTTTCACGTTGTGAAGGCTAATCAGGCAAGCATTCAGGCTTCATGTAACAGTTTAGAGGCCACGTTTAGTGAACTAAGTCAGCGCACAGAGGCTCTGGAGCTAGAGGCTAAGAAGCTCCGCGAGGAGGTCGTGATCAATCAAAAGGAAATCGATGAGATTAAATTTCGAGAGAGAGCACAGGATGAAAGGGTGGAGCGCTTAGAAAATATGCAGAGGCGTAACAATTTAAAAATCTTGAAGTTGCCTGAAAATAGCGAGGGTACAGACATAAGAAGATATGTGGCGCATCTTTTGAGCACAGAGTTAGAGTTAGAGGCAGATGAAGAGACTATTTTTGCTGATATACAGAGGGTACATCGAGATCCTTTTAGGTTGAACTCTAATAGGACTAAACCGAGGAAAATACTGGTCAACTTTTTGACGTATAATCTAAAAGAGAGCATCTTGTCAGTAGCCTTGAAAAAGAAATCCTTAACAGTTGACGGAGCAAAAGTAGAAATTAGATCCGACTTGTCCCCAGTAACGGCAAACAGGCAATGGGAGATGGGGAAACGAATGGAGCCTCTAAGGAATTTGGGCGCCACAGTTCAGCTTATATTTCCAGCATTTCTTAAAGTTATGTGGCGAAATAAGATGCACTCTTTCCGTACAGTTGAGGATGTGGACGACTTTATTGAGAGATGCGCAGAGATGACACGAGATGCATCCACTTTAAATTAGGGAAAGTAATTGTTCCTTTCGTTATAGGCCTAAGACAACACCTGTATAAGATTATTCGGAATTAGAGAAGCAGCACTACCACCAACGCATACACAAGGCCTATGGCCATGGGCAGACAGGAATGGTTTTCCAGAGGGAGGTGGGATGGGGGGAAGGGTAGGAGGTGGAAGTTGGGGGGGGGGGGAATACTAAAAAAAAAAAAATCCTCAGAGGCCGAAGGGTCGCCAGTGATGTAAAGATCAGTTGTTTCTTAAGAGAGAATGACAGGGGCTAACAGGAAGGAATTAAGAATTTTGTCCTGGAATGTTAACGGGTTACGGGTGAAATCCAGGAGAATGATTATTTTCAAATATTTAGACGACTCATTGGCACATATAGTTATTTTGCAAGAGACTCACTTAAATGCAGTAGAGAGTAATGACATGTTTGGAACCCAGAAGTGGATAGCTCATAAATATTATACACCCCCGACTATGGTGACTAAGGGGGTTGCAATTTTGGTTAGGGAAGGGGTGCAGTTTTCTTTTGGTGCTATGGTGGCAGAACCTGGGGTGAGGTGGCTCATAGTACAGGATACGGTGGCTGGGAAAGACCTTGTCCTGGTTGGATATTATGGGCCAAATATTGATGACCTGGGACCTCTGGATAACCTAGCGGCTGAAATATTAAGTTTTTCTGGCAATATTGTCCTCATCTACAGACCCCCGGGACCACGCACACAATTCAGCGAAGACATCGCCGACTTCATCAGCCCGCACGCCCTCCCCTCCGCCGACTACATCCTCCTCGGGGACCTCAACTTCCACCTGGAGAACAACAACGACCGCAACACCACCACCCTACTGGACAACCTCGCCAACCTCGGACTCAAGCAACTGGTGACCACCCCCACCCACTACGCCGGACACACACTCAACCCGGTCTTCTCTTCCAGCAAGGACATCGCCTTCAGCCACGCCACCGGACTCCACTGGACGGACCACAGCTGCGTCCACTTCAGCTTCAGAAGGACCACGATCCACCATCACCAGCAACAGGTTCCCCGCAGAAGCTGGAACAAGATCACTGCAGACCAGCTCACTACTTCCCTGAGCAAGAACCCTCCCACCAGCACAACGAACCCCAGCCAAGCGGCCACCAACCTCATGAAATGGATCAGCGACTGCGCAGACGACCTCGCCCCTCTGAAGACCCCGCCGAGCAGACCCGGCGGCAAGAAAGCACCATGGTTTAACGACGAACTCAAGAGCTCCAAGAAGAACTGCAGAGCACTCGAGAAAACCTGGCGCAGAGACCCAACACCGGACAACATGACTGCCCTCAAGCTCGCCACCCGAAAACACCACCAACTGATCCACGCCACCAAGAAAACCGCATTCAAGGAACGACTGGACAACAACGCACACAACAGCAAAGAACTCTTCAACATCGTGAAAGAGCTCTCCAACCCCAACGCCGGAAACAACGACATCACCCCTTCGCAAGACCTCTGCAACTCCCTCGCCTCCTACTTCCACAACAAGATCGCGGACATACACAACAGCTTCTGCACTCAACCGATGCACGCCACGACCGAACCACCGCCCTCCGCGCCTGGACCCCGATCAGCACCGA
Source organism: Lissotriton helveticus (assembly GCF_964261635.1). Classification (NCBI taxonomy): domain Eukaryota; kingdom Metazoa; phylum Chordata; class Amphibia; order Caudata; family Salamandridae; genus Lissotriton; species Lissotriton helveticus. The sequence goes on along the minus strand of NC_136072.1, from coordinate 832,851,938 downwards.
AGACACCGTCCACTCGATGAACTCCATCCACTCCGGATCTCCGACAGACCCCTGCCCTCACCACGTCTTCAACAAGGCCGACGCTGTCATCGCACCCCACCTGCGGGACATCATCAACACCTCCTTTGACACCGCTACCTTCCCGGAGAGCTGGAAACACGCCGAACTCAGCGCCCTACTTAAGAAGCCATCAGCCGACCCCACCGACCTCAAGAACTACCGCCCCATCTCGCTGCTCCCGTTTCCGGCAAAAGTCATCGAGAAGACCGTCAACAAACAACTGGCCGCCTTCCTCAAGACGAACGGCTCCCTCGACCTCTCGCAGTCTGGCTTCCGGGCCAACCACAGCACCGAGACCGCCCTGATCGCAGCTACCGATGACATCCGAGCCCTGCTCGACAACGGAGAAACAGCGTCCCTCATCCTCCTGGACTTTTCCGCGGCCTTCGACACTGTCTGCCACCGTACCCTAGTACAGTGCCTCAGCAACGTCGGAATCCAGGAGAAGGCACTGGAGTGGATCATCTCCTTCCTCGCCGGAAGGACACAGAGAGCCCGCCTCCCCCCGTTCAGATCGGAGGCCACCGAAGTCATCTGCGGCATTCCTCAAGGCTCCTCGCTCAGCCCAACACTCTTCAACGTCTACATGAGCCCCCTCGCAGCCATCGCATGCCAGCACAACCTCAACATCATCTCCTATGCCGACGACACCCAGCTGATCCTCTCCCTCACCAACGACCCCGCCACCGCCAGAGCCAACCTACACGAAGGGATGACAGACGTTGCCAAGTGGATGATGAACAGTCGCCTGAAACTGAACTCGGACAAGACGGAAGTCCTCATCCTGGGTTCTTCACCCTCCGCCTGGGACGACTCCTGGTGGCCCCCCGCCCTGGGCAGCACACCCAAACCCACAGACCACGCACGCAACCTGGGATTCATCCTGGACTCCTCCCTCTCCATGACCAGACAAGTCAACGCCGTCTCCTCGTCGTGCTTCAGCATCCTGCGCATGCTACGTAAGATCTTCCGATGGATCCCCACCGAGACCAGGAAGACGGTCACCCAGGCCCTCGTCACCAGCCGTCTGGACTACGGCAACTCCCTCTACGCCGGAACCACCGCCAAACTCCAGAAGAGACTCCAGCGGATCCAGAACACCTCAGCACGACTCATCCTGGACATCCCCCGCCGCAGCCACATCTCCGGACACCTGAGAGACCTGCACTGGCTCCCGGTCAACAAGAGAATCACCTTCCGGCTACTCACCCACGCAAACAAAGCCCTACACAACCAAGGCCCAAGATACCTCAACAGCCGCCTCAACTTCTACGCTCCCAAACGCCAGCTTCGATCGACCAACCACGCCCTCGCCGCCGTCCCCCGCATCCGAAGAGCCACCACAGGAGGAAGGTCCTTCTCCTACCTGGCCGCCAAAACTTGGATCTCCCTTCCGACCCACCTCCGCCTGACCCAAGACCACCTCGCCTTCAGGAAGCAGCTCAAGACCTGGCTGTTCGAGCAGTAGCGGACCCCCTCCCCCCAGCGCCTTGAGACCCTCCGGGTGAGTAGTGCGCTATATAAATGCTTTGATTGATTGATTGATTGATTGATTGATTGATTGATGGCCGGAGATTTTAATACGGTCATGGATAAAGACCTAGACCATTCAGGAAAGAGAGCGCAGAGGAATGTTAAGATGTCTAACAGAGTAAGGGTGCTGTTAACACAGTTTAGAATGTGCGATATTTGGCGTATTAAATCAGGTCAGAAGGTGGGCTATACATACTATAATCAAAAGTATAGACATAAGTCAAGGATAGACTATTTTTTGTTAGATCTAAGGATGGTGGAGCATGTTACAAGTATTAGTCATATAGGAGTGCATCTATCAGATCATTCAGCTATCCTTTTACATTTGACGTTTGGCCAAAAAACGCAGAGCCCGGTTTGGAGATTAGATCGCACGATTCTGTTAGATCAGGAAGCCATGGAGATTGTAGAAGGCGAACTGGATGTTTTCTTGACTGCGAACATAGACTCTGCCAAGCTAGATGTGGTTTGGGACACGTGTAAGGCCTTTTTGAGGGGGAGGCTGGGGGCCTTAGGGGCAAAGAAGAGAAGGTCATATTATACCAAAATTACTGATCTGGAAGAAAAAATCAGACAAAATGAGGCAAGGATCATGGGAGAAAATGAGCACCAGATAAGGGACCAGGCCATTTTTGACATTTCAAAACTGAAGGCTGAATTAGTTACAGTTCTTGCAGCTAGAAATAAGGAGAAGATGGGATGCTAGTAGCTTGGCGCATTTTAGTTATGGAGAGGGGTGTGGTAAGCTTTTGGCATGGAAAGCAAAGAAGGACCTGGTTCGAAACTTTATTAAGGAAATTAGAGTGGATGGGTCTGAAGGGGACACAGCTTTTACTGATAGGGGGGAGATTGCAGAAGCTTTTTTTGAGCACTTCTCCACGGTTTATAAGGAGGAGTTAGTACCAGATCTACAAGAGGTGAGAGCATGGGTGCAGTTAATAAAGCCACTTCCAGTTCAATATAAACAGATTTTGAATTCAGAAATTTCACTGATGGAGGTGGAAAAAGCCATAAAGAATGGTAAGAGAGGTAAGGCCCCGGGACCAGACGGTCTCCCTCTGGAGGTCTATAAGGCCCTGATTGGTTCAATTGCTCCTCCATTACATTGATTATTTAATAACATCTTTAGAGGAGACACAGTGATGCCGGAGTCTTGGAATGAGGCGGTAATAGTTCTGATCCCAAAACCCGGCAAATCCCCCAAATATTTAGATGCATACAGGCCAATATCATTATTAAATAATGATTATAAACTATTCACTAAAATCATGGCCGACAGATTGAGTCTAGTTATCTCGCATTTAGTTCATGAGGACCAAAAGGGATTTATGAAGGGTAAATATCTAAAAGAACTCACTTTCTCAGTGGTTGGCGCAATAGATATGGCTACAGTTTTTAATCTTCCCCTTGCTCTTATTGCCCTCGATGCCGCTAAGGCGTTTGATCGCGTGAATTGGCTTTATCTGAAGAAACTCATTCAGCATTTAGGACTAGGTCCAAGCTATACCAACACCTTGCTAGCATTATATAGCTCCCCTACCTCTAAGGTGCTTGTCAATGGCATTTTGACACCCTCCATTAGGGTAATGAGGGGTACGCGTCAGGGATGCCCCATTTCTCCATTATTATTTAATTTGTATATAGAGCCACTTGCTTGTAGGATTAGAGCTAGGGATACAATAGCTTCTTTTAGGGCAGGGGAATGGAACAAGAAGATTGGTCTCTACGCGGATGATATTATTATTTTCACTTCAAACTTAAAAGAGTCAATGGGAAACTTATTTAAGCTCACTAAAGAATTTGGCAAGGTTTCAGGGTATGAAATCAATGAGAGCAAAACAGAGCTAATGGCATGGAACTTGGATACGTAGGACATTAAATGTAAGAAGGAGATGAGATATCTAGGCGTGAGAATAACGCAGAATATAGCGGATTTAACAAAAACTATTTTTTTTTTAAGGTGAAGAAAGAAATAGGGATTACATTGCGAAATTGGAGTCATTTACCTCTCACCCTGATTGGTCGTACTAATTTGATTAAAATGGGGATTTTACCAAAACTTACTTTTCTGTTTGAAACAATTCCCTGGGACTTTGACAAGAATGGGCTTAAGAGATTACAAAGCGAGATTTGTTCTTTCATTTGGGCCTCTAAGGGATCTCGCCTATCTTGGAAGAAAATTAGAAGAAGATGGGACAAGGGCGGGCTGGCAGCCCCAGACTTTTTGTTGTATGACTGGGCTTTTCGTTAAAAAAATTTGAGAGAGTTTATGGGAGTACCGAAAGTTACAACCAACGGGTATATCTTTTTGGCTATGTTAAGCTTGAGCAACTATGATGAGGACGGATTCATGTATAAATTTTCAGACCCAACATTTTTCAAAAAGGTGAAATTGAAAACTTTACGGGAAGCGGCAGAGCTCTGGTATAAAATAAGGAAACAAGCAAAGTTGAGTTATTATGGGTATAGTTCGTCTATTTGGGATACACCAGGAACACCGTCTTGGGCAGAGGATGCATTGGCTATCCTGTTGAGAATAGCAGGCTTAAAAACTTGGGGAGACCTATTCCCAGAAGGAAAGCTGATTGGCTGGACACAAGGGGCACAGGTGTGGGGTAAAGGGTTATCTAAATTTAAATACTTGCAGATGCAAAGTTGGGCAAACAAGTTGGATACGGTTATCGGTCTCCAGAATGACTTTGAAGTCAAAATATTTCTACCACAACCATTTAAGAAGGAAGTCGCGATATGGTACTGGGCAATGGTGGAGATGGAAGATGGCCCGTTTACACTGCCGGAACTGCTATGGGGAGATTGCTTGCCGGACATCGCTACAGAAAACCAATGGCAAGTAATGATGGCTATACTTTATAAAACTGTAAAATCTGCAAATTTAAGGCGGAATGTTCTGTTTACTATCCATAGAGCCTATTGGACTCCCCGTAGACTATCGAAGTTTAAGGCCGGCGGACGGGTTGAGTGCCCAAAGTGTAGAAATATAAATGTGGGGAATTTTGGGAGGCGGTAAGCAACTGTTTGTCACAATCAATTGGCTGCACGATAGAGGTAAGCCCTGAATTAATTATTACTGGGAGACACGATCTACAGGATAACAGAATAAATGATAAAGTAAAATTAGTCTTTTATGGGGTTCTGCTTGCTCGCAGGGAAATCTGTAAGGTATGGGTAGAAGCTATGGCACCGACACTTATGGACTGGTTAAAGAGCATGAGATATTTTGCGACACTAGATTCCAAGGGTCGTATGAACAAGAAGCATAGATTTTGGTCACTTTTTTTTGCAACATTTTGGGTAAGGAGTGGGCCTTCGCCTTGGCATATTGTAAGAGATCAGGACACCAAAAAAAAAAAGAAATCCTATGATTAAGGCCTTGGCCTATCTCGCAGGCGTGTTGAGTAGGTCCGTCCTTCGTGAAGGCGGAGTCGGAGACCGGGCTGCGGCCTCCATTAGGGCTGTGCCATTGTTCTACAGGGCGGTATAGAGGGCTTTGGCCCAGTGCAGGCTGGAGAGCCGCATATGCCCGAGTCTACAGCCAGCATATGAGATAAAAGCCCAGGGCGGAAACAATCGAACATTGGGTGGCGTAAAGGCTAATGAGGATTAAAAAAAAAATAAAAAAATGACAACTTTGCTCCCTCAGAATAAGAGTGTATCTCTAGAGTCGTGTGAAAACAATAGACAGCTATTTTACTCAGTCAATCGTGCATACTTAGTTTCACCAGAGTGCAGAGAATAGAGAGACGGGCGTTTTCAATAAAAGGTGTTATTTATTGAGCAGTCTTCCTTCTCATGCAAGAGAAATGAATTGCCACAATTGCAATACTTAACATGAAGTAAAGTGCGTACAGCAAAAGGAGTATTATAAAATAATACTGTAAAAGCATTGATATGGTTTCTTAGCCATATGATACTTTAAAATGGATGAAATATATACATACATATATACATTGACAAACGAACTCAACTGGTGCTTCTAAATACGCCTACCCCGGTGTACCTGACCTAAGCCTGATACGTGGGAAGGAGTAAGTAAGTTGCAGTTTAAGTTAAGTTGGTTTTGCCAAGAATCTGAGTCAAGAATTCTCTTTAAGGGTTTAGTCAGCTCCGTACCGGGGTAATAGAAAGCAGAAGGTCTGGTATCTCTCTCTCAGGACTCGATATCCCAGGCAACCCGCAAGGGCAGCTGGAAACATCGGAGCTGGATTTCTCGGCTGGAGAAAAGACAGCGTCTTTCTCAGTGCGTCAAAAGGGAGAGGTGGCGTCTGTGGGCTCTCGCATCAGCTGGGCTCTCGGGCAAGTAGATAGCCGCTCTGCTCCAAACCACCGTGTGTTTGCTTAAGGCAACTTTGGTATATTTATACCTGAAAGGTGCCGGGTTTGACGTAAGGTTGGACATAAGACGTCAATAAAGATGTCACTAAGAACTGGCCGTTCTTTCAGTGTTCGCAGGAGTTCTAGGACAAATCAAAACAGAAGCATGGGGATTTCCCAGGTTGCTGGAGGTTTGTTTTGTTTAAAGAACTCGTTGTACTCTCTAGGAGCCTGGGGAAGTAGCCTTGCTTAATTTGGACTGCATGGGCTACGACTAAATATGGATAAGATTCTTATGCCTTTTATAAGGATATTATTTATTGTAACCACATAAGGGCATAAATCAGGAATATCCAATTAGGGTCCTAGATAGAAATACAACACCCACTCCACGATCTAATGTCCCTCATTACTAAAACTAAGCAATAGTAAACATATAATGGTGCATGTGTTTTCCAACCCACCCCAAAATACATAACTCGCATTTGAAATGGTATATGGTAAATACACGAAAAATGAGTATTGGTACTGTACGCTTTTCAAGCAGTGGTATCATTCAGTTAAAAATGCATATATATATATCAGCTGAATGAATTGCGAAAATTACACATGAAATGGCTCTGAATACAGAAGAGAAGGTCGAGACCATTCCATCAAATAATAATACAAATGTTGTACATGTGCTAGAGGCTGAGGTAAAATATTGTCTCTAGAGTCCCTAAAATAGAAGCTCTGTTCTCAAAGAATAGTTCTACTTTAAGCAGAGTACTCTGTGCCAGAAAAAGGTAAATATTTTGGAAGTGGAAAAAAAATAATTTCGCTTTCAGGGGAAAAAATAGTTCCAAATGTTTTCAGTAGCTTTTGTTTATCAAAGCTGAAGGCCGAATTCAGAGTTCAGGGAACGCTGTGTGCTCGTTAAAAGTTACTCTTTCTGTTCAGAGGAGAACATCATTTCAGACAGACTCGCAAAAAATTGGTCTACAGCATCAGGTGAAAGTTCGACCAAGTTTGAAAATGCCGCAACAGTGCAGTCGTGAGAATGATTGCTATCATCGATGTCAGGATCAGCAATGCTCACTGAAGGTTGTACCTGTGTGATGCTGCTCTCATCTTGTACTCCACTACCACATACTCGTAGTGGTGAAGTCTCAACGAATGCCGTCATCAGAATGGGTAGCCGCTGGGGACAACACGATGCATGAGCCGTTACAGGACCTAGCAAGGTATCAATATCCATTGGTACTGCTGATAGTAGTGTAAGACAGACGTCCAACACGCATTCTTCTCCGCATAGCATACATCGAAGCAGAGGTAAGATGCAATTTTGCCAGATAGGTCTGAATGAAAGAAACCAGGTCATATTCAGATCTCTTAGCCGGGCTAGTCCGAGGACTTTAGTTATGCGGTCCAGATAGCGTATAGCTAGGATCGTTTCTTCCATCGTTGCTGGAGTCTTGTCTGCTGTTTGGTTTGCCATATCTGAGCAGAAGAATCAAAAATAAAATTCCTGCTACGAGTCCCAAAAGTAGAGGTAGGCCGCCAAAGACAGAATGGACAAAATTGGGGAAGATGCCCAGAACTGTTTCAAACGGTGTTAACAGTCCCGAAAAAATTGTCTTAAATACGTGTGCGATGCCACTGGTATCTGACATGTTTAGGATTTGGCTCAACATTTCTACGAAATGCACTGGGCAATTTGTTGATAAAAGGGTATGTATCTCTGCCGTTGTCCTTGCAACTTGCAGATCATACGTTTCTTTAGACTAGGTCAAAGGCACAGTTGGCTGTAAAAGAATAGACTTCATTCTGCTTAAAGTATCAATTCGAATAGAAGAGATATTCAAACGAGGCCATATTGCAGCCTCCATATCTGGGTTGCTGTTTGGATACAATACTTGCATACAGCAAGGAACTAACGCTGACGAGATAGGCTTTTCCTGGCACCATGCCACAACAGCTGTGGTCATTTATTAGAATATAGCTCCTGTTAGAAAGTTGTCTAAAGAATGGCTCTATCTGTGTTGCAGGAGCCGTGCAGGTGACATGAAAGGTTATTCGAAGAACCTTCGCAGGCTTCATGCAAGTTAATACCTTGACACAGAAGTGTACCGCTTAGTGATCTTTTACAATTTTTACCACTAAGAAATACATTCTTTTTCTTTTCACTGTACCATGTGTGTGTATAAGGTAAATTCCATGTTGACTTGATGTACCCTTTACCCAACCTTTCATACTGGCCCGCTGGTATATATTCTTGGCAATATTTAAATTGGAAAGTTGTTATCGGAATTGTGAGTATTCCGTGTATTATCCATTCAATGACAGGTCTTTCTGACATTGTCAATGGTAATCTCTCAAGTTTTTCAATGCTCAGAATCGTATAGTCTGCTCCTTTTGGTGCCAAACTGATATGTTTATCAGTAAGGTTAAAGATAGAAAATAATGACGTTGTGTTGATTAAACGCCATGGTACGTAGCCTGAACACAGATTTTGCAACGTCCAGCTAAGCTGTACAATAGAACGTAATTGGGACTGACCATGTTGTAACATTAGTAAGTCATGCTCTATTGTATCAATAGCAGATGATACAATACTGTCCAGTGCACATATTCTGGACGACAGAGTTGTTAACCCATTGTCCACAACAGAAAGTGATTTTTCCAAATGAATACGATCAATTTCTCGTATTTTTTCTGCTGTTTCAATTTGCATTACTTTCCAAGCTTCTTTGTACGCAGCGTATATACCGGCCGCTATGAAACGTTTTTGACGCTGTTTGCGTGGTCCCAATATGAAATCACGCAAGTCAGCACCGTCTTTAAGTAAAGTCAAGTGTTGCTTAATTTCAGCCAGTGTGGATTTCTGTAGCCATTCGAGGCATAGTTTCCCTACACTGTATGTTGTAACTATCCCTGGATGTTGTCTCTGGGAGTATCTTGGGTCTGGCCTGTTCAGTTTTAACCCCTGTATTTTGTTCAGGAATCTATCTTGACAGTTATTTGTGTCTGTGGGCCAGATCAACCATTTTTTCCAATCAGGATGTGTTCTGTTTTGGTATAAAATATATGGGATACGTCTATCTCCATATCAGTAGTGTTATTACTATCAGGTATGGGCTTTGGAATAGACGGTTTGTTTAAGTCCTTTATTTTGGCTAGGCCAAGACAGGTAATCTGTTGAATGGTGTCATTCAAGAATATTAATTGTTCTGGGATCATGCAGGCTCTAAACAATACTTCTAAACTTTGGACCTGCCATTCTTTTGTACCCTAGATGGTTTTTGTTTCAATGTTGTTTTTCCAGAATTCAAAACCAAATGTAATCATTTTTTCATAAAATGTTTCAGAATAGATTAATTTAGTATTTGTCAGCATTGTTTTCATTCCTGTCTTATTTAACATTTTAAAATAAAACGTTTCTGCATCACTTGTGTTAAACCCTGAGAAGTATGGAAATTTCTCATAAAACGTTTTTGAGCTGCTTTTAGGCGGTGTTGCACAATGTTCCCATTGATTATAATTAAAAACATTTCTAGGTTGAGCAGATTTATGCAAATAGTAATGACCAAAGTGATTATAACAGTACATTTCTTCATAATTTGATGAACCCTGTAAGTAATCACGTTCTATAAATTTCGCTGACATTACTAAATCCGACATCATATTATTAATATTTTCAAAGTCCCAATCATCAGAGACAGTACTTGGTTTTACAAAGTCACTTAATGAAACCTTGAACTGATGTGGATATTTCAAGAGCTCAATCGGGCCAAAAATGTCGAATTCAGTTCTGTCCCATGCTACCCCACCGGGTATTGGATTGGCTGTGACATTCACTGATGATAGTTCTCTTTTCTCGATGTGAGATGACTTGTGAGGCTTTAGGACCAAGTTGATGTTCTGACTTGCTGTGTCCAATGTACTGTATTTTCCTTCAATGAATTTTCCCAAAGAACCATGATGAGCCAAAGCAGGAGGAAAAGTACACCTAACACAATCCAAAATTCAATCCATGGAGAAATCAGATAGGTTTCTTTGAGTTGATGAAAGAGTTCTGTTACTTTTTCTTTGAAAGTTTTTGTTGCTGGCGTTTCTTCAGGCTCGCTTGGATCTTCAGAAAAGTCATCGAAATTGATGAAGTAGCCAGATGCAGTTCTGTCAATTGTTGGAATTGCTTCCGAATTTTCATTTGCTTTTGGATTTTTCTTTGTTTCATTAGCATAGTCTGAGGCTACATCGTTGTAAACTGGTGTTTCTTGACGAACTGTTGCAATTTGGGTTTCAAGAGGCATAAGTTCCATGGCTTTGTTGCATAGTCCTTTTTTATTCACTGCAGATTTATTGAATGTGACTAGTCTCTCAGTTTGAACCTCTTATATTGTAGCAAATTTTGGTATTCTGCTATTTCTTGGGAGTCCACTGGGCCTACTACTTATTATTGGCCACATGATTGTGGTTTTACCAGGTCGATGGATACAACTCGGTTCTCCTTTTTACCAGCAAGGGGCGGTAGTACAACTGATCTTGTTCCGCTGACAGCTAAGACAGGTACTGCTTTTCTGTAAGAAGGCCCAAATTCCTTCTTTACCGCGATCTTCTCTCTGACCAGATCCCCAATCTTTGGAATCCAGACAGGTCTTGCTGGGACAGGCGGTTTTTCTTCAGTGGCTGTTGGCTGTTGCTTTAACTTTATGTTGCTCAGGTTTCGTCTAGTTTCATTTAATTCCTGTAAAACAGCCAAACGGTCTTTGATATCAAAGCATTTTTCTTCTACCACTGAAGTGTGACTATCAAGGTCCTGAATACACATTCTAGTACCGAACAATAGTTCGTACGGACTGAAACCTTTTAGAGAATTTCTTGGCAGATTATTAAGACTACGTTGGACACTTGTTAAATGTTGGACCCATCCATCACCCGAACCTAATACCCTCGCCGTTATAGATTGCTTTATGTCCCGGTTTTTTCTTTCCACTACCGCATTTCCCTCAGGATGGAAGGGACAAGAGTACCGCAATGCGATGCCCATGCTGGTCATGGCCTCCTTATAAGCCCGAGAGCTAAAAGCAGGACCCTGGTCAGAATGTAGCATGCCAATTGCGTATATGCCGATAAAGACTCGCAAATCTTTTATAACAGTTCTGGGGTCAGCCGTGCGCTGGTGTCTACATTTTAAGTGAATCTAGTCTTAAACATAAATGGGACGCATTTTTCCTGCTGGATTTTTGCGTATAGATAGCCTTATGCTTTCTAAAAGAAGGGACCTGGCATTATTACTCCGGTCGGTTCGTGACTGCGATCTCTGTTGCAGTTTGGACAGCCCATTGCAACTTTGTAATGTTGCAGGCTCATCCCCGGCCACCAGTATTCTGATTGTAATTATTTCTGAGATTCCTTGATCTCTCGGTGCCTTAGACCCAATCCCATGTGTGTGTCTGCTATTAAAAAGACTCTCCTGTTCGTGTTTGGAATAACTCTATCCCCCCCTCCAGGGATTCGAGCAAAAGGAACGGAGTTTGCATCAATTATGTATGTATAATTGAGTGGATAGTTCACAGGTAATGCTGCATAGTCGTCTTTTGAAGACGCTTTTACTGCCAGCATTGTTTCTCCGTCTATGTATTTTTCTGAACGCTTTTTTGTGGCTACGGAAGCCGGTTGAGCTGCTTCCGCTGTGGCTGTGTAAGCCAATGAATTCCCTGCAACGTGAACGCCATCACGTTGATGACTCAGTGTATGTATCACGTGAGTCTTTTGTAGTTCTTTCTGCAAAAGAACTACCTGTTCCCAAAGCTTTTTATGCTTTATTGTGGCACCTGTCATCTTTGTAATCGTTTTGAAACCAGTTCTGCAACTCCGGGTTGTAAGATTTGACGCAGTAATGCGAATCGCACACTATTAGTGTGGGGAATTCGCGATCGGCATTTTCAAGCGCCATCTTTAAAGATCTTATTTCAGCTCGCTGAGTTGAACCGTTTCTGAGCGATTCAGTTTTGGTGACTATTGGTCTGAATTTACCAAAGCGCCAGCGACCTTTAACAATCGCGCACGCTGCGTTGTAGGATTTCTTCTCTACATCGTAGTGTTGTGCAAATCTATCAATGTAGATTACACATGTGTACTGTTCGAGAGGCAGAATTTCAATTGGCAGAGGATATTCTTCTTCATATTCTAGATTTTCTAGTTTTTTCATTTTCGGGTCAAAATAGTATTTCACATCTTCTGGAGCAAGAGAATTTTCCCATTGTATCCATTTTGGATCTAATGCCACGGTAGTCAAATTGCCTGGGCTTGTTAATGCCTCAAGGGCTGATTCTGCTGTTAAAACAGTTATCTTCCTGCCTTGGGCTTGGGCTCTTTCTTTTGCTACAACAGTTTGAACCGCTATTATAATCTTTTCAGTAGAATTGAATTTCATTTCAGCTTGTGTGTACAAGTGTGATTTGTAAGCTATTGGTACCGTTTCTCCCTCATTAGAGGTCAGGTACGTGGACGGTGGCCCGTTTCGCTGCTGCCCTTTTGGTATTTCAAGGGAGTTTCCCTACAGTTGGGTTTTGTTATTACATGTTTTTTTCCCCCTTTTAAATGTCTTCCTGACCTTTCATGAGTGCGATGGGGGGGGTAGCCGAGGGAGAGTTGGAAGTGAAGATACTATGGATGGGTGCTGGACTGCTAATGTGGGGGTGGGGGAGAGGAATATACTGATGTGCGATGACGACGAACAAAATATGTACCTGGAACATTAGGGGTATGCACACACCAGCACGCCATTATCAAATATACTCATACTTGAAAAGACACCAGGTACAAATCGCACTTCTGCAGGAAATGCACTTGAACAAGACGGAGGTGGTCGCACTGCGACGTAGATGGAGGGGGCAACTGTATGCTACTGAGTACTCCTCGTTTGCCAGGGGAGCGCTAATATGGGTGAAGCCGGGTACTCCCTTTGCGATGACTGAAGTGCTAACCGATCCGGAGGGCAGATATGTGCTGGTGAAGGGCCGCATGGATGGGCAATCTATAGTACTAGCGTCCATATACTCTCCGAATACGGAACAGGGGGGCTTCCTGGCACGCGTCTCGGAAAAACTGTCACCCTGGCACGGAGTCCCCTGGGTTCTGGGAGGGGATTACAACACGGTATTGGATCCAGCACTGGATCGCTCGGCCCCACCTAGGCCTGATGCCACGTCTCTGGGAGCCATAAAGGCACTCACCCAGTGGGCGACACAGTGGGACCTGAGGGATGCATGGCGCGCACATAACCCTAACACTAAAATATACTCCTATTACTCAGGGGCACACTCGTTACATGTCCGCCTGGATAGATATATGGTGTCGTCGGAATTGTTACCACACATAACGGATACACAATACCTTGGCCGAACGCACTCTGACCACAACCCGCACACGCTGCACATAGCTTGGGAGCGCCCCCGCCCGCCCATCCCCACGTGGCGCTTACAGCCGGCCCTACTACTAGACGCCCCCTTCCGAGACTCCCTGCAGGCATGCGTAGCAGATTATTTTACTGACAACTCAGGCACGGCGTCCTCCCCGCAGATCGAGTGGGACGCCTTCAAGGTGGTAATGCGGGGTCACTGCTTGGGAACACAGGGCGGTATACAGAAACAGTTAGAGACCGACCTACGCCGGGTGGAGGCTGAATTGCTCTGCCGGGAACAGGAGGCGGTGGAGGGGACGGACATCGGGCTGGGTGAGGCCCGCACGGAACATGAGGCGCTACTAGAACGACTGCGTCACGTCAACTATGCGGCGCACTCGGCGCGAACACACCAATACAGCGACAAACCCGGGAGACTGCTAGCCTGGCTGGTCAGACAAGAGAGCCGTACTGAGCCGATATCAGCCATACGGACGAACATGGGAGAAGTAGTGCACACACAGAGTAAGATACATCAGGCCTTTGTGCAGCATTTCCAGGCCCTATACAGGTCGCAGCTGAGGGTTTCGTCGGATACCATAGCTGATTACCTAGAAAACATCCCACTACCGTCCCTTACAGAGGCACAGCGAGGAGACCTAGGGGCACCTTTCACGCGGGAGGAGTTGCGAGAGGCTATCTTCGCGCTATCCAATGGCAAATCACCAGGCCCAGATGGCCTGCCTGCCGAATTCTTTAAAACCTGTTCGGATACGCTGATCCCGGAACTGCTCAAAATGTATAATGCTGCGATAGAGGACTCGGCGCTTCCTGCTACGCTAAATGAAGCTAACCTGGTTTCTCTTCTGAAGCCAGGTAGAGACGGAACCAACATGGGCTCCTATAGGCCCCTGGCAATGTTGAACACCGACTATAAAATCTTCACCTCTTTGCTGGCTCGTCGCCTAGCTACGGAGGTCCCTGCCCTGGTTCATACTGACCAAAATGGTTTCGTGCCAGCGAGGAGCACCTCGCGCAACATCCGCCGTCTCTTCCGTGTACAGGACACAGCAGTGGCACACTGGCCGAGATCGGGTTGTCTGGTTCTCGACCTCGAGAAGGCCTTCGACTCAGTGGAGTGGCCCTACTTGGGGGCAGTGCTGGACAGATTTGACCTGGGAGGCGCGTTCGAGGAGATGGTAGACCTCATCTATAAGCGGCCGAGTGTCAGAGTGCGAACGGGCAGGCTATTCTCTGAGGCGGTACGGGTGCGCAGAGGCACCCGACAAGGTTGCCCGCTGTCGCCCCTACTCTTTTCTCTGGCAATTGAACCCCTGGCAGCGCTACTAAGATCGCGAGGGGAGGGATGGGGAATCCCGCTGGCTGATGGTACACATATAGTTTCGCTGTACGCGGACGATTTACTCCTGTACGTACGAGATCTCACAGCAGTGCCAGATGAATTGTCGGATATTTTCCAGACATTCGAAACAGTATCGGGACTGAGGGTCAACTGGGCAAAGTCTGGAGTGTACTCCTTCAGCCATGAAACGCAGGAGTGTGACGTGACCCTAGGAGGTGTCAGGCTGACCTGGTATCCCACCTCCTTTAAGTATCTTGGAGTGCACATATATAGAGACTTGGAGAACATACTGGAGGGCAACCTGGGACGTGCCATGTCCTCTTTACGAGCACAGATGGCTTTCTGGAAGACACTGCCCCTGAATGTACCGAGCAGGATTGCTCTAACCAAAATGATAGCGCTGCCCAGACTGCTCTATCACTTTGCCAACATCCCATCCTACGTCCCCGCAAAATTCTTCCGAGACCTAGAATCAATGATCCGCAGCCTGATCTGGAATGGGGGGCGCCCCCGTGTGGCCCTGACGAAACTATACTCCCCAGTGACGGAGGGTGGACTGGCAGTTCCTAATATGGAACTGTATTATCTGGCAGCGCAGCTGCAATGGGTGACGCACTGGCTGAGTGGCACACACTTGGATGACACAGCCACCTCTACATATATATGGACGCACACACAGATATGCACACTGTTCCATCCCTTGACTAAAGGACCACGCCCGCTGCCCCTACATGTAGCTGTGGCCCGCAAATGTTTCCTCCGCAGTTTAAAACTGACCCGGGAAGTCAAGCCATATGCTCCTGCGATTCCTCTGTTGGGCACACCCAGGAGAAGCGGAACAGTGACAGCGCGCATTCTAGAGTGTTGGACGGAGGCTGGAGTGGAGACAATAGGCGACCTTTATGCGGACGGAGCTATGCTTCTATTTGAGGAGCTGGCAGAGAGCACGGGACTGCCGGCAGGGCAGTTCCTGACCCATGCGTCTATACTAAGGGCATACACGGACTCCTGGGGAGATGTTAGGGAGGAGCCGCAGATGCATCATGTAATGCAGTACCTACATGTAATGGGTAACGGTACTCACATCATCCACTGGCTGGCACAGGCCCTCCTCCTACACACACAGCGGTCCACACAGCCGGCGCGGGACAAGTGGGCGACCTACCGACGGAGGGAATGGACGGATAAAGAGTGGTCCGTGATCCTAGCCTGCCCTATGAACATCCCGCGCAACGCCCGCTTCCGAACCATCCAATTTTATATACTACATCAGGCATACTTGTCGCCAGATAGGATCAACAAATACTTTATGATAAACACCGCTGCCTGTCCCAGATGCGACCTGATAGGCGCGGACATTTTACACATGCTCTGGACTTGCCCCTCCCTAGGCGCATACTGGGGGGAGGTGACGTCTCTCCTAACACGCAGCGCTGGCCCTGGGCTACCACACACTTGGGAGGCATGCATACTAGGTTTATATGGAAGACATAAACTAAACAAGAGGCACGCCAGGTTCTGGGATCTAGGCCTAATTACAGCCAAGCGATTGATCACTAAACATTGGAAGAAGAGGGAGCCGCCACTCCCTAAGTACTGGTGCGCTTCCTTCACTAACTGGGCTAGAGCGGAAAGCGTGGCTTTACATCGGGAAGAGGTAGCGGGCTTGAGGCAGTTCCCCATTGCGCAGCTTTGGGACGGTTTCGTGAGATCCCTCCAGAAAGAAGGCGCGACCCGGGGACTCATATAGGGACCGCAATAAGCGAGATGACGCGGGCGAAATAGATGAAGGTACGCTAGGTGAATGAATGGTGCTTTCTCCCCCTCCCCCCTAGCGACATACACACACTGAAGGCACTGATAATGTGGTGTTTCTAGATCAGTGGGGACTGCCACCTTACCAGTTGCTCAGAAAGCTGACACTTGCAAACAACACATGACCGGTACGATAACCATTGGACTGGATGGACACTCCACTGTAGGCGCAAAGTCGTACAGACCTGTCACAATGTCTTGCTGACCGCCCCTCACACGGCGTCACTCCCTTCGATGCACTCTCCCTCCCCACAACCCCCCCCCCCCCCCTCCCATACGCCCACCCCGTTTATCAGTTCTGGACTCATACCTCCCACACGTAGTTTGTCAACTAGGAAGCACACACGAACACTGACTTAGACGAGGGGACCGGCGCAGGCCACGTCTCTCTCTCTCTCCAGCTAAATGGCAGACTATAGAGCCACCCGCGCGAATCACTACACACTGCAGAGATGAGACGTAAGGTTCGGCTGTCCCTCAGTAGGCAGAGCGCCTCGAAGCGAAAGCAGGCAGCACACGTGTCTCACTTGCATCCACATTATTGACACACAGCTGAGGTATGCGAGCGATCTTCCTGGGCTCGGAAACAAGATTGCTGAAATGTACTCTGATGATACAGCTGACAAAATGGGACACACTGATGAGAAATGTCCAGTTTACAGAGTTGAAATGTTTTCTTATATTTAATAAAACAAGACGTCCTTTATAGACATATTGTACGCAGGGGCACCTATAACGTGACGGTTATTGTTCATGTAATGCAAAGTTTGGTAGCCGATATGCAACTGCATACATGTTACTTATGCTTCTTTGTCTTATACGTGCATCCTCAAGTTGCGGCCGGCCCTAAGGGTTGTAGGCTAAGCTATAAGTACTGCACTGTGGTAAATTAATAAACGTCTTTTTAAAAAAAAAATTTTAAAAAAATTAGAGGTCAGGTACGTGAATCCGCATCTTCCTGGGATGACTTGGATTACAAGGTTGCGTATGTTTTGCGTGTTTGCAATTTTGTTTTAGCTAACATGTCTGTTTGCAATGATCTTAAAATTTCTGTGTGTTTCTGAGTCCAATTGATTGGTTTGAAATCAGGTTTTATTAATTCATAGAGAGGTTTAACCCTCTCTGCATAATCTAGAATGTATGTTCTTCCGAAATTCAGGAAACCTAGTATTGATTGTAAGTTCTTCAGCGTTTTAGGTGCTTGGAGTACAGCGCACTTCTCTAAGAAGTTGTCTGCTAGGCTTTTGCCTTCACTTGATAATTCATATCCTAAAAATAGGACAGTTAGATGGGCAATTCGTGACTTTTTAAAGTTGAATTTGTAACCCTCAGCTGCGAACCCAAGTATTATGGTGTTCACTCTTTTCACCTCTTTTCACCGTATCCAGGTCATCATCTGTGAGATAGATGTCATCGACATAAGATAATGCCTCATCATCATATATTTGTAGTAACTCTGTTACTCTTGCTGAGAATAATCCTGGGATATTCTTGAATCCCTGTGAAGTGTTTTTGTGACCCCATTATTGAGAACGCAGTCAAATACCTGCTCTCAGGTGCAATGTTTTGACAAAAGAGAATTGGAATATTATCTGAGAAGGCAGGCATAATCATTTCTTCGCCATGAGGGCACTCCCTGACAAACTCTGGTGGCCAGTCTTTCTCAGCTAACAGAACGTCATAGCCTTTCGAAAGGTTATCCCAAAAGAGACCCCTTACTTTCCTGCTCTTGTCCCCCTCTATACGCAGTGTTATTTTGTATATTTTATGAGGTTTGCTAACTCTGGTATCTGCAGTTTCCACCTGAATGTATTCATTCGTGTCCACTGTCTCCAGAAGATTCATCGGGATCTTGCGAGCTATGGTCACTTCTGCTGCGCTGTCTAGCATTGTCTGGGCCCACTCTCCATTTTTCAGTTGTGTCCTCAGTATCCTCGGCATGTTTAATTATTTTAATGCTGGCTACCTTCTTTCTTTGGAAATTGTAATTTTTTACTTTGATGAGCAGGTTCCTTGTCTTTGGACTTGACGTGCTCTTCCTTGTGTTCTGACCGTCCTCTTCTTTCCGATTTCTGTGAGGAAGTCTGAAAAGATCGAGAGGGACGTGTATCAATATCTTGATATCTGTCAGGTTTTCTTAATTTATCCCTATCTCTAAGGTTGTATCTTTTCTCAGAGGGCTCCCTCTGGGGAGACTTGTGTCCTTGGTCCGGAGATCTTTCTCTCCGTTGAGGAGACCTTCCTCTGGACTGGAATCGTTTTTCTTTGGGAGTGGATTGTTTATTACCATCCCAACTCTTTTTTGGAGTATTTAAATTCTTTTTAATATAAGTTTTTTCAGGATTTTCAGTTAGTTGGGGTTTTACTGGTTTCCCACCCAAACTATCTCTTCCTAGTTCTTCATAGTATTTTTCTATGATTCTGGCAAGTTCAAAAGGTTGTTCTGCTATATCTGTTTCTTTCAATTTCTGGAGGTATGTTATGTCCTCCATTGCCAATTGAACTAATTCTATATATGCCTTTGTTAATTCTTTTATTTTAACTAAAAGTTCTTCACTTGACATTTTTCCAATGTCGGGATGTGGTGTGTGGTTGGCTAGAACTGGCCACGTTGCTCCTGGTCTACCTAGTGGACCGAGGCTGGTGATGTGATTTTTATGTTTTAGGGCGCCTTTAAACCAGAGTAGGTGCTCTTGGTAATTTAATGGGATTTCAACCTCCTCGAAGGAGTGTATTCATCCGGAGGTTCCTCTATTTTGTAATAGTGGAAGTCGTGTGTCACAGCATTTGCTGCTGGAAAATGTATCCATGAATAGAATACCTCTGTCTGCCGATATTCATGGGCCTCTACCACGACTATGACTGTACCACCTTGTGATGTCAGTCCATTTTCTATAAGTTTAATAGTTATAGTTCTTCTTATGTTGACCGGAATGAATATAGCATTTGGGTCATTCTGTTGGATAGTTGTGTCATCCAACAACAGTTGAGACGCTGTAGCATCTCTTTCTTCGTCTCCGTCAGGCATTTTACTGACAGAAAGTTTTTTGTTTTCTTTTTGGTTGCAGATCAAGTTTCAAGGGAAACAAAGATTAGGTGCACAATATTTTGGAACACTGTATCCTTCAACGTTGACTAAACCAAAAACTATACATAGGAATCTCTTCCTACTAAGTTCCGGCGGATTTTAACCTTTTCCCCACTCCAGACGTCTTTTGGAGTATTTACGGGAAAAAGGGATTCTGTGTGAAAAAGCACGACTGAGTTACTCTAGTGTCTTGTGTTAGATTATCGCCTTACCAAACGTTGGGCGCCATGTAGTGTAGTTCCTATATTCCCAATAGGCTCTGCGCATTGGAATAATATAAACCGCAGTGTAGATGTAGGACTGAGGTCGACTAGGTCTCTACTGACTATATTAGACTTAATTAGTTTTGCCAGCTAGCTCAGAGGTCACTAGAAACTTTCTCGAATAAACAAGGAGGAGTTTAACTTCCCTGGATAGACAGGAAGGGATTAGCTTCTGACAACTATAAACATGACAACTTTGCTCCCTCAGAATAAGAGTGTATCTCTAGAGTCGTGTGAAAACAATAGACAGCTATTTTACACAGTCAATCGTGCATACGTAGTTTCACCAGAGTGCAGAGAATAGAGAGACGTGCGTTTTCAATAAAAGGTGTTATTTATTGAGCAGTCTTCCTTCTCATGCAAGAGAAATGAATTGCCACAATTGCAATACTTAACATGAAGTAAAGTGCGTACAGCAAAAGGAGTATTATAAAATAATACTGTAAAAGCATTGATATGGTTTCTTAGCCATATGATACTTTAAAATGGATGAAATATATACATACATATATACATTGACTAACGAACTCAACTGGTGCTTCTAAATACGCCTACCCCGGTGTACCTGACCTAAGCCTAATACGTGGGAAGGAGTAAGTAAGTTGCAGTTAGAGTTAAGTTGGTTTTGCCAAGAATCTGAGTCAAGAATTCTCTTTAAGGGTTTAGTCAGCTCAGTACCTGGGTAATAGAAAGCAGGAGGTCCGGTATCTCTTTCTCAGGACTCGATATCCCAGGCAACCCGCAAGGGCAGCTGGAAACATCGGAGCTGGATTTCTTGGCTGGAGAAAAGACAGCGTCTTTCTCAGTGCGTCAAAAGGGAGGGGCGGCGTCCGTGGGCTCTCGCATCAGCTGGGCTCTCGGGCAAGTAGATAGCCGCTCTGCTCCACACCACCGTGTGTTTGCTTAAGGCAATGTTGGTATATTTATACCTGAAAGGTGCCAGGTTTGACGTAAGGTTGGACATAAGACGTCAATAAAGATGTCACTAAGAACTGGCCGTTCTTGCAGTGTTCGCTGGAGTTCTAGGACAAATCAAAACAGAAGCATGGGGATTTCCCAGGTTGCTGGAGGTTTGTTTTGTTTAAAGAAGTCGTTGTACTCTCTAGGAGCCTGGGGAAGTAGCCTTGCTTAATTTGGACTGCATGGGCTACGACTAAATATGGATATGATTCTTATGCCTTTATAAGGATATTATTTATTATAACCACATAAGGGCATAAATCAGGAATATCGAATTAGGGTCCTAGATAGAAATACAACAGTATAATACACTGAGAAGCACTGGCAGCAGGAAACCTCAGTGAAGAACTGCATTGTATTCTGAAAATAGTCATCAAAGTGGTAAATCATATTAAAACAAGACCAACGAAAGCAAGTTTTTTGCTAAACTGTGTGAGGACATGGGTGCTGAACACTCATGCCTCTTGTTCTACAGCAGTTCTCGGTGGCTGTCTCTTGGTAGCTCCCTGCTTAGAGTGTATGAGCTGAAGAGTGAAATATACTCATATCTACATGATGATGAACATTGTTTTGCTGACAAATGTATTGATCCAGACTTTCTAATACAAATGGATTTTCTTTCTAATCTATTTGAAAAACTTAATGCACTGAACAAGTCCTTGCAAGGCAATAATACTAACATCTTGCAACTGTCAGACAAAGTTTCAGGCTTTAAGAAGGAAGTGATCCTTTGGAAAAGGAGTGTAAGCAAAGGTGACTATAAATGTTTTCCTTCATTGTACCAGTTTCTGCAGGAGAATGAGATGGTGTTAAAGGAGGAACTGCGGACAGTTTTTGTTCTGTATTTGTCGCAACTGCGTTTTTACCTTGATAAATATTTTCCAGCGGATGAAGTGGAGCCAATAAAATGGGTGAGAGACCCCTTCAAGGCTGAGATACCTCAGCATTTCAACAATGAGGAAGCAGTACAGCTTATTGATGTTGCAAGTGACTCAGTTTTGAAATTAAGGTTCCAGTCTCAGTCACTGATTGAGTTCTGGTGCCAAACTGGAGATGAATACCCAATGATAAGCAAGAGAGCCCTGCATGTTATAATCCCATTTGCTACTTCGTACCTTTGTGAAGCTGGTTTCTCAGCAGTTGCAGTAATAAAGTCAAAATATAGGGCAAAAATGTACCTTGAAAAAGAAGTGCGTGTTGCGATCTCACAGATAACTCCAAGATTTCAGGAGCTATGTAAGGAAAACAAGCACATCCATCTCACTAGGATTTTTATGGTAAATTCGGACTCCGTTGTTTTTCTTGTTAATTGAAAAAGATATTTTTCATACCATACAGAAGTTTTTTAACTTGTGTGGTTAAAATAAATTGCATGGAAACATATTTGGCTATTAATCTTGTATTGTGTCTCACTTAACAAGTTTTTATTGAACAAGTGTTATCGTCTTATTTTGTTACAAATATAATTATAATACCTTCATTGTGTCCCAATTACTTTAAGGAAGACAACAGGAAGTGTTCTCAAGGTCGGCTTACATCCTGCCCACCAGTAAAAAAATGGTGGGGAGCCACAGCCAACTGCCGATTAGGTCAAGGGAGCCACAGGTCAAAAAAGTTTCGGAACCACTGCCTCATGGGAACAGTCACACCCGAACTGACAGACCAGGTCCTCCCAGGACTGGAAATAAGCATCATAGGACCGGTTTCAGGGTTTCACACCTCATCAGCCAGGATAGCTTGACTCCAGTGGCATGGACAGCACGGGACTCAAGTATGGGCATACCCGTCCCAATCGGGGTGAAAATTGCAAAAAGAACAATTGATGGACAGAATGCTGAACAATGCCATACATTCACCCCAGGACAGAGATCTGGGCCTAAATCCATTGTGTGTTTGCTCACCATGACATTCCAGTTTGAACCCAGTCATATGCAAATCAGTCTTGACCCTGTGCCTCATGGGAACAGTCCAGCCCGAACTGCCAGGCCAGGACCTCCCTGGACTGGAAACAAGCATCCTAGGACTGGGTCAGGGTTTAACCCCTCATCAGGCAGGATAGCTTGACTACAGTGGCATGGAGAGCATGGGACACAGATCTGGGCATACCCGTCCCACTCGGGGTGACAAATGCAAAAGAACAATTGAAGGACAGAATGACAGAATGCAGAACAATGTCATACATTCACCCCGGTACAGAGATCTGGGCCTAAATCTATTGTTGTTCTTCTCACCATGCCATTCCAGTTTGCACCCAGCCATATGCAAATCAGTCTTGACCCAGTGCCTCATGGGAACAGTCCATCCCAAACTCCCAGGCTAGGTCCTCCCTGGATTGGAAACAAGCATCCTAGGACCAGTGTTGGGGTTTCGCCCCTCATCAGCTAGGATAGCTTAACTCCAGTAGCATACATTCACCCCAGTACAGAGATCTGGGCCTAAATCCATAGTTTTTTTGCTCACCATGCCATTCCAGTTTGAACCCAGCCATATACAAATCAGTCTTGACCCTGTGCCTTATGGGAACAGTCCAGCCCGGACTGCGAGGCCAGGTCCTCCCTGGACTGGAAACAAGCAACCTAGGACCGGTTTCTGCATTTCACCCCCCATCAGCCAGAATATCTTGACTCCAGTGGCATGGAGAGCATGGGACCGACGTCTGGGCATACCTGTTCCATTCGGGGTGACAAATGCAAAAAGAACAATTGATGGACTGAATGCAGAACCATGTCATACATTCACCCCAATACAGAGATCTGGGTCTAAATCCATCGTTTTTTTGCTCACTGTGCCATTCCAGCTTGAACCCAACCATATGCACATCAGTCTTGACCCTCTGCATCATGGGAATAGTTCAGCCCGAACTGCCAGGCCAGGTCCTCTATGGACTGGAAACACGCATCCTAGGACCGGTTTCGGTGTTTCACCCCTCATCAGCCAGGATAGCTTGAGTCCAGTAGCATGGAGAGCACGGGACATACGTCTGGGCATTTGTTATTATCTAACATGGTTGCTCAGCTATCCTATTACTTTAGGTTATGGACGTTAGTTCTGACCATCGAAACTGCATTTGTGTGCAAGTAATGTTAGCAATTCTGACCAATTATATGTGCTCTTCTGTGTCATTGTCTTAATCTTTTTTTTTTTTTTTTTGTATCCAGCGTTCCCGCTCGCAGGCAGTCGGCTTTTCGTTACTTATATATACCGGGAGCTAATAGCACTCTGCTGCTATCGGCAGATATGGAAATGTGAAAATCATGTATTACAATGGTCCAGGCTCCTGGGAAGTCATTCACAGTCTCTTTTTAGACTGCTAAAGACCTCCCCAGATCATCATCTTTCTTTCATCTTCCCCACCTTGAAACAATGTTCAATTTTTAAGATATCATTCGAAATTCTAGTTACAGCAGCCGTTTTTAGACCACCTTCAGCGTCAATATCGCAAAAAGTATCCGACAAGATCATTACTATTGACGTTTAGAAATCAAGAAGCCCCCATCTGCGACTGACCTTTTTCATCTACACCACTTATCAGGTCTGGGTCCAAATGTATTACTAGCAATAGACGGTCACCTAGTGTTACCTACCGCTTTGCCTTCAACAATTTGTATAGTTTCGAGTCTATTGATGATGTACTTTTTCTAATATGTTTTTAACTGAATGTTGAAAATAAGTCAATACTATTTTCATATTTAAAAGCTATCACTAGAAAAGAAAACCAAAAAAAAAGAAAAAATATAAATATCTATACCTTTAAAGAAATACTGAATACATATATCAAATACTAATAAAATCAAATCTATAAGTATTTATTGTTTGATGTTCTTCAATACAGTTGGACAATATATTTCTTTGATGGTCACTATTGGTTATACGTAATCACAAAAATGCTTGTTAATTTTGTCACTTGGCTATAGACCTTTTCTAAACCCATTTTCTCCCTATGTATAGCAAGTGAAATAGTAATATATAGGGGTCCCCTTTTTCCAAAACATTAATCTCTTCTCACATTCATTAACATGTTTATTGAGCCTGTAAAGGGGGATGGGCAATATAGCATACCCTGACCTTATTGTGATATGCCTTCCGTGTTTTCCGTGTATTGTAATGTGGTAAGCAATTATTAAAACTAATGCCCATTTTATCAACTTAGGTTCCTGGTGGACAGTAGTTTATTTCCACATTATCACTGTTGGCTAGCAGTGTGGCTCAGTCTACGACTTTGCATTTCATGTTTTTCTTTGTTCTAGGCATCAGTCCCAATAACCTATTTCTTGTGTACAAATTTTAGCTTTCCCCATCAATGTTGTAATACTTTTCGTAATCTCATATCAATATATTCCTCTCAATGGACTATTCCACACCATATTGTAAAACTCTGGTTCCCTCTTTCCTTATTTAGGACGTGTTATTATGATTTGGGTCTATACTTTGGACAATATTTATGTTATAAGGTATGTACGATGTATGTGGTTGAACTGTAGTTATAAAAAGTATTTCTAGAGGCCTTAGCAGGACAGCTCAGAATCATGTCTCATTTTCCATTAGTAAACTCCTTGCCTGTGACACTTTACCCTTTGGATCTTAGGACATCCAAACTAGGTTTCATCAACCCCTGGACCCTCTTATATTGTATGAGAAAACATACAGTAGTAAATCTGCTTGGCAACCTTTCTGCCATGTATGAACAGGATAACTTTGTCATGGCTTCCCACATGAAGCCCAACTCATGCTCCAAGGGTTCTCAGATACCGTTTAGTGCATATCTTGATGGAGACTGAGCCTCCCAGGAGAGCCAACCCTAAATTGGATTGACCAGGACAGTGTCCTGGGCGAAAAGAAAATTTGATATTTGTTGTGGGGGAGGAGAGTTGTTGCGGTGTGAGGAGCGCCGGTGTGAGGAAAATGGGTTGAGGGTAGGGGTTGATAGGGTGCTAACAATTACTACTACTACAATTAACTACTATTTTCAGGGATCCAGATCTTTAAGCTGCGGCTTCGAGGGACCTGGCAGCAGAGAGCGGCAACAATATTAGCCTGTTTGGCACTGGAGCTTCCCCAGAGGGCTTGCCACAGTGCAGTGGGTGCACATACGTCCGTATATCATTTGAAAGGGGTCACAGACCCCTAGCCCTTGAGGCAGTGAAGACCGGCGGAGGACTGGGGCCCATTCGAGGCCTGACTGTTCTGCTGGGTCCATCTCGGGTCAAGATGTCTACCACCTGGCTTGATTCCCCCGTGCAGCACGAGATTGTACCTGGATGAGCCAGTCCTATCTAAAGCTCAACGGCGACAATACTGAGCTAATGGTGCTGGGCAACTCCCCCCAAAAAAACATTGATTCACTGTGGCCGCCAGCACTAGGCCCAGCCCCCCCAGCCAGGGATACCATCAAGAGCCTGGGCATCTGGCTGGACAACGCATTAACCTTCGGCCACCAGGCAACCAAACTAGCAGCTACCTGCATGAGTATCATTAGACTCATACGAAAGATCCTACCGCTCCTCCCTTTCAAGGCCAGACAGATCATGGTCCAGGGTCTAATCCTCTCCCGGCTGGACTTCGGAAATGCCTTATACTTAGGAGCCCCCGAATCCACCCTGAAAAAACTGCAGGTTATTCAAAACTGCGCTGCCCGTACTCTCCTGTGCATCCCCCGCCGGCAATCGGTGAAAACTGAACTAAGAGCCCTTCACTGGCTGCCAGTAAAAAATAGAGTCAACTTCAAAAGCATGTGTATCGCCCACCGTGCTTATTGGAGGAAAGGAGCAACTCTTAATCACACCTTGATCACCCCCTACCATCCCAATAGGCAGCTGAGGTCTACCCTCGCCTTCCAAGCTATCATTCCCAGGTTCAGAAGAGAAAGAAGTGGAGGAAGAATGTTCTCAACAAACACGGCAAGGCTCTGGAATTCTCTTCCACTCTCCATCCGCTCAGAACCTAACATCTTGCTCTTCCGAAAAAAATTAAAAACCTTTTTTTTCAATAGATAAACTCGACCCGCCTCACCATTCTGTTTTCGGCTAGAGCGCTAGGAGGCCTGCGGGTAGTTATCGCGCTATACAAAAACCTATTCCATTCCATTTACCTGCAGACTACCGCACGCTGCCTTATACCACCACCACCACCACCCAGCCTTCTACCACAAGCACCAGCTCTGGGATCCCTCAAGGCCCAAGAACACCACCCTTGAGTGCACCTGCACCCTGATGGCCTGGCTAAACGAGCAACCAGCAATGGCGAAAGATCGTGCTCTGTAAATATATAATATATATTTCTCCAACCCAAATCGCTTCAACTCTCCTTAAAATGCAATCTTGAGTGAATTTGCAACTTGCTTATTTGTAACTCTAACCACTAATTTATGTTGTAGACATATGTACTTACTACCATTCTTATGTGAGTTTAGAGTTTATCTAATTTGTATCTTTTATGAAATTCATGAACTCTGAAGTCCTTATGTGATGTAACTGGTTCTATTGTAAAGCGCTTTGACACCTTCGTGTAAAGATTGCGCTATATAAAAACACATAAATAAATTGCACCGAGTTGCAATAAGGGCTGATTACAAAGTCACATTGTCAGGCAGCTCCCTGGTGCGCCCCTCAGAATATTGGCAGCCTGTGCCCAACTCGGCCATGCCGCCAACTTATAGAAGTTGGCCCTGCCTCCCAGTCACTCTTGTGCAAATAATTTAAGAATACATTTTCCATTGTGGACCACAGCTTGATATCTATGATGTCAACAATGTCTTGAAACCTATGGAGATACCATTGAGGTGTATGGGCACAGCTTAACGTTGTTACAGCTGTTGTAATGGCACAGGGGGTCGGGGGTTGCACAGGGTCCCCTGCTCCAGCAGCTTTCATCCTGGCTGACAGCTGTGTGCTGCATTGATGGAGCTCCTCCATAGATTTTCTGGGACTAAGGCCAGGTCACATAGTCTCTGAGAAGCAGACTGCTCCAGCCTCCATGGTGCCCCCCCTCCTAGGCCACCTGGTAGAGATGGTTTTGTCATGCTAGTGCTATTTTGCACATTACCTTTAGAAATAGTTTTCCACTAGGCCGCAGAATACCATGCCACTTGAAAAACAAAAGCCTATAAATGTACCTGAACACAATTAAACAGGTATACTAAAGCTGCAGTAAAATTAGAGTCGTCTCTGCACTGAATGGGCAGGGAGGGAGATTATTATAGAAGTTTGAGTTATTCCTTTTGAAGTATTGTCAACATAGGTGAAAGTAGTTCATCTGTATATTATTGCAGGTTGCCAGACCCATTGGACCTCATATAGGAGAATCCCACATCATATAGACAGGTCTTTATTGTTAATATCTAAATAAGATGTAAATTAGCCTGCATCTGTTGGTGACCTCCTCTGGGTGTCACTGTGTGTTATTGTTTACTGTTTGTCCTGATGAAGGTGGAGTCATTTACTGTTGATCCACTGAAACGTGCATCAACATATTTTAATTTGTGCCGCTGGTCATGCCATTGTGTATGGAAATCCTACAGAAGATGACTGTACTCTGTATCGGATCTAATTATATCACAAAATACCTTTTTTAATGCGTCTTTATGGGAACATATGGGAATCAGAGTTCATGGGTCATGATTATTATTGTGATTATTCACTCATTAATGGCCTGGTTTGTCTATTTCGATGAAATACGGTATTTTTTATAATAAAGTAACTGAATATAAATATGTATGTTTATATTCAGTATAAACGTTTTTTCGTATAAGTCTTGAAAATATGTTGGATACAGATTGATAAATATGTGTTCTATTTATATGCTGCCCTGTAGTGGTTTGTTTAATTAAGTTAAGCATGAGGATGTTTATACTTTAAGTCACATACCACATTTGGGGTTTTCCTAACTTTATCTTTCTGGATGCGAAACGGTGTTGTCTTTAAACTATTAGGCCACAGAGTAGAGCTGTTTCATCCATATGAGTACAACCGTACGCACGCACTTCAGAAACTGTTTTCTACGAAGGTTCGAGGGTGTGTGCCACAGAAAATACAGGAACCTGTAAATATAACTAAAAGCACCACAGATGGTGCAGGATCATAATCAACATTGACGCAGTATCAAAGCCAGGCTAAGTGCTGGTGAAACTGCTTCGAACTGAAGAGGGGAGAGACATGGGCGTCCGCAGAAATTTTTCCAGGGGGGGGGGCAAACCTGGCAAATGAAGGGACGTGGCTAATGTTAATCAATAGGGGCGGGGCTAAAATGGCAGACAACCAGGATCGGGTAATGCTCAGGCCAAGCTGAGGATAAAAAGTGGTGAATTCTGCATTTGAAACTGGATAACAATTAGAGTACACAACTCAAGAAGCTTGTAGATCTAATCAGTTAAGTCGGAACCCGGTAGTTGCAGAAAACCAAGCCAAAAGAAATAGCTAACACATGAGTTGAAAACCATCTAGACCTGGAAAAAGTCCTATCAGCCCACCCATTTGGCGGAGCATCGTCATTTAGGACCACCAAGGACACAGTCTGTGTACCATAGCCCAGATAGAACGGCTGGCAAAACACTCGACTAATGTGCGGGTAGATGGATGATGTGTTTCCAAAGCATGTGATGCTGATAGAGTGCAGTGCAAACAAAATCAATAAATGTAATGAATTAAAATGACTATACAGACAGAAAAAATTATTTATTAGGATCCGTCTGGACGTCAATATAAAAACAATCTAACAGTGTGACAGTATCACTGTTAATATGCAATAGATGCTTACGGTCAACATGTTTCTTCCCTAGTGGTGTGAGATCACCGGCATTCATCAGGACCATTCCTAGCTCAATGCTACATCTATGTGTCCTCAGAGCAGGGCGGTGCCTTCTCCACCCTCATGCTCCTTCTACCCACTGGCAGCGGGTAGACGGGTTTCTTTCTGCAGCTCCTGACCTGCCTGTGCTTCTTGTGGTGTCCGGCAGGGGGAACATCCATTACAACGCAAGTATAACAACGCAGTGCTATTACAACGCAGGTAATACAACGCAGGTTCTTTTACAACGCATGTTTTTACAACGCATGGTGTTACAACGCAAGTGCTATTACAACGCATGCTTTTACATCGTAATTTATATGGTTAATTGTTAAACATTATTTTGTGGGTTATTTAATAATAATAATAATATTTAATATTTTTTTTACATGTGATCAAAATTTTGATTTTAAATAATATTATTTTTATTATTTAATTATGTAATACTCAGGCATTTAAATATAATAAATATTAATAAGTATATAATAATTATTAATATTCAGGTATTTTTTGTTGCAATATTTTATTATTTATTTAAATTAAATAATGTGTGAAAATAAGTAATAATAATTTTATTATTTAATTATGTAATATGTAATACTCAAGGAATTTTGTATAATTTATTTAAATATAATAAGTATTAATACTCAGGTATTTTTTGTAGCAATTTTGTATAATTTATGTAAATATAATAAGTATTAATACTCAGGTATTTTTTGTAGCCATTTTTTATTATTTATTTTAATTAAATAATGTTAATAAAAATAAGTATTAATACTTTGGTAAATAATGTTTATAAAAATAAATATTAATACTCAGGTATTTTTTCTAAGAATTTTTTATTATTTATTTAAATTAAATAATGTTTATAAAATAAAGTACTAATACTTCGGTAAATAATGTTTATAAAAATAAGTATTAAGTATTAATACTCTGGTATTTTGTTTCACAATTTCTAAAAATTATTTATATAAAATAATGTTTAAAAAATGTAATATTAATACTCCAGTATTTTTAGAGAAATAATAGAGATTATGATTTATTCAAAAAAAAATCCACAAATATTTATTTAAATTAAATAATGTATACAAAAATAAGTATTAATACTTTGGTAAATAATGTTTATAAAAAAAATATTAATACTCTGATATTTTGTAAGTAATTTAAAAAATTTATTTATATTAAATAATGTTTAAAAAAAATTATTATTATTACTGCAATATTTTTTGAGAGAATAGAGATTATGATTTCAAAAAATAATACTATAATAATAATTAGATGATTTAGAAGGTAACATTTATTATTAATAAATATTTTAATATTAAGTTATGTTTAAAATATTATTTAAATATTTTACAAATAAATTGGAATATTAATAGATGTATTTTTGGAAACTTTCTCACGCTTTTGCATTGGTTTCAATGAAGGTTTTAGTCCTTTATTTATTTCTATGAATAATCCATTTGAATCCGCGGAACGGTTTAGTATGGATGAAAAAGAACAGAAGCAGGATGGAGAAGAAGGATACAAGGGTAGCATAATGGTAAGTGATTAAAAACTTTAATTTTGGTATATAAACATTATTTTAAAACGTTATAAATTAAGAAAAATAATTGAAAAAGTCTTTGTTTTCAAAAATATTTTATTATTTAACGAAAATAACATGTAAAAAAATATATAATATTTATTTCAAATTTACAATATTTTCAAAATTTTTTAACTTTTGAAATGATTATTATAATGTATTATAAAAAAAAAATATTACATTAGATTAAAATAGTCCTTTTTTCATTTTGCGGCTTTTTGATCACGTCGTTACGTTAACGTCGACGTTAGACGCCATCTTGGATTTCATCGATTGCTGGAAGCAGCTGGAAGCTGATCTGCGCTCAAGGTAGGAAACTTTTACAACTTAATTAACAGTAAAAAATATTTTAAAAGTATATATATTGTAATGAGAGGATAATGAGAGGTTGCGTTTTAAACTAATATTTGTTTTTGATTGAAATTGAACATGTCGCCGAACATTTCATTTGTATATGCCTTCGTCGGGTAATGTATCGGAACAAGTCAAGGGTAAATATTTTTCAATAAAGTTATTTTACAAAAAAAATAATCATTTTGAACGTTACATGTTTTGTGTTGAGATGGGAATGTTTTGCTTTTGTAAGTTTGTTCAACATAGAAAGGTTATCAACGTTTATTTGAAAAATGATACTTTTGGGCTTGGATTGTTGAAAAAAAAAATGATTTTTGAATTTACGATTGTTGAAATCGAAGCAACATATGTGCGGTATTCTTTGCTGATATTTTGAAATAAGGGTCTTGATTGGTTGTTTTGGATAAATATTTGAAAAAGAAGGAATTTCGTGGCATTGGTAATGCTTTCTTTCCAGTGGTTTCGTGGATGCAAGATATGATTACGAAAAATGGGTTTAATTGGTTGTTTTCTTTTAATATTTCAAAAAGAAGGTTTCCAAAATACATGTTTTGCGTGTGTATTTTAAAAATTGAAATATTTGAAAAATGAAAAGATTTAGTCAGCGAGAAAAATTGCAGTTAGGATGTGTTTTTGGCAAAAACATGTAAAAATCTAGAGGGAAGAATTTATAAATATATTTAGTAAGTGAGATTATATTCAGTTAGGTTGTGAAGTTACTTAACCATAAAACATTTATTTTAGGTTGCGTATGTCACATTTTTAAATGAAGAATTGTTAGACAAATAGAAGAATGGGTAATATTGCAGTAAAGGTGCTTTTTTGATTGTTTTCTGTTTCAAATACAACAGAAATTTGTCATATAAACTAATTTTTATAAAAACATATTTCACAAGCCAGTATCATTTTTGAAATAGTAAGTGGTGAAAAAAGTATTTCAAAATAACTTTAAAAAAAACGTTCAAAATGTTTACTTCTAGGAAAAATATTCCATTTCTGAAATCATAATTAATTTTTAATAGTAGAAAAATAATTTCTACATGCCTTTTATATGTTTTTATTTGTAAAAAGAAAGGGGATGGATTTTTCCATTTTTCAAAAATGTGTACCTGAAAAGGATAAGATTTCAAAAGGTAAGGGAATCCGACGATTTTAAATTTTAAAAATTTTTCACAAAAAAGCCAATTGAATTCAATATATAAAAAATAAATTTTGGGCAAAGCAGGAAAGTAAGTTTTGGATTACATTTTAGAAATGTAATATGTTAGCAACATTTTCAAGGTAGTCTGATGCCACACACAACGAAAATTGTTGTAGTACACCCAATAGTCTCCTGGACATTTCCTTTGTTTGTCTTGAAGGTCGTGGATTTAGGCTACCTGAAAATGCTTGTGCAAGTCTCATTTCTTGAAAACTTTGCTCCTTCTTCAAAATTTTCAAAAAAGAGTAAAAATTAGGATGATGTTTGCCAATTGTATGACTGAAGGAGTTGTGCCATCCCTCTATGGCATTATTTGTTTTAGCACCACCTTCCAAGCAGGTTGAGTAGCAGTTCCACCACTGCACATGGTAACGTGGCTTCCTCCTGCGACCTGATCTGCTTAGACGCCCAATCCATGTGTCCTCGAAATATTTTAAAATTGGAGCCAATTTTTCTTCATTTTGTATAAAATAATCTGATTCTGAAATTGCAGTGTAGTGTTCATCTACACTATCAGGTGGTACAAAACAAAGGGCAGTTAATTTTTTTAATTCAACTTGTAATTTGCTATCAGAGCAGTAATCTGCAACCAGGGATGTTTTTTGAAGTTTACGCCAATATGCCTGGGAAAAATGAAAAAAACATCCCTGAATTTGGGTATCCACGTACAATTTGTTGATGACATTCATCATAGTCAATTCAAAATCTAAAATGATTTTCCTAGGACTTTTTCCTGATGTTTTCTCTTTAATTACTGATAAAAATTCAGTATAGGTTGCAGATTGCTTGTCTGGTAGTAAACTATATACTAAGGGAACTACATTATTGTTTATTTGTGCATGAATGCTGTAAATTTGGGTGAAAGGATGGGGCGTACATTTAAACGTACCATCCATCATCCAAATTTCAGTATTCTCTAATTTATAAAGGTTACGGGGAGTGCTAAATATTACTATGCGTTTGAGAGGGTTTTGGTTATCATAGAGAAGGAAAGGTTCATTAGACAAAGAAAGAGTTAATTCGTGTGGAATTACAATGTCAGCAAAAGTTTGTGGAGTAACTGTTTGTGTGTTACTTGCCTGCTTTTTACGTTGAATAATTCTACGCAAATTAGGGATTGTTGGCATATTACAAGCAACATGTCCAGGGACATGTTGTGCAACCTCTCTTAAAATTTGACCAGGAGTTGCATTGGAGGTGGATGCAATATCTTTCATTTGGTTGATTGTATCGCGTATTTCTATTTCCATTGCAGAGGCAGAGTGGTTATGTTCAGTGGTTTTGATTATGTTGTCACCAACAGTAACTGCTCTGCCGCTGCAACGAGAAGAATAATATTGAACACACCTCCAATGTCTCCTTGGTTCACTTTTCCTCTCATTACAATATATATACCCACAGTGTTTTAGAAGTCTGTTTCCTTTTCTTGATTTTGTATAAATTGCTGTGGTATTGCTTGCCATTTTCTGTGGAAAAAAGGAAACATGAAATATAAATTATTATGTTGGTTCTGTTTGAAAAAATAAATTGCACTTAAACATTTTACAGCACTTTCCTTAATCATGCATTAACCTGGACTTGGAATTGTAAGGTGAATTTGAACACTATCCAGTAATTTCTGTAATCATGCACTTATCTGGACTTGGAATTGTAAGTGGCACTTCAACACTATCCAACAATTTCCCTACTCATGCACTTTCCAGGAGTTAGAATAGTAAGTTGCACTTCAACACTATCCAGCACTTTCCATAATCATGCACTTTCCTGGAGTTAGAATAGTAAGTTGCACTTCAACACTATCCAGCACTTTCCCTAAACATGCACTTTCCTGGAGTTAGAATAGTAAGTGGCACTTCAACACTATCCAGCACTTTCCCTAAACATGCACTTTCCTGGAGTTAGAATAGTAAGTGGCACTTCAACACTATCCAGCACTTTCCCAAAACATGCACTTTCCTGGAGTTAGAATAGTAAGTGGCACTTCAATACTATCCAGCACTTTCCCTAATCAAGCACTTACCTGGTGTTAGAATAGTAAGTGGCACTTCAACACTATCCAGCACTTTCCCTAATGATGCACTTTCCTGGAGTTAGAATAGTAAGTGGCACTTCCACAATATCCAGCACTTTCCATAATGATGCACTTTCCTGGAGTTAGAATAGTAAGTGGCACTTCAACACTATCCAGCACTTTCCCTAAACATGCACTTTCCTGGAGTTAGAATAGTAAGTGGCACTTCAACACTATCCAGCACTTTCCATAATCATGAACTTTCCTGGAGTTAGAATAGTAAGTTGCATTTCAACACTATCCAGCACTTTCCCTAAACATGCACTTTCCTGGAGTTAGAATAGTAAGTGGCACTTCAAAACTATCCAGCACTTTCCCTAAACATGAACTTTCCTGGAGTTAGAATAGTAAGTGGCACTTCAACACTATCCAGCACTTTCCCTAAACATGCACTTTCATGGAGTTAGAATAGTAAGTGGCACTTCAACACTATCCAGCACTTTCCCTAAACATGCACTTTCCTGGAGTTAGAATAGTAAGTGGCACTTCAACATTATCCAGCACTTTCTCTAAACATGCACTTTCCTGGAGTTAGAATAGTAAGTGGCACTTCAACACTATCCAGCACTTTCCCTAAACATGCACTTTCCTGGAGTTAGAATAGTAAGTGGCACTTCAATACTATCCAGCACTTTCCCTAATCAAGCACTTACCTGGTGTTAGAATAGTAAGTGGCACTTCAACACTATCCAGCACTTTCTCTAATGATGCACTTTCCTGGAGTTAGAATAGTAAGTGGCACTTCAACACTATCCAGCACTTTCCCTAAACATGCACTTTCCTGGAGTTAGAATAGTAAGTGGCACTTCAACACTATCCAGCACTTTCCCTAAACATGCACTTTCCATGAGTTAGAATAGTAAGTGGCACTTCAATACTATCCATCACTTTCCCTAATCAAGCACTTACCTGGTGTTAGAATAGTAAGTGGCACTTCAACACTATCCAGCACTTTCCCTAATGATGCACTTTCCTGGAGTTAGAATAGTAAGTTGCACTTCAACACTATCCAGCACTTTCCCTAAACATGCACTTTCCTGGAGTTAGAATAGTAAGTGGCACTTCAACACTATCCAGCACTTTTCCTAATCATGCACTTTCCTGGAGTTAGAATAGTAAGAGCATTTACCTGGACTTGGAATTGTAAGTGGCACTTTGACACTATCCAGCACTTTCCCTAATCATGCACTTATCTGGAGTTAGAATAGTAAGTTGCACTTCAACACTATCCAGCACTTTCTCTAATCATGCACTTTCCTGGAGTTAGAATAGTAAATGGCACTTCAACACTATCCAGCACTTACTCTAATCGTGCATTTATCTGGAGTTTGAATAATAAGTGCATTTACCTGGACTTGGAATTGTAAGTGCCACTTCAACACTATTCTGCACTTTATTTAATTATGCACTTTACTGGAGTTAAAATAGTCAGTTGCACTTCAACACTATCCAGCACTTTCCCTAAACATGCACTTTCCTGGAGTTAGAATAGTAAGTGGCACTTCAACACTATCCAGCACTTTCCCTAATCATGTACTTTCCTGGAGTTAGAATAGTAAGTTGCACTTCAACATTATCCAGCACTTTCCCTAAACATGCACTTTCCTGGAGTTAGAATAGTAAGTGGCACTTCAACACTATCCAGCACTTTTCCAAATCAAGCATTTATCTGGAGTTTGAATAGTAATTGACATTTTTCACTATTCTGCTCTTTTTCGGTTATAAAATTATATTTTGTATGCAATGTAAGCAGAAAATTAAATGTGTTTATTTGACTATTACCTTTGAGTTTTGAAGGTTGCTTTGTAGGTTTCTTTCAAGTCTTGCAAATTGTTTTGATATTGGCTGAGCTTCGGTTGTTTTTTCGGTTTTGCTTTATCTTGTTTGGCTGTAATGAAAAGATTTAAAAAAGTGTTATATGGTTTGATAATGTTTTATTTCTATATCTTTTCTAAACGTTGAAAAAAAAATCTATATGTATTGATGATTAGAAATTTGTGACATGTTAACAATAACCAGCACTTTATTTGCTAATGCATTTATCTGGACTTGGAATTGTAAGTGGCACTTCATCACTATCCAGCACTTTAGACAAAGTGCTGGATAGTGTTGAAGTGCCACTTACAATTCCAAGTCCAGGTTTGGAGTTAGAATAGTAAGTGGCACTTCAACACTTTACAGCACTTTCTCTAATCATGCACTTATCTGAAGTTATAATAGTAAGAGCATTTACCTGGACTTGGAATTGTAAGTGGCACTTTGACACTATCCAGCACTTTCCCTAATCATGCACTTATCTGGAGTTAGAATAGTAAGTGGCACTTCAACACTATCCAGCACTTTCCCTACTCATGTACTTTCCTGGAGTTAGAATAGTAAATGGCACTTCAACACTATCCAGCACTTACTCTAATCGTGCATTTATCTGGAGTTTGAATAATAAGTGCATTTACCTGGACTTGGAATTGTAAGTGCCACTTCAACACTATCCTGCACTTTATTTAAATATGCACTTTACTGGAGTTAAAATAGTCAGTTGCACTTCAACACTATCCAGCACTTTCCCTAAACATGCACTTTCCTGGAGTTAGAATAGTAAGTGGCACTTCAACACTATCCAGCACTTTCCCTAATCATGTACTTTCCTGGAGTTAGAATAGTAAGTTGCACTTCAAC
Source organism: Lissotriton helveticus (assembly GCF_964261635.1). Classification (NCBI taxonomy): domain Eukaryota; kingdom Metazoa; phylum Chordata; class Amphibia; order Caudata; family Salamandridae; genus Lissotriton; species Lissotriton helveticus. The sequence goes on along the minus strand of NC_136072.1, from coordinate 832,814,469 downwards.
ATTATCCAGCACTTTCTCTAATCATGCACTTATCTGGAGTTAGAATAGTAAGTGGCACTTCAACACTATCCAGCACTTTTCCTACTCATGCACTTTCCTGGAGTTAGAATAGTAAGTTGCACTTTAACACTATCCAGTACAGTCTTGCAGTGACAAGAGACCCTTTCCTGCCTCCCCCAGACTGACAGGGCCATCCTTCTGGGACACCCCCAAATGCAGACCTTCACTTAAGGCACCCACCCCATAATGGGGTGATGCCCCCTGACCTCGGTGGAACTGTGCTGCAACCAAAGGCAGGAGACATAATCAAAGAGCACGTATGCGGTGCATGTTATGCCTCACTCAGTGTGACATGCCACATGCTGGACTGCACACAGTGTGTGAAACCAATGTAGGCTCAGAGTGGTGATTTTTAATCCGTGTTCCTTTTTTGAGTTTTGCACTTTTTTTTGGGCGGGGGGGGGGGGGCTCTAGCTCGGTTGTGTGAAGCGCCTGGACATCAACTGGTGCACTATGTTCGACTCGTAAACAGTCAAAGTTTCTGCCTTGTTTGGGACCTGCCTGTAACCCAGTGCTGAACCAACCTCAGCAGCTGCCCCTTAATTCCCGACAATCACAGCTGTGCCAGGGCACTCCACTAAAAACTGATGCGGCACCTGAGTCAGTTTTGACTTGCGGCACCTCTACTGTGCTCTGCAGAGAGGCCAAAGTTTGAATGAGAATGAAACTCGCACTGCTTTCACACTTTGGAGAGCTCAATTCTGCCACCAGAACCCCTTCCACCATCTGAGCTCCTCGAACCTTTACAAGCAACTCAGCTCGTGTTATGCGCTGCATCTAGGTAAGGTAAATACTCTTAGGAAACAGGCCTGCATGTACTACACCAGGTGAGGTCAAACTAGTAAAATGTACATAAGACTGCATCGCTGGCTTGTATAACATTTAGGGTTCTTGTACACTCTGTTGAAAAACTGTTCTCTTCTGGGGCCGTCCCACATCAACCTCTGGCCTCAGTCTTCAAACCCCGTGGGCTGCTTGAAACCCCCCCGAGAGGCCACCTCAAAGGCATTGATGCCACTGGGGCTGATAAATGCCCAATAAACCATAACGACCGGGGCAACACAACTGCTTTATTCCACCTCGACCCCTATCCCCCACATTTCTAAAGGTTGCTCAGGCCCAAGCACGTGATCAGTTCGGAGAGGGCAAAGGACTCTCACATTCTGTGCGCGAGTGGGCCGAGCAGGCTGGGTGGAATACACACCTTCTTATGGCTACAAACAGTGGTTTGTATGAGGTGTTCCTGGCAGCTGGGTTTACTACAGACGAGGCACTGGGGGTAAAACACACTGCCTAACAGCTGGGCGGCCTCAGTGCTGGGCGGCCTCAGTACTGGCCCATCTGCCAATCCGACCCTGGCTGCTTCCAAGGCCAATGACTCCTTGGTCTGTGCACCTGAAACAAGCTGAATAATTGCCCCATTAACTGAAGCTGCTGAACAGAAAAATTGGGAGCACCGCAATTTCCTGACAATGAAATATAAACTTATCCGTACACCATCACATTTTTCAGCTAATCACATCTGTGCCAAGAAAAATACTGACTTAGAAATTCTTTTTTTCAGCAATGTGAAAATTACAGTTGGGGGAGGAACTGATGCAGTGGTTTAAAAACTGGAGTTCAGTTTAGAACAGTGAAACGCTTTAGTATGTACCTTCTGTCAACTGGATCAATAAATCCTAGTGCAAGGCATAGATTTAGTTTAGAGAATGCGAACGTGCAAGGCTGGGCCAGCGTCTACATGGATGGTGGTGGACAGTTAGTTTGCGCTTAAAAAACAGCCAGGCAGCAGGACAGAGAACGGCAGAACGCGTGACTGCGGAGCGGGTAACAGGGTGAAATAGCAGGTCCGGGAGCAGTTGGTGCTTGAATTAAGTCGCGGGGGCAGGACTAAGCCGTGTGTGAGCCCCCCCACGCCCCTCTTTTATCCCATAGAGGTTCACTCCACTCAAGGAGAAAGGATAGCAAAATGCAGACCATCAAAGCACATTATTTGAAGAAATGAACACAGAATTAGAAATTATTTTTGGTGATGAGGAACACGAGCCAATCCTTGCTAAAGAACCTTACATTTGATGCGTAAAACAGCTCGAATCATTATTGCACGATTTTGTTGCTTCTGTGGTAGTAAATGATTTAAAGTATTGTAACTCCAATACATATACCAGAAATGATTCTACATTGGTGTAGGCAGGATGAAAGAACAATTTCTGACATATACACGACATTTACCGATGAAAAACTTTTTTAACTCCAACATAGTTTAATGAAGTATTTATAGTCCATTAAAACATTCTAATTCGCTGTTAGTTTTACAAAGGCCTTTCTCCCGAATGCACCGTGTTGCTGGCAATCCTGTGTGCAGAGAAAGTGAAACCCATCTTGTGACGCACCTTATGTGATGCTGATGAACACATTGTGTGGTGTGAAGAGCTTCACGTGGGTCAGAGCGGCCTGCGTGGTGCAGTGTTTCATGTGCTGCAGAGTAGCCTGTGTGGTGCAGGGTTCCGTGTAGTGCAGAGCGCCTGTGTGGTGAAATGCTCCATGTAGTGCAAAGTGGGTGGCCTGAGCAGCGCGCGTAATATGAAGAATGGGGCAGGTCCGTGAGCAGGCGCGGTGCGTCCATTGGGGCGTAGGGGCGAAGCCCCACTAAGCCCCATGGACCCACCACGTCGTCACTAGAAGCCAAACACAATTATTTTAAAAAATCGCGCTATCTGCCGGACGGGAAACCGGGAGACACCCGACCTTCCCGGAGTGCGCAAGGGGGGGGGGGGGTGAAGATCGGGCTGCTGCAGCTGCGCAAGTGTATTTTTGGGCACAAACATGCCCGCGCATGCGCAGATCGTTTTCTTGTGAATTCCCCCTTAGAGAGAGGACCAGGGGGTGGGCCGCAGCCCCCGGGGTTACACAGGGCGACTGGGCGAGGAGTCATGGTGCCCCCCCAGCCAATCCTGGCGCAGGATTGGCTGGTCACTACATAGCCCGGTTACATAACCCCTGACGGATAGCACGGCCGACTTTGGTGCTGGGAAACCAGGTTCGAGCCTCTTATCGAACCATAAAAATGTGTATACATGACTTACTTTGGTGTTAAATAAATAGATATTTTAAAAAACAAATAAAAATGATGTTCCGACTAAGGGGTGAAATTGGTGACGAATAAATACATGTTTTTAAAAACAATTAATATTAATCATGTATCATTGGTGCTGGAGTACAAGGTTGGAGACTGGTATTAAACACTGACAAGCTGTGTGCAAGTTATATGGTCATAAAAATACATGAATGATGGATGCAGGATGGGTGGATGCATGAATGGATGCAGGATGAATGATGGGTGGATGAATGGATGGGTGGATGCATGAATGGATGGGTGGATGCATGAATGAATGATGGATGGATGCAGGATGGATGCAGGATGGGTGGATGGGTAGATGAATGAATGATGGATGCAGGATGGATGGATGGGTGCATGAATGAATGATGGATGCAGGATGGGTGGATGATGGATGAATGATGGGTGGATGAATGGATGGGTGGATGCATGAATGAATGCTGGATGCAGGATGGATTCAGGATGGGTGGATGGATGAATGATGGATGCAGGGTGGATGGATGGGTGCATGAATGATGGATGGATGGGTGGATGCAGGAATGGATGCAGGATGGATGGGTGGATGGATGGGTGGATGGATGCATGAATGATGGATGATGGATGGGTGGATGGATGCATGAATGAATGAATGATGGATGCAGGGTGGGTGGATGGATGGGTGAATGAATGAATGATGGATGCAGGATGGCTGGGTGGATGGATGTGTGCATGAATGAATGATGGATGCAGGATGGATGGGTGCATGAATGAATGATGGATGCAGGATGGGTGGATGGATGGGTGGATGGGTGGACACATGAATGGATGCAGGATGAATGATGGGTGGATGAATGGATGGGTGGATGAATGGATGGGTGGATGAATGAATGATGGATGCAGGATGGGTGGATGAATGAATGATGGATGCAGGATGGGTGGATGAATGAATGATGGATGCAGGATGGATGCAGGGTGGATGGGTGCATGAATGATGGATGCAGGATGGATGGATGGATGCAGGAATGGATGATGGATGGGTGGATGGATGGGTGGGTGGATGGATGGATGCATGAATGAATGATGGATGGATGGATGCTGGATGGGTGGATGGATGGATGGTTGGATGAATGAATGATGGATGCAGGATGGATGGATGGGTGCATGAATGAATGATGGATGCAGGATGGGTAGATGGATGGGTGGACACATGAATGGATGCAGGAATGGATGCAGGATGGATGATGGGTGGATGGATGGGTGGATGGATGGGTGGATGGATGGATGCATGAATGAATGATGGATGGATGGATGGATGCAGGATGGATGGATGGGTGGATGCATGAATGAATGATGGATGCAGGATGGATGGGTGGATGGATGGATGGGCGGATGCATGAATGAATGATGGATGCAGGGGGGATGGATGGGTGAATGCATGAATGAATGATGGATGCTGGATGGATGGGTGGATGCATGAATGAATGATGGATGCAGGATGGAGGATGGATGCAGAATTGGTGGATGGATGGGTGGGTGGATGGATGGATGGATGGGTGGATGCATGAATGATGTATGGATGGATGCAAGGTGGTTCGGGCTCGCTCGCTGCGCTCGCTGCGGTGCAATATGCAAATTAGTTTACGCCCCACCACTTTCAAATGTCACCAGCCGCCCCTGTCCGTGAGTGATAGCTGCTAGAGACCACGGGTCAGATTATCACCGCGTGTAGTGGAACAATTAGCAGATCGGGCCATAAGTGATGTTACGAAACACGGGCGGGCTCAGAACCACGTGTAAGCGCGGCACGCGTGGTGGGGCTAAGGTAGGAGCTGAAGGCTGATCAGAGGAAGGTTAGCGCGCATGCATGACCTGTGAGGCATCGGTAGTTAATGGGTCCTGGGCGGCGGCTCAAGCAGACTTAAGGGGGCCTGTGATCTGCGGGGCGGGGGAAAGGTCGTGATTCGTGAACCCCCACTACCGCCTTCGTCTTAATATTATATACACAAATGACACAAACCATTCATTTTTGATGAGAAACAGATTTCTCTCTTACTGGCTGACCTTCGCTAAATGCTACTCTGAACAGGCAGCAGCCGTGCGTTTTCCCAAATTCCTGCTCGCGCCGGGCGGCTCCTAAATGACGGTGTCACCGGGCCGGCCCTGGAAACAAACACCACTGTGTGCGTGGTGGGGGCCCGGCTGTGTGTGACCTGGCGCGCCCGGCGCGGTACTTTGCAGCGAAGGATAGGTGGCGCACCAGGCGCAGCACTCTCCGGCGTCATGATGTCATAGGCATTTTGGTGCTGCTGCTGGCCTAACAATGAAGAGGCCTGCTCTCTCACAAAATAAAAAGTTCCGAAGTTCGGTTCCAATATATTTGTTTCTTGAAAATAAATGCCACACTGACTCACCAGATCCAGGGGGGGCAAGTGCCCCCTCTTGCCCCCCCCTGCGGACGCCCATTGGGAGAGAGGGGGAGGGCGGATTCTTGAACACATGATCTTGGCTTGACAATGACATACATATAACTTCCAATAACTGTAACACAAGTAAGGCTTTAGTCGACTTTTAGGCATTAGCTGTGGAGCAAACAACCTTTTCCCAAAAAGAGACCCACTCTTTTCCATCACGGGTAGCTTTAGCTGACAAAATCAAGTGGAGGGAGTGGGGGGGGGGGGGATCTGAGGGGCACGACATGCCCATGCATTTTTTTATGTTAAAAAACAGCTCCCCTAGTTTTTGTGAAAAGATAACCGTCTTGGTATGGTAGTGCATTTCCCACAGATAAAATGACATGCATTTTATTTTCATTTAAGCTGTACTGTGTAGTTACCTGAAGGTGAAAGACCGAGAAAAGTTATTGAATATTTTGTTTTTTTAGCCTCTCCTTTGAGCACGCCTCCCACCCCCACTCACTCCACCCCCATTGCGGTCAGCATTTGTGATATTTGTGAGGGTATTTCTAGAGCGCGACGTTCGCTCCGGAGGGAGCATCTTGGCGCTGAAGATCCTGGGTGACCAGTCCTAGAGTAGAAGTCCTAGAGTAGATGGGAGGTTAGATGGCTGCTTTGGAGTAGTCGTCAGAGAGGTTGAAAATCCAGACCTTTTGCTTGTCATCATTTAATTTCAAAGAGGACCATCCCTTATGAAAGTATGCATGTTCGTTGTTTCTGTTGTGCTTTGATGCTTAAGCTGAAATCCCTCCCTAATGGACAGTAGACTGCCTTATGGTGTAGCCTCACGTTTCTTTTGCAAATCCATTTAACAAAGATGGCTGTTCTTCGGGGACGTTTCCTATTGAAAAATACCCCACCCCGTTTACAGCACTGTGGGAAGGTGTGTGAGGTTAGACATCGAAAAAGGGTATCAAAGTGAAGCAGAAAGAAAAATTTAAAAATACAGTAAAAGTGAGTGAAAGGAGGGGCATAAATGTTTTGTGTTAATGTGTTATGCAAGTCAAGTTTGCTTTTATGACATAATGCAATACAATAAATCTAAATAACAACTGTGAACTCAGTATTGGCGTTTTATGATTTAGCATCGATTAAAAACCTTGCAAGGCAGGGAGGAGTGGGGCAGCAGCACAAGCATGGGACTCCTTGTGCAGCGGTAGCAGCTGCTTAATGACTCAAGGTGTGATCCTGAGGAACTCATTTGTTTAATCGATGCTGTGTTTAATCGTCATGGTATAAAAACTGTACTGCCTGAGGGATCGCTTTGTGGCTAAGATTGTCGGCTCCGTGGAACCTGTGAGATAAATCTGAGGTCTCAGCCTGTGAGACTGCTTTGATCCTGAGGCCTTAACCTCTAGTTTCTGTGACAAGTTAACAACTGTCCTGCTGTGCACTGTAACTTCTTTGCTATCAGATGCACGGCTCTGCTGTCTAAAGTAAACTTCTGTACAATATGCGAATTCAGAGAGATGGCTCTGCTCCATAAAGCCAAAGTGTGCTGTGTGAGGCCTAAACTCCTGCATTCTTTGATACTTGAGGGACAGTTCTGGCAATGATTGTATGAGTAGCATTCCGAACCACTGATGAGCCTGAGCAGATATAGGACAGTGTAAAGTGTAAATAGTTATAGAGAACACCTCATACTCCAGTGTTTTTAATTTAATAGTCACCAGCTCTTAATACAACCAAGCGCCAAGAGCTAATAACATCCTAGAGCGCTAATACATTCACTAAGGACTATGATCACAAATGCTTTCCGCAATCAAGTCAATCGACAATGACCGTACTCGCCACATGATGAGATGTATGTTAGGCTGAACTCTAGTGTGCCTGAGCATATGATAGCAGTGTTTAAAAATGTAATCACTATCTGTCCATGAGGAACACTAGTAACTGAAGTAACTTGATGACAAAAGTAAGCTAAAAAATGTGTGCATTAAAAAAGTGCTTGCAATTGAAGAAAAATATGAGATTGTGTTTTGGATTTAAAAAAAAACAAAGAAAAGCTGCTGTTTGGGACAAAGAGCCTATTTTCTGAAATTGGCAAGCGAAGGTTAGGTTTTAATTTGTTTATTATCTATTCCTCAGAGTGTCCAACAAAAAGCGAGTTTTGGCAACAGCATAAGGATTGAAGATTAATAATAAAATAATAGTCAGTTCTTAGGTCACGACCATTTCCTTCAGTCACTACTGGTGCTCAGTCGATCTGGCAAAGGGTAAAGCAGGGACACAAGAGACAAAAAAAGCACAGAAGAATCAGCAACTTAGATCGCAAACCCACCCTCACCCTTCAGATCCTTCTTGGAATAGAATCCCTGGTTCACCGGTCAATAAACATGCTGCCTCAGTAAAAACAGCAACCTGTGGCCAGCTTAATCGTCACGATCTTTCACCCCCCCTTCGAAGTCTAATCTCAGTCTAACTAGAACGCCGACTGTAATACCCCCTGGAATTAAGCTAGGTTTCCCTTCATCACAGCCTTTTTCCTGACTAAAGCCTTTGGCTGGAAACTGGTAAGAATAGGAACCTGGTGCCTCCCATATCACTTTGCTCTTTTTGATTACCACCCTCAGTATTCTTTCATTCCAATCCAGTGACAATATGGCAGTCATCTGTGTGCCACGTTTGCCATTACCTCCTATGGGCTTCTAAAGTAATCTAAACATATCCCCCACTACATATTGTATCATCTCAATTTGTGTACTTTATACTTAACCAAACAGTACACAGTTCTGTTTACAGTGTATAAGCTTAGACTGTTCTTGGTACACCCATCAGCCTCAACGGAGTTCCTGTGTGGAGTTTGTCCAGTCTAACAGTCTTGGTGTCCAGTAGTGTGACACTATCTATCACATAGTCCTGAACACTTCAAACTTTCTCACAGCTGTAGACGACTCCTGCATCTAGCTTTCCACCTTGTATAGCCTGTTCCTCACCACTTTCCTGTGAGCCTGGCTACATTAGTCTCTGATTGTATAATTAACTATGTGCATAAGTCTCTGAGTGGGTCTATGAGTGACTGTATGGGTGTGTGTCTGAGTGAGTCCGTGAGTAGATATATGAGTGTCTGTGTGGATCTGTGAGTGGGTCTATGAGTGTGTCAAAAGGTCTGTGAGTAAAAGCATACGTCTCTGAGTAGGTGAGTGAATGGCTGCATGTATCAGGGTCTGTCACTAGGAGGACTGGAGTCTAGGTGAGTCTGTGAATGAATGTATGAGCCTTTTTTTTTTTAAACCTTTATTGATGGTAAAGGAAGGATATTACACAGCTTCACGCCTACAACCCGCTGCTGCTGGCCGGCAGCTACCAATGGGACAATCACGGTAACAGTTAGACGGTTAGACAGTACAGCAGTTTATGACCCAGCATGCCGCCTACAACCCAGCAGGGCCGGCCGCGATGTAAAGTTGGAGTAACCTACTGTAATGGGCATTGTAATGCCAGCGCGAAAGCCACATGCAAGCAAGCAGTAATATTCTGAGGTTTCTTTTATCTTTTTGTGTTAAACAAACTGCAAACAATCAACAAAGACAGTTCCCTCCCAAGATATACCACCATACACAGTATGTGGATCAGAGGACGCAGAGATGAGGAGCCATAGCATGTTAATAATTGTGTAAAGGGTCTTTCGTAATCGGGATGAGTGTAGCTCCGCATCTGCTGGATACTTCTGGCTGACATGGGAGGGAGGGGAAACAGCGGGTGGCGGGGGGGAGGAGGGAGAAGGCACTACACCATCAAATTAGAGGGAGTTATAGCGTGCAGAGGCCGTGGAAGCGGGGACATCTATAACATACATGTGAGGTGAGTAAGTAGTCCGATTCGGGGGGTGTACGTCACATATCAGTCAGACACTGGGCATCGTGAGTTGGCAAGGCGTATGGTCAAGACATCAAATAGTGCAGAGGGTGGGGCAATGTCCTGGGTGCGCCACCATGAGAAATCTGATGCGGCCTAGCCTAAAGATAGAAAGACACCTATGGGGGGGGGAGGGGGAGGGAGGAGAAGGCAGAGATACATCTGGAAGGGCATCAGGGCAAGGCTTGAGTAGGGGCAGGGGCGCAACTAGGTCTTAATTTCGGGGGGGGCTAACATGGCAAATGAAGGGGCGTGGCTAATGTTAATCAATGGGGTGGGGCTAAAATGGCAGATAATCAGGATTGATTAATGCTCAGGTCAAGCGGAGAAAACATGCAACCCTAAAATTACCCCCTCGCACCCCAAAACCCATTACCACCCTGAACCCTGAAATCATCCCCCTAGAACCCCAAACCGCATACTCGCGCTGATCCCTAAAATTACACCCTCACCCCCCAAAACCCTTACCCACCCTGAACCCTAAAATTACCTCTGGCACCCCAAAACCCATACCCGCACTGATCCCTAAAATTACACCCTTGCCCCCTCAAATCTATTACCACCCTGAACCCCCAAATTACCCCCCTAGCACCCCACAACCCATACCCACCCTGAACCCTAAAATTACCCCCTGGCACCCCAAAACCCATTACCACTCTGAACCCTAAAATCAACCCCTGAAGCCCCAAAACTCATACCCGCGCTGATCCTTAAAATTACACCCTTGCCCCCCCAAAACCCATACCCACCCTGAACCTTAAAATTACCCCTGGCACCCCAAAACCCATACCCATGCTGAACATTAAATTCTCCCCTGGCACCCCAAAACCCATACCCACCCTGAACCCTAAAATTGCCCCCTGACACCCGAAATTCCACACCCACCCTGAAACCTAAAATGTCCCCCCCTCACACCCCAAAACCCATTACCACTCTAAACCCTAAAATGACCCGCTGGCACCCCAAAACCCCTACTCACCCTGAACGCTAAAATTGCCCCCCTGATATCCAAAAACCCACACCCACCCTGAACCCTAAAATTCCCCCCCTCACATGCTAAAACCCATACCCACCCTGAACCCTACAATTAACTCCATAGCGCCCCAAAACCCTTAACCACCCTAAACCATAAAATTACCCCTGGCACACCAACACCCATACTCACCCTGAACCCTAAAATTACCCCAGGTTCCCCAAAACCCATATTCACCCTGAAGCGTAAAATTACCCCTGGCACCCCAAAACCCACACCCACCCTGAACCCCTAAATTGCCCTCCTGGCCCCCAAAACTCATACCGATCCTGAACCCTAAAATTACCCCCTGGCCCCCAAAACCCATACCGATCCTGAACCCTAAAATTACCCCCTGGCACACCAAAACCCATTACTACCCTGAACCCTAAAATTACTACCCTGCACCCTAAAACCCATACCCACTCAGAACCCTAAAATTACCCCCAGGCACCCCAATCCGTAACCCACCCTGAACCCTAAAATTACTCCCTGGCACCCTAAAACCCACACCCACCCTGAACCCTAAAGTTACCCACTAGCACCCCAAAAAATGAACTCTGCAACCTTACACTACATTTGCATATTCGGAGGGAACTCTCCTCTTTGACGTTGGGCTGATCAGCAGCACTGTGTCCTGGCATCCAGCCCCTCCCGAAAATCTCACAGTGTGGACAGGTGCGGGCCAAATGTTTCCTGGTTTCTCCTTACCAGGGCCTCCTCTGCTTCTGCGTGTGTTTTAGCGCCCTGGATGTGAATTCCCTACAAGTGCACAGACAGCAGGGGGAAAGGGATGTCCAGTGCAGGTGAAGCTTTTCCTTTGTAAATTAATTCCTGCTGGCGTCATAGCCCATGGTGTGATGTCTGTGCACTTGTATGGAATACACATCCATACAAGTGCACAGACAGCAAACCCTGGGCTATGACACCAGCAGAAATTAATTAACAAAGGAAAAGCATCACCTGCACTGGCCGTCCCTTTCCCCCTGCTGTGTGCATCTTCCCACTCCCACCCCATGCTGAACACATCAAGTGATTAGGTGAAATCCCTGCCTTCAGGCATGGATATCACCTCAGTGCCAGTAAAGGAAAACAAGAGGTGGGGGCTGGGGGTTCCCTGAAACTAAGAGGCTGGCTGGCTCGGGCTGCTGGGCCTCTCAAAAAGCATCATAAAAATGATTTTCTCGGCTCCGATGCGCAGTTATTTCAGTGCGTGTCAAATTAGCCCGGGCTGAAGTAGACGACGGGGGGGGCTGAAGCCCGGTGAGCCCAATGGGTGTTGCGCGCCTGAGTAGGGGTGGGGGGGAGGGGTTGGTGTAGGTCAGTGCAACTTGATTTCACGCCTCCGACGGATCCTCTCCTTGTTTACGGAGGAGATAGGAAGTGAGGGGGCCCCAGAGATCCTTGGGGCGAGATTTGTGTGGTAAGAGTTCGGCATAGTTATGGAGTTGATCTTGCCAAGTAGACATTGTGTGTAGCCACGTCTTAAATTTAGGCGCCCGGCCCCTGCCCCATCTACATGCCACTTGGCGTTTAGCTAATAGGAGGCTCAGTGCGAAAAATGTCCTATGTGCTTTCAGTGTTGGGACATTGTGAATGTATGAGCCTTGACTGGGTGAGTGGGTTAGTATATATCTGAGTAAGTTTGTTATTGGGTGTGTGAGCCTCTGAGTGTACGACTGAGTGACTGAGTGCATAAGTCTCTGAGAGGGGCTGTGACTTTATGTGTGAGTGGGTGTATGACTGCCTGAGTGGATCTGTAAGTGGCTGTATGAGTGTCTCAGTGGGTCTGTGATTACATACGTGAGTGTTTGAGTGGGTCTGTAAGTGAGTGAGTGAGTGGGTCTGTAAATGGGTGTGTGACTCTCCGAGTGACTCTGTAAGTGGGTGCCTGAGTATCTTAGTGGGTCTGTGAGTGGGTACATGACTGCCCAGGTGTGTCTGTGAGTATATTTATTTAATTTATTTATATAAAGTTTTATATAGCACGGAGGTGACCTAAGCAGGTATCAGAGCGCTTTAAAGATGATCAAGGTACAAACAGAGTTGCAGGTAAAAAACAACAACAGTGAGAAGCAAGATACTGGAATAGATAAAGGAGCAATATAATATGCCAATGCAAAAGGAAATAGAAGAGCATATAAGTGCAACAGACAAATATTGGGGTTGAGCACAAACCAAAGTCACAGACTTAGTCAAAAGCATAGGACCACCAGCGAAAAAAAACTGATGTAGTAGCTTTAATCTGGGTGAGGCAGTCCGTGGAGAAGGAGAGAAGTCCGCAAGTAGCGGAACCAACCACTAATGGTACCTGGTTGCGGTAGTTGCCGTCAAACATGGGTGTTCATCCATAGAGCTTTCACTTCTCTTTTGAAATATGCCACAGAGGGAGTCTAGAGGGAGTGGGTGTAAGAGTCTCTAAGTGGGTATGAGACTGTACCCATGAGTCTATCAGTGGGTGTCTTAGTATGACCATGAGTCTCTGAGTGGTTCTGTACATGGGTGCACCACTCTCCGTTTGAGTCTATAAGTGGGTGCATGAGTACCTGAATGGGTGAGTGGGTGCTTGAGTATCTGAGTGGGTATGTGACTGAATATATAGGTGTGTGAGTGGGTATGTGAAAGGGTGTATAAGTGTCTGAGTGACTTTGTGAGTGTATACATGAGTGTGAGAGTGACCGGCAAGTGTGTACAAATATATACATTTTTAAATATAATTAAATGTCGTCGCGATGTCCCTGCGACAGTGTCAGTGTTGTTGCCAATATCGCACGCGATTAAAAAAAATCACCCATTTCTCAAACATGGAGTCAGAGTATCTCCACCCCAACACCTTATGTGGGCTTTCACAGAAATTTTAAGCCCTGGGAACTGTTACCGGACAATAAAATGGCAGCCACAACTTTCTGTTCAGGTTGCATCCAGCCAATCAGAGCATTCCTGTTATCGTGAGCAGTCACAATTAATCACAAATTCGTCGCAAAATATCCACAACCAGAGATATATCTATAATTTATGGTTTAAATGTCTCAAAAAGTTTCGGATGGATTTGCACCAAATAACAAAAAGCACAATCTACGTAACAACATCTACCTTTCTGCCAAATTTGGTGTAATTCCATCCAGCGGTTTGAGCTGTATGTTCCACAATGTGTTCCTATGGGTAAACATTGGAAACGTGCCCTTTTTTCCCCGCCCCTATTTCTCGATTCCCACTGCACGGATCACCCCCAAACTTTCCATGACAACCAGAACCTACTTTGACACTTTTTGGGGGGAAAAGTTCATGAAGATTGGTCAAACGGTGATCAAGACTGTGGAGACAGTCGAAACGCGTCATGGCGGCATGCTGAGCAGAATTATGCACTAATAAAGGCACCTTTGTTCTGGCACCAAATTGGGATCTACTCATCGTCATTCTTTCCGGTTGAAAACAGTAACTGGAGGCGCTGTTAGCGCCTGGCGAGGCTTTGTTCATTCATATATATATATATATATATATATATATATATATATATATATGCCAGTTTCTCGTACCAAAAGTACAACGCACTCCACACAGACAAATTAGGACACAATACCGTCTGCTTCGCCAAATCCTGGGTTTATTCCATAACCACAAGCCAAAAACAAACCCTACGCGTTTCGGCGGACAGCCGCCTTGCTCACGGGTAAAGTGTTGTTGTTACACCATTGGTTAAGTAAAGTGCATGTGACACATCAAAACAAACAACATCAAAAGGGGACAGACATACTAGTTGGAGTCAGCCATCTTCCAATGGGTTATCTACAATGCTGACTCCAACTAGTATGTCTGTAGGGTTTGTTTTTGGCTTGTGGTTATGGAATAAACCCAGGATTTGACGAAGCAGACGGTATTGTGTCCTAATTTGTCTGTGTGGAGTGCGTTGTACTTTTGGTACGAGAAACTGGCATATTTTCGGGATCCTCCAAACCCGACTCGCACCGCCAGTAAAGAGTCCCGGTTTTCATGGAGGAAGTGAGAGTGAATATATATATATATATATATATATATCTCGAACTTCGAAATTCGGCAAAAGCAACTGGAGGCCAAACAACGAAACGGACCCATTCAGGTTGAATTAAACGCTTTTTATTCTGTTCTGTGCACCCTCTCGATCGCCATGACGCGTTTCGGGCCCTGGAGCCCTTGATCACATGACATGGTCAAATTACACCCAGTGATTTGTAGTGCCGGATTAGTCACATGGCTCCAAGCCTATAGAAATAAAGAAAATACTTCAGCCTAGACCGGACTGTTTGACAAAACAACATTCTCATTACATTTATGTTTTTTTAAAACCTCATTTCATCATCATAATAATTAGTCCCACGGATTGTGCAAAATTTCGCAATAAATACAATAAATATTTACAATAAATATTTACACATGTGCAAAATTGCAATACACCTATATACAAAAATCACTGCAGATCAATATACAAAACTTTCTGTGCAATATGAGCAGAAAATAAAGTGCATTGTGCAAATTTTCCAGAGGGATCTATTATTTTGTAAGGATTTAAATAATTCTGCCCAAGTGGGCATTGTCAACATAATTCCGGGCCACTGCTTCTACATTGCTTGGATTTTTTCTGTTTTATCCATGCACCACGAAAGGAAATAGTGTGATTTACCCCTAATTGTGTATTATATACTATTATTTTAAAATCTGGCAATACTTGATAACATAGCATGTTTTGACGATTCTATGCCCCTGATTCACTTGTACAATCTACTATCTGATTCATATATCTCGCTTATGATGTTATTCCAGATGTAAGCAGGTATATAAATCTTCAGTCGCATTAAGGCCATACGGTGTCTTGGTGTCAAGTTCAAGGATGTAACGGGTTTCTAATACTCGTAAACGTGCTTCTCTATTTCCACCCCTGCGCAATGGCAGCACCATGTCTATTGCATAATAACTCAGGCAGTCTACATCTCCCTTGTGGCATTGATTGACATGCCTGGCCACCGGGTAGGCTTCATCCTTGTTAATTACCGCCCTCATATGCTGTAATATGCGCTTGTGGACTTGCAGCTTTGTGCTACCAACGTAGCAGAGTCCACAAACGCATTCCAAGACATAGATGACAAAATCTGACTTGCAGGTTATTTTCTTGGAAATGGGAATTTCTGTCTCACTAAATGGAGAACTATATGTTGTTTTGTTCTTTCCTATGGTGCATGCCTTGCACACTGCACATTTGAGGAAACCCTTACTTTTACCTAGCCAGTTACCTCGAGTTGGTATCTCCGGGCTACTCCTGACTAGCATATCATTCATGGATCTAGCACGGCTGTGTGTAATGGCCGGAAAGACTGCCATTGTTTTGCCAATCACAGGGTCCCCTGTGATTATATGCCAGTTTTTCTTAACAATGTTCTGTATCTGTCTATGTTGGCAACTATAGCCCAGAATAAGTCTTGGTTGGCCCTCTGCTTTATTTGATATTGTTGGTTCTACCCCTGTTGATGTTATTGGGGATATTACAGCACTGTTGGCCCTTTCCATTGCTTTAGACACCACACTTTCTGTATAGCCCCTCTGTAAGAACCTTGCCTTGCTTTCTTTCTGTGCTGTTGAACAGGCTGCATCTGTGCTACAGATTCGTCTAATCCTCAGCATCTCCCCATAGGGGATGCTGCGGATTAGATGGTTGGGGTGCTGACTAGAGGCATGGAGGATTGTATTGCCTGCAGTCTCTTTTCGGTGTAATTTCGTCTGCAGTCTCCCTTCCTCTACATAAACCTCTACATCAAGAAAATTAACTTTATTTTCACTGACGGTGCCCGTGAAGTGTAGATTCAATTCATTCTGGTTGATATTGCTAATGAACTGCTCTACTTCACCTACTGTCCCCCTCCAAATTATAAACAAGTCGTCTATGAATCTGTACCACGATACCACTTTACTGGACATGATCTCACTAAAGGCATTGCCCAGGACCTGCTCCTCCCACAGCCCCATGTGTAGACATGAGTAACTGGGGGAAAAGCAGGCCCCCATTGCTACTCTCCGCAACTGCTGGAACATCTGATTTTGGAAGAGAAAATAGTTGTTGTTAAGACACATTTCCAACATCTCCACCAACATGATGTTATGTTCCAGCATACACACAGGTCTTTTGCTAAGAAAATATTTCACTGCCCTCACTCCATCAACATGGTTGATGCTCGTATAGAGAGCAGTGACATCCAGTGTGACCAGTAGATATTCTGTACTCCACACCACTGATTTGATTTTCTGCAAAAAGTCCATGGTGTCTCTGATGTATGATGGCAGGGATTTCACAAAGTCTTGAAGAAAATGATCAATATACCTGGACACTTTTTCAAATGTCCCCCCACACGCTGAAATTATGGGCCTCCCAGGTGGCTTAGCACTGTCCTTGTGGATCTTGGGGATCAAGTAAAACACCGGAGTTATAGGATGATTAGTCTTTAAAAATTTCAACTCATCCCCACTTAGAAGACCTTGTCCTCTCCATGTGTACAATTTTGTGTTCAACTTGTCCCATGCATGTTTAAATGCCGATCGATCACACCTGTTGTAGCACAGTCTATCGCCTAATTGTTTCAGCGCCTCCTCCAAATACAGGGACAGGGGCCAGAGGACGATATTGCCCCCTTTGTCCGATTGCCTAATCACAGTTTTTTCGTCACCCTGGAGTTTTTTCATTAGGCTACCAAAAGAATTATTGTGCTTTATCGTACCTTTGTTCGTCAACAGAGTTTTTTTATTCAATTTTTTCATCTCTGATGTTACCATGTCACTGAATACATCGATATTATCATGTGCCAACACTGGGTTAAACGTTGATTTAGGTTTGAATGATGTGTTACCAGGAATATTAGTTATCGCTGCACTCGCTGTTTCTTGGATATTCTCCAGGTCTCCCTCATTGAGGAGATATTGTAAATCACATTGCAGCTCATATTCCCTTACTGTTAAATTATTGTCCTTCCCCATGATGATTTCTTGGGGTTTGCGTGCCTTCTGTTTATTAACCAAGAATAGTTTTCTAAGTTTTAACTTTCTTACAAATTAAAAAAAGTCCATTCTGGTTCTGGCATAATCAAACATACATGGTGGACAAAATGTTAACCCCAGTGATAAGATTTTCTGTTCTTTGGGACTTAGACGAGTATTGGTTAAATTCACAATCGTCATATTGTCACTTACTTGTGAATTTACCGACGATTCCATCTCCTGTATGTCTTCTTTTTTGCACCTTGATTTGGCTGCCCTGTGCTTCCTTCGCTGGTTGCGCTTGGCGTTGTTCCTTTGTTTGTGCCAGGTTTGGAGACATGGGACCTTAATGATTTTTTGCGGTCGTTCTGAAGGCACTCCACCTCCTGTCCCAACGACCGCTTTGTAAAACCCGCCTGCGCCACAGTCGATCCTTGTTCAATCTCGGAGTCACTACTGGGAATCGTACTTACATCC
Organism: Lissotriton helveticus; assembly: GCF_964261635.1. NCBI lineage: Eukaryota > Metazoa > Chordata > Amphibia > Caudata > Salamandridae > Lissotriton > Lissotriton helveticus. The sequence goes on along the minus strand of NC_136072.1, from coordinate 832,796,516 downwards.
GTTGATGAAATCGAAGGCGTTTTCTGTCCTGTGCTCGCCTGAAGTTGTTTTGGCGTTTTGTTCAAAGTTGGAGGATCGAATTTCCTCAAAAAAGTATAAATACGACCATTTTGATAGTCGAGTTTGTCCCTTTCAAATTTAAAGGCCTTTCTTTTCATGATAATATCCTCTTCTTTTGAGAGTCTTGTCATCATAGTCTCTCTTAGCTTTTTCTCCAAGTCATCCTCATTCAGTGCTTTTATTTGGTTGTTTAATTCTTTCACTTGTATTTGGAGTTTGGCACCATCACTCTCGGCGTATCCCACAAGTATCCGCATTAAACGACTGGAATTATCCAAATTGCACTGTGCCCAGTCATGGAGCATCTTTGGATCAGGGTTCTCGAAGCTGGGGGCCAGCATAATCCTCAGGCCACGGGGAACTCTCCCCACTTCCAAATATCTTGTGAGAGATTTTTGTTCCCACCATTTTGCTTGCTCTATTTTCATGGCCTTTTCCAATTGTTTAAACAGCTCCTTGATTTGGCTGTTCACGGGTCCAGATATTGTACTTGCCCCCGCCTGTTGAACCTCTGCTACGGGGCTGTCGTCAAACAAGCTTACTGCCGCTTCCTCCCTGTTTCTTTTTCTGACCACGTCGTCGGCGTCCATGATAGTGCACAGATAAATGTTCTTTTACAAAAATATTTGCGCGTACACGTTTTTGAGCAGTTGTGTCCGTTTACCACAATGGTTCTGCTCTCTCACGTGTTCCTTCCCCAGCACCGGCTATTCCGTTCACAAGCCGCGAATTACTCTTAACGCCAAATACTCCTTCACAGCCGTGAGAGTTATTGACGCCAATCTTATTTTCGCTTAGTCGGGAACGCCGGGGGTGAAAAGCGGTTGCTCCTAACGGGGCTTGTAGAATGCTTCCGGGTCACCGTCAGCTTTGCTTCCTGTCCGCTTACCCTTGGCGCTGGAGGGATCCGTATCACACCTAGAAGCCTGCCGGTGTGGAAATTATATCTGGAACTTCAAAATTCGGCAAAAGCAACTGGAGGCCAAACAACGAAACGGACCCATTCAGGTTGAATTAAACGCTTTTTATTCTGTTCTGTGCACCCTCTCGATCGCCATGACGCGTTTCAGGCCCTGGAGCCCTTGATCACATGACATGGTCAAATTACACCCAGTGATTTGTAGTGCCGGATTAGTCACATGGCTCCAAGCCTATAGAAATAAAGAAAATACTTCAGCCTAGACCTGACTGTTTGACAAAACAACATTCTCATTACATTTATGTTTTTTTAAAACCTCATTTCATCATCATAATAATTAGTCCCACGGATTGTGCAAAATTTCGCAATAAATACAATAAATATTTACAATAAATATATACACATGTGCAAAATTGCAATACACCTATATACAAAAATCACTGCAGATCAATTTACAAAACTTTCTGTGCAATATGAGCAGAAAATAAAGTGCATTGTGCAAATTTTCCAGAGAGATCTATTATTTTGTAAGGATTTAAATAATATGTATATATATATATTGTGACAATGTGGGGGGAGACCGGAGCAGCTCAATAGCCGGTGCAGGTGTTGGGCTCAGCCAGGTAGCCAGGAACCATCAATTTTTTCGCAAAGAAACGCCGCACTCTGAAACTTTAAGCTATGAACTTTATTAACAGAGCCTAGTCTGCACACCGATGCGTTTCAGCCTTATGGCCTCGGTCACGGCCGTAAGGCTGAAACGCATCGGTGTGCAGACTAGGCTCTGTTAATAAAGTTCATAACGTAAAGTTTCAGAGTGCGGCGTTTCTTTGCGAAAAAGAATAATATATATTTCACATTTCAGAGTGGCGGCAGCCAGTGGGTAGTTATAGTTAGGACCTAGTTTCCATAGGGAGAGCATTTATAGTTAGGGTGATCAGAGATAGGGATTTTTTAATTTTGCCCCTTAATAACTTTTCACCCGTTTGACGAATGTGCGTGAAACGTTGCAGACCTGCTGCCCCTGGTTCATTTTGAGAGGACGGAAAGTTTCGCCACATTTGGACAAGGAGGTGCAAATAAAGATGGAAGGCTTCAAAATGGGTTTGAAATCCAATGCATTTTTCATAGACTTTTGTATTTAGCTCATCTCAAAAACAGTCAGCTGGATTTTTCTTAAATTTGGCATTATTACATAGTAGAGGGCGCAGATGATTCTGAGGGGTGGCGTAGGTAGATATAGTCAGCAAATGTTAAATTATATGTTCTTTTGTGATATCTGTCGCTGTGGTAGTATAGTAGTACTACCACTGAATATAGCGGTGACAAGGGATTATCTGGTTGTCTAATGTGTTCTTTTCCAAAACATGAAGGCAGCCATGTTGTTTTATAGAGTAGTTGGCCTGCGTTTTGTGGTACACCTTAAGAATGAGTTTAAAAATAAGATCTGTGTTGTAGTTTTAGTTAGTGGTAGTTTAGCATGGTACTGATATGAAGGGAATAATATGTGCAAATGCCTATATGTTTTAAAAAAAATATATATATATATATAGAGTTATGTGTAAGTCTCTAGAGAGTAATGCGGTACCATAAAAGTATATTTTTTCAAAGAACCCATGTTTAATATTTTTTCACTTACTCATCTTACTGTTTGGTTGGCTCTAAAAGAGCCTTTGATTAGAAGTGTGTAACTTTGATTTACATATGCTTGAGCAGCAACTGGCCGATGTTATTAATGAACACATTATTGCCATCTGAGGTATGGAAGACATCCAGTGATCTCTTAGGAAGGCAGCCACCGTTTTGTTTATATGTCTGCATGTTTTCTCATACTTTCATGTGATTTCTAACAAATATTTCCGTTTTATCCTTTAGCAAATATTTGAAAAAAATGGATGTGAGGAAATAGTCATTTAAGATGTAAAAGTACCTTTCATCTTTATATTTCAATTTAAACACCGGTGAGGTGACCAATATCGATGAATAAATATAAAATGTGGATGCTGACAAGCACCAAGAGAATCTAGGAAAGTGAGCTGGAACACTGTCAATTAGATACTAATTAACATATTACCATTATGAAAGAAACAATGTGATTGGTTAAATGTAAGATTGGACTATCAACATAGCACAAACAGCACTAAAGAAACGCATTATATAACAAATAGACTAGACTGTATTCGTTAAAAATATTATAGTGTACCTACAATTATTTCAGTGATTTTTAAGGTCATACGGCCATGTAAACTATTAGAGTACACGATTAGAAGGTAAATGTAGGAAGGTGGCTACCTGACTATGGTTACCCCAGATTTTTTGCCTGTGTTTAGCTGGTTTTTTGACTTAGTTGACCTGGTTCCCTGCTAATCAGGGCCCCAGGCCATCTGCTCTCTCTGTAAAATGGATTCCATGTACCCTAGGTACATACCACAATTGGAAATGGACTCCTTGTCAGCCCCTGTATAATGCACTATAGGTGCCCAGGGCATAGGGGCCACCAAGGCCTACCAGGGGCTGCAGCATATCTTTTGCCACCCCTGGCTGGTTCTTAAATTGACACAACTGGCTGATCACTCAGCTGGGGTAAGGTGGTGTAATCACCCCTTACTTAGATATAGTATACCTATATCTAAACCTATATCTGGACACATATTAACCTGTGAGCCACTCCTATGGAAGGCCTCATCAATCCTGGAGGCAGAGTGCGTGGTTTAATGTGAGATGGAGCTCTAGCATGAGCTGAGCCTGTCTGCAGCTGCCGGGAACAACTCCCTAAGCTGTTTCAGGATAATGCCATACCATATACTCTTAAGTGCCTTATAATCCTCGCGGTTATATAGCAACTCTGGTTTGGCTTTATCAAAACATGTCGTGTAAGGTGTCATACGATTTGGAATACTATCCCCTCGCCAGTTCTGGCGACGGGGATAGCATTCCACCCCTCTAGAGGGGTAAGACATGTTACTTTACTTAAATGCGGTTAATTTCTAAAAGGACCTTAGATCCACAAAATGGATGCCTCTGCCACAGACAAGAGTCTGGCCCCCTGCAGCTGACCGAAACTCAGCCAAATGGGGCCTGGACAAAGGGTTTCCTGTCGCAGGAGGGTGTTACCACCCTCCAGACAGGAGATAGTGGATTGTAGCAGGGAGGTTTGAAAGAAACCAGACACTGCTTGGGGCGCACAAGGCTGCCCCTTGCATAATCCGGCCAAACCGGTTCTGGGGCACTCCAGCCCTCGTGCCAGGGCGGCCTGGATCAAAGGAAGGGGGTGTATCCACCCACTTCCTGGGTCCCACCCATAGGAGGGGACCTAGCAGGTAATCACGCCCCCCAGATTCGAATAAGAGTGGGAGCAGTGCCAATGCACTTCAGATTTCCTGATGAAACATAAGAAACGAAACTCTGGACCCTTCGACATCCTACTCAACGTGGAAGCCCGAAGAATCTCCCTTGTGGTCAAGGAGTGACCACCCTGTGCAAACAGGCACCATCCAGCCATCGACGTCTACTTTGTTGCAGTTCCCGCCGGAACTCGAGCAACAGAGATCGACGAGATCAAGCTTGCCTGCCTTCCAACAGCCCGATCCACAGTCCCTGCAGAGCTGAGACCCGTGGAGGTGACCGGAAGCGTGGGGCACGCCATCTTGAATTGACCACGAGACGCTGACCGTGCAGCCCACGAGTGACCCTCGAAGCTGTACACCGGGGTTTGAGAAGCCCCAACCCTGAGCCACTCTTGCAACGAAGTTCAGCCCTCCACACTCGACGAGTGCTGCGTGGGGCCCTTCTGCTCCATTTGGCTCAACGCGTTGGCCCGGTCACTTGCCAGCCGGCTAGTGGCCCCTGTGCCGACGAACTTTGAAATCCGACCTGCAAATCTGGTTGCTCCAGATCTGCACCAGCTCCCCTGAAAAGGAGCCCCCACTCTGACCCTCCTGGTTCGAGTGAGAAGCAATCTCCCGGTTCCGCGTGGATTGCTCTTGCCAAGTGTTGTTTGCTCCAAACTTGAAGGCGACTGCACCGACGGTGAGAGCCCTCGTGGGACAGATCGTGACCCGCTCCTGGACGTCGCAGATGCCCCAGAGCCCACGTGACAGCGGAGAGAAGCTCCTCGACGACCACCTGATTGCGCCCGACATTGCCTGGTTCCGTCCTGGTTCCACCCTGGTCACTGCTGAGTGACCCAGACTCTGTCCCCTCTGCTTTCAGGTACTCTTCGACTTGAGTCCACCCTTGGACTCCACCGGACACTTCTCTTTCACCCCGCCTGCAGCCCTTTCAGCTTCAAGCACCAAGAGCCTGCGTGATGAAACCCGACTCAACTTCGACCCTGTGCACCCGCTTCCTGTGGGTGAGGTAACTTTGCTCCGCCGGTGTTCCCACACTGGTACACATCTCTAGGGTCTGTGTCTTAAGTTTTGTTCCTCTAGGTTCAGCGGAAGTGTCCTTAAACTCTAACTTTACAACTTTTACGCACCATTGGTTAACTTTGGTGCATGCGTGCGCTTTCCGCACTGCTCCCGAATCCCGTGGGCCTCTCCCGACTTCAGCATTGCTTGTCCCGACTGCTCCCAGCGATTCCCTAGGCCCTAGGCCTAACCACTGTTCGAGTGGCATCTCTTATACCACTTGTTTAGTATATGGTTTGAGTGGCCACCCGCCCTCATCCATAATTGTGCAACTTTGTATGTTTAAACTGTGCTTTTGATTTAACGCTTGTGCCCCTTTATTCATAAAGAATACTGGGGATTGTTTTTAGTAATACATGCATATATTTTTATAATATATACTTGTGTGGTGTCCTTTCATTTGATATTACAGGATTGTATGTGGTAAAACAGCTCGCTTAACACCTCTTAAGTTAAGCCTTTAGGCTGCTTAGTCCATGCTACCCCTAGGATAGCTTGTCTAATAAGGTTGACTTACAACCAGACACCATAAGGGATTGTTTGGTCTGATAACAGGTGGTTCCAGAATTGGAAACATCACCTATCAGGCCAACTTCTCACATTCACATTGGTGAGCAGCGGTGCGGATTTGAGCTTGCTGTTGTTTTACCATTGCAATCTTTTATCAAATTGAAAGATCACATCAAGTACCTCTAGGTACATATAAATCAAAAGCTTAGCATATTAAGTTCTACTGAACTTAGTAGTTGTAGATTAAAGGGATTAGCACACCCTGACTACAACTCACTAGCAAGGTACAGTAGGAAAACACTTAGTGTAGGTAAGTGCACCACTTACACCTCACTAGTAGTCATGTCTGACACAGGAAAAGCCTCAGGGTCTGCTCCTGTGACTGTTGACCTTACCCAGGCAACTTCCAGCTATGACAAACTAACCCGAAAGGACTTGATTGCCTTGTGCGTATCAAGAGGGTTAAAAAGGGGTAGAAGTCCCACCTGTCCTATCCTGATAGCCATTCTAGAACAGGATGACTTAGAGAAGGCGAATGAAGTAACCTTAGAGTCAGGAGATGGAGTAAACCCACCTGTAACTGATACCACTCCAGAGGAGGAAGAAGGAGAGGAGGGGGATGAGGACTCAGATGTTGAGGACACAGAAGATCAGGATCAGAGGGGTAGCCAGGTCCTAGTTGCCAGGCTTAACCAGGCCAACTTAGACCTACTGGGGAATGGAGAGGGCCAGCACCTCCCCAGACCCTATAACATTCTCCCAGGCAACAGAAGAGTGAGATCTCCCTCAGGGGACTCTCATATTTCTAGTGCCTCAAGAGAATCTCAGAGAGGCATGACTGCTTCTCAAAAGCTAGAGCATAGGGCCAGAATGAGGGCTGTCAAACTCCAAATAGAGAGGGAGGAGGTAGCCTTGGCTCAAGCTAGACTTGCCTTGGCAAGAGAGCAAAAATTGTGTGGCTTAGATGCCACTGGTGGCAGCAATATTCCTAAAGAGAAACCCAGGTCCTATGATAGTAGAAACCTGACAAAGATTGTGCCCCCCTACAAGGAAGGGGATGACATCCACAAGTGGATAACTGCTCCTGAGAGAGCCTGCATGGTACAGCAGGTTCCTGAGGAACAGTGGGCAGCAATCTTATGGTACTCCTTTTCAGAGAAAGGGAGAGATAAGCTCCTCACTGTCAGACATGAGGATGCAAACAATTACAAAGTCCTGAAGAGTGTCCTAATAGATGGGTTTGGCTTAACCACTGAACAGTACAGGTTGAAGTTCAGAGACACACAGAAGACACAGACACAGGACTGGACTGATTTTGTAGATTGTGCTACTAAGGCTCTGGAGGGTTGGCTACATGGCAGCAAAGTACATGACTTTACAGGATTGTATAATTTGATTATGAGGGAGCAGATCCTAAGTAATTGTCAGAACCAGCTCTTACACCAGCACCTGGTGGACTCTGATCTGACCTCTCCCCAAGAATTGGGAAAGAAGGTAGACAAATGGGTCAGAACCAGGATTAGGCCTAAGAATCAGGACAGTAACCAGAAGAAGGAGTCTACCAAGCCTCAAGATAAGGGTGGGGATAAAAATAAAGAAAAGACTTCCCCAGGGCCCCAAAACTCCAAGAATGGGGGTGGGTCCCAAGACACTTTTCCACTGAGAAAAAACCTTATTGTTATGCCTGTAAACAGGTTGGGCATTACAAAACAGACAACTGTTGTCCCAAGAATAACAATAAAGAGAATATACCTCCAAAGCCAGCTCCAACACCTCCTGTTACTGTCAGCAGTAATCCCCCACGAAGTGGAAGCACACCCAGGAATCTGGGTGGGTTTACTTTTGGAGCCCAGGAGGACCCTGGCCTATCCAGGTCCCCCTCCCCAAATAATCTTGTTTATGAGACTGGCATGGGGTTTGCCAACTTCTCTGATTGCCCAAATACTTTGAGCAAATATAGACAAGAACCCATCATCAATGGTTTGAAAGTTGAAGCTTTTAGAGACACAGGGGCTAGCATCACCATGGTGGCTGATGGCATAGTCCCCTCTAAGCAACTTTTACCGGGTGCCACATACCAGGTTACAAACATTGATGGAATCCAAACAAATCATCCCATGGCAGTAGTAAGTCTCAGCTGGGGAGGTGTCATTGGCCCAAAGAGAGTGGCAGTGTCACCAAACTTGCCTGTAGACTGCCTACTTGGTAATGATTTGGAGATCTCAGCCTGGGCTGAGGTTGAACAGGTAACCCATTCTAGAATGGTAAATTCCAATGGAAAGGTTAGTGAGGCTGTAATGGCTACAGCCCCAATCCAAGATGTCCTTCCTGAAAAGGTTGGTAGGGCTGAGAAACTCTCTGCCCCATCTTTAGCAAAAGCTCTTCCTGAGCAGAATAGCAAAGCTGTTATGATAACAGCAGAAAACCAAACTGAGTCTCCTCCTGAAAAGGTTGGTGGGGCTGTGATGGCCACAGCCCAAACTCAAACTGATATGTGTGTTGTGAAGCCTGAAATGATGGATAACTCCACACAAACTGAGAGCATGGAGGAGGAAGAGAAATCTCCCCCTCACCAGACTTTAGGACAGGATCAGCCTCCTCAGGGAACTGATCTTACCCCTGATGAAGGAACTGCCCCAGAGGTTGTTAGGCCTGGCCTGACAGAGCCTCTGATGGCGGTGGACCCTTCTCAGGTGGGACCCAGTCTGGAGCAGGTAACCTGCCCCTCTCTACCTTGCCTTAGCCAGCCCAGGGCTGCAGAGGACAAGAAGGACAGTGAGACCCAGAGGGCCCCCTGTCAAATAAAGCACCCCCATCAACAGATTAGGGGCACCAAAACTAGTAGCCCTAGTGAGGTGAAAACTTTAAAAACTCCTAAGGGAGCCCCCTTAAAAACAGTTAGGGACCTCCCACAGATGGATTCTGTTGGGCACAGCCAAACCTGGGACAAAAAGGGCCCAAACCTGAACTGTCCCTCCAGCAAGCCAAACAGAGGGACCCAGCCTCCAGCTTTAGGTAGCCAGAGGTTGACCCTGAGAGCACAGTGCAACTCAGTTAAAGAAAGAAAGGCACACATGGTGGAAGATAATTGGAGGAAGCTAAGCCCTAAATTAGTAGAGCCTCACTTCAATACTCCATATCCAAACCAGCCTTTAACTTTGCATAAACACACCCAAGGTAGTGATTCCCTATGGTGGAGACCCTCTAATACCCCAAGGGTGAGGGACTGCTTAGTGGACCATGAGACAGGGGGTACCCATGCTAGTGCAGGTACTTCCTTATATGGCCACTCAGGCAATATAGGCTTACCTGGCCAAGGATAGCCTTATCTCCTTTCGTTTGGAGGGGGGTTGTGTAGGAAGGTGGCTACCTGACTATGGTTACCCCAGATTTTTTGCCTGTGTTTAGCTGTTTTTTTGACTTAGTTGACCTGGTTTTCTGCTAATCAGGGCCCCAGGCCATCTGCTCTCTCTGTAAAATGCATTCCATGTACCCTAGGTACATACCACTATTGGAAATGGACTCCTTGTCAGCCCCTGTATAATGCACTATAGGTGCCCAGGGCATAGGGGCCACCAAGGCCTACCAGGGGCTGCAGCATATCTTTTGCCACCCCTGGCTGGTTCTTAAATTGACACAACTGGCTGATCACTCAGCTGGGGTAAGGTGGTGTAATCACCCCTTACTTAGATATAGTATACCTATATCTAAACCTATATCTGGACACATATTAACCTGTGAGCCACTCCTATGGAAGGCCTCATCAATCCTGGAGGCAGAGTGCGTGGTTTAATGTGAGATGGAGCTCTAGCATGAGTTGAGCCTGTCTGCAGCTGCCGGGAACAACTCCCTAAGCTGTTTCAGGATAATGCCATACCATATACTCTTAAGTGCCTTATAATCCTCGCGGTTATATAGCAACTCTGGTTTGGCTTTATCAAAACATGTCGTGTAAGGTGTCATACGATTTGGAATACTATCCCCTCGCCAGTTCTGGCGACGGGGATAGCATTCCACCCCTCTAGAGGGGTAAGACATGTTACTTTACTTAAATGCGGTTAATTTCTAAAAGGACCTTAGATCCACAAAATGGATGCCTCTGCCACAGACAAGAGTCTGGCCCCCTGCAGCTGACCGAAACTCAGCCAAATGGGGCCTGGACAAAGGGTGTCCTGTCGCAGGAGGGTGTTATCACCCTCCAGACAGGAGATAGTGGATTGTAGCAGGGAGGTTTGAAAGAAACCAGACACTGCTTGGGGCGCACAAGGCTGCCCCTTGCATAATCCGGCCAAACCGGTTCTGGGGCACTCCAGCCCTCGTGCCAGGGCGGCCTGGATCAAAGGAAGGGGGTGTATCCACCCACTTCCTGGGTCCCACCCATAGGAGGGGACCTAGCAGGTAATCACGCCCCCCAGATTCGAATAAGAGTGGGAGCAGTGCCAATGCACTTCAGATTTCCTGATGAAACATAAGAAACGAAACTCTGGACCCTTCGACATCCTACTCAACGTGGAAGCCCGAAGAATCTCCCTTGTGGTCAAGGAGTGACCACCCTGTGCAAACAGGCACCATCCAGCCATCGACGTCTACTTTGTTGCAGTTCCCGCCGGAACTCGAGCGACAGAGATCGACGAGATCAAGCTTGCCTGCCTTCCAACAGCTCGATCCACAGTCCCTGCAGAGCTGAGACCCGTGGAGGCGACCGGAAGCGTGGGGCACGCCATCTTGAATTGACCACGAGACGCTGACCGTGCAGCCCACGAGTGACCCTCGAAGCTGTACACCGGGGTTTGAGAAGCCCCAACCCTGAGCCACTCTTGCAACGAAGTTCAGCCCTCCACACTCGACGAGTGCTGCGTGGGGCCCTTCTGCTCCATTTGGCTCAACGCGTTGGCCCGGTCACTTGCCAGCCGGCTAGTGGCCCCTGTGCTGACAAACTTTGAAATCCGACCTGCAAATCTAGTTGCTCCACATCTGCACCAGCTCCCCTGAAAAGGAGCCCCCACTCTGACCCTCCTGGTTCGAGTGAGAAGCAATCTCCCGGTTCCGCGTGGATTGCTCTTGCCAAGTGTTGTTTGCTCCAAACTTGAAGCCGACTGCACCGACGGTGAGAGCCCTCGTGGGACAGATCGTGACCCGCTCCTGGACGTCGCAGATGCCCCAGAGCCCACGTGACAGCGGAGAGAAGCTCCTCGACGACCACCTGATTGCGCCCGACATTGCCTGGTTCCGTCCTGGTTCCACCCTGGTCACTGCTGAGTGACCCAGACTCTGTCCCCTCTGCTTTCAGGTACTCTTCGGCTTGAGTCCACCCTTGGACTCCACCGGACACTTCTCTTTCACCCCGCCTGCAGCCCTTTCAGCTTCAAGCACCAAGAGCCTGCGTGACGAAACCCAACTCAACTTCGACCCTGTGCATCCGCTTCCTGTGGGTGAGGTAACTTTGCTCCGCCGGTGTTCCCACACTGGTACACATCTCTAGGGTCTGTGTCTTAAGTTTTGTTCCTCTAGGTTCAGCGGAAGTGTCCTTAAACTCTAACTTTACAACTTTTACGCACCATTGGTTAACATTGGTGCATGCGTGCGCTTTCCGCACTGCTCCCGAATCCCGTGGGCCTCTCCCGACTTCAGCATTGCTTGTCCCGACTGCTCCCAGCGATTCCCTAGGCCCTAGGCCTAACCACTGTTTGAGTGGCATCTCTTATACCACTTGTTTAGTATATGGTTTGAGTGGCCACCCGCCCTCATCCATAATTGTGCAACTTTGTATGTTTAAACTGTGCTTTTGATTTAACGCTTGTGCCCCTTTATTCATAAAGAATACTGGGGATTGTTTTTAGTAATAAATACATATATTTTTATAATATATACTTGTGTGGTGTCCTTTCATTTGATATTACAGGATTGTATGTGGTAAAACAGCTCGCTTAACACGACCTCTTAAGTTAAGCCTTTAGGCTGCTTAGTCCATGCTACCCCTAGGATAGCTTGTCTAATAAGGTTGACTTACAACCAGACACCATAAGGGATTGTTTTGTCTGATAACAGGTGGTTCCAGAATTGGAAACATCACCTATCAGGCCAACTTCTCACAGTAAAGCCAACATTTATATGTTATGTAGTTGGTGTTTGTTTAAAACATATGTGAAAGAGAGGCTAACTTTATTCACATGATAAAATAAGCTAACAGTAGGCTACCTAACGAGCACAATTGAGCTGTAAAACCGACTGCTGTTGGATTATATTTTGCATTAGGTTACAAACATAGCCCAATACTACTAGTCCTATACAAACACTATTTACATTAGGTGAATTATGAGAAATGAAGACAAAAAAAGAAAATCTGTCGTACTACCTGCAGGGATCACGATGGCCTCATCCCGTTTGCCGGTAAGCCTGATAGGGGAGATATTAGCGCCAGCTCCCCACACATCTAGGCAGAAATTATATTTGTCTTTATATTATTTACCATACAGCTTTCCATCTTTTTATGACACCAGTGTCGGTGGCATACCGAAGTCCTCAGCCCCTAAACAGTTTTCCAATTTAGGAACAAGTAAGTAAGTGCCCTCATCCCTCTATCAGAACTAGTCTTACTTTTGACGTTAATTTACTTGGTCGACCTTGAATTAAGCAGTCCTTATCTTTTCCCTAACCAGGACCCCATATTACTCTATTTTTGGATTTTCTATTGTGTTCCTCTCGGCTTCAGAGAGACCTGTGGGAATAAGTAAGTGGAGCATTACATACACCCTTTGCATTCCTTTATTCCGCGGGCTCACACTATATTCCATTTCATTTCAGGAACCATTCCATCCGCTGTAAGCTTCCTTCTCCTGACATCACTCCATTATCTAGCGAGCACGAGTTGCGGTAATACACCGAGAAGAGAGTTGCTTCATAAAATGTAAGACTATCTGGCAGTAAGCCAAAGTCAAGGTGAGAGATCACAGGCTGAGCATATTTCTGCACACACTTTTTTTTTATAGTAAAGTACCTACTAATTACGTTAGCTCATCCAGAATTTTTTATAGTGAGCTTCTTGACATCCTACACCTATACGCTACGGTGGGCTCACTTTCACCCATGTCCAGTCCAGGTTTTATCTGAAGTTTGCTGGTTAGAGGCATCAGGCTATCATGCATACCTCCCATGCTTAAGTAACGGTATCCTTATCCTTTTCCATTTTAGGTTACTAGATCTGTCCCTCTCTTATGCAATACAACGTGTCTCTGGCTCGAAGGTTTTCATGATTAACTTATGTCAACCATTTTTAAAGGATATATTTTGCTATCTATGCACTGAGTACCAATGGTTTTATCTTTCTTCTCCTTTCCATTCACAATTCATTATTTTTTGTACCTAACAAGTCTATTGTGGTGGTTTACCTGGTGGTAAGCACACTGTTTTTAACCCCTTCGCCGTGGTGGGAATTTCGCTGCGGCGCGCGGGGCGGCGCCGCAGTGCTAATGACGGCTCCCGGCCTTCATGAGTCACGGTAGGCGTGTGCTCATGACGGCCTGCACTCGGCAGAACTCCGCCCACTGATTAATTTGCCCGCACAGGCGGGGAATTAATCGGACGTGGGCGGAGCGGCAGAGGGATGACGGTTCCAGGTCGTCATGAGCACACGACTACCATGACTCATGACGGCCTGGAGCCGTCATGAACAGGGAAGGGGTTAGTCCAACCTTATTGATCTAATTACATTTTAATCATCTGTACCCGGGTATATTACATATGTAGACTATCCCCCATTTCTCTGTCCTACGGATAAAAATGTGACTGCTTCCTGATGAAGGCACTTCACCGAAACGTGCGTAGTAATTATATCTTCAAGCCCTCCACAACATGATATGTTACATTGTTATTATCTATTGACCACTATTAATGAATTTGTATTTGCAGCCATATAAAATATTACGCCTATTTGAATACATGGTCATCTGATTGTATCTATATCAATGTTTCATTGTATGTTCATGATCTGAAACTCAGTTACATCCATCACAAACGACCATTTTCAACAGCTCTATGGATAGTCTCTTACTGATAGTTTAATCTTTTTATGAATTGTACATGAAATACATATTTTTGCTATTTTGAATACAAAATACACCGGATTTGGTCAATGTTTGTATGCAGCTTATCATTATTGTATTTGTTGGTTCCTTTTGCACCTATCTACAGCTTCTTTTTTCACAACAAATTTTATTGATTGATTCAAACAGGATCAGGAAGTGGTTCCCCACAATCAGGAGATCGCCACCAAGTATCGTGGTACAGTTTACATTGCAATCACCATGACCAATCAAGAATAGGAGTAATACCAAGTAAAGAAGCCCCCTCCCTCACCCCTACCCCAACCAACTCCCAGTACCCAACTACCCTACTACCCACCCCTTATCCCTCCCTAACCCGATGCACGTGCAATAGAAAACCTTCGGTGTTTGGACGTAGTGCGATAGGCATGACACAATTTACAGGCCCGTACGGTACCCATCACTTACACATCTTCCTCATGGTCCACAGGGGGATCCAGTGGCAGCTCTCTATAATCCGCCCACCTCTTCCAGATCTTGAAGTGTTTGCGAGGGCATCCTCTCGCCTCAAACACTGGCCGTCTATCTACAGCTTTTGATACAGTAAGTCACGCAATTCTGAAACAGCATCTGCTAGACATAGTTTCAAAGGTATGACCTTCAAAGCTTCTATGAGCCTTTCTAGATGGAAGAGAGCAAACTGTTAGTACAGGAGATTTCAGGTTAAAATCTTTCTCCTTACCGTGTGGAGTCCCACAGGGCTCTTCGATAAGCTCCACTTTATTTAAAATATATATGGCCCCTCTCATGGGACTGATAAGATCATTCGGATTTCCCACAATATCCTATGCGGACGATGCTCAAATTATCGTTCCCATAAACAAAAACTCAGAAGAGGTGGCTTTGCGGTTTAATAAATGCATGAGTGCGGTCCTGCAATGGATGGGCAACCATTGCTTAGAACTAAATGCAGGAAAGACTGAAGTCCTTATCTATGGGCGGGATACCTCCTTCTGGAATCAGTCCTGGGGGCAGTATGCTCTTGGTCCACTTCCTGTCCCAGTGTCCAAATCCAAGAATCTTGGAATAGTAATGTTCGACACAAATATGTCCTTTAGGGATCAAACCAACCACTCTTACATCGTCTTGTTTTTATACACTTAAAATTTCGAGGAAAATCCTTTCTTTTTTGCCTTTAGAGTTACATAAAACTGTGGTTACCTCACTGGTTTTATCTAAACTAGACCATTGCAATGCACATTTGGTTGAAGCCCAACAGTGTATCTTAAACAGGCTCCAGAGGCTACAAAATGCTGCAGTCAGGGTTTTGAAAAATATCAAAAAGTCAGAGTCTGTGACCAAAGCTAGGGATGAACTTCATAGGTTACCAGTGAAAAAAAGTAGCCTTTAAAGCACTTTGTATTGCTCATAAAGCAGTGCATTTCAAAGGCCCCGAATCTTTGAGGAACATTTTTTCATCGTATACCCCTCTACGTTCTGCTTCCTCAAAGACACTGTCGGTTTCTCGTATTCCCACAGCTTCTTGGGGTAGTAGAAGTTTTTCTCATGCTACATCTTGCCTCTCTGGAACCAAATGCAAGATTCTTTGAGGAGCTCCTCCGATTTTCTGGCTTTCAGAAAGCTTCTCAATACCTGGCTTTTTACTCTCACATTGTAGATTCTCTTTGATCCTTTTTTTAACATTGCAGGCAGCGCCAAGACGCCTTAGGGAAATCGTCGCGCTTTGCAAATTAAAATCAACTTACATCAAATTGCTGTACTTGAACTGAAGTTCAAGTAAAGCTTGGAGATATGAAAATATACTTTGAGAAGGGGGACAGGCGAGACGTATATCTTGGTCTCTCCGCCCTGCCGCACCTACAGCGATGACCTGTACCCTCCCTGCCACTCCCAACAGGTCCCTTTTGGGCTATAGATGACTCGCAACACCTGGAACCCTGAGACAGCCTCCAGCTCTGGCCCCTTGCCCTGAATTCCTGGGCGAGAAGCGACTAACTCTGGGGCAGTGTAGCCTCTTGAGCTGAATGGTGGGCAGCCGCAGGATCGCTGTGGTGCTGAGGGGTGCTCCACCGGCCTGAGGCGGCTCCGGGGAGGCTGAGCCTGCACAGACTGGCTTCTTGAGGGCGAGACAGCAGGGAGTCCCGGGTGTTGGGGCGCTCCCCCCTTCCATTTCATCGACCTGATTGCATGAGGCAGGGCCTGACTGAAGGCCGCGGGAGGCAGCGCTGGCTCAAGAGGGCCTGAACTGGAGATGGATCATCAAGAGCAATGCAGGAGGTGAGCGGAGTTGGCCAGCAGTGGGGTTGCAGGTCCCGCCTCCCTGCCATTGCACACATTCATGCCCCCGCCCCGTGGTGGAGACATGAGGCCCCGGGAAGGCCTGACCAAGGGAGGTGTGAGTGCCCCAGGGAGTGCTCGAAGCCCCAACGCAGGTGGGGCAGCGGCTGCAGGATCCCCCATCCCTCTAGCCTTGTATAGTGCGGTTCCACTGGGGCTGGTAAGAACTGGCTTTGATGCCCTTCACCTTAAGCCCGAAGCCCTTTGCCTGCAGGCTTCGCAGAGTGCCCGGCCTGGTGTCAGTGGAGCTTGCAGAGGACTATTGAAGTAGAAGGGCCCCTGATGGTAGTGGACTGCAAAGCGCCGCCAAGTGCGCAATCTTTATTCAGCCCTGGACCCCTAGGGTGGCGCTCTACAGTGTGGATCATCCTACCCAGCGTAGGAGACTGCATGGCACCCCACTGATTACGACCCTGTGGAGCCGGTGGACTCCCTCCTCACTTCTCTGGCAGTTGCGGGGGCCCAGAAGTGTGTCCCCTGTTTGAGCTTTGCAGGCTTGGCCTGGCTGGCTTTCTGGCAGATGTCATCCTTCAGCTGCTGCTTGGAGGGTGCTGGAGGTGGTGGACTCTGGGGGGGGGGGAAGCGTGGGCTCCCTGTTATCAGACCGGATCCTTGCCAGACTCATGCTCGCCGGTGAGGTTGGCTACTGCCCACGTCTCTGCTACTTCACGGACTGCCCGATGGACCCAATGTTATAATGCATGCTCTCGAGCTCCTTGCTGGGCCCCACTTTGGCTTTTTGAGATGGTTGGTTACCCTGTGTTTGCCACGTAACTGTCTGACCTAGTCCTTCGCCACCAACTGGTCGCGCTCTCTCAGCTGCTATTTCCCGTAGAGCTGCAGTATGTCTGTGAATAGATAAAAAAAGGATCAGTCCCTCAAGGACATGTTTGTGAAACAAGGTGGCTATAGTGGACCACTAGGTGGACTCTGGTGATGGAGAGGGTCGAGTCACCAAATGTTTTTGGGAAAATCTCTTCACATCCCTCAGATGAACTTACAGGCAATGAAGGCAGAACTCTCCGCGGACCTCTGAAAGGTTCGCCGGGACTTCGAAGAGGTAGGTAACAGAGTGCCCGCCATTGAGGACCGGGAAACAAGCCGTGAGAAAGAGATAATAGTGGCTTCAGCAGGAGATCCTTCTCCTCAAGGAACAACATGTAGACCATCAGTCCCACAATGAAGACCAAGAAAATTGCTCTTGCCGGAACAATGTTGGGAGTGCCAACTCACGGTGAGGGCCCAGATATAAGAGACTACATTACAGCTCTTTTTCAACACATCCTCTGCCTCTCCAACAAAGCTACGCTGAAACTTGACCATGTGTATCGTGTGGGCCTGCCGAGGCCGGAGATGACCCCCACCAGCGGACATTCTACTCTGCGTACTTGACTTTCAAGCAAAGGAAGGCATCCTTCGTAGAGTCCATGAATCGCAGCCAGTTAATTTTAGGGGTCGCTCTCCTACACTGTACCAAGACCTGTCAAGGATCACTTCCAGAAGCGTTGAGATTTCCGCCCTGTCACCAACCACCTACGCAAAGCAGGCATAGCGCACTCTTGGGGTCATCCCTTCCGAATTATCTTCCGCCTTGATGGTTTGCTACACCAACGTAGATCTCTCGGGGAGACCTGCTCCATACTACATCACATAGCCCCTGGTGGAGTTGTGAAAGGCCAACCCCCAACAACAACAAGCGCAAGAGATCCAGATGGCGACGTGCCAGGGGTGCCTTAACTGGAGCGAAACCTGATTTAGAAACCATGGCCAAAGGAAAGCAATCCATACTCAAAACACCCTCCGAGGTCTCATGAAGGTGAAGGACCCAACGCTGAACACTAATGATTGTCAGGCAGGAGGGCTCCACGACAGTGGGATCGGAGAGGTGCGCCATCCACAACGGTATCCTTTTCTCTGCTCAGGCCTTTCGGGAGTCTGGATCTCCTGAACCAGCTACTGTACCAACTGGACTGTCCAAGTTTGGTCGACGCTCCACAAATGTTGTTTCACTTTGACAGACTTTTGTCATTTCTGTGCTACATTTTTTCACTAGTTGTTCTTAAAATGTTTCTTCCTGAGGTTTTTTTTCTGTATTCTTCTCTGCACTAACTGGGACCAGTGCTCCCCTAGAGAGGCGATCCACTAATTCCTTTTTGCTCTTTCTCTTTGTATTGTCTATAGAGCCTAGGAACCAGGCATACAACACAGCCCTCTTTGCCTCTAAACCCTGACCCGAGATTTACGAATACTCAGCTTTAATGTCCGTGGCTTAAACAACCCTGTAAAGCAAGCAGCAGTGCTGTCCCTTCTGGAGCAATCCAGTGGTGACATATGCCTGCTCCTGGAGACTCACCTGTTATCCAAAGACACCTCCTGCATGCTATTCCACTGGTTTCACCTCCAGCTCTGGGCCTCAGGCCCCTCAAAGAAGAATGGGGTAGCTATCCTCTTCTCGCAGAAATTTAATGGCAAGATATTATCCACAATGTCAGAAATCAAGGGGCACCTGCTAGTCATTAGAATACGATGGGGCAACTTTAACTTCACCCGTGCCAACATCGACGCCCCAAATGAGCAGCAAGATGCCTTGACATTCAAGGATTTTTATAGTTCCCTGTACTCCGCCTCTGACGGTCCTGAAGGCAACCCGACTCATTATTTCTAGGGTGTTTCCCTGACACATTTGCCACCGGCGCTCACATTCCAATTAGATCAGCCAATTTGATTAGATGAGGTGATTGCTGCTATCAAACTCTCATAAGTGCCAGGGCCAGATGGATTCACCTTCCAATTTTACAAAACCTTCTGTCAGGAGTTAGCACCTCTTCTAACTCGACTTTTTAACTCCTTTCTCAACATCAGTACCCTGACAGACTCGATGCTGGAGGCATCTGTCTCGGTAATATTCAAACCGTCCTGGGGACTGGGGGTTTCTCTCCTTAACAGAGATATCAAACTTGGATTTTAGCCTCCCACCAGAACCCACTTATGCTGGGTTTGGTCAACCCGGCCAATCCGGTTTCATCCCCCCAAGGCAATGTGGCGACAACACTAAACAACTGTTACACCTCATTTAGTATCACCCAGCAATCACAAAAAGAGGCTCTATTCATTACATTGACGCACAGAAGGCGTTTGACCATGTTCACTGGCCTCACCTGCTTGAGACTCTCCGCCAATTTAGGTTTAGAGATATATTTTTCACATGGATATGCTGTATCTATAGTGTGTCCCGGGGCTTTCGTCCGTGTGGACGAGATTTCATCCTCCACATTCCCTATAGCGTGCGGGCCCCAACAGGGTTGCCCCCTGTTCCCGCTTCTCTTCGCACTGTATCTAGAGCCTATGGCACTGAGAGTTAGGGACTGTTAGAAACGGGTAGCATGGTGCAGAGCGGGTGGGCCAAACTCCGGAGGAAATGTGTGAAGCATCTACGCAGCACACTCACAGGCGACACACTAGGCACACTACAAACAGAGACCACACCAGGTTAGGTGAAAAAACCCGCATATGTATTATGCAGAACAGGTCATAAGGCAATCACAGTTGTAGCACTGTGCCAACTGGCACCAGGTAGCCATATAGGGGGGGACTATTTACAGGGCAGGGCCAATTGGGCCGCTGCCAGAAGAATAAATGTAAGTACATTAGCAATAAGGATGTGACGGCCAGTAGCTACCGGCACAATCATGCACTGAGCAACATCACATTTGCATAAATCCCTTTAGCATGGGGCATAAACACATTAGGTCATGAATCACAGCACATTCAGCATAACCACATGAGATCAAGTGTGAATCTAGAATATCTGAGCACCTCATTAGGCATAAAACATATTATGTGTCCTCATTAGACCTAAACATATGCATGTGGCATCTCAATAGGCATAAAAGCACCTCAGGCACAACAATAGGCATAAACCTCATCAGCAGCCTGGGGAATGGCACATTATGCGGAACACCAACCTGGTAAGCGTTAGGGGAAAAGAAACCATTAGCATTATAAATACATGCATTAGACATAACACATGAGACATGTCAATAGGCGCATGAGCATGAAGAATAAACCATTTTATGCATAATCTCAGCATCACATTGACCAGGAAACACATTATGCATGACAGTGGACATAAAAAGCTCATTAGCATAAGTGCAGTGTCATTAGGCATAAATCATGAGGCATCATAAACTGACATTAAACTTAGGCACAGAAACAGGCATGAGTCATGAGCATGGAGCATAATCAAATACAATAGGCACCAATCCTGGAGTATAAACACCTTATGCATGAATCTTTTCAGGCACATTAGGTATCATTAGGGCATTTCTCATTAGCATAAGAGCATGAACATCATGGCAGGATTACACTGCTCGTAGAAATGCATTAGGCCTAAAGTCAGAAGGGCGAACCTCATACATGCACACACGTTGCAAAGATTGTCACCACTCCCTGGAAGTAGCTGTCTCTCAGGTGGGCAGTATAGATAAAGTGCTCTACTCATGCAGGAGTAAAGTTGCAGCGCTAAGTCCAGGAATGCAGGACTAAGAGCCCTGGGGGCTGGAAAACGGTTGTAGCACTTCACGAGGCGCTAGACAGCAAGCAGAGCACAGTCAATGTGAATATAGCACTCTGGCAGCACAGCACTGCAGGACCCACGCACCTTCTTCTCCTGGGCAGAGGCTGGAGGCGGCGCTCACGAGGTGCACATGGCTCACAGTCCCAGGGTCCCACCCGAGGGAGTAGCGCCCATGCTCCTCACATCCTTGGAGTGCAGGCAACCAGAAGATAGCGCTCACGAGGCGCTAGGCGGCAGGAAAGTTCTTAGGGGCTTGGAAAGCGCTGCCACAATGCGCTAGGCAGCAGGAAGAGCCCAGTCACTCCAAATATAGCGCCCACGAGGTGCAAGTGGAACATGCAGGGGGACTCCCTTACCAGACGTCAGCTGCAGGATCCACGCTCCTCCTCTGTTTGGGGATGGAGATATAGCGCTATGACAGCACCGCACTGCAGGAGTCAGCTCCTCCTCTGGCAATCAGGAAATTAGTGCCTCCCAGGCGCTAGGGAGCTGGTGAGGATCCAGAGTCCCACACAAGGAAGTAGTGCCCACATTCCTCAGCTCCTGGGAATACAGACAGTCAAAGTATAGCGCTCACGAGGCGCTAGGGCAGCAGAGCAGGCAGGCCAGGCTGGGCAAGATCAGCAGACAGTGGGCACTCATCAGTTCAGTTGTAACAACAAGAGAGGAAGGGAACAGAGAAGACGCTCCTACTCCCTCGTGAGAAATAAAAAACAACAACTCCGGAGCGTCATGCCGAGCATGAAGAAAGAGCACGCATGTAGCAACACCCACAGTCCAAAGTCAACTGTAAGAGGAACCTCGTTGGGTTGATCAGAAAGCCCTCACTCACCGACCTAGTCGGTGACATGCTTCATCATCGGGCCCCACCAGGAGTGGCTGAATGCCAAACTAGTGTGCTGCAACGCTAGATTACTGCGGAGCTGTTTTTTTTGTGAAACATGAACAGTGAATTTAGTGATTTAAAAATGCCCCAATTGTGTCAAAAAGAGAATTTATTCAGTTTGCCAATTGGACATGTATAAAAACAAGGTGTAGGATAAAGGACCACAATTCAAAGGTCCAGGTTTATCCCTCGTGAGAGGTCAACATGTTTCTGCCTATGTGAATGTAATTAACCAGGCATTCGTCAGGATTAGAGAAAAGTGTAGTGTCGAACGGTGGTATGGGCGCGCTAAGGCCCACCCTAGTCTGGGGTCACTAGTGTTAAAAAGAAAATATCTTGAAAAACACTATAACAAGATTCCGTCACTGTGGAGTGAAACTGAGTTTATTCTGACAGACAAAGACAAACAACAGAAATGACAAAGAGAACAGAGAGATAGAATACTATCATTAACTGTTGTCAAGAAACTATGATTAGCTGTTGTCATGAGCTGCCAAACAACATGCTTAAGTGCTCGAAAGAGGTGCCAGTAACCATAACTGACACACAAGTGAATTAAAGAGTGTACTCGTGCACATACGGGAATAACAATAACCTCGTGAAGTATGCAGGGACAACGTCCCCACAAAGGTCTTCTAGTGACAAACGCACCAAGGAATTTCCTTGAAGATGCACTCTTCAGAAAAGAATGGGCCATGATCGCGTGGCATTGCACACGCAACTGACTTGTCCTTATAATAAAAACAGCCGTTAGACTCTCAGAAGCCATAATGGTGGAAATTACACAAACTGAAACGCATTTCAAGGCCACTCTAACTGGCTATAAGAAGCGACTGGATGACATTAAAAAAGATATAAATTAATATAAGGATAATTTGACCCAAACTAAAGTGGCACTATTTCAGAAGGATCTAAAGAAATTCACCTTCACTAAGGTCTACCCCTATTCAGACCCTGACTTTACACCGCCCAATAAATCTAATTCAAACAGGGGCAGTTCAGATGACAATTCATCAAACAGCAGCGGCTCCAGTAATGGCAGCTATAAACAGAGACAGAGGGTTGGTTCTAGAGGTAGATCGCAACCTTTTTTCAACAACCCAACCTATGTGGCCCCAATATCCGATGCAAGGAGGCATACATCCTATGCATTTCCAACACCCACAGATGGCACCAATGATTTGGAATCCGGCTTTTGCACCTCAACATACGTATCAACCAAATCCCTATGGCCAACCTTTTTTAGAGAGAGGCTGCAGGGGAAGAGGCAAAAGGAGAGGGCAACCACAGGTGCACTGGGAACTAGACGACCCAGTGGGCAACCACACTCAGAGCAAACAACCACAAGCAGGCACAAGTGCACAGGGAGTCTGACTGTTAACCTGTCAGACGATGAAACCAGGGTCCTGGAGAAAGGCCTCGGTTTCGTTCCCACTGCACGTATTGACAAATTTCATTTACATTGTGAGCTTTCAAACTTCTTTAGAAAATTAAAGCTGAAGGCTTTTTTTGAGGGAAAGGAACCAGACTCCCAGTCTCACAGTGAAGAGGACACTGCCCTAAGATCTAAGTCCTCCTTCACACCTCCTACCCATGCAATACCAGCAGATATTACTGCCTTCGAGCAGGCAGTTTACACTGAGATTGAGAACCTGGAGGCTCCTACTCTCTTCAAAAATTTGACTGCCAGATAGTTCCAGGCTATAGATAAATTACCAATTAACCCCTTGATCACTATTAAACCTGCTGACAAGGGTGGTGCTATCGTGATTTTAAATACCGAAGACAAGAAGTCTGAATGCTTAAGACTACTGAGTGACATTAAATACTACCAACCACTGACACATGATCCATTGATTGACCTGAAAGGAGACATCTCCGATTTGGTTGAGGAAGCAGAAACTAAGGGTCATATATCCAAGAATGAAGCTGCCTTCCTGAAGGAGGGAGAGGGTACAAGACCTTACTTTTACACTCTGCCCAAAATACATAAAGGAAAGACTCCTCCGCCAGGCTGGCATCGGCTCCCTCCTTGAGCCCTTATCACGGTTTTGTGATTATTTCCTAAAACCACTAGTCCAACAGACACCCACGTATTTGAAGGATACTAAATGCCTTCTGAACTTTCTTAACACCTTACAAACAGACCACATTGGTCACTTTGCATATTGAGAGTCTCTATACGAGCATTCCCAGGACGATACCATCAAGGTCCTGGGTGAGGCTCTCGATACCATTACTTGGGAATATAATACTCCCAAGGAGTTCATTCTGAAGTGTGCAACCCTGGCCCTAATAAAGAATTTCTTCGAATTCAAGGGGAATCTGTTCCTCCAGTCCACTGGGACTTCCATGGGCAGTACTTTTGCCCCCAGTGTGGCTGGACTCTATTTCCATGACTTTGAACAGAAGCACATCCAAGTTGACAACAATCCGTTTGTATCCTCCATAGGCTTATGGCGAGATACATTGATGATGTGTTGGTGGTATGGTTAGGCTCACAGGGCTCTCTACAGGACTTCTTCCACTGGATTAACACATTGGACCCTAATTTGAGGTTCACTCATACAGCTGATAAACATGAGGTCATCTTCCTGGATGTGGTTATATCCAAACAGGACGGTCATTTTGTAACCAAAACACATTACAAGCCTACTTCTAGGAACAACATCTTCGAGTTTACTAGCTTTCATCTGAGAGCTTTGCTCGAGAATCTTCCTTACGGACAATTTCTCCGGTTAAGGAGAAATTGTACCTATCTTGAGGATTTACGGCAACAATCTAACGACCTGACAGTGAAACTACAAGATCGGGGTTATCCTTCATCAGTCTTGTCAAAAGGTTACAAAAGAGCAAGGAATCAACCCAGGGGGGCCCTCCTGGAAGAGACCACTAAAAGGGTAAGCGAAATCCCTTTGACATGCGTCACGACCTATAACACAGCATCTAATGCCATGAAAAAAATCATTAGCAAACATTGAGCTGGGAGAAACCTCTGTTCTCATTTAAACGTGGTCGTAGTCTATGTGACACGTTGGTCAATATGCGTCCAAAAGAAACAACCACAGTAGGGTTCCCATCCGTTTTGGATGCATGGGGACTACCAAAAGTTACTGGACATTACCCTTGCTCTAATTGCAGTATCTGTCATCTCACAACACACACTAAAACTCTGAATCTCGAACAGAATAAAGTGTGGACTCAGAGAACATCCACAAATTGTAACTCCACGAATGTGGTGTCCTTGATAACTTGCCCCTGCGGGTTGCGTTATGTTGGTATGACAACACGTAAAGTGAAGCTGCGAATATGTGAACACCGCAGTAACATCAGATGCGGGCGCATAACTACTAAATTGAGTGAGCACTTCATACAAACTAATCATACCCCTAACGATATGCAATGAACAGTTACCGAACATGTTGATACTAAGAAGAACACCCAGAAAATTCTTTTTGAGAAAGAGCAAAGGCGGGTGTACCGCCTTGGCACGAACCTGCACGGCCTTAATGATAACACCCCCTGGGCAACTGTGCTGAAAAACGAACCCCCTGTTTGTTGCCTGTTTGTTGTCTGACTGTCCATCTCAACTTGATGGGGTTGTGTATACCTACCTAAGACTGAAGTATTTCTTTATACTACGCCTCTTTCAGTTATTGCCAGACTAGCCTTGACTTTGGTGCTGTAATCTAAGCAATTACCACCGTGGGTTCCCTGACTGGTGGCTGCATTACGCCTTGTGATCACACCTTCTCAAGCCACTCTCTAGCTATTCATTTGCATCTTCCTTCTGGTTATTTTGCTTGTTCTACCTTTGTGCGGACCAGGCCTTTGAGGATGGGGGTTGTGACATCTGTTTGTTGCCTCCGGGTTTGGCTTTACTACCATTACTATTGGTTTTGAAATTCTTAGCGCTTTCTGTATTTTTGAGCACTTTCTGCTATCCTACCAGTCCATAATATGTATGCGCTTCGGTCTAAACTCTGTTAATTTTAGCGCATCAATGAGTCGAGTTTATTTTTACCCTGGTGTAGACTCACTGGTCTGAGTACCTGCTGTGTCCTTTTCTCTCTCGGCGTAGTATGGGCCTGTAAGCATTTTGTATTTGTTATTTTTATGGGCTAATTCCGAATGTCCCTAGTGCCGGACTTCGCTCCTCCAACCTGGGCCCCCGCGGAGTAATCACTCTGCTATTATTGTTATTATTTGGCTTAGTGTTGTCATGATGACTATTGTCTGTGACTGCCTTTTTTCTGTTTTTCTGTTTCTCCTGGGTCCGATGATTGGTTGCTTTAATCACGTGACTGTTGCTTGCTCCAACCGGGCGGTGACTGTTTTAAGATTGCTTTACTTAGTTTGACTCCAGTGCGGGACTACGCATCCATCAAACTGGGCCCTCGCGGAGTACACACTCTGTTATGATTATTAACTTTTGGCTTAGTGTTGCCATGACGACTTCGGCCCAGGACCGCTTTAATAATTACAATTGGTGTGGCCTTCAATTTCTCCTGGGTCCTGTGATTGGTAGTTCTGATCACGTGACCGCGGCCTGCGCCAATGGGGTGGTGATTGTCTACCGACGCCTTCCACGCCCATGACGTGTTCTGCAGCAGCGGCTTTCTGGCTCCCTTTATTGACCCCGGACACGCCGAGTCTGGCGTTCTTCGGGGTCCGGTTTTTGAGGGTGCTTGCAGGTACCGAGCGGGTGCCTAGCTAATAGGGCGTGAGTACGGCGCTTTGAACCAGAGCGGAGTACTTTGTTTTCCCTTACTTTTCCCTCTGTTTACGTGTTTAACCCTTCCTTTTCAGGGTGTGCCATTTTCGCTTCAACCCCCCTCCCGAGACCCATGGTGCTTGTAGTATTAGCACTTACCGTAAGAATGCCTTTATGATTATTTTTCTTATGATCATTTTGCCCAACAGCACTTGTCAGTCGCACTGACCGTTTTTCTTTTGGCAAAATGCGTTTTAGATGAGCATTTTGTCAGTATTTTTGCCCGCATTTCTGTCGCAAGCCATATTAGTAGGCCTTTGTGGGGACGTTGTCCCTGCATACTTCATGAGGTAATTGTTATTCTCGTATGTGCAGAAGTACACCCATTATTTCACACGTGTGTCCGTTACGGTTACTAGCACCTCTTTCGAGCACTCAAGCATTTGTTTGGCAGCTCATGACAACAGTTAATCATAGTTTCTTGACAATAGTTAATGATAGTATTCTATCTCTCTGTTCTCTTTGTCATTTCTGTTGTTTGTCTTTGTCTGTCAGAATAAACTCGGTTTCACTCCACAGTGACGGAATCTTGTTATAGTGTTTTTCAAGATATTTTCTTTTTAACACTAGTGACCCCAGGCTAGGGTTGGCCTTAGCGCGGCCATACCACCGGGGTTCGACACTACACTTTTCTCTGGTCCTGACGAATGCCTGGTAAATTACATTCACATAGGCAGAAACATGTTGACCTCTTACGAGGGATAAACCTGGACCTTTGAATTGTGGTCCTTTTATCCTACACCTTGTTTTTATACATGTCCAATTGGCAAACTGAATAAATTCTCTTTTTTGACACAATTGGGGCATTTTTAAATCACTAAATTCACTGTTCATGTTTCACAAAAAAACAGCTCCGCAGTAATCTGGCATTGCAGCACACTAGGGTGGCATTCGGCCACTCCTGGTGGGGCCCAATGATGAAGCATGTCACCGACTAGGTCGGTGAGTGAGGGCTTTCTGATCAATCCAACAAGGTTCCTCTCACAGTTGACTTTGGACTGTGGGTGTTGCTACATGCGTGGTCTTTCTTCATGCTCGGCATGACTCATCAGTACAGGACAGCAGCTCCTAGAAGCAGTCATCTCCCATAAAGTGGCACTCCTCTTGACATAGCAGTCTTCACTCCAGCAAAGGCTCTCACTGACCCTGTGGACAGCAGGGGGGTACAGATGGGCTCAGGGGCCAGCACACAGGCCCTTGCGGCGGTACCTCCTGTGAGAGTGTCCCCTCTCAATCAAGTCCACGTTCAGTCTGAGCACATGGAGGCACAGCCCCCCTTCATATACACCCCTCACCCCACCTACCAGAAAGAGCCAGAGGCTTCTAGAAGGTCCATGGCAGTTTCAATCTCAAATGTCACTGTGGGGAGGTGTAGAGCACCTTGTCACTTCAAGCACTAGACCACCAACCAACCGCAGGCAGGCGGCACAAAGCACACAGCAATAGCGTCCATTTTAAAAGTGACATTTCTGCAATGGTAAAAGAACACTAGACCGCCAACCCACTGCAGGCAGGCAGCACAGAGCACACAGCAATGGCGTCCATTTTAAAAGTGACATTTCTTACAATGGTGAAAATGAACTCACGCACACTATTGCGCAGCTTTTATTATTTTCATTCAACACCACACATGGCCTTTACATTTTCTACCATGGGGGGTTCCTAGGTTAAGCCTATTTAAGGCAGAAAACACACACACTTTGCACTGCTAACCAGTGCCAAAGTGTCCAACATCCTGAACCAACCAATTCTATATGAGGAAAAAAACTAGAGGGAAGGCAAAAAGTTTCGGGATGACCCTGCAAGCAGGGCCAAGTCCATCAGGGACAACTCGCAGGTCTCAGGCATCCGGTTTGGTGTTATCATCTTAGCTTTATCTGACCTGATGACCTGGTTGCCGTCCCTACTCTACAAATTAAGCCTATTTGGTGAAGTCTCGGGGTTTAAAATCAATCCCCAAAAATCCTAGATTTTGAACCTGTCAGACACACCTCTGTACGAGTCCATCTTGGGTTCCCGATTCCCTTTCGTCTGGGTGAAAGAGACCATCCCGTATTTAGTATACAGTTATCTTCCATGCTTGCGAAGACACTGGCGGTCAGTAATGATGCCCTCCTTGCCCAGACGAACAAGACACTATCCTAGTGGACCCAATTGCGCCTCGCCTGGACTGGCTGCATTGCCGCAGTTAAAATGACAGTGCTCCTGCACATACTCTGTCTTCTAAACCATTCCACTGACTCCATCACCCCCAGTGTTGCCCACCTTGCAAATGGTCATCAATCAATTAATCTGGAAAGGCAAGAAGCTGCGCCTCTACCAGAAGCAACTATCTCATTTGAAAGGAGACGGAGGCTTGGGGCTCCCTCCGATCCTACGGTACTTTCAAGCCTCACAACTTCGCTACACCGCAGAGTGGATTAGCCTCCTCTCGGAAAAACGTGGTCCTTCATGGGCCAGACGGTTACTGGCACTAATATCTGTTGAGAGGCGTGGCTGTCTCGTAAGCACTGGGCTTGGGGGCTGTACTCCTCACCGGCTGCAGCTATGACATTGAAGACGTGGTACTCTGTAGCCCTCAAGCATGGTCTGACGACGTTTCCTTCCCCAATGACGCCGATTATCAACAACCCGACTTCCCTCTGGGGTATAACTCAGACTTTTTGAATCGATGGTGCGAAAAGGGCTATAAGCGGGTGGGCTTGCTGTTTGAGCCTACTGGGGCTACTCTCTTATTCTGATGGATGCGTTCCATTACTTACAGCTGAGAAACTTGGTGACTACCCCGAGTTACAAAACTGGTTCCTCCCGCCCCTTTACTAGCTTTGAGAAATGGCTGCTCCATGGGGATAGTGACAAGCACCTCATTACCAAACTCTACACCCTGCTGTTTGAGGGTGGCTCCCCTTCTAAATCTAACAGCCAGATAACCTGGGAAGAGGAATTGGGGGCACCCTCTCCTGTAAAGAATGGAATGATATTTTCTACAGGGTACATCACACTGCACACAACATGAGCAGTACGGCATTGGCCTTTAAGGTAGCCTCCTAGAGCTATCTCACACCTGCACGTATACATTTATGGAATAAGGGGCGATCTGAGGAATGCTGACGGGCTGTGGGCAGACAGGCTCTCTTCTTCACCTCCTGTGGCATTGTCCCAAATTAGCCAGATTCTAGGAGCAGGTCCTAAATGATATTGATGTGGCATTTGATACTGCTATACCCCGATTCCCTGCCTATACTATCCTAGGACTATCCAACCCCCTGACTTTCCGTTACGATCGAACCGGGGAAGGCAAATGGCTCTAGCAGTAAGCGCAGCTTGTCAAGTAATCCTCTCCCTTTGGTGTACAGAGGAAATCCCGGAACATGTCTCAAGGTTGCACAAATTATGATTCACCCTGGCGATGGATCGTATGTCACTCCCTGTAGAGGACAGAGCGGCCACCTATGTCAGCAGAATTCAGAGAAGTGACCTGCCCGAAATATCTGCAGATATTGCGCCTGCTCCCCCTGGAGGATACGGAAGATACCGAGACCCCCCCCCTCTACCTTATTGGTACTTTCTACATACACTTTGCCTCATAGAACAGATCCCGGACATATCTGGTACAGTGGGGTGAATCTGGTGCGGAGGTGAATGATCAAAAATATGTGTCATGAACTGCCAGATTAGGAAAAGACCGATTCTTTGCCAAAAATGCTGTGTAATTTTACGACGCAATTTGTATGCTACCTAATAAGCACAATTGAGCTGCAAGACTGATTGTTATTGGATTACATTTTGCATTTGGCTACACACCATGCCCTATACTACTAGTCCTATGGAAACACTATTTACATTAGAGGAATGCATTATGCATGTAATAGAACTGAAGTTCAGGTACATTTTGGAGATATGAAAATGTACTCTAGTCTAAATACTTTGAGAAAAAGTACCTACACTTGAAAAAGGAAACTTCCCAAAAAAGGAAAATGGTACAAGTATTGATACATGTTTACGAAGTAGGTAAGGATGCTGATGATATGGTTATGCATGCAAAAAAACGTTGTACAAATATTAATATGTGTAGAAAACACACTTACAAAAACAAACAGGTGAATCAAGAAATCTGTCACAAATTGCGGATTAGAAAAAAACGTATTTCTTTGCCAAAATGCCATGTCATTTTACGACGCAGATTGAATGTACCAAATGGACTTGTAAATTGAGCAATGGGACATATGCTGCAGTTTGTAAAATAGAAAACTATTGATGAAATTGAAATTGTTTTTGTAAACTTTCACAATATTAAGGAACCAAGGTGCACATACATCAATATAGGAAATTTCGATTCCTTAATTGCGATTATTAAGGAATCGCAATTAAGCAATCGCAATTGCCTATGCATGTAGGAATCGCAAACAAATTAGCAATTCCTACACATTCCCTATTTGCGACTCGTAAATTGCGAGTGGTAATTAAGGAATGGCTTCCCATTCATTCCTATGCGCCCTAGGCCCATGGGAATCAATGGGAATTGCATATGCAATTTGCAAGTACCAAATAGGTACTCGCAAATTGCGCATGCAATTTCAAGGGTGCCAAAAGGACACCCTGATGCACCCCTGAAAATGCAATTAAAAAACATGTTGCACACACACATGCCCCAAGGGAATGTTTGTGTGCAACATAGAACTTTGAAAAGTGCACTTTTGTGCATTTTTCAAAGTTTTCGCAAATTACCTTCAAGTTTAAGTTGATGGTAATTTGCGTTTCTTGAAAGCAAAATTGCTATTTTTTTTGTTGCATTGCATTTAGGGAATCACAATTTGCAATTCCCTAAATGCATTCGCAATTTAAGTAATCGCAAATTTTGCAATTACTTAAAGCGTGATTTTTAGGTCTCGTCCTATTAATCATGCAAGCGATAATAGGACGAGAGTATTGTGGGCCAAATAAGCTTTGAAACCATCGCGGATTTTGTCGAATGCATGTGCTCATGCACGCGCTTTTTACCATTTGCTCCCGAGCTGCCTGCCCCCCCACTTCAAAGGGATCCGCTCCCCCGCCCACTGCTTCACACTTCACGACCGCCAGGCCGTGTCTCGCATTTCTCCTCCCCACCCACCCCACAGCAATGCCAAGAGCTTGTTGTTTTTTACTTCAGAAACACACTGGTTACTTTGTTCGTGCTCCTCTGACGGCATAATCTTCTTCGCCCGTCATTTAATCTCTCCGTATCCCACAACACCTCCCCCTCACACAACAGTGCTTGCCCGCCCCAGCACCCCTCCAACGTCACTCTTGTGTGTCTTGTGTCGGTGCTTCTACAGCTTATCTCAGTTCGGCAGAGTCGGCAGCTCGGGATGTTTTGCGTTTGCATGTGAACGAGCAGCTGACGGCATTTCAGTACCCCACACCCCTCATCCACCGAGGAAGGCTTTCCCTTGGTCACGTAGTTTTTTATTTTATTTATTCAAGCACAACACCTCTTTTGTGCACGGGGTTTCTTTCAGGCATCACGCTTCCTTCCCAACGCCTGTGTAAACATGCCTAAGTCCATCTCAGTTCAGCAGAGTTGGCAGCTCGAGATGTTTTGCGTTTGCATATGAACGAGCAGCTGACGGCATTTCAATACCTAACACCCCTCATCCACCCAGGAAGACTTTCCCGTGGTCATGTATTTTTTTTTACCAGCAGCGTTGCACCCGTTTCACGAATGCCATGCTGGTTCTGAAAGTTGTGTATATCAAATTTTACAGACTTTCTCGTATATGGGTGTTTTATACATGCATACATACACACGAGCTCACATGTACCTGATCTGTGACTTTCGGAGACAAGACAGCCCTTTGCCTCCAAAGTTGACCCGAGTGTAGCAACGTAAAAGATATATGCAGTTTGATTAATTGCAACATTTGCAGTGCCGTCAATTCCATGGCAAAATAACGTTTCGTATTCAGTTAATGCAGTCTTCGCTCACATAACCGCCAGACCTTGCCCCTTAAGCTGACATACTGCTCCCTCTTCAGTGTCCCTTCTGCACATTCACTGCCCCTGCCTTCCACCTTATGCACGCCCCCTCTGCACCCTGCCCCCTCTACTCATACACTGCTACCTTTGCACCCTGTTCATTTTGCTCACACTCTTCTGTTCACACACACCCCTCTCGGCTTCGTGCCCATTCTTCTTGCTTACACTCTGCCCTCTCTGCGTCTTGCCCCTTTTGCCCAAACACAGAGTTCTCTGCCACTTCTGCCTATACCGCGTCCTTTGTGCTCCCTGCCTGTCACACAGTTTGCCCCTTCTGTGTTCTATCTTCTCAACTCAAACATTGCCATCTCTGCTCCCTGTCCCTCTTCCTCATGCCGCACTCTGCTCCTTCTCTGCATGCTGCCCCCTCTGCACCCTGTCCCCTCTGCACCCTGTCCCTTCTGCATGCGCTCAGCCTCTTCTGCTCCCTGTCTGTTTTGTCAGACTGCTTTGTGTGCGTGTCCCTTGTGCTCACACGCTCCTTCCATCAGCTTGCTCCCATAGCTCCTTAAAGCCTCAGATCCCACGCTGCACTCCCTGTTCCTGCTGCTCACACACTGTGTGCACACTAACCCCTCTACTCATGCACTGGCCTATGCACATATACTGCCCACTATGCTTAAAAACTCTTACAATCTCTGCTTACCCACTACCCTATTTAGGTTTCGACCGTTCCACTCGCACACTGCCCCTTGTTTTATTTTTTAACTTTTGTACTACCCCCTTCATTCACACTCCCCGTTCTAACTTCCAGTCCTCATTATTTCAGTGCTGCCCAGGACAGCTCCTCAGCACCACCCCAGCATCACTCAGCGCCACCCCAGCATCACTCAGCGCCACCCCAGCATCACTCAGCACCACCACAGCACCACTCAGCACCACCATAGCACCACTCAGCGCTACCCCAGCATCACTCCGCGCCACCACAGCACCACTCAGCGCCACCCCAGCATCACTCAGCGCCACCCCAGCATCACTCAGCGCCACCCCAGCATCACTCAGCGCCACCCCAGCATCACTCAGCACCACCCCAGCATCACTTAGCGCCACCACCGCACCACTCCGCACCACCACTGCATCACTCAGCACCACCACAGCATCACTCAGCACCACCACAGCATCACTCAGCATCACTCCTCACCACCACAGCATCACTCAGCGCCACCCCACCACCACTCAGCACCACCACAGCACCACTCAGCACCACCCCAGCATCACTCAGCGCCAGCCCAGCATCACTCAGCACCACCACAGCACCACTCAGCATCACCACATCATCACTCAGCGCTACCCCAGCATCACTCAGCACCACCACATTATCACTCAGCACCACCACATTATCACTCAGCACCACCACAGCACCACCACATTATCACTCAGCACCACCACAGCACCACTCAGCACCACCACAGCATCACTCGGCACCACCACAGCACCACTCAGCACCACCTCAGCACCGCCACAGCATCACTCAGCACCACCACAGCACCACTTAGCACCACCACAGCATCACTCAGCACCACACACAGCATCACTCAGCGCTAACCCCAGGTTATAGGTGTCAGATTTGCGAAAGTTATAACTATTGGCATTGTAAATGACAAAGCTATTAATTTAGCTATTTTCAAAACCAACACATAAATAAAAAAAATTGTCATTTACAAGACCAATAGCTCAAACTTTCCTAATGCGAGACCTATTGCATTGCAAATGCTTGTTGCATTTGGGATGATGCATCCCAAATGCAAAAATTGCGGTCGCAAAGGTGCACATTGTGCAAATCTGCCCCTTTGCTACCGCAAAAAGCAATGATGCATTGCCTCCAAAACACATTGCAAGAGGATTGCCAAGATTTTAGGTAATAAATCTAGTTAGCTATTATGAATTCCTTTTGTACTTCAAGTACAACTCACAGTTGAACAACCACAATATGCAAACATGTTTTTTGCAATCCATTTCATTTCTCTTTTTCTCCAGTGTTCGATGATGAACAAAATGAAATGCTTATTTGCACCCTGCTTAGAGATAAATGATAGCATATATTAGTAACTTCATTGTTACTACCATCTGAACAACACTATATAAAAACATTTGCATTTCTTTTGTATGTATGTTACAAATGTAGATCACTTTTATTGTAATTTGGTGTCTGCACTCGAGTAAAAAAATGTAAATTCAAAATTAGAAAGTAAAAATACTATTCTTTTACTAACTGTACCTCTATAATGTAACCTACCCGTCTATTACCTCCTCCTTTACTCTTCTTTTGCTTATGTTACTACCTGATCCTGTAAGTAAAAAGGTTGCGATAATAACCAGCTCTTTATTATAATGAATTTGGAAATAGTTCTAAAAAAACTTTTTTTTCCATCTTTTTGTTTTGTCCATTTTATTTTTCTTCTAACTATAGGTCGACCGTACCTACTATAAAAACAACAAAAACACACACACCTAACAGGGCACAAGAAAACCTTTCACAGTAAAATACAAGAAAATAACCCTAGGGATTTTGGGGAGGGCAGCTGTGAGCCATTACAAGCTCCCGGTGGATGTTCAGGTCACTCTTCCCTCCTGCAACTATGACTGTTTACCTGTTGCCAAAGGGGTTTCACAGCAACTGCCGTGACAGGTGGTGGAACGGCGGGTGGTGCAGGGAGAGGGGTTGGCCTAACGGCTAAGGCGCTCGACCTCGGACCTGGGGAACTCGGTTCGAGTCTCGGTAACGACGCCAATAACCCCCTGTGATTCTGGGCAAATCACTTAATCTCCCCGTGCCTTAAAAAAAAAAAAAAAAGAAATTGTCCTCATGTAACGTAACTGGTGCTATGTAAAGCGCTCTGATAACTGATTCGGTTCGGTTCTAGTTCGCGCTATATAAAACTCTGCAAAAAAAAAAAAGTTCTAGATGGTGGTACTATTTGCGTGGCCACGGCCGAGTGAACTGTTCAGCAGTTGGAATATCCCCAGCTTCTGCAGATGTTCTCTCTTCGAGTTGCGCCAAATCCAGCTCTCTTCCCCTTTTTGCCAGAGCCAAACGGGTGGAATGCATGGTGCGAAGGTGGTTTTACATTCCTGTGGTCCCCAAGGAGTACTGCTGTCCTGTTCCACAGGATGTGACTTTATTACACAATGAACATGTCACATGCCGGGTGTTAACTTTTTTCTCCCCACAGGAATAGTGAAGAACTGCCACACCACCGACTCTTTGTTGCTTTTGCTGCTCCTGTTCTTGCTACTCTATAGCACTGGCTTCCTCTGCCTCCTCTGTTGCAGCACGAGCAACATTGCTGGGTTCGTCTCCTTGAGCCATGATGTAAAATAGGACTCAAACAGAACAAAAGCAGCAGCAGAACTGTTGAACTTCTGAGCAGGTCAAAAGCACAACAATGAGCTGAAATATAACTAGCTTTCTACAGATTGAAAAATAAATGTTTCCCACCTATCAGAAGCTTTCTTACTATCGCGAAGTACTGTGATACTTCCGAAACAGTACTGCGGTACTGGCAAAAATAATAACAAGCATTTTGCAATGCAATAGGTCTCGCATTTGTGAGACTTTAAGATATTAGCATTGTAAATGACAATGCTTTTTATTTGTGTTTTAAAAACCTAAACATAAAAGGCATTGTCATTTACAATGCCAATTGCTCAAACTTGCGTTAATGCGAGACCTACTGCACTGCAAATGCTTGTTTCACTTGATTGCAGGTTTGAGAAGCATCTAGATTGCTTTGACACTAGGTGATAGAGGGATATTTATCGCACGGAGTAATCTTTCATCATTCTTAACACAATTTACTGATCGCCTATAACAAACAGCAGCCATATCTAGTCAGGTGTTGAATGTCAGCTAGAGCGTCATCTGCTAGAAATCCCCATGTTTCTTAGGTGCAAGAATGGGAAAGGGACAAGGAACGCTGATAGGGGTGGCAATGAAACTCACAGCAGCACACATGGACTTGTGAGATTGTCACACAGGATTCTTGGGAAAGCGAGTTAAATATGCACTGGGTGTTTGTTCTTGTTCAAGTAGCCTGAGGTGTTAATCCTCGTACCTGCTGCCGTTCCGTACGGAGGCTGCTAAGGAGAGAGGTTCACCGGGCTCAGATACAACTAACTGCCCCTAAATCGAAAAGCACTTCCACTCATCTGTCTGTAACATACCATAAGGGCTACTTTTTTGGAGGCATGGAAGGAGGGATACGAGCAGATTCAGATTGCAGGATTGGGCAACGAAATCTGTGTGAAACAATCAATTGCAACGTCAATATACACATAGTAAGGTTTTGAGTGCTTTCGAGAGATCTGTTTTGAAGAGAACTGTGCAGTTTACCGTCATGCAACTAGGGTTCTTGAGTGAATGTGAACTGTTTGTGGCTGCATTAAAAACAAAAAACAAGAAACAATAAAGTGGAAACTGCGTCGGGAAAAAAAAGCCACAGAAAGGGAATAGATAGGAGCGGGAGGGAGACAATGGCGCATAGAGGAAGCATCTGCACGGGGGAAGGGGGAACAAACTTAAACATATTTAAAAGTTATAGCGCGACGCCCAATAAAGTGGGCATTGCATCGATTTGGAAAACCAAGACCGAAGGGAGCGGGAAAGTGTTTGCTATACCCGCGCCCCTAAATGAAAGTAAACAAATTTTTAAAAAACGAATCATTGCACAACGTTAATAAGGCGGGTGCCGCGCTGAAGACAAGAGGGAGTGGCAAAGAGTTTACAATAAAGGAAAGTAAACTATTTTTTTTAAAAACACATTATAGCGCGAATAGCGCTGAGCCATAAAAGAAAGTAAACAAACCTGCAAAAAAACCACGGCTAACCTGCAACAAGCGCGACTGCGCTATTCAGACAAGGAATGCAGCTGGCTGTTTCTTGAAATCGCCCCTCGCGCACACCAGCTCCTTGCGCATACGCTGCTGCCATGTTTACGTCAGGCAGAGATACGCGAGACAAAGGAGTGCGAACAGTGCGGACGAAAACTGTAGTTGGTTGCCACTGCTTCCGGACTACATGAAAGTCAGTTTGACATCAACAGCCAGTCAAAACTAAGCTAACAAAAGCTATAGCAACATTCAGCAAATGGCAAGTGGCAGGGAAACTACCGGCCGCTTGCCAACATATAGAGATTACTTTATGTCTCGCTGAGACAGAGCATGCAGTGCATGCGCTGCCAAGGCGAGACATAAAAACACCTACCATAGTGCAGAATTATACTACACAGTGCCTCCCCTCCTTACAAATACAACGTCTTACCTTAAATTACAAACATAACAGTACGTAAACATATTTTAGAACAAATATGTACCCACAATACATTAGGCTACCAAGTGTAGCCAAATTCTACAAAAAAACAAACAACAAACATTCTTTGAAATATTTACATTTATATATATTTCACTACAATTAATGACATAGGAATAAATGTAAAAATAAATCTTACTTCTAGAAATCCAGGAAATTCACTAAAAACGAAGGTTAGAAATAAGTTATAGTTAGAGGTCATTATATTACCACTCTATTACATAGCCTATATAAACTACACAAACATTAGAAATGCAATAGTTATAGTTATTTTTGAAGCCTTTAATTAAAACATTAAGGGCCAGATGTAGGTAAGATCCATTTACCGATTCTAAAATACCAAATTTTACCGATTCGGTATTTTAGAATCGGTAAATGGTATGTAGGTAAGTATTCGGTAAAGTTAACCAAATCGGTAATATTCGGCAATTCCCGATTCGGTAAATACCGAATCGGTAATTCCCATTCATTCCTTCGGGCCTGGAGGCCCATAGGAATGAATGGGAATTACCGAATCGGTATTTACCGATTTGGTAATGGGGGAACACATTCAAGGGTGGCAGGGTGTCACATTGACACCCTGTTGCACCCCTGAATAGTGCATGGGTGCACATGTGGCACACATACATACCCTAAGGGCATGTATGTCTGCCACATGGCACTTTTGAAAAAGGCACAAATTTGCTTTTTCAAAGGTTTTGGATATTTACCACCAACTTTTATTTGATGGTAAATACCGAATCCTTAACCATGCAATGCACTCATTTGAGTGCTCCCTACATTTCAGATTCGTTAATTTACCGATTCGGTATTTTAAGGAATCGGTAATTTACCGATTCCTTAAATTACCGAATCGGTAAATGACCGAATCTGAAATATAGCCACCTACATCTCAATAGCCTAATACCGATCGGTAAAGGCCGAAATTCGGTAATTTTGGCCGTTACCGACCGGTATTAGGCTTCCTACATCTGGCCCCAATTGTCCATCTTTTACTATGGCCCACAGTGTAACATAAAATCTCAACTTCACTCATACACTCAAGTAACTATAACTCGCCATATTTATATTAAATGTAAAATAACAAATTTTAAACACTATATCATATAGTAATTATACATGACAAATTTATGAATATGAATGTATTTTAAACACTCCATTTAATACAATAAATAGTACATATTCAATGGGCGAGTTATAGTTGCTTGAGTGTATGATTGCTGTTGAGATTTTATGTTACGCAGTGGGCCATAGTATAAGTTGGGCAAATAATGTTTTAATTAAAGACTTTAAAAAATAGCTATAACTATTATATTTCTAATGTTTGTGTAGTTTAAATGTGCTATGTAATAGTGTAGTATTAAAATAACCCTTAACTATAAATTATTTTTGTTTTTTGAGTGTGAAAATATAAATATCTATATATCTATAATATATATAGCTCTCATCTCCACACAAAGCTGATCACTTCCACATGAAGGCCTGTGCCATCAATGGGCTGTGGAACCCATAATTATATATGCTCCTGAAATAAATCCAATGCTCGCCTCCAAGGTGACAAATATGTTTTTATTACACTGTTAAAATTAAAACACATTTGTCACTGTGGAGGAGTGCCTTGGACTGGATTTATTTGAGGAGCACACACACACACACAGACACATACACCCACACAGACACACACAAACGCACACACAGACACACACTCACACACACACACACACACACACACACAGGTTTGTATTGATCCTCCATCTAATAATATCAGTCAGTCATATTTCAGCAACAATGTATGTGCCCAAAAAAGTCTATGGGTTTCGTCAGGGCTCTAAGATCCCCATACCCTGTCCTGCCCCAATATTATGTCTATGCTATGTTATATCTTCTGGAGCAAGAGAGGGCCGAGTCCTTTGACGACTGTGGGACTAGAAGGAGATGTCCCCTTTCTCTTTCCTTCTTGACAGAGCCCCAAAAACACAGG
Organism: Lissotriton helveticus; assembly: GCF_964261635.1. Lineage (NCBI taxonomy): Eukaryota > Metazoa > Chordata > Amphibia > Caudata > Salamandridae > Lissotriton > Lissotriton helveticus. The sequence goes on along the minus strand of NC_136072.1, from coordinate 832,756,672 downwards.
GATATTCCTGTGACAGAAAGATACAAGTGAGTATCTATTGCATGTTCCATGTGTTTCTAGTTTGTCCTTCCATCAGCATAACTGAAATATTAAAGGGGTAGGAAAGTGTATTTGCATCTTATGGTCTTGTTGAAGGCCATTGACCCTTTTGGATACATACCTTCGGCCAAAACATGTTGACTGACTGACATTATTGGCCCTCCATACTTTTACTACGTGCTGCAAGCAGGTGATAAGTGTGTGTGAACTTGGGCCCGTTATGTCATCCAGAAAGAGGATAAACACATGGAATTGGACCCATCATTCCAGGGGAAATAAGTTGTAATCCTCGGATATAGGTGTTGAGATACGAGCCAGAATGCCCGCTCTTATATCTCAAGATCTCGTAGTACGGCCCCCAAGTGTGGCCAGAAGAAATAAAGTACCCAGGGCCAACGGAAATCAGATCTATTGTGATTATAAGAAAATGCCAGGGACAGCAGAAATCAGCACCAATGTGACCAGGAGAGAGGCTGTTGAGGTGTTGTAGAGATAATTTCCTGAGTGAACAAGAGAATACGTGCAAAAAGGAGTACGAAGTTCCTCTATGTGATAAGAAAAGGAATGTAATGATATTGCGAAGAGTATGGGTTTGAAGGTGGACCCACACTGAAGATAAAGGGGAATTCCCTTAGTTGGAACTAGGGCTCTCACACACCTAGCAAGCTAGGTGTCATGCTTCATCATATGAGCCTGCCCCTCATCAGGTCGGAGCTGCAATACCTGACTGGCACCCAGTACGGGGCTCTTTGGCGGGGATCTTTTGTTCCTGCCGGTGGGTGCGGTGGGGGTAAGAGGCCTAGTGTGTGTAGATGTATGGGGAAAGGAGGTGCATTAAAACAGATCAGTCAGTCCTAACAGTATTTCATTCAGAAGGTAGACTGCCTGAATAAAAACGTGTTGAGTGGCAGTGAACTAGAAGCAATGTATCTAGCTATCTGTGACCTACTTTTGGGGATCAGCATGTTTCGTGCCATGTATGTCAGAAGGATCGAGGCACTTCTTCAGGATCAGTAATGAATGCTATCTACACAATGTAGTAGAGTGTAATTTGCATACCACGTGTACAGGTCAGGAACCTAACTGTTGAATAGTGACTACTAGCAAAAGTATCCAGCGGTCAACAGGACTCCAATTGGGGTCCAGCGTCCTTGTACGCTTTCTCTACGACCTACCCTGCCGTCGGCAACCAGGATGGTGACCTACCCTGCCGCCGGCAACCGGGATGGTGAACAAGAGAATACCCATTAATTACATAGGTCAGACCTTGAATGACTATGTAACAGTATCCATGACCTACGGAGATTCAGATCCAGATTGCCCAGAGAAAAGTCCCAGGACTTGCAGTGATTAAAAAAAAAAGGTAATCCAGAAAGAGTATAAAGGACTTATCAGACACAAAGTGACCAGGAGAGAATATTGGTTTTTACAAAGCTTGCATCCAGAGTGATTAGTGTTATATATTGTTATGCAGCACTTGCGATAATGTAAATTTTGTAAAGGTCTAACTGAGAATGTGGGGGAATTAGAATGACGATTGGTGAACGAGCGATTGGAGTTGGTGTAGAGGTGTTTGTTGTTGGAACTCATAATAAACTATTCGCCTCGTGGTCTCTTCAAATTGGTGAAGAGTAAGGGATCTGAGACTTACATTCTTGAAATGAGTGGGCAGCCCCCGTGAGTTGGCCTCGATGTGGGCAAATCGGGAGGCTAACGGTCGGGTGTGAAGGACGGACACCAGACAGACTTTACATCTTATGACTTGTGCTGAGAACTGTAGTGTGAAGCAAGAGATTTGCTTTGTGACCTACTTGGTGAATATTTTCACTCGATTGGGTTTTTCTGTGGCATACTGCGCAGCGTTAGCGTCGGTGTGAGCTGCTCATTGGGTGTTTGTGTATGCCATCAGTGCGATAGAATCATCGGTATACGATGCCAGCATCTGCCAATATTGTGAAGCGCGTTTACTGTACTGGCCGGGTGCCGACTTACCTGCGGTGATAGAGTGTGAGGCATGGTGCTTTCAAGCTGCCTCTCGCAGTGAAGGAGTTCTACCTGCCGAAGGAGTAGGACTGCTGTCCTCAGAAAATTTGGAAATACATCAGTTGAGTGGTCCAGGAGGGTTATTTACCACTCCCATGTTGGCATTGTGGTAGATTTGACTGGATAAGCAAAAGTGAGAAAGGACTGAGCAGGTGTGCTCTTGTACTGGAAAAGTAGAGGTCATCTTTCATTTCAACAGGGTTTTTGGGTGAAGTGGTTTGCTGCTGCATATTTTCTATGCATATGGTTTGGAAGAAGTTTGAGGACTGTGGTGTCTACTTTTATTATTGTAAAGGCACTTTTATTCTGTTATTTTATTTCTTTTATCCAGTTGTAGTTCCTACTACATCAGAATGACAGCACATAACACAGTGGCTCCGCAAACGTTTCTTCAGTCTCCGGATCATCTACATATGCCTTGGGAGCATTGAAAGGAATCCTTCGAGTCTTATTTGGAGGCTCTAGGTTGTGATGTGTTTGTCCCAAAACATACATTATCTATACTTAAACATGATCTAGGGGTAGAAGAGAGGACGTTTTCGAAAATATTAAAGATTCCTGTTTTGTAATTTAGAAATGCTGAGGATACTTCGGAATCATGTTCCCCCTATACTTTGATTGAGAGAACAATTTGGAAGAATGGGTGTGGTATTGATGTGCTACCACTAAATATAGAACCTGAAGGTTATTGTGGAGTCAAACTGCCAATACTGGGGTATTATGAGGAGGAGTTCAGTACAAAGGAAAAAGTGCAATGGGAAAAATCCATGTAGTTGATAAAGGCACAGGCTTATTGTGTTGGAGAGAACAAGGAGCTTTGGGCATAATGCCTGATACGAACAATCCAGATCAGGTGCTACTCACTACTGAGGAAAATGTAGAGAACTGAAAAATGAAGTTTCCTAAATTATTTCAAGACAAGTTGGGCTGTTTAAAGAAATTTGAACATCATATTGTATTGAAGGAAAGTGGTGTGCCTAAGGTGCATAAAGTTCATAGTGTTCCTTTTGCCTTGCGGGAACATTTCAAAGAATGAAATAGGTTGTGTCTGCAAGGGAATTGAACCCATTAAGTCATCTGAGTGGCTTAGTTCTGTGGTTCTGTCCACTAAATACAATGGAAATTTGCATATGTGTGTTGATTTAAGGCACCTCAATGACAGCATTTGGGTAGATCGTCACCCCCTTCCTCACCTTAATGGTATACTGATGTGTGTGAAGGGTGCCAAGTATATTTGTTCACTTGATCTGTTGAGTGCATATCCTCAGATATGTTTACATCCCGAATCCATGCCCTTAACTTAAATTCCAGTTTGTTAGATTGCCTTGTGGATTGGCTTTTGCTCCTGCGGTATTCCAGTAAGTAATGCAAAATAATGCAAAAAGTTTTGTGTGAACTAGACAATGTTTTATTTTCTCAGGACAACATTCTTGTTTAGAGTTCCGATTTTGTAGACCATGATGCTAAATTGGAAAAAAGTGCTAACTAAATTGGAACATGCAAGATTAACTGAGTATAGAAAAATGCAAATTTGGTGTTGATCAGGTGGATTATTTGGTTCATTCTCTCTCAAGTGGGGAGTGAAGCCTAAAATTAAATTGATGGGAGCATTATAATGTGCACCAACTCCAGAGAATAAGGAAGAGTTATGTTATTTTCTTGGCATGGCCGAGTATTGCGTCAAGTTTGTTGATCACTTTTCTGACAGGGTTCACTCTTTACTTCCATTAATGAAGAAAGGTGTGAAATTTGAGTGGTCAATGGAATGTCATAATATGTTTGGCAATATCAAAAAATGTATTGTGCAGGCATTCACCTTGCTACCCTTTGACCCAAAAGATAGAAGTATTGTGGTGACTCATGCCAGTGCATTTGGTCTTGGGGCGGTTTGGATGCAGGTGAGACAAGGACATGAGAGGGTCGTGGCGTTTGCATCACAAATATTGAAGTGCGTTTGAAGGACTTACTTTACCATAGAAAAGGAGACAATAGCCTGTTGGTGGGGCATACAACATTTTAGAACATTTGTTTGGGGTAAATGCTTTGAGTTATGTACTGATCACAAACCATTGGTGGACATGTTTTCAACGAAAGGGGAGAGTAGAGCTACACGACAAATTGCTAAATGCTTGTACGGTTTACAGGAATATGCATTTAATGTTAAATATGTAGCAGGTACTAAGAATGTTAATGCAGACTGCATGTCGAGGTTGCCTATAAAAACTGTGGAACCAAAGGATGAGAGGGTTGTGGCTGAAATTGACCAGTCGTGTAGGGGTGCCATTTTAAAAGAAGATTGGTTGAAAGACTTAAGTAATGATGAACAATTTAAAGTTTTGATTCAGTTATTGTCACAACTGAAGCTTCCACATGAGGTAAATGAGGTTGGATTGAATGATTTCAAAGCTGTGTGGCCTGAGTTGTCGGTTGTGAATAGCATTGTGAGACGATGCGAGAAGTTGGTGGCACCAAGAAGTTTGCAGCAGAATTTGTTGGAGTTGTTGCATGAAAGGCATAGTGACATTTCAAACATTAAGAGAAGAGCCTGAGTTAATTTTTGGTGGCGTAGTATGGATCAGGATATCGGAAGGTTTACACGGAACTGTGTAGTTTGTGCATGTATTGATAAATCACATAAGTGTATGGATACTCCTATTGTTCCTTTTGAATTTCCCAAAAGAGCTTGGAAGAAAGTTGATATAGACATCTGTGGTCCTTTTGTCTGTTTTGGCATTGAAGGTAAATATGTTATAGTATTGGTGAATTCTTATTCCAAATGGCCTGGAGTGGCTTTCTTTTTTTTTTTTTTTTTACCAGTCCCAGCGTCTCCAGAAAGCCACTCAGCCAAGACTGTGATCTCGTGAGGTCTCCTGGGGGGATTCCGATCTTCCCTACTGGCGACGACAGAATTGAAATCTCCACCCATCACCAGGATGCCATCCGGAAGCCCCAGAACTACCGTCCCCAAATCAGCAAAAGTCGTGGTCTGCAGACCAGGTGGGACATATACAGAAAGCAATGAGACAGCAGTAAGATGGCCGCGAGGAGGGAGTAAGAGGGGCGAGCTCCGGGTCAAGGGATCACTGTTGGTGTAAATCCCGACCAGTACAACCTCCCCCCCACCTCCCCGGTACATTGAAGCCGGCTGCCCCGGGACACTGAAAAACCGGAGGACGGGGCAACCTGACCCGCCGAGAAGGATCGGCGTGAAGGACGCGAGAGTCCTCACGGTCTCCTGGTCGATCCCTGCTCCAGAGCGCCGCCCCGCACCCCCACTCCGCAAGCAGCGAAGCAGCGAATGCCCCCCCCCGCTCTTACCTGGGTGTGAGGCAGCAACAAGGAGGGGTGAGGCAGCGACGAGGAGGCAGCTAGAGACGGCTCCACCAGGACACCTGGGAGCGGTGCAGACCCGCAAGGGATAGTGCCCACAAGCAGTGATAACTCAGCGACGCCTCAGCAACACCTAGGCGCCGCAGCTGGGCATAGGCGAGAGGCGGCAGACCTCACGCTCAAAGACGGACCTCGCGCCGGTCCGGACGACCATCACCGGCTGGGCTGCCTGGCCCCAAAATGGCCGACCGCCAATAACCACAACTCCTTCAAAATCACAGGTGAGCCTAAAACAGGATAAAGGCCCCCCGCTCCACGCTGCCTCAGCGAACGATCCCTAGGGGCACCCCACAGGGGCACCTCCCCATGCCCCCAACGCTAATACATATCACTCGCTCTCATACAAGGCTGCCTGACCTTAAGATGGCCGCCATCCGGGACATCTCTGTACCAAAGAAAAGGGTCCTGATTCTCCAGTTTTAACACTACTCTTGGACCTGACTCAACCTCAATATTTGAGCAGGGCTCATGGACCTGCTCTACCCATTTCAGACTCTTTTACCAGCTCAAAGACTTCAACTCTGGGAAGATAAGTCCACTCAGGTCAGCTAACTGACCAGGGAAACCGGGCTGACAAAGACACTAACATCAGTGCCTCCCCCAGTACCCACAGTAGACCACCCACCTACAAGATTCAACGGGCCTCTTCCTCCAAGGGACCTGTCCCCCACCTTACCCAACAACACGCCCGTCTTCCTATGACACAGCTCTCCCCAGGGCATGCTGACCACCGTTCTCTGACTCCTATTATCCCCAGGACCCCGGCGCTAACCCCCTACTCCACTGGACAGCTCTCCCCTACCCCCCTCGTGTACACCGACCACACCCCGCGCAACCATCCCCGAGACACTATTCCCCCTGCGCATCCCCGCTACCTCTACCATGCTTCTACCTCTACACCGATCCTACCCCTCTCCTACCCCGGAGGTCTCGTCTCCCCCTCAGCCCAGCTAAGGTGCCACTGACCGCACAACCAGACACGCATCTCTGCCCCTCCTCTAATCACCTCTCTCCTCAAGGGCAGAACACCTTCGCTATAACATTCCCACGCAGCCTCTCCTTCAAAGCAAAAAAACGCTTCAAAAAGAATATAATTAGGCTACACCCCGAAACGCTAGTTGTTGACACTTACCACTGCACAACCAGAGGACAGAGGAAAATGGACCTCATTTTCCACACCAACAGTCCTGACGTTTGGACATCCACCTTTTACTCATTTCTCCCCGTCTCCAAAACCACCTTCACCGAACATAATCGCAAACTAACCATGGCCCCTCTGATCCAACAATCTCTGACCGGAGATATTTCCATCACCACCTATGAGAATGGCACCATTCTAATTCAGGCGAAAGACGAGAACCTAGAGTTCTTCGACTCTCTCTTCCCCACTCTCAAGATGGCTACTATCCATTACCCCCACAAAATCACCCCCTCCCCACCGATTAGCTGCGTACTAACTCCCAGTCCACAGAGAATGTCCCTGCCACCCCGACAGCCCCTCACTACTCTACTTAGTCACTCCACCAATCAGACGTCACCATCAGCCCCAGCCCCCCCTATTTCCCAACTCCCGTCCTCCACCCCTCACTCCCAACCTCACTATCCAGCCATCCTCTCATCCCCAAACGACCTCCAACCCCCCTCTCCCCAGCTTCCAAAACACCCCTAGCTACCAATCCGCCGCCCTTAGAGATCCACCCCAGTTTCCTCAACCTTCCTTGCTCTCCCACTCTACCAAACCTCCCTCCCCAGCTCCCCCTTTCCCCCTACCCCGTCCTCCCCCCATCACTCCCTATCTTCAAGTACCCAGCCCCCCACCCATCCCCAAAGGAACCACACCCCCCCCTCACCCCAGTTCCCAAACCACAACCAGCTCTCAGCCCCTTCCCCGTAGAGACCCTCCCCCCCACAGAGATCCTCCCCTCCTCTCCCCCTCACCCGAGATGGCGCATCGCCTCAACCTTATTGAGGCGCAGATCGCGACCCTGATCCTAGGCCTGAAAGAAACCCTATCCTCCCCCCAGGAATGACTATCCCAACACCATCCGGGTTCACCCACACCCAGGTTCCCTGCATCCTCGCACTAAGGGCCTGACGGAACCACGAACAATCATTCCCAGAAGAATTACAAACTCCCTCTCTCCCCAGGAAGTGAGCGCACTCGTCGCCTCGTACGAACTCCCCCCGAACCAGTCAGCCCAGGCCCCACTCACGAACTCGACTCTCACCTCTTCGATACAAGTCATCACCGGAGTAGGTAGAAACTTCCCCCCCAGTAGAGCCATGAGACCTCCACCGTTTCTTTCCTCCATACCCAGAGCCAACCCCGACAAGATAAAAGCAAAAGAAGACCCCCCCATGAACTGTATGCTTATCAACAGCCGGTCCGCAGTCAAACATGCAACGAAATAGCCGAAGCCATCCTCTCCCATGAGCTGGATGTAGCCTTCATCACGGAAACATGGCTAAACACCTTATCTCTCCCCATTCTGGACATGCAGGTCCCACCCGGTTTCTCAATCATCCGTAAAGACAGACCCCTACACAAAGGTGGGGGCATAGCAATTATCCACAAAAATGACCTCTCCATCTCCGAAGCTCCCTCCGGCCTGTACAGTTCCTTTGAATGCCTGTCGGTCAACATCAAATCTCAATGTCAGAGCTCACGTCAATGCCATCTCCTATACCATCCCCCAGGCAACTCCAATGAATTTAGAACTCAACTGTCGGATCTCATCACCCAATCAGCTCTTAACAGCGACGACAATCTAATTCTAGGCGACCTCAACCTCAGATGGAACGAATCCATAACCCGCTGATTCAATCTCTCAACTCCCTTCTGCAAGCCAACGATCTGATCCAACACTGCTCAGAGGAAACGCACCACAGAGGAGCGACCCTGGATGCCATCATTGCGAACAAAAATGCAATCTCGATTGATCACATCATCCCGGTAGACTGGTCAGACCACCACATCATTCTCTTTCATATTATTCAGCCGGCCCTATCCCTCCCACCCACCCAAGCCCCCCCTTAGTGGGTCAGGAACACTTCCAGAATCCCCCGAGACAAGCTAGAAGAAGGTCTCAGCTCACTCCTCCCGAACACGAAGTAGTCCCTCTCAACCTCAGATCTCACCTCGCTCTACCAGTCCAACCTCGAGCTCGCCCTGGATCAGCTGGCACCTCTGAAACTAAAAAAACCCAGAAGCATCCCCTCCAAGTCTTGGTTCTCGACTGACAATAATGAGGAAAGAAGACATCTAAGATCCTTGGAAAGAACCTGGAGGACCAACCCTACCGCCCTCCATCGGGACCAACTCAAGACAACTCGCAAAAACTATTATACCCACATCAAAAGCAAAAAGTCATCATTCTTCTGCTCCGCCTTAGATAATGCCAAAAACCGCCCCAAAGAACTCTTCGACATCATCAGGAACCAAACTTCCATCCCTAAGGCAGCCAACCTAGTAGCATCCAAGACCCTGTGCGAAAACTTTGCCAGTTTCTTCAATGAAAAAATCGCCAAAATTGATCGCTCATTCAGCACGAATCCTAAACCCAACCTCAACCCCCCAGTAACCCCGTCTATCCGCTGGTCATCCTTCCAGCCGATTAAGGAAGAATTGATAAGCAATCTTATCGCTGCCGCTAAACCCTCATCTCATTCCCTCGATCAACTGCCCTCAAGACTGACAAAGGATATGAAGCTCACTCTAGCCCCTATCTGGGCCAAGATCATCAATAGCTCCTTGAACGAGGGCTTCATCCCCGACTGCCTCAAACTAGGGCAAGTCACACCTCTTCTAAAAAAACCTGGCCTTGATCTCATTGACCTGAACCACTTCCGCCCGGTCTCAAACCTTCCGTTCCTAGCCAAAATTCTTGAAAGATGCGTGCTTTCACAATTAACCCAACATCTTGAGAATTCCAATCTATTGGACCCTCACCAGTCAGGGTTCAGGAAGGGCTGCAGTACTGAAACCGCAATCCTAAATGTCCTAGATGATCTGCACATGTCACTCGACTCCAACCAATGCAGCCTTCTCATCCTCCTTGACCTCTCGGCTGCGTTCAACACTGTGGATCATACCCTCCTACTTAATGCCCTCCGAGAGAGAGCGGGCATCGAAAAGACAGTCTTAAAATGGTTCTCCTCTTTTCTTAACAACTGCACCCAAAAAATAAAGATGAACAGCTTCGAATCTGCCCCCCTCCCCGTCAGCAGAGGATTCCCCAAGGGTCAGTAGTCTCTCCACAACTCTTCAACATCTACATGGAACCCCTACCTCACTTCTAAGGAACTGCAACATCCCCTTCCACCTCTACGCAGATGACACACAACTATATTTGAAAACCACCTCGATAGCAGACATTCACAGACTAAATGCGACACTCATGGAGGTCCAACAGTGGCTCACAGCCAACCACCTCAAACTGAATGAAGAAAAAACTGAAGTTCTACTAATATCGACCAAAGATGAAAACCCACAAATACTGGAATGGCTCAAAGCCTTAAATGCTCTCAATGTCTTTCTGACACCAACAAACTCCGCAAAATCCCTAGGAATCACCCTCGACTCCAAACTGGACATGAACAAACACATCTCTAAAACCGCCAAAAGCGCGTTCCTGAACCTGAAACTTCTATACAAAATTAAACCCTTCCTCCCCCCAAAGACCTGAAACAGGCCACCCAGGCACTTGTGCTTTCCAGAATAGACTATGGCATCGCAGTGCTGATGGGAACTGCCAAGGCACACCTGGGACCTCTCACCTCCACCCTCAACGCAGCAGCAAGAATGGTCACAGGAACAAAGAAATTTGACCACATCTCCCCAGCACTCAAAGAACTGAAATGGCTCCCGATTGATCAACGAGCCAACTTCCGCACCGCTTGCCTCACTCATAAAGCCCTGCATACAGGCAAACCGGAATACCTGGCTTCCAAACTCAAAAGGGCGGGTCAGTCCAGGAACCTCAGAAGCTCCAACACACTTTTACTCATCCCTTTGAAATCACACAAACGAAAAACGTCAAATAAATCCTTTGCGGGGAATGCCCACAGGATCTGGAACTCCATCCCCCCCCATATCAGAATGACTGCCTCCTTCCCGCAATTCAAATCGCTACTCAAAGCCTTCTTCCTTGAACACTCTGGTGCCTAAGGAGAACCTCATGCGCGACGGTGGAAGTCCGCTTTCTATCTGAACCCAGAACCGGTTGATTCACTCCAGATCTCCGTCCCTTATTCCGCTCAAGTTACTGTCGCACAGACTCTATTTCCTGCTTATTGTTGTTTTATCTGTATTTGCTGTGAAGCGCTCTGATACCTCCGGGTCCAGCTAGCGCTATACAAAACTTCAATAAACAAATAAATAAATAAAAAAAGACAGCCTTCCCCTCCCACCGACCAGTGAGAGCATCATAGCGCCCCCTGTCATCAAGGATTATGTCATCTACCTCCAGGGGGAGAGAGTTCTTAACTAGAATACACACTCCCCTAGAACCAGTAGTGAACCCAGAATGTACAGCAAGACGATATCCTCGCCTATTCATAGCGTAACAAGTGTTTCCGATCAAGTGTGTCTCTTGCAATAACACTACATCAGGGGAGAGGCGTCTCAACAGTTGCAACACTACCCCACGTTTTATCCTATCCCCCAACCCGTTAACATTCCAACACAGTAGTTTCAACCCCCTACCCCCATCCCAGAAGTGAGTGCAGAACCCACCCCACAGTGAACACAACACCCAGATCCAGAGGTAATACAATACGTTGCCTTGAGAAAAAATGAAACACACCCAACCCCCCCCCCGACTCCCCAACAGAAGCCCGATGCAACCCCCCCACCCTTCACCCTTGCGTTAGACTCAAAAGCCACCCCAACTTGCAGTGTGCCTTTCGCCCTAACATTAAACCAATCTACAAAAAGAAACCCGGAGGAGGAAAGAGCTCCACTCCCCTCGCCACCCCTGGGTGTTCCACCATAAGTCACGCAAATATAAAGGTTATCGAACCACAGCTGTATGTTATGCACAATGTTCGGAAACCGGAAACCGCTTCTCATTCTTGCTCCAACAGGCCGCCTTCAGCTCCACCAGAATGTTCCGAGCGATCACGCCCCGTAGGCAATGTATCGAGCCAGTCACTCACTCTCTCAGGGCGACAAAGAAAAACGTCCGATCCTCATATTCAACACGCAGCCGGGTTGGGAAAAGCATTGCGTATTTTAAATCCATGTCCCTCAGTCGTCGCTTCACTCCCTGGAACCCCATCCTTTGTTTCTGAACGAACTGGGTGAAGTCCGGGTAGAAGCTCACAGTAGTGTTCTCGAACTTCATGGGGCCGCCCACCCGCGAAGCCTGCAGGATAGCGTCTCTATCTCTGAAGTTGAAAATTCTGGCGATGATCGGCCGCGGAGGGGCACCCAGCTTCGGCTTCCCACCCGGCACTCTGTGCGCACGTTCCACCGCAAAGAATTTACTCAGCCCTTTGGGGGCGAGGTGATTTAGGATGAGGTCCTCCACAAGGAGGTCTGCAGCGGGTTCTTCCGATTTTTCAGGGACCCCAATAATACGTACAATATTGCGTCTGGCCCGACTTTCAAAATCCTCCAGCCTTCGAGCAAAGAGATCGTTGGATGATCGTAAGTTGCGAACCTCCGTCTGTAGGTCGGACACATCAGTCGTGAGGCTGGAGGTCTTCAAATCTAAGGATTTGACCTTCTCGTTAGTCTTTGATAAGTCCACTCTAATCAAATTGACATCGATGGCCACAGTGTCAAGCTTAAGGGCCAGAGCCTCATATTGCTGGCCAATGAAAGTCTTCATACCAGCAATGGCGCCCATGACATCCTGTAGAGTTAAATCGGCCAATGCGGTAGGGCCTTCACCTGCCTCTTCCATAGTCCTACTCACGCCACCGGGCGACCCCTTGGGTTGGGTATAACGATCCATAACATTCGTTTGAATAGTACCCCCCTGGTGAGTGGACCTTGGTTTTCCGTTTCTCGCTATCTGGCTTGCCCGCCATATTGGGCAAAGTGCCCCCGAGGGGCCTTTGAGACCTGGTAAAAATGTCTCCTCACGATTCACCCACCGGAATCTCCAAAAGCGAATTTCAGCAGTTATATCGCAGCAACCATAAACATGCAGCCGTTGGCACACGATGAATTCACGGGGTCCGGCTGCACCTCAGGCTACCAGATCGGTCTTGAGATAGGATGAGGCCAATGATCCAAAAGCGAAACCGAAAGTCAACTCCAAGGCTGTGATCAGAGCCCCGCAAGCCGTTGTTGTTCAACTACTGCCTGGGCACTTTAACAACTCGATCCCCGGGTACCTCCATGGGGCGGGCCACAAAAGTTCAAACTGTCGTAGTTGCGGTTCCCGGAGTCCAAATCAATTTCTGAAAGCAGCTATTATATCAGCTGGGTTGCGTCTTCAATAACCCGTCTTCGTAATCAGGATAGGATTCAGGATAGATGCGGGAGGTGGCGAGGGTCTCGGGAGCCCTGTGCTCACGCGGCCATCTCGGATGCGCGCAAAGTTCCTCCTGGAGTGGCTTTCTTGAAGGATATCAGGGCTTCCAATGTAATACATGTTTGTGAAGAAGTTATTAGAAGAGAGGGTTGTCCTGAAGTAGTAATTACAGTTAATAGTCCACAGTTTGTTGCAGAAGAATTTCAGTCTTTTCTGGTAAAGGAAAGTATTAAGGATGTTACAACTGTTGTTTATCATCCCCGTGTGAATGCTTTACTTGAGTGTTTTTATTGAGTATTGTGTGAATGTGGGCAGTTGGCTGCGTGCAATAACTTGGATTGGAAGTGTAAAGTTCTCAACATGTTGTTGAGTTATTGAACCACTCTACGTACTGTGACTGGTGAATAACCATTTTTCTTATTACAAGGAAGGATACCTTGCACTTCAATTACACCTGCATAGATAGAAAGGGTGAATTGTGTGGAATTTGATAAAAGTGACATCAGTGAAAGGATTCTTCGCCACCATGAAAGTTATGTGGGCAGACATAATGATAAAATAATACATGAAAATCGTTATTTCTACAAGGGTGATTGAGGAAGAGTGTGTCAGGAGTATGACTACAAGAAGGGAGTTTTAAGTGGTCAGATCCATACAAGGTGATTGATGTAAAGAAACATTTGCTTATATTAAAAGACGGGAAGAGGTGGAATTTCAGGGAAGTCACAAAGTTTAATGATATAGAAAAACAGGTGTAGTTGGGGAAATCAAGTCATCAAGATGTCAACCATCAGGTCACACTCACCTTTGGATTAATACAGATGCAGCGCCCGGGTTATAACAAGGTCCAAGAGAGTGGACAAATATGTATGTGGGGATGGGGATATTTGTGTTTATTATATGATTGACTATAAAATGGTTATTCTTGTTTTCCTTTAATTCCATTTTGTGGTAAGGCTTCTTTTTTTTATGAACTTATTTTGTATTAGTATTATTTGCTGTTAAGATAACGAGATATGCAATGCAGGGCGCGCTACGGAATTCGTTTTATTAATTCAATTGTTTACTTACCTTCAATTATCCATACTCCAGTTTTTAGCACCCCCCACCCTGCCCCTCCCCCGCCCCGCCTTTCCGCCCCACCGAAACTCCCTCCACGGCCGTGGCTGGTTTTATTATGCATCACTTGCGATGATGTCAATGTTGTAAAGTTCTAACTGAGAACATGGGGGATTTGGAGTGATAATTGGTGAATGAGCACTTGGAGTTGGTGTCGAGGGGTTTATTGCTGGCACTCATAATAAACCATTTTCTACACATCGCCTTGTGGTCTCTTCAATTAGGAGAGCATGCACTGACTCTACAGAGGTGAGACAGGAAGTAACAGGAGGGAGTGCACTGGACTTTTAGAGGTCAGACCTGGAGGCACCATTCGAGGGTACAAGGACCTGCAGATATCAGGCTAGAGTACTTTAGACCTCTGGAAATCAGACTTAGAGTGACCAGACAAAAGTATCTGGAACCTGCATTCATTAGACAGAATGTTTAAAATAGATTGAGTTCCTACAGAGACTGAGTCCAGAGAGATCTGGAGATAATTTCAAAGACGTATAGTGATCAGAGGCAGAATAATAGCGAGATTATCATTTTGTACATAGGTTTAATAACAAGGATAGAACACTTATGCCTCACAGAAACCAGACTTAAAGTGATTGGGAGAGTAACCAGCACCTACAGGAGATCAAAACAAGAACGACCAGAGGAGAATATTAGCAGCGATCCTGAACCAGACATAAAGTGACCTGGAGACAGTACCAAGGAGTTACAGAGACCAGACTCAATGTGACTGGAAGAGAGAGCCCAGATGAGTCTGAGAGTACCATGACGCCCTAGCTTGTCTATGATAGAGTCCTCGGACATGCAGAGACCAGATCCTAAAAGACCAGGCGGTAGTATCAGGACTTTATGGGATGATCTACAGAGTGACCAGAAACGAACACCCAGGATTAGTAGGAAGATTAGACTTAATTCCCCCATGTGCTTCAGCCAGATGTATCAGGACCTGCAGAAATCAGACAGAGCAATTCCAGAGGCGAACCAAGAAGCTAGACACACTCTACTAATAAACCACTGGCTAAATTTACTTACAGGCGTTGTTTGCTTTTTCAAGCGTTGTTCCTTAGCTCGTCTAGGATTTGACGCTTTTCGTTCGTTTCTAAGGAAAATGTCACTTGGAGCCGTCTGTCACTTTCCTGTGCGTGTCTGAACGTCTGAAGGCTGAATTAACAGGAATACTTATGGAAATTGCTATCGTTTTACTCGGTATTCTGACATCAAAATGGCTTTGTATGTTAATCAAGTGTTTTTCATTTCAAGCTGATAATTCCACCCCCAATCTGCACCAAACCATGGAGCAGAGACTTGTGGAGGATGGGTTGGGGTGTGAGGCGTGGGGGGGGGATGTGTGGGGGACAGACCGCTTGCTCCTGAGACTCAAGTGAAAACAAAGAGATTCAGAGAATGGAGAAACATGTGGGGACATCGGGCAGGAAGTAGTCGCCCGGGATTAGGAGGTGGCCAAAGCTGGAAACAGCAATCAGAAAACACGTAATGCCCAAAGGACAAGGCCAAAAAGGGATAACAGCCAAATAAAAAACATCCAAATCAATAACACGTAAATATTACATTGTGAAAGAAAATGCCTGGCATAAAAGCATGTTAAGGAATGCTCATCCGAATGTAAAGGGTGGATGTATGGCAAGTACTCCCACCCCATATCCATTTCAACCTCTCTCTAAAGATCTCTTTCCCTATGTAAGGTCTTTCCCATCTGAAGGTGACTTAGCTTCTCCGTTGATCTTGGCTCTTTACGATCTCTCTCCCTTTCTCTAATCTGAATCCGAATGTGTTTTTCTCCTCTAGAGGGACATCTCTCTGTGAGTCTTCCTGCTCGTTGCAGAGGTCCCCACTCTGTGCGTTCCCCCTTCTTTCCTAGTTGGTTTGTCTCCATCCTAAATGTTTCTTTCCTCTCTGTGTAGTTGTAGCCCCATTCCTCTCTCTGACTCACCCATGCTCAGTGGTTCGCTCTCTATATTTTCTCCTTTAGGTGTCTCCTCGTTTTTAGGGGTCTCTTGCTCTCTGTTAATCTTGCCGTGTTCCCTCTTCATTGCTTGTCTTTATGCAAGCTCTCTCCTCTCCATGGAGCCTCTGACTCTGTAGGAGTGTCTCCATCCTGTGGTACCTGCTTCTCAGCGGCCATCTCCGACCTGCAGCCTGTCTCCCCCCAGCCTACTGTTTGCCTCTCTCTCTGTAAAGTGACTTCTCTTTCTGCCTTCTGGGTGTATCTTGCTCCGGTATGCACACCCCTTCTCTCTTGGATGCGTCTTGTTTTTCCAGGTGTCACCCTGCTGCCCCATTGAACGCATCTCCCCCTTCTTGCGTATCTTCCCCTCGGCGGAAGTCCATTCACTGTGTGGACAGCTCTCTCTCAGTGTCCCTGTCTCTTCCCGTCTACCGATGTGTTCTTCTCTGTAAAGCGTCTGTGTTTCTTCACTCTCACTAGGCCCCCGTCTCGTGTATATGTGCAACGGTCTGCTGTGGTGGGCGTCCTTTTCCTGTTCTCAACGGGAAACCTCGGCTGAATGTATGACGTCACAACACATTCCTTTACAACGCAGTTTTTACACCGCAACATCCCTTACAACGCATACATGTACATCGCATGCCATTACAACAAATTTGTTAAAACTACATTTGCAACGCGTTTCATTACATTGCATTATACCTTTACAACGCATACTATTACAACGCATACCATTACATTGCATTTAAGATAAGTGTTGGATAGTGTAGTGGTAAAAATTACTATTCTAACTCCAGGGGATGCAACAGTAGGGTAAGTGTTTAATAGTGTAGGGGTACTATGCGTTGTAATGGTATGCGTTGTAATGACATGCGATGTAATGCCTGCGTTGTGGTGTTGTAGTGACATGCGTTGTAGTGTCATGCGTTGTAGTGCCGTGCAATGTAATGGCTGCGTTGTAGTGACATGCGTTGTAAAGGATGTTGCGATGTAATGACTGCGTTGTAACTGTAGTGCGATATGATGACTGCGTTCTAAAGGTTGTTTCCCACGCCGGCTTACCTCCGTAGGTGCTCCACACTATGCCGTTACCGTTGACTATGCTTAACCTGTTTTTACCACCTGCAACAGGTAGAGCCGACAGCCCTTTTTAGAGCCCGCACACTCACCTAACCGCATTCAACGCTGGACTGAGAACAGCTCCTTTCCATTTATAATGTCCACATCTCACATCTCCAGTCCAAGCCTGGAGCAGACACATGGGTGCAGTGTCCTCCATGCAGAAAGATGCAAGGAAGGGCCCTGCGTGGCTGGCAGAGAGCCATACTTTACTTTCAGGAGAGCACCACATGCACGTTCATTCGTGTTATGTTTTATTTGTGTAGCTTGTAATTGCCACTGGTAAGACACCATTGCCATCTTGTCAGGGAGCGATTGCAAGTCTGAGCTCGTGTGTGTGGTTGAAAAGGTACGTGGGTGGTGGAGGGAAGTGCCCTAGTAGAAGAGCTGAGTGTTATGCATGAGAGCCAGAGATATGTTCCAATTGTGAAGCAGCTGATTATTACTGAACTAAGGTGTGAATGCTAGAGATGTGTGTTAGATTGTTAAGTTGCTTGAATGTAATGCGTAGCATGACACTGCTGGAAACCCGTGTCTCTTGGATAGTGATTCGTGCAGCAGCGATGCCAATTCAGTGACCTGGATGGCATTCAGTGCCTGAGTGACCTGGCAGGGTCACTGAGATGTAAACTAACCCGGTTAGGTCGACCCAGACATAAGTGGTTGAAAACTACTCAGACTTCACATTCCATGTCAGGCCCATCACATGTGAGAGGCAGAGGTAACAGAGAGTTGCCCACACCCTAATCGGGTACACTTGGATGTATGATTTCGAGGTAACTGAGAATCGGGCCTTAAATATTTGTCATGTCCTGTAGGGGTGAAAGCCTTCTTGGCAACTGAAAGGATGCCACTCCGTCCCTGTTCTAGTTCTCTAGCCTGACTAGTTTTATCTTTATGATTAAGACATTCTGCCAGCCCACTCTTGGTGACCCCCATTTTGGAGATTTTTACCAGCAGATAGGACGCTGGAGAGAAGGTGAGCCCAAACTGCACCCTCCTCGCCCCTTTCTGATGGTGTCTGCAGCCTCGAGGAGACATACGGTTAGAACAGACCTTTCTAAATCTGTTCCTGAGGGAAGGCAGGCTGTTACGTTAAGAATTAATATAGAAGCCATCTGTGTAATGTAATGTTGTGCTTTTTACACCCATGCTAATTGAAGTGTAACGAACTCTGTTTCTATCATAAGGCCCACAGATCTGAAACCACCTTGCAAGTTGCAAAGAGAAGATAAAAAAAACCTGAAAATTGTGTTAGGAAAGGTCATTATTAACTGTCAAAAACAATGCTGAGCACGGAGTCTGTAATTCCCTGTACATCTATACCTTATCATGCTGTCTGTCCTCTACTTGGAGGAGAAGTACATCCGCCTCAGTCTCATTAGCAATAGTTGGCTGACCCTCACTTATCGCCCTGCAACATGTTGTTCTTCCTCCAAGAGTTTGCTCTGCTCTTGTCAGGACAGCCACAGCCGCGTGTTCCCCTGCTATCGGATGTGGGCCCTAACTTCCTGAGGCGATATATACAGTGGTGTCAGCAAAGGTGGCAAAAATGCTCCACGTGGATCACACACTATGGTCGAAATAGGGAAGAAGGGATTGGTCCCAGGTTTCTGATTTCACACTGTGCAATGTTGCCACTAGATGGATATCTGTTTCTGACATCAAAGGTTAAACTTAGCCCTTAAATACTGGCAGATGCGATTGGGTCGTGGGTGACCGGCAGAAGCCATAGTTTATTTTTGTGTAAGTAGTAAAGGGGTAGGCCCTTGAAAACTCGGGGACCTGGGTCCATGAGACAGTACAAAGAAGAATGGGTCCGAGTTATGGTTTAACTAATACATGGAATCAGTTCTGTATTATATCATACAGACATACACCACAATGTTTATTTGCACCAATTGAAAATAATTTGTTAAGGAAGAAAATAATATTCAGATTTCAAATTGCATTTATTTATGCAAAGTTGTTATTTCTGTACTTTTTTCAACAAGTTATGTCTCGTACATTCAAAAACAATACTTCAATGTAATTGTGAAATCATTACATTCGGAGTGCTCTCTGTGAGGAGGGGAAGGGAAGTGCAAAAGTTGTGAGGGACTGGGTAAAGGTGGTGTGACTTTTCAAGAACATCGCGTTAAAATCAAAGAACGCCTTTACAATCGAATTAGTGAAGAGGTTCCCAATTTACATCACACATAGGTTAAATCAATTTTTCTTTTGGGTCCTATGGTGTGTTCGTTTGGCGTAGTCTACGTTTCGACCCCCATGTACGCTAAAGGGTTATTCATGCCTCATGTTGGGGTCTTCGTCAGAACAGTGAATAGAGAGCATCAGTGGACGGTCGCCATCTGTGCCATCAAATAGTGGGCCTGGGCGTGCTCCTGTAATTTTTGGACAGTATTCCTCGTTGAAGGGTAAACTTCACCGTGTCAAATGTGGTTTAAAGGATCGCTCCTTGCGTTCAAAAGTGCGGTCTGCGCCGTTCTCCTCGTAGTCAGGCTGCAGCCGTCCGTACTCCTAGCTGCCTAGATGCAAGTACAGAAATAACAACTTTGCATAAATAAATGTAATTTGATATCTGAATATTATTTTCTTCCTCAACAAATTATTTTCAATTGGTGCAAATAAACATTGTGGTGTATGTCTGTATGATATAATACAGAACTGATTCCATGTATTAGTTAAACCATAACTCGGACCCATTCTTCATAGTTTATTTTTGGGCAGCTGTAAATAATATGAATCTTACCCACAGTCCTATGCGAGCCTCACAACAGACATGCACTAGATTGAAGGTCTTTTTCCCCCCAATGGGGACTCACAGGATGCTAAGCCAAGGTCGGGATTTGAACTAGATTGCCCACCTGCATCCCATGTAACGTATTGGCTATAGCTGCAGCATCAGCCACTAAGGCTGGCATATCACCCTCTGTTGAAACCCAGCTCGTTTTGAGCTCGAGGTTCCAAGTGGACCACGAACTCAGCAGAACGGGACTGGCCTTTTATTCCATCTCTCATTTCCCCGGTGGGTTGGAACCTTTGGAGGTCGATATGAAATCCATGGGTCACTGCTTGTGTCCTTGTCACTTTCCCTAGCTCCCCGAAATTAACTGCAGCAGGCACAGAGGACTATTGAGAGAGAGAGAGAAAGGGAGGGATCGAGGGATAGAGAAACAGGGATCAATCAGAGAGGGAGGAGAGTAGGAAAGAGAGTACGGATGAAGGTAAAGAGAGAGATAGCTAGGTGAGGAAGGGATGTGGAAAATTAGTACGGTTTGGTAAACATTATCTGCGCCATCTTGCCTTTTTCCCCTGATACCACACTTTTGTCGTGCGCGCCCGCCATTTTAGGTGCCTCGATCAGGACCATCCCTTTTGCATGCCACTGGCCCCCGACATAGCCCTTCGCCCTCACCAAGCCTGCACGCTGACCAACCCCCCCCTCGCTCGCACATGCTTTGAGTCATAAACCCCTCTTCAGCGCAGCTCTGCCTCAAAGCCCCATCCTGTTCCCAGCGCGACCCCTCCCTTCATTCTTTTCATAGTCCCCGGCCCTTTGACACAAAACCCCCCCCCTTTTTCCTGTGCCCGTTTGTCTTCCTTGCTCCCAGGCCAACACCTAGCTTTGCCGATACTATTCCTCGCCCCTCTCCGTACAGTAGGAAGCTTCCCTCATCAAAGGACCCCCGAGTTGATCAAAGCCCCCACCCCTCGAGATCCAATCGAACCTCCCACATTCCATGAATCGGCGGAATATCCAGCTGCGCGATAACCATCACCTGTTGTGACCGGGGTGGGGACTTCTACTGTAAATGTGTGTGGGAACGGGCCCGAGGGGGAGATCCCGGGAATGTCTTTCCGTACATCAAAGCATCACCATGAATATGTAAACTGTAATTAAAGCCACAAAACCTGTATATAAGGGGCCAGGCCTCAGAGATGAAGTTAGAGCACCTCATGACGATACCTGCTGTCTGTTTTGTTGTGTTCTCCTCCGGAGAGAATAAACCTTGTTTCCTGCTTTCCAGTCTCCAGCGCCTGCCTCTTCATTGATTAATAATTCGTGGGTTACAGAGGCAATACCGCCGGGCAAATATCGATTGTCCCCGACCCTAGGTTTTACAATTGGCGTCCCAAGCGTGGGGCCCATCAGCGACTCGTGGATCCAGTGGGAGAGGTCCTGACGACAGAGTGAACGACTGCAACGATCGGGAGAGCTCTTGCCCAATGGACCCTCGTCTGGCAGCCGATCATCCGAACTTCACTAGTTCCGAACAGACCTCTCTCGAGTGATCTACGGTCCTGACTGGGAACCATTTGGAGTGCTGCGAGGAATACGAAAAAAGAGGACGATCGGGCGCTGGATTCGGAAGACAAGAAACTGTCCATACGGTCCGGGTAAGGTCGTGTAAACACGACAAACTGCAAAATAATTGACTGATTGTTCAGAAAATACTAGTATTACTCTTTGTTAACTTATTTGGAGATTCACTGTCTGCACGCGGAGAAACAGTAG
Organism: Lissotriton helveticus; assembly: GCF_964261635.1. NCBI lineage: Eukaryota > Metazoa > Chordata > Amphibia > Caudata > Salamandridae > Lissotriton > Lissotriton helveticus. Next base: position 832,734,996 of record NC_136072.1, on the reverse strand, counting down.
GCTCTTTCCCTTTTGCAAACAGTGAAGGATAGGTAACGCAGCCGTCGTGCCTATTTTTCTCCCCCACTGAATCCTATTATTTATTAACGGTTTTCGGGAGATTCCCTCTCCCACACTGATTAACTGGGTTCTTTGACCCCGAACTACTGTTCACGGATTGTTTTCTGGAGATTCTCTGTCTGCAAACAAGAAATAACAGATTCCTCTTTACGGATAGTGAAAGGGTGGAGGACGCAGGCTTTTGCGCCCTACTTATTCTCCCCACTGACTTTATTTTATTTTTATTGGTTGTTTTTGTTATTGGTTCATGAGGTATTCACTGCCTGCAAACAACGTAGAATAGAAATATTCTGTCTAGTCTTTGCACACAGTGATAAGATAGGCAGTGCTGACTTTTGTCCCTCGTTGCGAGCCGTCATGTCTGTCTTCTCCCCACTGATTGATAACTGGTTCAGCCCGGACCGTTTATTAGAGGTGGATCATCTAGCTCCGCTGGAAGGCACCCCTAATAAGGACATGTTCATAAACTATGGATTAGTTACCATAGCCTATAATAAATTGTGGCACAGGTATACCAAAGAAAGTCAAGACAAACAGTGGCCACTGGTAGGATCCTTCGATCTTGATAAAATAGAAACGTTAGAAATAGCCCTTCGTAATAATAAGACAACGCCTATTATGCTCGACAGTCTCGGTATGTGGCGAAAAGAGGCAATGCAACAACAGAAAAAAGACGAGGACAGAGCAGGTAGAGGAATATATCGACAGGACAACCCCTGGGCACCACAACCCGAAAATTATCCCCCGACACTACGCGCAGGACGGCCAGACTTAGGGCAAGATCAATGCGCTTTTTGTAGATATGTCGGACACTGGAAAGCACAATGCCCGACTCGGCTGAGCAAGAGTGGGAATAGAGGGCCGACAGGAATAACAGGCCGACAGAAAGGGAAAAGGCGCGAGACAAAGAAGAATCAGACTCACATGGACAGACCAGATAGAACCACCACGTTTGATTATGCCCGATGGCACAGATTTCGCCAGAACGATTTCAGCGACATGTTCGAGTTTTCCTAGGTCGGACAATGTAAAGACGGGAACCCAGCCTAGCTCTAAATTAACAGACGGAAAAAGATAATTATGGCCAATAACTGTTTTTATGTTTGTCTTTGGATCTTGTGTGTCATACTTTTACTGTCTCCCCGTCTGAGTTTGTGTGTACGTAATGTATGAATCTGCGTCATCCCCCTGCACGTGCTTCCGTGTTACATAAACTCTGTTAACAGAAATTTTAGCATGAAACAACCTGGAAAGAAAGGAATGGGAAACGAAATCAGTAAGCCACTGATGAACACGAACTTTTATTTTACATAACAAACAAGAAACAATAACTTTAGAAACAAGAACGGTAAACTGTAGGAAATAAAAGTCAGCAGAACACCCCCCCCATTCTGGAACCTTCCAAAGTAGGGCAGGGTTACGGCTACGCCCAACTGGCGGTAACCCATATAAGGCGGGCCCTGCTGCCAACACTCGGTCAGGAAATCTTAACGTATGGGGGAGCCGGAGGAGAGGCAGGGGCCAGCGGAGTCCGGCCGCAGCGGCCCTGGGTAGTTGCAGGCAGTCCCGCCACATGCCTCCCCGGCCCGGCCACGGTGGCGCATGGGAGTTTCAGGTAGTCCCGCCACATGTCCTCCCGGTCCGGCCACCAATGGCCAGGGACCGGGGCCAACTGAGTCCGGCTGCAGCCGATAACCTAAGGAAGCTCGGCCCAGAGAAGGACGAGACACCTCTTTCCTTTTCTCCTCCGTTGTGGCAGCAGCAGCACGCCAGGCGCCACTCCTGTCATGAACAATGGCCGCGACAACTCTGGGCGGCGGGATGTCCTGTACGTACCTCCACAAAAATTTGTCCAAATTGGGCTGGGAGGGAGAGGCGACGCGGACGAGCCTCTCCCACCTCCATGGATAGGAGGTCTCCCAGCCCCCGGCCCAGCACCGAACTCCCCCAGCCAGGCGGTGGTGCCAATACTTGCGCAGCACCGAACATGCAACGGTGCCCATATTTTCGGAGCACCGAATATGCAATGACTGCACCGATACTTGCGCAGCACCGAATGTGCGCCGCAGGTGGCCGTACTTCCACAGCACTGGGCATGGGCCTTGTGGAGCACAGGGTGTGGAGAGACCATCTTGCATGCCCATGAAAGAGAGCGGCGTGGAGTGCACCGGGAGAAGGAGACGGCGCGAACGAGTCTCCCTCGCCCCCCCAGGTGGGGGCATCACAGCTGCACCCCAGCCGAACGTCCCGCTTCCACAGAATAGAGTTCCATTCCCTATTTGTCCTCAGGAAGGTCTCTTCCACTCTTGCAGATTCGACGAGAGGGGACTGCTGCAGGGCCTCAAAATGGCGTCTGGGCCCGCTGGAAGGCGGGTCTCGGCCGCTAGAGTAACTTTGAACAGCAATATAACTCGGTCGCTCGCCCACCGGAACACGAGCCCCCACCTCCGACAGCATCTCCACAGCCTTGAAGAGTCTACAAAGGTCCCCGGCGGAGCCCTCGGCCCCTGCAGGCTTCCGGTAAGGGACGACTGCCTTGATCACTAACGAAACAAGCATGACATTGCCACTCTTTCTGTTAGCAGGAATTCTAGAACTGCCGAAAAGGACTCTGGTCCAACTGCCGGTTGTAGGAAACATTTTTCCCTAATGCTACTTCCGGACTAACCTGGTCCCGCCCAAAATGGCGCCGGTATCAATAGGAACTTACGAACACCTCGTGGTGTTCCTTTTTAATAAGACAAAACTTGATGTTCTGAGACATATATGATCCTTTGTACACTTGACAAGAAAGAAGGAGAGCTCACTCGACGAACATGTAAAAGGATCCCGTTAAAAATGTTGATTACAAATGTACGATGTATTATATTTTTTTATATAGCTGATGTATAACCTCGCTTATGACGCACGCACACGGTATGCATATAGGAAATCTGATTGCAACTAGTCTGACTATGCTTCTAAATTATGAAATAAATGCCCCCGATCCCCCAACCAATTGATAGATGTTTTAGTTTCCTACGAATGAATGGATAAACCTTTCTAATGTTTTTTTGTTGCAAAACAACCCCCCACTGTACGCACTTTAGCCATTGCCGTGTCCGGCCAAATACGACTGCACCCTCATAATCCACGTGCTGAAATGATTTTGCAAAATAAAGGTTTTCGAAACTATGAACGGGTATTGCATGCTTTATTTAAAAATGTGGGATCGGCGGGAGAATTCTTTTCTGTGCACCCTACTTTGCTCTCTCTTTAAGGTTAATAGAAGATGGTTGCCCAGCCCCGGATGGAGGATCGAATCTGAGACACGACACCCTACCGTCAAATATGCGACTGACTCAGGGACTCGCACATGGAGGAAGACCTCGATTTCCGGGGATGGGTAAAAGCGAAATGGTGTGAAAAATGGAATATAAAGGATGGGTAAAGTGAAACGATGTAAATGATAGAATATTATAAAGATACAACACTCAAAGGTACTAGGGAACAGAGTTGACCGAAGAGCTGAAAAAAAACCTTAAAACGTCACACCGTTGAAAGAGATTTAAGGACCCCGATAGTTAAATACACCTACCAACTAGAAACTTTGCGCTAAGTACTTCTGATTCTCTAACGTTTTCCTACTCACAGCCTATAAGGACACACTGCCCCCCCCCCCCCCCTGGCTCCAGAAACCACAACCTCAGGGATTCTATCCCGAGGAGATGAGACGGGTATGAGGTAAGTAAAGGACCCTTGAATCCATGTATTTGATATGCGCGAATGTTGTCCCCCTCCCTTCCCCTCTTTTCCCTCCCTCTGCAGGTTACATCAGAGATCACAACCGAGGTGTGGCGAAGATCTGAAGCCTTGCCATGTCTGATACGCGAAGCAGACTAGCGCCGCAAGGTGGCACCTAAGCACACCCACAAACTACTAATGTAACAAACAAACCAACAAATAGTATGACTCGATGAAAAATGATCACCCTTAATCCATGATGCGTGAATGGACACATGTCGCGTGTGAATGAAACTATGAGAGAATGTTTGTGTGTGACTGAAGCGCTGACTCAACTGGTCAAAGGACCAAGAATGCAAGGAGGGCGAGACGATGGTGCCCCCTTTTCCTTTTTCTCAACGCATGTCCCCCGTACCCGACCTAATGCTCGCCCGTCCTGAACCGCATGCTTACAAAATACTAACACAGACCTGCGATGTCTTGTATCGAGTAATGCGCTGAATAATCTATCTTAAATACACGGCCGCTCCCTATGTTGCACGTGTACTATCTAGCCTATTGTTGCACATCTCTCTCTCTCTCTCTCTCTCTCTCTCTCTCTCTCTCTCTCTCTCTCTCTCTCTCTCTCTCTCTCTCTCTCTCTCTCTCCTCCACACTCTCACTCTTCCGAACGACTAGCACCTAAATTGGCAAACCGCCACCCCTAGCACACCACCCAATTGGCTTCAAATACCGCCAGTATTTGCACAAAACTTGTCTTTAATACAATCACCCTGAGACCGTGTCATTGCCTCTCCTTTCTGCTAAATTAACGAAACCGAGAGTTGGCGATGAAGGAAAGGACAGGTAAGACGACTGAGGTTCCCTAATCTGACCCGTAATGAGGGAACTACATGTCAGCGGCTCCTATGATGAAATAAAATGCCTCAGATGACGCGACCTTCCCCGTTCCGAATTGTCGCAATCCCCAAACCGTAAAGGTAATCGAAACCTTCCCATCTTCCCAGGACGCACCCAGTATTGTGTTCAGTTGCCCCAGATAAGAGTTTTTTAACTATCCTTCACCCCCGATTGTAAAAGATGGGCCGACTTGCGACTAACGCAGGCCAGCTGTGGTTCCTAGAAGTGATTTTTTTGATAGGCAAATTTCAGAGTTTGGAATTCGAGAAATGCCACTGAACGCTCACCAACTGAACTGTGGCCTTCTGCCGATAGTACCCTTATAACCCAAAGTAAGATGATGCCCCCCCCATCACAGTTTTCTATGTCCCTAGTTATTTTCCCATGAGACCCCTGTCTTTTCTAATTTAGTAATCAGGCCGTGAGAGGCTGCATAGGAACCAGAATGATGTTTTACAAAGTTAAAGATTAGACCGAAACGAAGAAAACCATTACAATGAACCTTGTTGAAAGCGAAAATGTTTAGTTAAAAGGCAGGATGCATGGATAAAATGAAAGATGTTTAGCCTATGTTCGTCCCTCAGCGAGATACCTATTAGTACCATGTTGATAGCTCACAACACCCTTTGTAAATATAAACCCCTAGAGAACGGTATAGCTCTGTCAGGCTTGTATTACGAAGGTGGGTCTCCATCAGATGAACTGTCGTGACTATAATAAACAGTTGTGAAGGAAAGTCATAGTAAATCCAGCAGGCCCACCATCGATCATTTATATGTCAGTTGTGAACCCTAATATAACGGACGTTTCTATTCTCATTTACCTGGAGCTGGGAGAGAAATAGACTTATGTGATTACTTTCCTCTACCAATTCTCTAAAGACTGTCTTTTCGAACTCATTTAAGGGTACGACTGTCGGAGGAAAGAAGGACCGGATGTGGGAGCACGTGGCCTGACTACAGATCTTGGAACACCTGCGACGTTGGCCGAGGCGAGACCGCGACAGAAAGGAGCTGCAGGACGAGGCACTATTTCCGACAAAGTGAGAGGAAAGGGCTAACCTGATGCCCCTGCCCAATGTTCAAATGTGTGCCGAAAGGTCCCCGCTCCCTAAACTCGGTCATGAGCCCGCCAACCTGAAATTTTCCGTTCCCCTAGTCTGTTCCCGGTCTAGCCTTTGCTCCATCCCCCTTTTTCTCCGACCTACCCTATGGACTATTTGTACACTCTTCTTCCATCTGAACTTTCTTGACTATCGACTCCGAAAGACACAGGGCGAAAAAGACCTTTTCGACCAGAAACGCGAGGAAAAGGTCGTGCCCTGCAACACGGGACCTAGAATAGAGCTGGACCCTTAGCTCCACCGCCGGGGCTCCACAGCGCCAACAAAGGACGACAAACAGTACTGAGAACTCATTAACTTCGAACATTGACACCCTCAATCATCGTTTCTGCTACGTCTCGTTTCTCTCCCAGCCACCATTGTATTGATTATGCTCCAACCAAATATATATGGAGCCCGTATATAATAACCTGTATGCAATGTACTCACTGCTCGCTACAGAATCATTTTTTGTATTACATTACTATGACTTTCCTGCAAACAAGTTTATCAAAGTTTATCAATAGGCCCGCCTCCTAAAACTAGAGATCTTAAATGAAATGTTTACGACTCCTTCATCTGGGTTCCTACTGCTTTCCTTATGCCCACCATAATAGACCTGAATAGAAAATGAACCAGCAAGATGTCTTGAATATGTTAAAGGGAGGACTGTGGAAAATTAGTACGGTTTGGTAAACATTATCTGCGCCATCTTGCCTTTTTCCCCTGATACCACACTTTTGTCGTGCGCGCCCGCCATTTTAGGTGCCTCGATCAGGACCATCCCTTTTGCATGCCACTGGCCCCCGACATAGCCCTTCGCCCTCACCAAGCCTGCACGCTGACCAACCCCCCCCTCGCTCGCACATGCTTTGAGTCATAAACCCCTCTTCAGCGCAGCTCTGCCTCAAAGCCCCATCCTGTTCCCAGCGCGACCCCTCCCTTCATTCTTTTCATAGTCCCCGGCCCTTTGACACAAAACCCCCCCCTTTTTCCTGTGCCCGTTTGTCTTCCTTGCTCCCAGGCCAACACCTAGCTCTGCCGATACTATTCCTCGCCCCTCTCCGTACAGTAGGAAGCTTCCCTCATCAAAGGACCCCCGAGTTGATCAAAGCCCCCACCCCTCGAGATCCAATCGAACCTCCCACATTCCATGAATCGGCGGAATATCCAGCTGCGCGATAACCATCACCTGTTGTGACCGGGGTGGGGACTTCTACTGTAAATGTGTGTGGGAACGGGCCCGAGGGGGAGATCCCGGGAATGTCTTTCCGTACATCAAAGCATCACCATGAATATGTAAACTGTAATTAAAGCCACAAAACCTGTATATAAGGGGCCAGGCCTCAGAGATGAAGTTAGAGCACCTCATGACGATACCTGCTGTCTGTTTTGTTGTGTTCTCCTCCGGAGAGAATAAACCTTGTTTCCTGCTTTCCAGTCTCCAGCGCCTGCCTCTTCATTGATTAATAATTCGTGGGTTACAGAGGCAATACCGCCGGGCAAATATCGATTGTCCCCGACCCTAGGTTTTACAGGGAGAGGGCTGGTTTGAGCATTTTTGCCAGGGCTGCTTTTGCTTCCCCTGTCCGGCCCTGGAGCTGAACCAGAGCCAGGCATCAAATTTGAGCCTGGCTCAAGCTTTTTCAGTGGAATCGTCCACTTCTAGGCAAGGACCATAGAGGTGATGTGTGGAGAAACTCATGATCGCGGTATAATTATGTTCGATCTAAGGTCCCCTGTACTTTTAAACTAATGCCAATTAAAAATCACTGGCAAATTTCACAGGGGGCTGGTATGAGTTTAACAAGAGATGGATTGGCATTGTTCACTAGGATTAGTGTGGTTGAAAAGGCGAATGCAACAGTGGTTGAAGTGCATTATAAAAAGTATGGGAACTGTGTGGTCAGTGTGAGTGGGGCAGTGTCAAAGGTTGGGCTAAATATCACAAAATAGTCTGTAACTATTTTGTTGGTCTTTCACTCGCAGATAACTGCATATACAATAATGCACACACTCTTAATTGCGTTATAATTCTTTAAAAAAAAACACATTGTATTGGCATTTTGTTATACACGTTAACAATATTATTTCAATCAAATATACGTTTGTACATACAACAGACGATTAAAAACATTATTCAGTGATGCAACATTACGTAAGTTACTCAACATCTTGCCCCTAGGTGTTCGCGATATTGTTATATATTATGATGACATAGAAGTGATCACTGAAGGTGTCTGTGTCTGTAACCAGAGAACCACAGAAATGAATCCTAGTTGGTGCAGTGGGGAATGGTGACTAGCACATTTTAGAGCAATGACGTCACAGCCTGTGACAGAAAGCACTGTGAATTTGTAAGTCATTGTTTTAGCCTTGCAACAATTACACACAGTATAAGATAGGCTGCTACAAAATGCTCAAAAAGATTTAGGTTTATGCTTTAAAAATGCTTTCAAAATATCTATTATAGTAAAAGCAAGCTCTCTGTACTTAGTGCAATTTATTTTGTAGCCATCCATTAAAAGCGCCCACTCCAGAGCTCAGCCCTTGGAATACCTCTCAAAATGAATACATTTGTGTCAACACGAAGCTTCAAATGACTCCACCAATTAAAGCCAATACGAGCTTCCAAGCAGCCTTCATATTTGCAGATTAACTAAATGCACACATTTACATTTCTTTCAGGGAGGAGGCATCCTGGTAAAAGGACTTGTTTAGTCTGTCTCTGTCTGCCTGTCCCTTGTCTCAGTAGTTTATAATGGTAGGGAATGCACACCATTTCTTATGCTCAAAAGTCCAAATTCATCCATGTTTGTAGGTGTTGCGTGCTCCTTGGAAAAGTGCCTTGCCCAGGTGACTCCAGAGAATTGAAACCATTATTTTGTGGCGACTTTTCGCCCCATCCCAAAAGCACTGCTTTTGTGAGTGCATCTTGGCTTCGCATTTCAAACCTCGTTTCTCCCATTCTTCTCTACGTAAACATCAATTTTCTCAATCTTTACTTTTTTATCCACTTGATTCCACACGATTAAACAGATGCCATTTTTCAAATGTTTCTCATGTTTTTGATGTGCCCATCCAGAACTCGAGGCAAAAACACGTACTGACGTATATTTAGCAGTGTTTATTAAAAACCCAATGCATTTTGGGCTGCTGGGGCCCTTCGTCAGGGGTCACTACAAATGAACAATAGAACACATATTTATTATTTCATTTCGCCAATGTGTAGATTAAATATCATCTGTAAGAACATTTGATTAAAAGTACAACTCACTCCTCCTCACCCTAATACCTGCCATATTACTCGAAAGTCAAATATTTCACTCAATGTCTTTCCCCATGTGTTTGAGAGCAAGAAACCTCTAGCAACTATTATTTTAAAAGACTACCGTTTTGTAGTAAGCACCCGTTACCACCGTTATATTTAACCATTCGATCCTTCAATTACTCCCGAAACTTCCTCCAAATCAATCCCTCTGCTTGTGAAACAGCCCTTCCCTTTACCCAACTTACATCTGCATAACTCTTCACGTTCGCCGTTCTCCCTTGACTCAACCACACAAAACAAATCCCACCTTTCCCCTTTCCGCCAAGGCATGACAACATTCGGAAATGACCATTCCTAGGATGCCGTTTAACAAAACATTGGTATGGACGCATAGTTTCTCACAAATCCTGCCCACTAAGACCTATTGGTCAGGTAAGGCTGGTGCAGGGTACAGCCCAGAGTGCATGGATTAGAATTAGGGGACTCTATTTGGTGCCAGTAAATATAAAGAAAATGGGGAAAATACTAATCATGAGTAACTTTGTTATTTTTCTTTATTTTAACTGTTTCTTAAACATATATCAATGTTTAAATATGTGGTCATACAGATAATGCTGAATTCAGCAGCATCTTCACAAGAGGAGGTGAAATTACAAATGTACCTGCCTTTTTCCTCGCTCTGGGAAGGCCTCACACTTCAGTTTACACCTTTTGGGAATATCAATATCTATAAGTAAAATAAAGACAATGAAGTCTAGCTATGACCGTGCTATAGCAGCCTTAGGTATAAAAGTAGTTTGCAGGAGGCTAGGCACTTTTTTGAGTTGAACTTAGACAGCGCATGCACTGTCTGCAAGTCATGCTGAATTCACTCTAAAGGCTTTCAACACACCCAGCTCTTTTGGATGGTTATTTGGCCTGCCTTCCGAAATTGCTTCGCTCTGGTTGGTGAATAGTGTACTGTCCCAGCTTTGGGTGCTTGGTTCCCTCCCAGCGGACATCACTGATTGTTACTTTTTGTTGGCCATCTCTGGCCATCTGTTGCCTCCTTGCTCGCACCCCATCCCTCCTGTTATTGCTGCTGTCCTTCCTGCGTTGCTGCTTATTTTGAAAGGGAGTTTCTTTGCACTGTTTTTGTTGCCTATCTTTTGCTATCTGGTTCCTTCTTGCTCGCACCCTTTCCCTTCCTGTTTTGCTGCCGTCCTTCCTCGCCACTGCTTATTTTATCCTTTCCCTCAGCCCTCCCCTCATTTACGCTTAACATACTTCTGCTAGTTTTTAATAGCACTGTCCGATCCCATCTTCCAGTCTGAGCAGAAAGCCAAAGATTGATGTGGAGTGTGTGAACATCTCTCACCTTCTAAACAGGCCTCACTGAACACTGCGAGGCATCACACTGCTTTCAAGTCCACAGGCTGTAAAATGTGTAAATCCTACCAACAATCCAAACGGTCAACACTGCTTCACCCTACTGGACTGTGCATTGGGGGTCTTTTACTGCCAGCAACGCCCTGCACAACTCTTCGACAATCACGTACAACTCATCAATGTGATCAACAACAGCGAAAAGGGCAGCTTTAAGGGTTATTCAGCTGCGGCCTGTGGAGGGAGTTGCGGTGGGGCAGAAAGGCGGGGGAGCGGCAGGGTGGGGGGTGCTAAAAACCGGAATATGGATAATTGGAGGTAAGTAAACAATTTAATAAATAAAACGAATTTCGTAGCGCGCCCTGCATTGCAAAATGCGATGCAGCCCGCGCTACGAAATTCGTTTTATTAATTAAATTGTTTACTTACCTCCAATTATCCATATTCCGGTTTTTAGCACCGCCCACCCTGCCCCTCCCCCGCCACGCCTTTCTGCCCCACCGCAACTCCCTCCACATGCCGCGGCTGGTGTTATTATTTGCTGCTGTCAACATAAACAGCAAGTCAACAAATGCATTCATACACACTGAAGATTCGTACATGTAAAGGGGCCTATCCACACATGCATTCATACACACTGAAGGTTTGCTCTTGTAAACAGCACATTCACACATGCATTCATTCACACTGAAGGTACGTACATGTAAACAGCACATTCCAGTGGCAATTCCTCATTCTAAGTACTCCGGACAGTCTGCTTGCTGCCTATATGGTCTCATCGGTAATTCCCCATTTCTAAGTCCTCTGGACAGTTCTACTAGCTGATTCTCTGGTCGCAGTGGTAATTCCTCATTCTAAGTCCTCTAGACAGTTCTGCTAGTTGTTTCTCTGGTCCCGTTGGTAATTCCTCCATTCTAAATCCTCTAAGCAGTGCTGTGTCTCTGTGGTAATTACCCATTCCTAGTCCTCTAGGCAGTGCTGCAGCTGTGTCTCTGCTCCAAGTGGTAATGCCTCAATCTCAGTATTAGTCCTCTAGACAGTGCTGTAGCTGCTTTTTTGGTCCCAGTGGCAATTCCTCAATCTAAGTCCTCTAGACAGTGCTGCGGCTGCTTCACTGGTCCCAGTGGTAATTCATCTTTCTCAGTCCTCTAGGCAGTGCTGTGAGGTGCTATCAGGTCCCCATCAATAATTCCTCTTTCTTAGTTCTCTAGACAGTTCTGCCAGCTGCTTCGCTGGTTCCAGCGGTAATTCCTTATTCTAAATCCTCTAGACACTGCTGCTAGCTGCTCCTCTGGTCCCAGTGGTAATCCCTCATTCTAATTCCTCTAGACAGTGCTGCTAGCTGGTACTCTGGTCCTGCCGGCAATTCCTCTTTCGAACTCTTTCAGAAAATGCCGCTAGCAACTACTCTGGTCCTGTTGGTAATTTCTAAATCATCTAAGTCCTCTAGAAAATGCTGCCCGCTGCTTCTCTGGTCACATCAGTAATTTCTCATTCTAAATCCTCTAGACAGTGCTGCCGCTGCTTCTCTGGTCCTGTTAATAATTCCCACATCTTAAGTCCTCCAGACAGTGCTGCTGGCTGTTACTCTGGTCCCAGTGGTAATTCATCATTCTAAGTCCTCTAGACAGTGCTGCTAGCTGCTACTCTGGTCCCGTCTGGAATTTGTCATTCTAAGACCTCTAGGCTGTTCCTCAGCTGTGTCTCTGGTCCCGTCGGTAATTGTTCATTCTAAGTCCTCAAAACAGAGCTGCTAGCAGCTTCTCTGATCTCATCACTAATTCCTCATTGAAAATCCTCCAGACACTGCTGCAGCGGCTTCTCTGGTCCCGTCAGTAATTCCCACATTTCAAGTCCTCTAGGCAGTGCTGCAGCTCTGTCTCTTTTCCCCACGGTAATTCCTCATTCATAGTCCTCTAGACAATGCTGCAGCTGCTTCACTGCTCACAGTGGTAATTCCTCATTATTGCTCCTCTAGGCAGTACTGCTAGCTGCTTCTCCGGTCCCTTTGGTAATTCCTCGTTCTAAGGCCTCAAGACAGTGCTGCAAACTGCTTCTCTGATCCCGTAAGTAATTCGTCATTCTAAGTCTTCAAGGCAATGCTGCAGCTGTGTCTCTGATCTCGTCTGTAATTCCCACATTTTACATCCTCTAGGCAGTGCTGCAGCTCTGTCTTTGACACCAAGGGTAATTCCTCATTCTTAGTCCTCTAGGGAGTGCTGCTACCTACGTCTCTGGTCATTTCAGAAATTCCTTATACTAAGTCCTCTAGACAGTGCTGCAGCTGTTTTTTTGGTCCTGTCTGTAATTCCCACATTTTAAATCCTCTAGGCAGTGCTGCAGCTGTGTCTCTTTTCCCAGTGGTAATTCCTCATTCTTAGTCCTCTGGGCAGGGCGGCTAGCTGCTTATCTGGTCCCGTCTGGAATTTCTCATTGTTAGTCCTCTAGACACTGCTGCCAGCTGTTTCTCTTGTCCCAGTGGTAATTCCTCATTCATAGTCCTCTAGACACTGCTGCATTTGTTTCTCTTGTCTTAGTGGTAATTCCTTATTCTAAGTCCTCTAAACAGTGCGGAAGCTGTTTCTCTTGTCCCAGTGGTAATTGCTCATTCTTAGTTCTCTAGGCAGTGATGCAGATGCATCTCTGGTCCAATGGCAATTCCTCATTCTAAGTTCTCTAGACATTGCTGCTAGCTGCTTCTCCCCTCCCATTGGAAATTCCTCATTCTTTGTACTCTACACGGTGCTGCTAGCTGCTTCTCTGGTCCCCTCAGTAACTCCCCAGTCTAAATCCTCTAGGCAGTGCTTCGGCTGTGCCTCTTAGAATAAGGAATTACCAGCTGAAGCAGGGAAGCAGCTAGCATCACTGTATAGAGGACTTAGAATGAGGAATTTCTGACGGTACCAGAGAAGCAGCAATCAGCAGTGCCTAATAAGAAGGAGGAATTACCATTGGGGCCAGAGAAGCAGCTGCAGCACTGTATACAAGAATTAAAATGAGGAATTCCAACTGGGACCAGAGAAGCACTGTAGCACTGTCTAGAGGACTTAGAAGGAGGGATTTACGACGGGACCATAGAAGCAGTTAGTAGCACTGCCTAGAGGACTAAGAATAAGGAATTACCACTGGGAACAGAGACACAGCTGCAGCACTGCCTAGAAGACAACGAATGAGAAATGTCCAATGGGACCAGATGAGCAGCTACAGCCCTGCCTGGAGGACTAAGAATGAGGAATTGCCACTGGGAACAGCGACACAGCAGCAGCTCTGCCTAGAGGACTTAAAATGTGGGAATTACCGACAGGACCAGCAAAGCAGCTGCAGCATTGTCTAGAGGACTTAGAATAAGGAATTACAGAAAAGACCAGAGAAGCAGCTAGCAGCACTGATTAGAGGACTTAGAATGAGGAATTACCGAAGAGACCAGAGAAGCAGCTAGCAGCACTGCCTTCAAGACTTACAATGAAGAATTACCTATGAGACCAGTGTATCAGCTAGCAGCATTGTCTAGAGGACTTAGAATTACGAATTACCACTCGGACCAGAGAAGCAGCTAGTAACGCTGCCTAGAGGACTTAGAATGAGGAATTATCGACGGGATTACGGAAGCAGCTAACAGCACTGTCTAGAGGACCAGAATGAGGAGATACCAACTAGATCAGAGAAGCTGCTAGCAGCACTGTCTGGAAGAGTTAGAATTAGGAATTACCAATGGGACCAGAGTAGCAGCTAGCACCACTGTCTAGAGGAATTAGAATGAGGAATTACCAATGGGAACAGAGACACAGCTGCAGCGCTGCCTAGAGGATTTAGAATGAGGAATTACATAGAAAACCAGGGAAGCAGCTAGCAGCAATACCTTGAGGACGAAGAATGAGGAATTACCACTGGGACCAGAGAAGCAGCTAGCAGCACTGCCTAGAGGGTTTAAAATAAGGAATTACTAACTGGACAAGAGAATCAGCTACGGGCACTGCCTACAGGACTAAGAATGTGAATTTACCACTGTGACCAGAGACACAGCGGCAGCATTGCCTTGAAGACTTAGAATGACGAATTACTGACAGGACCAGAGAAGCAGCTGCTGCACTGTCTGGAGGACTTAGAATGAGGAATTATAGAGGAGACCAGAGAAGCAGCTAGCAGCAATGCCTTGAGGATTAAGAATGTGGAATTACCACTGGGACCAGAGAAGCAGCTAGCATCACTTCCTAGAATTTTAAAATGAGGAATTACTAACATGACAAGAGAAGCAGCTAGCAGCACTTCCTACAGGACTAAGAATGTGGAATTACCACTGTGACCAGAGACACAGCTGCAGCATTGCCTTGAAGACTTAGAATGAGGAATTACCTACTGGACCAGAGAAGCAGCTAGGAGCACTGTCTAGAGGACTTAGAATGAGGAATTACCAACTGGACCAGAGAAGCAGCTAGCAGCACTGCCTAAAGGAGTAATAATAAGTCAGGGCTGGGGGGAAGGCAACTCCGCTGCTGAGGCCCCCACCTTCCTCCCCTCTGGAACAGGGAGGCAAAGTGTGGAGGGAGAGATGACTCCAAGCAAATACAAAGACCTGCTGCAGAGGCGAATGATGGCTTGCTAAAAGGTGCTTATGCCTGACGGGGGTGCTGCTCGGGGCTGGTGCCTTTTTTTTCGGACTGGGTCCTGCTTCGCAAGACTGCTGGGAAGTAGGTTCCTTCCCGGTGGGGGCTGATGGGGTTTGGGCTGGTACTTGGGGTGTGGCAACTGACCCTGCCCCAGTGGACTACAGAGATGGCTGCCCACAAACTGGGATGTTGGAGAGGAATTGGCCTCCCAGGAGGCGCAAGACTCAGGTTTCCCCCTGGTGTCATTGCAGTGGCTGTGAAGACAAAGAATGCTGGAGACCTGGCCCCGGGGGCCCAGTCCCTGAGGATGGTCCACACGAAAGCGGCAGAACGGGTGCAGCTGGAGAACACCTCTTGCCCGACGAAGGAGATGAGGAGTCAAATGCAGGAGGCCATTAACTGGAGCCTGGAGGCTCACAAGGCAGCGATTTTAGTGTCCATTAAAGACACCATGTCGGCTCTTGAATTTAAGATTGGCTCAGTGGCCCAAGAACTGAGCATTCTCAGGATGAACCGAAAGAAACTGGTGGAGTCTGTGAAACAGAGTCCCACCTGAAACCCGTAGTGATGTGTAGGCATGACCGACTGCTGGCTATGGAGTAAGAAATCGCCAGTCTGACAGAAAAACTCTACGACATGGAGTGCCTTTCACGACTTAATACCATACAGCTTCTGGGGATCCCTGCAAGAGGGACCATGCATTGAAGAATGGTAGGGATCAACGGTATTGGAAGGCAGGCCCCTAAGCTGTTTACAGTGGAACAAGCTCACAAGGATACCAGGCTTACCGGTGTCTCGGATGCTCCACCAGGGGCAATAGTGGGAAACTATTGAAGTTCCACCACAGAGACCATGCCACACAGACTATTTCCATCAAGCGGAATGCACTCATGGCAGCTTTTTGGGGGACTGTGAACTTTTACCCGGATTACGCCGCCAGTGTCCATGGACAGCGGTAAACCTTCATTGCATTTGCATCTGAACTTAAAGTACATGCTTCTCTTCCTTGCGAAACTGCAGATCATAGACCATGATGGGTTGCACTTATTCACGGCAGTTGCCATGGAATGGGACTGGGTCGAGGCACGGGGTTATCGGACAAAGGAGGACCAAGTTGAGAGCAGTTGAAACAGACCAGAACATACAAAGCCCTGTTGACTTAAAGCTACCCTCACCAGGGACCAAGCGGAATCGGAGAGGGCCAGAGTGGTGGCGGAGATACAGCAGCACCAGGCCTGGCCTGGGCTGTGGGGAACAGATGGGCGGCACTCCGGCTCCAGGGATGAACAGGATAAACTAGCAGTACCGGTGGTCACTACCATGACATCAGACACGGTTTTCTTGTTTTGTCTTCCAGTCCTCTATGGGAACGCGGCCTGCCCTCCGCAGAGTAGGAGCCCTTGAATATGGATGTGCTGTGACAGATGCTCATAATGGGTGGGAAGCGGGTGACAGATACCTCAAGCATTGGGACGTTGTTGGAGGGCTGGGACTTGAAGTTTAGAGGCAAGGGTAGCTGTGGCAAGGACAGGGGGGTGCACGGGACACAGATCGCCAAACACTAAGCTCATGGCAGACATCGCTAAGGCCCAATCTCAGGAGGCTTAACCCTCCAGATCCTCTCATGGAACATCAAAGGCCTTGGCAATAGACTGAAATTGGATCCAGACATTGTCCTGCAATAATTATGTTTTTTGTCTGAGGTCAATAAAGGATGGTGTTACACGCAGGGTTCTCAGAAGGCTCTACAAGGGTGGGGATCCTGCCCGCAAATCTGGTCCTCTGCAGGTCACAAAGACATGGATGATGCCCGATGGGTGCCAAGCGGTGGGAAGTAGGAGCTAGAATTGGACACTGTTGTCGATTGCACACTGATTCTTATCCATGGCCCTTCAAATGACTGGTCTGGGGTAAATGGGGGAGTGGCTGCTGACAGTGCCAGACACTCTCAGTAATAGGGGAAAATGCAACTTAACGGCTCAGTATGACCTGGACAGTGTTACCTAATTTAGAACTTAGGCCCAATACTGACAGGAGGCTCAGAACCTTCCTGTCTATGGAACTGGTGGACCTTTGAAGGTCGAAGCACCCTGGGCAATTACAATGCTCCCATTCAGTCAACTCCAAGAGATTCTTATCACTCCTGGATTACCGCCTTGTCCCGTAACACCAGGCAGGTTGGTTCAAAGATACTAAATATTTGCCAAGAGGTATATATCCGATCACTCCCCCTTGGTCACAATGTGCCGGACATCCCTCGGTCGGACTCTGTCGGATGCGAATAGACCCCTGGGAACTTACGAACTGGGCCATGAGAAAATTGATTACAGAAGCCACTGACCAATTATTTTCAGGAGAATACCAGGGCGGTGGAGTTGGTGGGTAGTGTTATTGGAGATGTACAAAATGGGGATCCAGGAACACCTGATCGCACATGTGACAGGGAAAAAGAAGGACAGGGAATGTGAGTGCAGAGATCTGGAGGCCAAACTGGTAAGGTGGGAGGCCTCTCCAGCCCCATAGTTGGTCCAGCGAATAGACTAAGCCCAAGAGGATTACATATCCCTGGTTCAGCAGAATGCCAGAGCACAATATCAGGTAAAACAAGGAAGGATCAATGAGCTGGGTGACAAGGCTGAGATACTAGTGGCCTGGCTGGCAAACCACGATGAGGGGCAGAGGTGAATGCACTAAATTTGAGGGATGGACGGAGTCCGGGGGGAGACACCTGACACCACAGCGCAAGTGTTTGTTGAGCACTTGGGGGAACTCTACCAATCAAGACTGGTTGTGATGGGAGTGGCCCAGAGGAATTCATCCGGGCTCTGCAACCTGAAGGAGGGGCCCGGAAATCCTTAGAAGCCAACATTACAGACTCTTAGATATCTGAAGCACTGTACCAAATAAAACATTGGAGGTTCCTGGGCCCAAATGTGATGCCTCCTGAGTTCAAGTGTGTTTGCTCGCTGATAGTGTGGCCCTTAAGAGCCTTATTCCATGAGGCCAAAGAAAGGGTGACGCTGCCACTGGGTCTATCATTCTAATTCACAAGAAGGGCAAACCACTGGAGGACTGTACCACCTATCGATCTTTCTCGTTATTTACTATACAAATTAAGGTATAGGGGTGGGTATTGGCGGAGCGCATGATGCAAGTGGTGGACTCTGGTGACCTTTGACTAATTGGGATCCATGCCATATACGGCAATGAAACACAATCTCAGGCACCTATTTGGCTGCCTGGCCCATAGAGAAAGGATACAAGAACTGGGAATCATTTTGGCCCTCAACGCCAAACAAGCATTTGACTTCCTGAAATGGCCCTACCTGATGGCCATCCTGACAAAAATAAGATTTGTCCGGTCCCTCTTGAATTGGGTCAGACTGCTTTATAGGAATCCTGCCGTATAGGTCAGGGTAAATGCTATGGTCTCAGCAGAATTTACACTAGGCAGGGGAACCAGACATGACTGTCCATTGTCCCCACTACTATTTGCCCTGTCAACTGAGCCTCTAGCGGCTTGGATAAGTGGAGACACACTGATCCGTGGCCTGAAATGTGACACAGACTGGGATAATGTTGTCTCCGTATACACAGTCGATATTCTCCTGTACTTGGCAGATCCGTACTGCTCCATCGCGCGGATCTTAGAAATTCTGCGAGTAGTTGGCGCCTGCGCATGGTTCGGCATAAACTGGAACAAATCAATCGCCTGTATGGACTTGTCCTTTAGTGTGGGACCACCATGGAGAGAACATTGGCTTCACCTACCTGGGAATCTATATAACAACGGCTCAGGAGTTGTTCCTCAGCAAAAACCATGACAGGGTACTCACAGAGTACAAACTGGATATGGGACATTGGCATAGCCACCCCTCTCATGGTTGGGTAGAGGGACAGTCTACAAGTTGGTCTACCTGTCCAAATTCCTCAACACTCTACAGAACACTCCCTTCGAGGCCTGACCCATTTTGCCACAAAGTGGAAGAAGCCACTTGACTACTGCTTTGGAATGGAGAGGCTTCCAAGAATGCCCTTGCTACGTTGACTAGGAGGCCCTAGGATGGGGCAGAGCTGTTCCCAACCTGAGGCTCGCTTAATGGGTGGCCCAGCTAGTGGTCGCCAATGACTGAGTCTTGGCAGCACCGCAGGAACCCTCTCTATTGGCAGACAGAGGGGCACTAAACCCAAGAGGGAACCTTCTCCAGCTGGATGAGATGGGAAGGATGATCAGATTCCCAGCCGTGATGGCTGCGGTAGTCAGTATATGGAGGAAGGCAACACAAGCCACTGGATGGAATCGGAAGATAACAATGTTGATGCCATTGTGGGAGGCGGAAGTCCTGAAGGAGCAGATGGGACATGCTGGGGACTACTAGGGAGGAGGACGTCTGGCAAGATGGCCAACTGCCACCCTTCACCGAGCTGCAGGCAAATATTAACTCATGGGGAATCAATATCTCAAATACGTGCGGCTACAACATAGACTACTAGGATACAGTGATCGCTAGGTGACCTGGCATATGAATCTCCCCTAGAGTCTAGGGTTACCCGAAATTCTCTGACTAAACATGGTTTTGCAGAAATATGCCACTTTGTTCACACAGTCTTCTCCAACTGGACGAGCTGAGGGGCAAATGGAAACAGGACTTGGGTGGGCTGGAAGTGTGTGGTGTGGCCTGACGCTATCCGTGCAAGGAGGTAATCAACCTTATCTCTTGTGATTTGTTCTCAGAGTCTGTGGGCTAGGAGTTTCCCTCATTTATTGCCCATAGGTAATATTTATGTCTAAGCCCGAAAATAGCCACCCTGTCATATGTACAATGCTAGAGTCTATGTTTTCGATCTCAATTTCAATAGAAAGGCAGCAAAGCCAATCATTTGTGTAGCGAAAAACATTGGAGTTCACACAGACATAGGTGCAAAGGAAAAGGATGAATGATTGGAAGCGATAGGACAGAGTTGGGGCAGAGAGGAGGCAGCACCTTCTTTTTTTGGGAATGGGGCAATGTCAGTGAGTCACACCTTGTTTATTTGTAATACACTAATTACAACTGCTGCTCTAGCCACTTTCAAGGTGCCTCATAAAAAAATATTATAATATTATGGTTCCACATCTTTCTAAGCATACACTTTCTTTGTGTGTGCAATTGGTATGGGTTATATTGATTGCTGTAAATATTTGTATATGACCTGTAGATCTCAAACTAGAATTCAGTGAATTGGGTTTTTAGCTGAGGGAAGTGAAACCCTACTCAAGCAACAGCCACAAACTTTGTCAGGGTGAACCTCAAACAGTCACTAAATTAACCTGTGCTTAACCCTATAGTAGCTCGGTAAAAAAGCAGTTAGGCTTAGCCTTAACTTAGAGGCAATGTATACAATATTTATGCAGGTCACATAAAATAAAGTAAAAACACAACACAAGAAAAATCCCACACTTATTTAGAAAAATAGATTACATTTTAATAAAATATTTGATCAAAAGTTTCCTAAGTCACATGTTTTGGACTTTGGCAATCTGGGCACCTTTAGCACCACTTCCAAAGGTTCAGGGCTGAAGGGGCACCACGTGGAGGGTAAGGATTCACTCAGGCAGGGTCCAGATGCAGGTTCAAGATGGTTGAAGCTTTTAATGTCCCTGAGGCTCTGATCAGGAGGCCAGCCAACTAGCCCTTGGAGTCACTCTGGAAGTCCTGGGTTCAAAGAGAAGAGTAGGGCTCAAGCAGCAGGGCAGACCTCTGGGGCCTGATTACACATTTTAGCTGTGGGCCCCTCAAAAACTTGTGACAGCACCTAAATCCTGGTAACATTGTGTTACAGTAAGACTGGTCCATTTAGCAAAGAACGTCTACGTTGCCTGGTTTTCTTTCCTATAAACGTACACCGCAATAGCATGGAAACGGAAGGTCAGTCTGGATGCTGCAAGATAATTATATGTTTCCTGTAGCGCTAAATACTATACTTCTGCCATTTCTAATCTCTGTAAGGCTGAGTCTGCCTTGCTGGGAATTAATCGTACAGCATCAAGAACACAGCCTTTTTAGACCTGCGAACATTCAACTCACTGAGGCACCCTCCTGAAGATAAGAGATACAAACACCCTTTTTGCATAGCCAGCACGTTAGTTGGATGCATTTTACTGTAGCATTTGTAGAGCGTTGATAATTACTGTAACACTTACACCCATAGATTTATACTTCACAGATGTGCCTATCACATGCCTGAGCTCACTACAGAGTCTTTGACACCTCAATGAATAACAACTCTTCAGGCAGCCCCTTAAGCCCGAGCCCAAGCCTAGTTGACGAATTTCAATTTGCACCATATGTTGCACTTTAACTTGTTGCCTGCATCGCAGTGAGCACTGTAGCCTCAGTTATGCAGAGCATCTCTTATTCCTGAAGTATATTGCACTTCAGAGGGCACTCATAAGCACTTTAACTTTAGCACTTTAAGTAGAACTCAGTTATTCATAGCTTCCCTTATTTCTGAAGTATAATGCACTTTAAGTAGTGCTTTTGCCTGCTGCCCACATAGTTGTACCCCTCTTTGTTCTAGCTGTACGCCCCTCACTTTTCTATGCAGACCATGCAACTTGAAGCGGAAATCATGGCTACCCCTTCTGTGCTGCTGTCCATCTCTAGATGCCGCAAGAAGAGCCTTATTACTTTTCTGTTGAAGGGGGCGCGTACATGCCTAGAGGCCTCTGTCGTATATTTCTCTCACTGATGCAATATCCCTATCGAGGTGACGGAAATTCGTTAAAATGCTAAGAGTTCAGCTTCAAAGTGGATCCACCAACTCCCACGGCGTCGGACATCTTCAAAAACTCATAACAGACTGTTAGACAACAACATCCGGAAACACCTAGCCACACGGCCTGGAGAATAGCCCTTTTGCTAACATGACAGTCAACTGGAACTACTGCATTTTACGACTTTGCCCTGGGTGATTATTTTAGCTCATATAGCACTTTAACTGACTTCCTTATAATTCATTTCATTTTCTTGAGTGCTAACATTTTTAAAACTCCATCACATTTTGTCTTCTCTAAGAAACCTGGCAGTGTCCAGTTGCATGGCAGGACCAACCGCCCCCCAGGCTAATGCTGCTCTGACTAACTCCTAATGCATGGCCAAGATCAGCGATCTGCAATTTTGCACTGTTACCACCCTGCCTTAGATTATTATAATGATTGTTTTAGCTTTCTAGGGCCTCATTTACAATATTTTGATGCTTGGCAGCACCGCCAGCCTTCCTGTTGCGCTGCTGTGCGTCAAAATAGAAGGGCAGGTATGCGCCGTATGTATGAGATACAGCGCATTCAGGTCCTCCCCTGCGCTAACGCACAAACAGCAGCCGTGCACCAGCGCAGGCACCCTTGCATCATTTTGCAAGGGTGCCTGGGCTGAGGCGATTGATTTTGTGCAGGAAGCGACACCTTCTGCACAAAAACAATCATTAAAGGCATTTTCCTCTTTCCATGCGTTCTGCAGAATGCAGTACCCATAGAAAGAGGAACAAGCATTGGCATAGCCAATAGGTCTCGCCTTTGTGACCTTATAAGTGTTAAACCATGCAACGGTTGATGTTGTTGCAGCAAGGATATTGTGCTGCACAACTAAATACTTATAAGGTCCCAAAAGCGAGACCTATTGGCTATGCCAATGCTTGTTTTCCTGGCTGCAGTGACAGCAGGCACATGGATGTGCGCTGCTCACACTGCTCACTTCGCACTACTGGAGAAGTTACGGCATGACGTCATGCCAAGTGAGCGTTGTGTGGGGAAGGTGAATCCTTTAAAGAGAGTCATGTTCGAGGCATGTGGGCTGCTAAATTCATATCTATTGCATAGATCGCCGCCTAGTGTTGGGTCCGGATGATTGCACATTGTTGTCCTGGAAGAGTCTTCGAAGTATCACGAGATAGGTGGCTCCTCCCCTGGACTACAGTGCGCATGGGCATCGACTCCATCCCCAGATTGTTTTTTTCCGCCATTGGGTTCGGATGTGATTTCGACGTCTCCTGTCGGAATCGGTAAAAACAGTTCTCTGAAGGCCAAAAGGCTTTCTAACCTCGTCGGTATTGTTGGCGTTCGGTTCTCGTGTATACTCCGACTCTTTGAGTCGGTTTTCGGGGGAGTCGCGTGACTCTTCGGCATCGAGGCCCTTCGACGCAGCAAGACCCCGACGAGACTACAATGGAACGAAGTCCGTTCAAAAAGTGTCCCGTGTGCGGTTCGAAGTACCCACACATCGACGTGCATCCTGTATGCAACAAGTGCCTGTCGCCGGACCACAACGAGGCCAACTGTATGGCCTGTTCGAAGTTCAGGTCGAAGAAGACGCTCAAGATTCGGCGCGTGGCGCGCCTCGAGGCCCAGCGATCGGCACCGGCGCCTGTAGACATCTTCAACGACCCCGAGGCAGACGAGCAAGAGCTTCAGCTTCAGATCTCGCCTCCATCGGCAGAGGTCGAGGCCGACTACGGAGAAGCCGTTGAGGGCCTGGCCCTAGAGGAATACGTCGAGGAGGTAGGGGACGACGAGGAAGTTTATGGGGCCGCGGAAGATAGCTCGGAGGAAGAGCTATGCCCCGTCCGTACAATAACTAAGGCTCAGGTCACGGGATCGCCACTCGGCCTTACCCACGACCCTCACCCTAAGTCCTCGGCCCCGCCTTCTGGCCCGGCTACAGACATTTCAGCGGAGCCTCCGTTACAGAAAACGAAACCGAAACCGAAACCATCGGCTTCGACATCATCTAAGATGGCTGACACACCATCGAAACCAAAGACAGCGGAGACACCTTCGAAACCAGCATCTTCGGAGGCTTCGAAGCCGAAAAAGGCTGTCGAACACGATACGGCACCCAAGGGGGCCAAGGAGGCCGCCTCGAAGAAGGTCGTGGTGGAGTCGAGGTCGAAGAAGGCTGTCGAGACACCTTCACCCAAGACTACCGCGGCCCCCGGCACACGGACAGTCGAAGTGGCGTCGGCGAAGGCCACCGAGCCGCAGTCTGGAACCACGACGCAAAGGGAAAAATCTGCCGATCCGAAGCCGGCGGCGTCGACGCCTAAGGCCAAGACGGACCGGAGCCTTGCTGTCGAGGGTGCGTCCGCGCACACACAGGAGTCGTCACCGCTCGGATCATCACCTGGTGGTGGATCGAGGCCCACGGTCGGATCGACAAAGCCGTCCGCTTCTTTTACTAAGCAGGTCGCGGACTCCCTGAAGAGGCTACGTGACAAGGCGTCGGAGCCGAAAACGCCATCGGTACCGAAGGCGACTGTTCCACCGAAGAAGACTTCGACGCCGATCCTCTATACTCTGCCGCCGAAGGTGGCGCCGAAAGCTTTCACACCTCGTACGGTGCCCGATGACTCGGAGGGGCTGCGGCAGACTCAGCGCAGTGGAAGCTCTGCTCGACCACTTTCGCAGGACGATGAATCGGAGCATTTTATCGACGCCGACACAGGCAAATTAATGCTCTACAAGAGGAAAATTACATCCCAGCCGGTGGCATCCTATGTAATCCCTCTAAAAAGGAAAAGGCCTGCACCAGATACTCCAGACCTTGTGGAGCCCATTCCTCAACGGCCTGGGAGGAGTCCAACACCTTCACCCACTTACTCAGATGGGGATGGAAATGACCAGAATGAAGAGTATAACTTCCCTGCCAATAATGACCCTGATGAGCAGCAGGACTCATGGGTAGACACTGGTGACCAGGGTGACCAACAGGTGGTTAGTGACCCACAGCTTTATGGGATAAAGACTTCTCCTACTGAAGACTCGGCGGCATTTAATGCCTTAATTGAACGGGCAGCTGCAAATCACAAGGTGGAGATGCATGCCGACCCTGTGGAAGTTGACTTTTTGTTTGATACATTCTCTGCATTGGAAAAGACTGTTAAAACACTGCCAATGCTTAAAGGGGTTCTCAAACATGCCACTGACATTTTCAAAGAACCCACCAGGGCAAGGGTGGTCAACCCACGTATAGAAAAGAAATACAGACCGGCACCTGGGGACCCTGCTTATATACGGGGCCAGTTGCCTCTGGACTCTTTGGTCGTCTTCAATGCACGCAAGAGGGCGAATTCACAGACAACGGGTGAAGCTCCTCCCCCGGACAAAGAGTCAAAAGTGCTGGAGGCAGGGGGCAAAAGGGTGGCAGCGCAGGCGGCAAACATATGGCGCATATCCAATACACAAGCCCTGTTGGCTAGATATGATAGGGCGCATTATGACACCTTGGAACAGCTTTTGCAGCACCTTCCAGACCAGTTCAAAGAAGGAGCTGAAATGTTGATCCAGGAGGGCAAGCTCATTTCTAATGCTGCGATTAAATGTGCGCTTGATGTTGCAGATACAGCGGCAAGGGCGGTGAACACTAGTGTTATGTTAAGGCGTCAGGCATGGCTCCGCATCTCAGGCTTCAAGCCCGAGATCCAAACAACTATCCTCAACCAACCCGTCAATCCAGACATACTGTTTGGCCCGGAGGTTGACACCACCCTTGAAAAGATTAAAAAAGACACTGAGACGGCTAAGTCCATGGGTGCTCTTCAGTCTCAGCAATACAGGGGCAACACTTTTCGTCGCTCAAGTACAAGAGGTGTTCCCAGAGGACACTTGGCACAGCAGACAAGTTTCAATAGAGGAGGCGCCCAGGACTCTTACCCCAAACAAAATAGAGGTGGTTACAGAGGAAACAGCGCCAAGGGCAGAGGCAGAGGCAACAGTAGTTCCCGTTCCTCTGCTGCCACCAAACAGTGACTCCCTGTCACTGCCCCCCGACCATCCAACACCTGTCGGGGGGAGACTCCAACGGTTCCTGCCAGTCTGGAGAAACATCACCACAGACAGGTGGGTAAGAGATCTTATCCAGTTCGGGTATTGTTTGGAGTTAACGTCCACTCCACCCAACATACCCCCAAGACAACGTCCTATGTCAGCAGAGCACTTGCACTTATTGCAGCAGGAGGTTCTCGTAATGCTGCAAAAAGGAGCAATAGAGCTCGTGCCAGTGGAGGAAGAAGGCACAGGGGTTTCTTCCCTGTACTTCTTAATACCAAAAAAGGACGGCTCACTCAGACCCATTCTGGACCTGCGCCCCCTCAACCTATACATACTCTCAGAACATTTTCACATGTTGACGCTACAACAGGTTCTTCCACTATTAAACCAGGGAGACTTCCTCGCAACCTTGGACCTCAAGGATGCTTCTTTTCACATTCCACTTCACCCATCCCACAGAAAGTACCTCAGGTTTACCATACAGAACAGGCATTACCAGTTCAAGGTCCTACCCTTCGGAGTGACCACTGCACCCAAAGTGTTCACGAAGTGTCTGGCGACCGTGGCGGCGCACCTCAGGAGACAGAACATACATGTCTACCCTTACCTGGACGACTGGCTCGTTCAAGCCAAGTCGGCTCGACAATGCGCCGCGGACATGTCCCACACTATTCACCTCCTTCACAGTCTGGGGTTCTCGCTAAACTATCCGAAGTCGCACCTCCAGCCAGCCCACGTGCGGCAGTATCTGGGCGCGACCATAAATACTCTGGCTGCCAAAGCACAGCCAAACCCAGCGAGGATCGACAACATCCAGTCGCTAATCCAGAGGTTCAGACCCCAACACTCACTCCCAGCGCGATTGTTTATGCAGTTGATAGGCATGATGGCCTCCTGCATCTTCATAGTCCCGCACGCGAGACTGCATATGCGTCCGCTCCAGGAATGTCTAGCGCATCAGTGGACGCAGGCTCATGGACAGTTGAAAGACCTAGTGTTGGTGACCGGTCGGGCATACAACTCTCTGCATTGGTGGAATCCACACAACCTTTGCAAGGGCCGACCGTTCCAAGAGCCTGTACCACAGATCATCCTCACGACGGACGCATCTCTCCAGGGGTGGGGAGCTCATGTGCTCCACTACACGGTGCAGGGACTATGGACGACACAGCAAAGGAAGATGCACATCAACTGTCTGGAGTTGATGGCGATCTTTATGGCGTTAAAGTCCTTCAAAGTACATTTGTGCAACAAGGTCGTGTTGATCCTGACGGACAACATAACGGCCATGTACTACATCCAGAAGCAGGGAGGTACGCACTCTCCACAGCTGTCTCATCTGGCTCAGAGCATGTGGAAGTGGGCCATTCAGAGGAACATCTTCCTCATGGCAGAACACCTTCCGGGCAAGGACAACCAGATGGCGGATCTGCTCAGCAGGTACAGCCATCAAATGCACGAGTGGGAGATACATCCATCGGTACTCCGCCCGTACTTCCAGCAGTGGGGTCATCCAGAGATAGACCTGTTTGCCACAAGGGAAAACGCAAAATGCCAAAGCTTTGCCGCCAGGTTCCCTCACCCACAGTCGCAAGGCAATGCGATATGGATGAACTGGTCAGGCAAATTTGCGTACTCTTTACCCCCAGCACCTCTCATTCCGCTGGTGGCAAGAAAGCTAAAGCAACACTCGATGACGCTCATTCTGGTTGCTCCAACGTGGGCACGCCAACCATGGTACTCCACGTTTCTAGAACTTTCCGTGGTACCGCATCAACGGCTGCACCTCTCACCCAGGCTCTTGACGCAGAACCATGGCGACATTCAGCATCCAGACCCGCAACAGCTCAATCTGGCGATCTGGCTCCTGAAGTCCTAGAGTTTGGCTACCTTAATCTGCCTCCTGAATGCATGGACATCCTCAGAGAGGCAAGAAAGCCCACTACCAGAGCTTGCTATGCAGCGAAATGGAAGCGTTTTGTCATATACTGTACAGAGCATAACATAAATCCGCTAGATGCATCCATTCCAAACATCATTTGCTACTTGTTACATCTTTACAAATGCAATCTAGCGTACGCTTCCATTCGGATACACTTGTCAGCCATAGCAGCTCATCTTCAGAACAGGCAGCACCTCTCTGTTTTCAGGGTGCCTGCCATTAAAGCCTTTCTAGAAGGGCTGAAGCGGGTCATTCCTCCCAGAACCCCGCCCGCTCCGGTATGGAATCTCAATGTGGTCCTCACTAGGTTGATGGGTCCACCCTTTGAGCCTCTACATTCATGTGAGATTCAATTCTTGACATGGAAAGTGGCTTTCCTCGTTGCCATCACGTCTCTCAGACGTGTTAGTGAGCTACAGGCGCTCACAATACAAGAGCCATTTATTCAGGTTCATTCCAACAGGGTGGTGCTCCGCACTAACCCCAAGTTCCTTCCAAAGGTGGTGTCACAATTTCACGTCAATCAGACAATTGAACTGCCCGCATTCTTTCCAAATCCAGAGACGGTAGTGGAAAGAATGCTCCATACCTTGGACGTTAAGAGAGCGTTGATGTACTATATTGACAGAACACAACCATTTAGAAAGACACAACAACTATTCGTTGCCTTTTCAGCTCAGCACAAGGGCAACCCCATTTCCAAAGCGGGAATAGCCAGGTGGATCGTTAAATGTATTCAGATTTGCTATCAGAAAGCTAAACGCACTTTAACGATCCCACCCAGGGCACACTCCACACGCAAGTTAGGAGCCTCCATGGCATTCCTGGGAAACATTCCTTTGGAAGACATTTGCAGAGCAGCCACGTGGGCCACACCACACACGTTTACCAAACATTACTGCGTAGACGTACATTCCAAACAGCAGGCAGCTGTAGGACAAGCTGTTCTCAAGACTCTATTTCAGACTTCTGAAGCTGGCACGGGCGGCCGCCGTTAATGGAGGGACTGCTATATATTCTATGCAATAGATATGAATTTAGCAGCCCACATGCCTCGAACTGAATATGCTACTTACCAGTATGCATCTGTTCTTGGCATGTAGGGCTGCTAACATTCATATCGCCCACCCTCCTCCCCGGCGCCTGTAGCAGCTGCAGATTGCTTCTTGCATTCAATCATTAGCATGGACATCTTTCACACTGTCATACTCCATCTTTGCCGCAATGGCTAAAAACAATCTGGGGATGGAGTCGATGCCCATGCGCACTGTAGTCCAGGGGAGGAGCCACCTATCTCGTGATACTTCGAAGACTCTTCCAGGACAACAATGTGCAATCATCCGGACCCAACACTAGGCGGCGATCTATGCAATAGATATGAATGTTAGCAGCCCTACATGCCAAGAACAGATGCATACTGGTAAGTAGCATATTCATTTCTCTCTGGATTTCCCTTCTCTTTTTTAAGCTCAGGAGCAGCAACATTGTCGTGGTGTCACCAGGGCTTTAATTGGACACTTTTTCAATATTATATACAAGCCATAGTTGCTGCTTATTCATCTTATGCAACTAACAACCATTGACAAAGCCAATAGTCATGCCTTGTTGTAGGTATGATGTTACTTGTTGTATCATATATCTGGATGCAATGACAGAAACAGCAAAATACAAGTGGTGCGGCACACTATGCTAAACACAGTTTTTTAGCTTATGTGTTTTTAAGCCAGGCTTTAATTACATTGGCCACACCCCTTTGAGAGACCCCCAAGTTTTTTCATCCCACTTAAAGCCCTTCATAGCGTCAGTGAGTGAAACCAGCCTAGGGTTGTGTTTGCATTATAGAGGGCACCTGGCCTGCAAGTTAGGGCTGAATGTGTTCCTATTGCAGCAGAATCAAGGCTGATTTGCATATAGCCAGTACATATCTGAGGTGGCACATTGGGCAAAAAAGCAATATGGACTGGATTGCAGCCTCGTGAATTACCAGTGGGCGAAAAAAATTCACGCAATCCACTCATAATTTTTTCTCTTTCTGCTGTAAATTACATTGAAGCAGGCGTTGCTATCTTTTATGAAATTTGGTTCACTCTTCTAAAGATCACACATGGCGTTAGTGGCTGAGCTCAGTTACATTTAAGCACAAATTCATGTTTTTTTTTATATGCGGGACACTTGTATAAGGATCGCACCTTCTGCCGGAGCATTAGCTGAGATAGCGAATGAGGGGGCGAGCTTTTCCCATTCGTCACATTTTGTTCCCTCCTTCAGAGTGTCCTGTAATTCTTTACCTCCCCCCCACCCCTCCCCCAGCACTTTGAGGAGAGGTTTGGGTGTCATAAGCCGTAATACAAAAACCCCAGCATAAGAAAACAGTAGCCAGAGCCATGAAGTCTCACCCACGCCTCCCCCCCCCTGCCCCTGGCATAGTTCCCGCCCCTCCTCCACCAGCTGGCACGGACAGGGACACTGCTGTACACCAGCCCACCTTGGCAGGCGCCGCGATGCCAGGGTACACTGGTAGCCTTGAAGGCAGTATGTATGGCTGGTGCAAGCATCTGGTGACCGCAGAAGCTGGGAGGAGAAGCGCCCTCTCGGTTCAGCTGGTACCTCACGCAGCATAATGCCCAAATGCCACTGGCAGGAGAAAACTGGCACCCAGCACCAACAAAAGACTCATGCACACCTTGCCCCCCACAACCGGCGGCACGGCCACACCCCTCCTCTCATGGGGTCTATTTTAACATGCCAAAAAATGTGTGTCACAACATTTTATGTCGCTGTACGGGTATCCCTGCAGCCGCCTAAGTTTATAGGATTCCTACCTGTTCCCATATTCCTAATTTTGAGGCCAGTTAAGAAAGTCACGTAAGAAAATGTGGAGTCCTTACTACCAAAGTCCTCTTTTACGTACTCTGACACGCCTTTGTGAATCGTCCTCTTACAATAAACTGATGCCATTTGAGTATTTTTCACTGTGATTATTTGTTTTAGCAAATCATTTTTAGAATAAGTAAATGTTTTTTCATAAAAATGCTCAGGTGCCAGGATCAGTTTTTAGGCCACAAAACTGCGTGTTAATGTTTAATACTTTATTGGGTGATTAATTAAAACACACACGATATACTCAGTAAAGAAGGCAAAATAACCCTTTCTATGTAAACAAGGAGGCATTGCTCACTCCTGCAGGCAAAACACCGTGGGATGCGAGGAATGCAGCTATGGGGGGGGGGGGTTAGGGTGGGGGGAGTGCAGCCGAGATCACACAAAGCGTTTCCCTTGTGGGAGCAAGCAGGGAAACCATCTGGTTGCAAGTTAATTACAAACAGATGGTTTCAAAGCTTGCTCCCACAAGGGAATTGCCAAACGTGCACGCGTTGCCATTGAAAGCAATGCAAAGCGGGCACGTTTTGGCCCAAAAAGTGAACCGATTCCTAAAGGTCTCCTCCTAAGCAGGCCATGCACGCTGCGTAGGCGAGACCTAAAAACTAGGAGAAATAAAAGTATATATTTTTTTGTGCCTCCTTATGCCTCCCCTGGGGAGGCGAAGGATTCTGACGCATTCCCAGGTTTACAAATTGTTGTAAATCAGGGAATGCGTCAAGTTCCATGGATGTTGCGTTGGAACACCCACAGCAGCACCCACGGTACACCCCTTATACCCAGAGTTTGCATAAAAGGGAAACATATTTACAAGGCAATGAAAAGTCACGCGGGGGTGACTTTACATGGTCTTGTAAATATGGGGAAGCCCATTGCGCTGCCAGTGCGTCAATAAAAGTGACACGCTGGTGGCGCAATGGGCTTGTAAATAAGCCCCTTAGTATTTTAAATGTTTTTACCATAATCAATCTTTTTATCCCTGGGTGACTGACATGCATCGTGTGCTTTTATAAATTATTTCACTATTATAATTAATCGCATTCCTCAGTAAAAGTGGTTCTTAATGAGTGCTGTACCGACAATCTAACATGAAATAATCCTTTTGTTATGGTATTTATTAACGAAACAATAAAAATTTGACATGACATGACTTTTCTATTATGCTAATATCTTGTGTATATTATTTCAGGCTGATTACAACGGTCGATATTTATCAGGGGCACGTAAGTAAAGGTCACCTGTTTAACCCCCATGCCGGATGATAGTCAAGTCACTTTTCCCCTACGAAGTGACGTATCATATCTGACAAACTGCAAAAGGCTTGTAACTTAATGTCTTTTTCAATGCCACAAATTCTGTGCCTGATTATTGTAATTTTTTACCGCTTGTTAAATCAAGCTTGCTATTTATCATTGCTTCTTTTAATCAAATGTATTTTTAGTAATGATTGTGTATTGTAATGTTTTAATGTATGATTAATCCCGTTTCACCACTTAGCTCCTCTACTTCTAACTAAACATATATTCTGTAGCTGCTTTGGCAATGCCCATCTAGGAAGGTTACATGCTCATCAGCCAGTCACCTGATTCCCCGAGCTAAATGGCACCTCATTGATGTATGACGGAGAGAAGCACTGAAATCATGTATGTACCACACCCCTTGGGATAGGAACTCGATCAGACTATGTGGCAAGCGACTGATGATTGGTCACCGCCTAAATTCTAGCCAAAATGCGTTTTTTAATTATAATTTTACTAAGGGTGCTGATATTGTAATGATTTTATTTTATTTTAATTGCACAAAAGTCTAATAATTCACGTGATGATGCTGAAAGGCAAACCCAGACAGTCCCAACTGAGGTTCATTGTGTTGTGCAATCTTGTGCTGTACATTTTTACAAATGCTCCAATTCACCTTGCAGTTTCATTGTTTATTTGTTTGGATTATATGAGCGGTGAACACTTATTTTGTGTTGTCTTGTTTACTGTATTTGGAATGTTTTCTGATTGTCAGCACAAGAGGAATGTTTTTCTGTCTGTAAATAAGATGCATCATGTTTAGGAACCTCAGTTTTCTGAAAGAGGGTGTGTTTTTTAATACCTCCTGCTGAGGACTAGAAATTATTATACATACTGAAAAGCTATTGGAAAACAGAGAACTACTGAAAAATTAATTCTTAGGAACCACAAGGGACTGTGCCATCTCCATTAATTATTACTTATCCTTGTCGCTAAAACTACACTGGAAATAACAACTGTAAATGAAAATACAGGAACACAAAACCAATTCTCCAATAGGAGCATCATTATTCTAGCACTGATTTTCAAATTGCGCTTTTAGAACTGGGAAAACTGATTCACTGAGTGTTTTGCATATTAGGGTCCTAATTACTGAGTTATGTGTTGTGAGTGAAGGTAGAAAAATGCTACAGACCCCAGTATGTGATTTGGGCTAGTGGCCACCTAGGAGGGGATATCATGGCCCCAAATCACAGTCCTCTCCTCTAAGATCCATTCAGGCAGAGAGAATATGGGTTCTGTGTGTTTAGCCGGTCTGTGTGGCATTAGTTACACAATTGTGTGTGGCAGCAGTGCGGAGAGGATAGTTGTCCATTGCCTACCATGGTTAATTCCATACAAAATAGTGGCCCTCACTGTGGACGTGATAGCCTCCATATTACCATCAATTTAGCTCTGCCTCAGATATTGCTTAGATGTTTGATGAGCTGGGCGAGAATGCATCCACATGCCGCCAGCACAACAATATGGCCACCAAGAGTACCCACAATCTGTACTCCTGTTGTATTGTTATTAACGTCAGTGGTGGCAGCCGCTTCTTTGCTCTGCAAAAGCATGGGAATAAATCACATGGGGCTGTTTTGCCTGAATTGAGATGGAGTTCAGTATATATGTTAAGCCTGTTCTTTGGTTAGCCTCCGTTTCCAGCCCTTGAATCAGTAAATAATACTTCATGATGGAGTCTGTGTGAGAGCCCAGACAGACATTCACTAAGAGCAGGCCACCTTTTTAGGTTTCGACCTGGCGAGAGCTCGCAGAGCTTCGCCCAGGCCGAAAACTTTTGTCAACAGTATGGATGTTCGGACCGCCTCTGTTTCCCATTGGCTAGCTCCATAAATGGACGCTAGCCATTGGCAAACAGAGGCGTCCGTCATCCTGCGAGGCGACTCGTGGGCGTTTCTGTCGAATTTTTTTCATCCCGCCCCTTTGTGACGTCATCCAGGCGGTGGGCGTTTGCGTTTTTTTTTGTATCGGCATGTTGGTTTCATTTCCAACGTGTGCCTTGCAGGGGTGGGCTGCGCGATTAGAGTTGCTGGCAGGTATCCTCCCCGCCCCCCCCCCCTCCCGCTGTCCGTGTGCCGTCCCCGCCCGCCCCCCTCCCGCTGTCTGTGTGCCGTCCCCGTCCGCCCCCCTCCCGCTGTCCGTGTGCCGTCCCCGCTCGCCCCCCTCCCGCTGTCCGTGTACCGTCCCCGCCCGCCCCCCTCCCGCTGTCCGTGAGGGGCCAAAATCCAGTTTGTTCACTCGATTTCTCCCAAATACCAGCGGGTTAACGAGTGACAGCTCCCTGGTCTGCGGTCCCAGGCACCCTTCCAGCAGCAGTCTGTCTTCTGTGCCCCGGCATGGCGGTGTCTATAAACGGACAGCCAATGGAAGCCTCCGGCACACAGACGCTGGCTGACCAAGAGACACCCCCCGGCAGCAGCCTCAGCCCTGCAGGGGCCGAGTGACTGCCAGCAGCCAAGGTGCTTCCAGCGCCGGCGCAGGTTTATTCCTGGCCGGCCCTGGCACCGCGGGCGGTATTTACCGCCTCACTGTAAGAGGATAGGGCCGGGCAGGGCTCAGCCGGGTGCAGGCCGTGCCGTCAGCAGGTGGTGGAGCCCTGTGAGTCCGGTCCAAATACTCCCTCCACCTGCAGCCCCTATGTCTATCCTTCCACCACAGAAGTTTTGGAAGGTCCGAAGAGGCTTTCGTCACAACAGAAGGCGGCAGACTGTCTCTTTCTTAAGTGAGGGTCTCTGTGCAGGTTGAGGGAAGCCCCAATGCATTATCTATAGACAGGGAAAGCATGTGTGACCCTAATAGCTTATCCTAAAGTGCGATGTACTCCAGGCTCCTTGTCAGACACTGCTTGCTATTTTATAGCGCCCACTGCAAGCAGTACTGAGTGGTACATGAGCGCTGCATGCTGATCATGCCTCTCTGCATGGTGACGTGCATGGTGCGTATTACCAAGGCACCCGATAATATCACAATGCCACCTGCGTTACCGGTCCACCGACTCTGAACAAGAGACCTTCTGGAAGGCAGAGGACCAAAATTCAGAAAAATGCAGCAAATGGCCTCGCAGTGCCACAGCCCTCCCGTTATTCCCCATTCCAAATCTCTTACTCGTAAATACCGGTATATGGTCAGAATACCATATAATACCGGTCACACAGGGCTCAGCATTACCGCTCCATTTGACAGGCCATCTAGTAACAGGCCCCATAGAAGACGGCATGTGTAGGCCCATGCAGGGTACTATCTTTGCATTTCCTGTTCAGGTTCTCCCGGACAATCTGGAACATTTTGTCATTTTGATATAGGGGGTCCCCGTGGTTCAGTTTTGAAGGTTTCCAATCGCTCAATCTCCCACTTTGAAAAACTGACAGCATCAAAGGCCGGATCTGGCACAGGCCCATCTTGTTAAAGGGGCCGCCCGTTGAGTGATGTCACGATAGGTCTCAAACCCACACAGACATAATCAAAGGGACATTATAGAGTACCTGTGCTTGGTGATTATGAGCGATGCAGGAAGAGTAAAAAGCACTAAGCCGGGCTGCCCCCATCCCCCCTCCTCCAGCCCTCCTGCACCTGCAGCGCACAGGCATCACCGACAGGGTGGGGGTAGTAGGCAGGGAGGGAGGACAGTAAGCAGGGAGGGCAGTAGAATGGGCCTCTGCCGAGGGTCTAAAGGCCCTGGGGACGGGGGCAGGGCGAGGACCGGGCAGCATCCATCCGAGGCGGCGCTGCACGCACCCCAGCAGGGCCCGGGGGTCACTGAGCAGCCCCCACCTGAAGAGATCTAGGACCCCCCCCCCCAAACACCTGCAGAGGGGACGCGGCATCATGAAGAGGACTCCTGTCACAGAAAGGAGCGATATTAATGATTTAACGACAGAGTAAGAGCCCGGGAACGCACTCCCACCAGTGACCTGCAGGGGACCCCCAGATGTGCACTGCAGGCCCTGCGCTCATTCAGCTGTTTACTGGAATTCGAACCTGGGACCGGCATATTACACATGCACAGATCTCCGCAGTCCGTGCATCAACCCGCTCAGCTATCTGAATTGATATTTTTTACAAGTCGTTAGCGGACAGAGGTCCGCATCAGGTGCACAACCCACTTGGCTATCTTACCAGGACTGGAATGGTTTTACACGTGGCATTCAGACCTCTGCGGTGAACAGTTGTGCGGTCTGAATGTAGTGGAAACCTGGGAGCTGATACTGCAAGCTCCAAACCTGCTGAACTACCTTGCTAGCACTGGGCCTGCAAATGGTGCACGCATTTCTGCAGCTGGCACTCTTGATTTGCACCGACGCAGTTGAACCCCCTCAGGGCACTCAAAGCTAAGACCTGCACGTTGCACTCGGACCTCCCAGTGGCAGGGGCCCACCAGCCTGTTATACCAGTGTCATCTACCACGACCCCCTAAGCCCCTTTCACCCAGCCCTTCACTCTTGTGTCGGCTCTATACTTGCCAAACCTTCATTCCAAGACACCTTCCAGTTACCCCAATCTCTCAGTCCACCTCCCCTTCATTTCCTCCTCCCTGCCTGTCTCTCCTGAGTCCGTCTTCTCCTCTGGTGCCCCTTCTTCCCACCATCAGTTCACGACCCTTCGCCTCACCTACCCCTCCATCACTCCACACAGACCCCCGCTGCATCTCGTCTGTTATTCAGCTCCAGCCCCTGCCGAGCCTCAGCCAGGCTCCCTTCCAATCCTCTCATCCTATCCTTCTCACATCTCCTTCACTTCGTCCCTCCTTCTCTCCACTACCCGCTTTCACTCAGCCATTCTTCCCTCTGCAGCCAGCTTGTCAGGCCCCCTTCCTTCAGCTCTCCTGACGTTTCTTCTCTTCATCTCCTCCCTCGTCTCCCACCTTCCATTCCGGCCCCTTCCCTTCGTACCCACTTCCTACGACCCTCCCTATCCCTACACCCAATAACTCTATCCTTCCCTCGTCCTTGTATACCACGTCCACCATCCGTCCTTGGCGCCCCACCCCCCTCCCTACGACCCCCTCGTCCCTCCTTCACCCCATCTCTTTTTGCCCACCATCCCCCATTCACAGCATAATCTGAAAAAGTGTGGGCAGAAGGTGAGGTGGGGAGCAAGAAGGGGGAAGGAAGGGAGAGAATCGGGTGCTAGAAAAACTCGAGGAAGATTACTTCATATCATTTTTTACACCTCGGTTTATTTTATTTTAATTGTAACGGATCTTTGTGTAGAGTGCAGAGTAGTGAGTGTGCAGAGTAGTGAGTGTGCAGAGTAGTGAGTGCAGGAGAGTGCAGAGTGACTAGGGAGTGCTAGAGAGTGCAGAGTGACTAGGGAGTGCTAGGGAGTGCAGAGTGACTAGGGAGTGCTAGGGAGTGCAGAGTGACTAGGGAGTGCTAGGGAGTGCAGAGTGACTAGGGAGTGCAGAGTGACTAGGGAGTGCTAGAGAGTGCAGAGTGACTAGGGAGTGCAGAGTGACTAGGGAGTGCTAGGGAGTGCAGAGTGTCCTAGGGAGTGCTAGGGAGTGCAGAGTGACTAGGGAGTGCAGAGTGACTAGGGAGTGCTAGGGAGTGCAGAGTGACTAGGGAGTGCTAGGGAGTGCAGAGTGACTAGGGAGTGCAGAGTGACTAGGGAGTGCTAGAGAGTGCAGAGTGACTAGGGAGTGCTAGGGAGTGCAGAGTGACTAGGGAGTGCTAGGGAGTGCAGAGTGACTAGGGAGTGCTAGGGAGTGCAGAGTGACTAGGGAGTGCTAGGGATTGCAGAGAGACTAGGGAGTGCTAGGGAGTGCAGAGTGACTTCAGAGTGACTGCTAGGGAGTGCAGAGTGACTGCAGAATGCTAGGGAGTGCAGAGTGACTAGGGAGTGCTAGGGAGTGCAGAGTGACTAGGGAGTGCTAGGGAGTGCAGAGTGACTAGGGAGTGCTAGGGAGTTCAGAGTGACTAGGGAGTGCTAGGGACTCCAGAGAGACTAGGGAGTGCAGAGTGACTGCAGAGGGGGAGTGCAGAGTGACTGCAGAATGCTAGGGAGTGCAGAGTGACTGAAGAGATTAAGCTAATAGCAATGTAAATGACAATGCCATTTATTTATCTGTTTTCAAAACCAACACATACATACAAATTTTGTCATTTACAATGCCAATAGCTCTAACTTTTCCAAAGGCGAAACCATTGCATTGTAAATGCTTGTTTGTTTTTGTTTTCCTGAAGACTAAGATTAGACCTATGACTCTGAGTGAAGCCCTTCAGCTCTTCAGCTGTACCTTGCCTTGGAAGAAGCTAGTCTCTGATGAGGAAGGGCAAGAAGCAATGTCCACCTGACTGCAGCGGTCCTCGAAAAATCATAATAATGTTACTAGGTCTATGTGGCGGGGTCGAAGTAAGGGACCGGAGACTAGGTCTAGGCAAGTAAGGTTTTATTTTTTTAAAGGTCTTCTTGTTCCTAGTTGTAAGTCTATCCCGAGAATGCACCGCGGGATCCATGGTTAGGCGTTGTCTCTTCGAGCTCGCTCTTCTCCCTCCGTGGTCTTGGTACTGCTCCCCGGTTACCTCACTGCAGGATATATGTGGAGGGAAAGACACAGAGCTGCCGGTTAGAGTTCTGTTCTGTTTAAAAAATGCCCGGGGGGAACCAGGGAGTGTGGGGATCACCGCTGAGTATGTGTATCAAAGCACACGTCTCTATACAGGGGGTGTGAGGTACACAGTGGTGAGGAAAGGGTGAAGGGGGGAAAACGGGGCTTGAACAAGTATATACAACGGGGAGCTAGGCACCAGTAAGCCGGCTGAGGCACTCTAGCAGGACGAGTCTCCCCGCCTCCCAACCCAACCCGACACTCGCTGCCGTACCTGCTGAAGCCACGCTCCTCCTGGAACGTGGCTCGGCGAATCGTGGGGACGTTGGCCTCCTGGCTCTGCAACCCCCTCGGACAGAATTCCTCTTGCCACCCGATTCCAGATTTCTCTCTCCTAGTCTCCCTACGCCGCTCGATCACCTCTCCACGCCAGAAACTCCTCTCCGGTGACATCACACGCCATCTTCGGGTCTTCCCCAGTTTTAACCATTCCTACCGCGTGAACGTCAGCTGGGGGCGTATCCTCTCCATATTCATATGCCCAGTTAAATAAGCCTTCACCCATTTCTTCCTCCTGCGTTGATCACAGCGGATATCTGTCACTGCTCCACTCGTTCTGAGGGGTGTGAAGAGAGGGAGAGGTGGTAGAGTCAATCAACCACCATTCTTTGTTAGGGGAATCCTCATCTATCAGCCAAGACACTCGGTTACAGTCTAGTAACTTGAATAATCTACTCAACCTAACTGTAATGTACTTGACCCATAAACTGTTCTCATTAAGTGATCCTACAGAAATAAATGATCATATATGAGAACACCTTCCAATGTGTGAGTTCAGCATTCCTGCTGCACAAAAAAACACTCTCGTTCTCCGTGAGGCGCAAGCTTGTTTGCGGCTGTGGGACTTGATTCCAGCAGCATGGTCTCTCCCTCCAGCTGCGGGCTGATCCGTAAATTGCTGACTACGGAGGGACGCTGCAGCAAAAATTGTGGAAACTCAGTGAAGAAATGAGACGCTATGGGGGCAACTTCAAGAGTGCAGGTCAGGCTGATAGCTGGAGGCTCCCTCAGAGTAGATGCGGAGGCGGCTAGCATTAGGTTGGGGTGGCTTGCTCCAGCAGAGGTCCCGCTACTGAACCCCATCCCCTGGTATTTGCGTGGCTGCTTGGCATAGCAGCGTCTGTCCCTTTGGACTGATTCCTGTTCTTGCTCCTATTGCACAGAGCTTGCACGCAGCGACAGCAGCACAAAAATCGTGGACCTGCAGTGGCTGCCCTGGGGCCTCTGTGGTTTGGCGTTGCACAGACTCACACCACCTCTGCTGCCACCAGGCCCATTGAACCGTCGACTCAGGTGCCATGAGTCCCAGTTAATTGGACCTGGAGGAAGTTCGGTTTTTTATGGACTGTTCCTGGGAAGCCAGATAGAACATCTCCTCAGTCAGACTCACTCCGGTCAGCTGCACTTAGCTATCTGACATCTTCAGCAGGGACTGGCCAGTCAGAGTTTGTCTGGGTCTGCACAGAAACCAGACCCCATCTATAGTTGCCTTGTGTCCCTGCTTATGCCGCAGCAACTATAGAACCCCTAAAGGCAAGGGTCATTCGCAGAACTCCTACACACCAGCCAAAGGAAGGACTCTGAGGCACATACTGTCATATCTCATACCTTGCAAAGCCGGAGTAGGAGGAGCTAGTACCTTCCTGTACGCCAACACTCCTCTCCAGGTGCCCAAAAAAACAAAACCATCAATGGGAAGGAAAAACAAACAGACACTATCTGGACATCTCCTCTCAACACCATGCACCTTTCTGTGACAGCCTTGCAATATCAGTCAGGCAAAATGGACATGCAGCTATCAATCATTCACTCCCTAGCAGTACACATTTCTGGAATTGAAAAAATGCTTGCACTACTGAACGGCCTGATCAAACAAGCGCAGTCTAATTCACAAATGGTACAAGCAGACTGCATCTGAGCACCAATTTTGGAAAAACTATCTACTCTTCCTACCATATTGGGAAATGTAATAACAGACCTGAAGCAAAATACCAGACCGAGAAATCTTGCCCAGCTTGACCCTTCAGCCTCACGACTGGGGGCAAACGGTCCTGAACCACCCCAAGTAGCAATTCAGGTTAAGGATGATAGGGCAAGCAGGACCCACCACTCAAACAACTCTCTTGCCCTCCTAAATCCAGTGCAACGTCTGCCTTCCTCTCTTCCTCCACCCCATCAGGCGGACTGCAAATCTGAGCTGAACACCGCTGAAGCTTGCCGAAAACAAGGAAGGAAAGACAGCAGCAAAAAGAATGGGATTGCTGCTTATTACTGACGGAAGCTACCACTTGGGTGACTATACATCTCCAGCGGAGCCCTCATCACATGTCACAAACCCCCCTGCACGATAGTCCAGCAATCACAACATAAGGGACTTCCACTGCAACTTTGGGAGTTGACTCTGGGAATAGCAGTATGGGCCAGGAAAAATATAACTGCAAGGCAATTACATCAAACCAAAATGAGACAACCTTCCTGGGATCTACATCAAGCCCATCACTGCCATGCAATAAAATCACATCGGACCAACACGACCAGGTTGTGAACCCTACAATAAAAGGGAAAACAACTGCGCCCTACGGACAAAATTTGTCAGCAGCAGCAACACTTCCAGCCACAAAGCAACCGATCATCACAACTGGTACAACCAAAGAACCTAAGTCCATAATGACATGCGTAGATCTTCATCTCAGTTACACTCTAGCCAGCAGCCAACTGGACACCAACTTTTGCCAAGCATCCAGCTCCACTGAACCCCCTCAATTACAAGAACACCAACGTGCCACTTTGCAGCCCAATGGTGAACCAGCTAATGAACAACCGGACACTGACACTCTTCTCCCGAAATATAAATCTAGGGACAGAGGAGACATTCTAAATACAAAAAACATACTGCGCGTTTTAAGAATGATCAAAGGACTGGAGAACCTGCGTTCATCTGACCATGTGTCAATCGAATTTATCCATACTGATAAGCAGCAGGAAATTGAGGCAACTAAAGCCACATGCTCAACAACTGAGACAGCAAGGATGGTCTTGGATGACTGTCTACACTGGATTTTGTGAGTGTCTGAGTCCCTCCAGAGGCGGAAGCCGGGAGGCTGTGTTGCTTGTGTTGCTTAATTTTAACTTTATTTGTTCTTAACCTGTTCTTAACTAGAAAGTTTGCAAAAATTAGCAAGTTCATTATTTGATAGCAACTGTACTTGAATAGCTTGACTGAAGAAGCTCTACCTGCTGACTCCTTTCCCCCTCCCTCCCGCAGCCCTGGGCCACTCCCAGCCGAGTATCGACGCTGTGGAGTTGGTCCCGGGCACAGAATAGCGGCGGCCA
This sequence comes from Lissotriton helveticus, assembly GCF_964261635.1. Taxonomy (NCBI): domain Eukaryota; kingdom Metazoa; phylum Chordata; class Amphibia; order Caudata; family Salamandridae; genus Lissotriton; species Lissotriton helveticus. The sequence continues at coordinate 832,693,101 of NC_136072.1, read as the reverse complement.
TATTGAGTGTGGCTGGGAATCTTCGCGCTCTAGTTGTGCATAAAAGGGGCTTCACTCGGCTTGGCGCTCGATTTTGTTAGTGTCTGAGTCCCTCCTGAGGCGGAAGCCGGGAGGCTGTGTTGCTTGTGTTGCTTAATTTTAACCTTATCTGTTCTTAACCTGTTCTTAACTAGAAAGTTTGCAAAAATCGGCAATTTCATTATTTGATAGCAACTGTACTTGAATAGCTTGACTGAAGAAGCTCTACCTGCTGACTCCTTTCCCCCTCCCTCCCGCAGCCATGGCCACTCCCAGCCGAGTATCGACGCTGTGGAGTTGGTCCCGGGCACGAAATAGCGGCGGCCATATTGAGTGTGGCTGGGAATCTTCACGCTCTAGTTGCGCATAAATGGGGACCTCCATGCCTACGCGCAGCGGATGCGTCCAGCGGACTTGCCCGACTCGCGCCGGAGTCGTGCCAGAGTCCTGCCCGTCTGCGCCCGTCCGCGGCTGGACGGGGCCAGGGGCCATGGATGCTGTTGCACCCCTTACCTATTCCCCTTCCTCCTTAAGGAATCTACAATCGGCGCACTGGGGATGGAGCCGTGACCCTCATTGTTGTCTATCGTCCCCCCCACTCTATGCCTCTGTTTCCCGTCGCCTTCAGCGAACAGCTAGCTAATCTGATCACCTCTTCTGCACGAGTCGCTATTTTCGGCGACTTCAATTACTGGTACAATGACAACCATGCTGGCCTCCATGCAGTCGAGCTATTTGAAGTTCTCTCTAACTTCAACATGACCCAACTTGTCACCTCTCCTACCCACATTAGGGGACATTTATTAGATCATATTTCGCCCACAACCTCACGCACTCCTGTCCTGTGGTCACTCCTTGCATCTGGTCGGACCGTCATATGATCGACACGGTGATCACAATAAGGGGTTGTGTCAAGGTTCCTCCCCTGGCAGGTGGGGTCACTCACAAATGGAGCGCCCTTGATTCTCAAGGGATTCTCTTTTTTCTGGCTGAGACCCACCCTCCACCGCACACTGCTGCAACCGTCCACACTCTGGAGGACGATTTCTCCAGTTGGATCACCAAAGCCAGTGACCTTTTTGCCCCCCTCTCCAGATTCCCTCGCTCTCGTCACAGTAAATCACATAGATGGTTTAATTCTTCCCTCAAAACTCAGCAGCTTGAACTACGTCAGATGGAACGTAGGTGGAGACGCAACTACTCGCCCAGTGATAGAGGAGCTTACGTCATCGCACGGAAAAAATATAAAAGTGCAATCACTGCAGCGAAATCCTCACACATGCCTGAAAGGATCCTTGTTGCCCCTAACAAGTCCAAGGAGATCTTCAGAGTTATGAGTGAGCCTATGTCTGACGCTAGAACCCTCCCTTCTCAGGCCCCCACCCAAGAGTCCTGCAACGCTCTAAATAGTTTTTTCACTGAAAAAATTATTAAGATTAAGAATACCATCCCTCCTGTCCCTCCCGCTGCTAAACTAGCTTCCTCCCCTGGAAATCCATTTTCATTATTATGTTTCCCCAGCCTTGATCCACCTACCCTGGCAAAACTCGCTTGCCGAGTCAAATCTGGCTCACCTAATGATTGCTGTCCCCCCTCTGTTCTTGGCGACATTTGCCTAGCTTTGCCGGACTGCATTCTGCCTCTGCTAAACATCTCCCTTGAAACAGGCATGGTACCCAATTCATTCAAAGAGGCTGTCCTAGTACCCCTACTGAAAAAACCCGGAGCAGACCCGGAGGACCTCGCCAACTACCGGCCTATTTCTCTTCTGCCCTATCTATCCAAACTCCTGGAGGCACATGTCACCAGTTGCCTCTCTCACTTCATCGAGCGTACCAACTACCTCGAATCGAATCAAGCCGGCTTCAGACGACCCACTCCACTGAGGCTGTGATCCTGGCAGTTATGGATTCTCTAAGGGGCAATGCCGACAAAGGGTCCCCTCAGGCGCTCGTCCTACTGGATTTGTCGGCGGCGTTCGACACGGTTTACCATAACATCCTCCTTCACCGTGTCGAACAAGCCGGCGTCCAGGGCCTGGCTCTGGCCTGGATTAAATCTTTTCTGACAGGCAGAACCCAGGCGGTGCGTCTAGGCCCTTTCGTGGCCGCTAATGAGCTTTCCACCTGTGGAGTGCCCCAGGGATCTTCCCTGTCCCCCTTGCTTTTCAATCTTTACCTCCAACCACTCAGCCATTCTTTGAAGAGGTGGGACATTACCGTCTGCAACTACGCTGACGATCTGCAAATTATCTTCCCCCTTAACTCCCCTAAAGCAGTCCTTGACTGTCAAGCGGTTATGATACACATCCAGCAATGGATGAACCTTAACCAGCTCAAGTTGAACCCAGGGAAAACTGAGCTAATCCTCCCGGGCAACAGCCCCGCTTACTGGGGCCCACAGTTCTGGCCGGCGGAGCTTGGCTCCCCGCCTGTCCCGGTGAAGTCAGCTAAGAGTCTCGGGGTCATCATAGACACAGAGCTCTCCCTCAAGCCCCAGGTGGGTGCTGTTGTATCATCTTGCATGTTTCAGCTCAGAAAAATCAGGAAAGTCTCCCACCTCCTGACACCTGAGGCCCTGATACAAGTCTTGATCGCCCTGGTGCTCTCCCGCCTGGATTTCTCCAACTCTCTGTACCATGGCCTACCCAAATATCTTCTCCATAGGCTCCAAATGGTGCAGAACCAGGCGGCCAGACTGGCCTTGAAAATCCCGAAGTGGCAGTCGGCGAAACCACTACTTCGCAAACTCCATTGGCTGCCGGTTGAACAGAGGGCTGCGTTCAAGATCGGCTGCCTCACATTTAAAGCAGTGTCTGGAACTTCTCCCGCCTTCCTCAAATCCTTGGTCACTCCCTACCGTCCTGCACGCAACCTATGGTCCTCTCATCGCCACCTCTTAGCTGCACCCCCAATCAAGCTCAAAACATTTGGTGGCCGTAGTTTTGCCCATATGGCCCCCAAGTTTTGGAACTCGCTTTGCCTTCCACTTAAATCTTCTAACTCACTTCTGGAATTCAGAAAACTCCTGAAAACCAGTCTTTTCACACAGTCTGGCTAGCTCCCCTCTTTCACATCTCTCGGCACCCTATCAGCGCCAGGAAACTTATGGTGACAGAGCGCTATATAAATCTCCATTAAGATAAGATAAGATAAGAAGACGTGGCGATAAGGCTATTACTCCTCTACAAACATGGCCATCCTACACCCATGCTAATTGGAAAACAACCTAGGACGACCCTACAGGCCCATAACACTATCTACTCCGTGCTTAAAGGTACAAGAAGTACTTCTCCCCCCAAAAAGGTCAAAATTATCCACTAATCTGGCAGAAATGTACAAAGGGAAGAAGCATCTGGAAGGAAATGGAACTGGCTAACATGCACAATAAATATCATCAACACCCAATGACAAAAAAAGTCAATGTATCAGGCCCACCCCGGCTGAGCTCAGACTAATTCGCACATGGCCCTGGAAAATCAGTGGCCTGGTAAGCAAAGCATCAGATCCTCAGATTCTGCTCTATTTTCAATCTTTTGACTATATACTACTGCAGGAAACATGGCTTGAACAACCCTTACACTTGCAAGGGTTCACAAACTATCATGTTCCCGCGCGGAAAGGAGCTAGATATGGCCATCAAATGGGTGATCTGGCAATATATACATCAGTAGCAACCACGGGCCCTACCAAAGAGTTGAAGGTGAACTTTACAGCCCCAAGTGAAATGCAAGCAGTAAGAACCATACTCAGGATTAACAACAGAGAATGGACGATAGTGATAGTAAACGTCTATCTGCAGCCCAGGCCTAGGACCAAGGGGGCAAAACAATTGACTAGTGAACTATTGAGGCGCCTTGAAGAAGAACAAAATGGCAATGTTATGCTATCAGGAGACTTCAATCTCCACCTTTTGGGTTCAACAGCGGAAAAGACCTGTTAACTTGATCAGTCAGAGGAATGGAACATTCTGGAACATGGGATAAGTAACTCAGGCAAACCAATCCTGGCTAGGCACTCTTCTTTTGAGGGAACTGGAACACCTCAGCTTCCAGGCCCTGAATGGACATTTCGAGGAAGACAATCCGCCTTCACCAATGTTCCCCTGGATATCTACCAGCTCAGTTCTTGACTATATGTTTGTCACTCTCCCCATGTTGCACATAACTTCCTCTTGCCACCTGGGAGTATCAGAATTGAGCAACCATCTTCCACAAGAAGTCACTCTTAAAGCTTTAGCTACACCTCTTCGCCCTCCAATTGAAACAATCAACTCAGTATTCATTACTAACAACAGTTGGATCAAGTGCACCCCCTTTTCCGTGGATAAACTACCAGAATTGGGTAAAAACCTCCTCCATCAGAAGCAAACAACACTGGGGAACCCCCGAGCTGCATGGAAGACCTTCATCAAGGATTTCAGAGATACATTTTCCACCAATATAGCTACCAGAACTGTGCCCCAGGCTGGGAGACACCCAGCAAACCTAAACATCTCCCAAAATAGAAGGCTTAAGCGTTCCATAAAATAAATTTAAGAAAACTTTGCAGGAGCTCACTTTGCAGTGCGAATTGAGACGTCGCAATGCTGCCTTAAAAAAGCTAAATTGGACTCCACAAGAGGCAGGAAAATGAATCACTGTGGGCAAAGCTGCTACACGAAGCAAAGAGCAATGGCAGTGCGTAGTTCTGGTGAACAATCAACTCATTACAACGCATGACCCATTTAGGAATAAACTCTCACTTACCTGAGGTAGCTTGGGCAAAATTTCTGTTCAAGCATTTCAACAGCCCCAAACAGTGGGAGGCACACAAAGCAATATGCGCAAAATCAGGAGAAAAAGCACTCCTGGACCCTATACATAACAACGCCAATAACACCGGCATAGCAATTCTAACCCTTAAGTCTCAACAATACCTTGAGAATGATGCCTTCAGCACCATGGCACAGCAAATTAAGAGACAGGTAACGAAAGGGAGGTGGGTAGGTGCGACGGGCCCAGTGGGATTTCAACTGTACCGTCTAAGCAAGAGCCTCTGTACTGGTCTGAAATCCAATCCTCAAAAAGAAGCGCTGAGACGAAAAGGCACCACTGTAGCACTAGCCCTGAGATCCTTGAAGAAGATAGTGGGTGGCCCTACCTTACTCCCTTTACTCCAGGTACTTCAAGTAAAACTCCGCCCAAATATAACAGACGGGAGTGAGCCATTGCGTGGGAGAGACGCAACCGCCCTGGATAACTCCATCATCAGGTCATACAGAATGATCTACTCTCTCCCAAAATACACTTCCCTTGCACAAATAAGATCAGAATTTGGCCTACAGAGACAGACCTTGGCCAGAAGGGGCGGGAGCGTTTATAAAATGGTGGCACAAGATCAGAGGAGCTGAGCAGAACATACTTAATTCGCTTCTCTTGGCGGAATTGTCATCCAGAGAAAGATCCCCGGCTAGACTCATCTTTATGACTCCCTAATGCAGCTAGGTATGCAGGCCCTCTGGGAGTTTCAGCAACCCATGCCAGTTTTAAAAAACTACTCATCAAAGACATCAAAGCAAGTTCTATAACAGAAGACAAGTCATTGCTAATGAAAAGGGAACACAGCTGGTTCATACTGAACACCTATCTTGCCGCGAAACAACAACCATATCTCAGCACAGGGTTTAACTTGAAGGATTAAAAAGCATCCCCCCTTGTGTGGGTGCCCAAAGCAGAGTCAGCCTAAAAACATATACAAATTAAAAATTGAGGGGGGAACCAAAGCGTGTCCATAAGGGCAGTTATTTTGTACATTTTTAATCTGACTCTTTTTGGGCACCTACACAAGTGAGGTCTCATTTTTATAAGTAGATCAAGGGGAACGCTGGGTGGTAGGAAATGTGTGCCGGCGCGGTGATCCTTCAACTTTCCCACACATATATGTGAGGAAAATGTGACTTTTTAGCTTAATTTGAGGTTTGCAGAGGATTCTGGGTAAAAAAACACTGGGGGACCCATGCAAGCCACACCGCCAGCCAAGTGCCAGGCTACACACACCACCAGCCAAGTGCCAGTCGACGCACACAGCCATCCAAGTGCCATGCACGCACACTGCCAACCAAGCTCCAGCCAACGCACACCGCCAGCCAAGTGCCAGTCCACATACACCGCCAGGCAATCGCCAGCCTACACACACCGTCACTAAGCGTTAGTCAACACACACCGCCAGCCAAGCCCAAGTCCACACACACCACCAGCAAAATGTCAGTACACACACAGCCAGCCAAAGGTCAGTACATGCAGACCATCAGCCAAACTCCAGTTCACACACACACACACACACAGAAGCTTTCCCTTGTATCTCGAGGTTTTCTGCCCCCTTAGTGGCAGATGAGCCCAAAAATATCACTGATCTGCCCCCAAGGGAGGCAGAAACAGCTAAAATGTATGCCTAAAAAACATGGAGCAACCCTTGACAATGGGGCAGATCCCTAACATGCCCATAAACAAATCCCTGGTGCCTAGTGGGCTTTCAGCCTCCATGGGGGGAGGGGGGGCAGATCGGGTGTAATAACCACCATCTGCCCATTTTGTTTTGAGGGGGTGGAGCCATCGACATGCCCGTTTATTTATTTATTTTATTTTTAGGTTTTGTAGAGCGCGTAGTAACCCTAAAGCATCCCAGCGCTAGAACCTGAAACTCAAGAAGGGGTCGGCCGCGGGAAAGGAATTAAGGGTCAGGGAAGAGAAGGGTCTTCAGTGCCTTCCGGAACTGAAGGAGATTGGGTTCAGTTCTCAGTCTCCGGGGGAGGTTGTTCCAGTGTTTGGCCGTGTGGACCGAGAAGCGGCGGCCTCCGGACCTGGCTTTTTTAACTCTGGGGACTGTAATGAGGTTCTCCTCGCTGGAGCGGAGGGCCCTGTTTGCTTTGTAAGGGATGATGAATTCCTTGAGGAGGGGAGGGCCGTTATTATAGAGGGTTTTGTGGGCCAGACAGAGGGCCTTGAAGGCGACCCTTTCCCTGACAGGGAGCCAATGGAGGGTCTTCAGCGCTGGTTTTGCCGATGACCTCGCGGGGGTGTCAGTGAGAAGGCGGGCTGCGGCGTTTTGGATTTTCTGCAAGGTGTTGAGAGTGGCTTCGGGAGCACCCAGGTAAATTGCGTTGCAGTAGTCCAGCCTTGCCAAAATGAGTCCCTGAATCAGCAGTTTCTTGGAGGTCGCGGGGAGCAGGGGGAAGACTTTCCTACAGGCCCTGAGAAGTCCGAAGCAGATTCCTGCCGTCTTTTTGGCCTGTGTTCTAAAACTCAGGTCGTTTTCGAGCCATACGCCCAGGCTCTTGACCTCTTCCTTGGGCGCCGGGGGTTCACCCAGGCAGTCGGGCCAAATGTGAGGCGGCAGGGAGGGCCCATTGTGTCCGAGCAGCAGGATCTCGGTCTTGGAGCCGTTTAATTTAAGTGCAGAGGAGTTCATCCAGCTGTGGATTTCTGTGAGACAACTGTGGAGGTCAGAGGGGGATTGGTGCGGGTGTGAGAGGGTTACCACAAGCTGGGTATCGTCGGCGTAGTTGATGATCGAGACGCCGAAAGGAGTGACCAGTTTCTCCAGCGGGGACATGTACACGTTGAATAACGTAGGGCTAAGAGATGAGCCCTGCGGTACTCCACAGCGGAGGGGAGTGGCGGGGGAGTGGCTGTCGTTCTCCCAGACTTGAAATGAGCGACCCTCTAGGAAAGATTTTAGCCACTTCAAGGCCGTGCCCCTTACACCGATTTCTTCCAGTCGTTGGATTAGGGTGAGATGGTTCACAGTGTCGAAGGCCGCACTGAGGTCCAGGAGGATCACTGCCACTGATCCTCCTGTGTCCAGAATGCATCTAGCCTTCTCCACTGCCGCCAGGAGGGCGATGTCGGTGCCCTGTCCTGGCCGAAACCCTGTCTGGGAGGCCCCGAGTAAATTGTTGCTCTCCAGGAATAGTGATAGTTGTTTATTCACTAGCTTCTCCGTGATCTTACTGTTTCCTGGGAGGAGGGAGATAGGTCTGTAGTTGGATAAGTCCTGGGGGTCTAAAGAAGGTTTCTTTAGGAGGCCTTTGACCACTGCCGCTTTCCAGCTGGGGGGGACTAGGCCCTGCGAGAGGGAAGAGTTGATGAGCGACGTGAGGGGAGGGATGATGGTGCTGGACACTTTTTTCAAGAAACGGAGAGGGGCGGGATCACGAGGGGACCCACTTTTAATTGAGGCCAATGTTGCGGCTACCTCTTCCGTAGAGACTGGGCCAAAGGTATCGAGGGAGGGTGAAGGGTCGTCAGGGGAATAAGACAGGTGGAAGGGGTGATTAGCAGGAACCCCGTCCAAGTGGCTGGATACAATAGGGGGAAGGGCTGAGAGAATGTTATGGATTTTCTCATCAAAGAAGGTAGCAAGTTTAATACATTTGCTTTCCGCTGCTTTGGAGTCCAACGGTTTGACGGGGGGTCTGGGGCATGGAGGAGTTCTTTGAGAACGGCAAAGGTTTCATGGGCCGAACAGGAGGCGTTTTTGATGCGATCTTCATAAAAGACGCTTTTGGTGTTACGTAGCTCCCTTTTGTAGGATTTTATGGAGGCACGAAATATGTCTTTCTTATCTGCCGTTTTCTCTTTCCTCCAGAGGCGTTCGTTTCTTTTGCACTCCTTTCGTAGTATGTTTAATTCGGGGGTGTACCACGGGGACGGGTTGACTCTCTTGGTACGTTTCAGGGTGCTACATTTCGGGAGGATGTCGTCCAGGGATTGGGTGACCCAGGTATTAAAGTCGTTGTCAGAGGCGATGGTGTCCAAAGAGGGAGGGGGAGTGTTTTCTTTTAGTTTGGATGCCCATTCATCTAGGGCCAGTTTGTGCCATCGTCTGGTAAGGGTTCTGACTTTGGGGGGTTGGGGAGAAGCAATATTGATGTGCCATTCTGGGTAGACCCACACCTACACAAAGTAAAAATAGTACCTGGTGTCTAGTGGGCTTTCTGCCCCCCTCAAAGGGGCAGATCAGGGACTGTTGCCCATATCTGCCCTCCCAGGAGGGGTGGGGGGAGCAGAAAAACAGTGCCCATTTTTGGAGGCGTTGGGGGCATCGGCATGCCCCTTCAGGGCAGCCCTCACCAAAGCACATAGGAAAAAAATGTCACAATGTAGCTGTATTTTAGCTAATTTATTGGTCCCCTCCATGGAAATCCACAAACCCTGGGTACCTTTACAATCCCCAGGATGTTGGATGAAAAGGACGCAAATATGGCGTAGATGCCTTATGCAGACAAAATGTTACGGGCCTAAGCGTGAACTACGCCAAATAGCCAAAAAAAGGCTTAGCACGGGGGTTGGGTGGGGAGGCCTAGCAGCAAAGGGGCTAAACCAGTGCATCAACAATGTCTTGTTCTTCTGTTAAAGCATTATGGCTTTTCAAAGTGCGGAGCAACTGTGATGTTTCTACAAATGTTATTGCATCACCATGTCTGTTTTCATGTTGGGTTTTTATTCTTTTTAAAAGCTCCATTAGATTTGATGATTTTTTGTTGTTTTAACATTGCTTAAACTATATATTTATAACTTTTATCATGTGTCTTTTATGGTCTATTTTTAAACAAAATTACTTTTGACGTTTTTGACTTAAAATTCATCCTCGTAAAACTCTCCACTTCTTCCTCAAGGTGTGTAGGATGCTGCGAGGTCACTGATTAAGCTGTATGCTCAGTGACATAAAATGTAATTAGAATATTTTCTGACCTATTTTCTGAAATCATGTTGATCTCATTGTATAGATCATCTCTAGAGGGGAAATAAGAAGTGTTAGTTCCCCTGTGCAGCTGGTCCTGTCGTCCTCCACTCAGACATTTAGTGGCATCTTACGAAGAGGTTGGTGTGGTGCCTGTTTCCACTGTGCAATATTCATGCTCCCCCTCTCCCTCTCCGAACTACAGGGTGCTGCTACAGCGGTGGGCAGTCATCCTGCATTTTGACGATTCGTCCAAAAATCATGGCTTCAGACCTGCTGTCCACACGGAGGCACTGCAGGACAGAAATTCTTACTATTTCAGGCCTGTATGAGCTGAAAGTGGTGCCTGTCTGAGGCTAGGAGAAGCTGCAGTACAGGAAGGCAATGCCCAAATTTCATACTTGCCTGCATTTTAGAAGAGAAAAGTGGGAGATTGTTGAAAAATAATTGGGAGAATGTATTTCTTTCATTGACTTCGACTGAGGCCTGAATCGGATCTATTTATGTAAGGGACTTGCAAGTGTGCTGCTGCAGGATTGAATATCAGAAATGCTTATATGCTTTGAGTGCATACTCTTGAGTTACACAAGACCAGTCCCTATCGTCAAGGAATCGGGTTTTTGCATGCAGGGGGTGAGAGACTAGCCTTGAAATTGGTGGTATCCCGCCTGAATCAGGAGGGTTGGCGTGTATGTGCACAATGCCACAAAAGGAGAACGTTCCCCTATAAACAAGACCAGTGGCAAGATGTGATTTTGTGGCCACACAGTTATCCAAATAATTATGGATTTGCTGTATTTGTCTCAGATTTTATCTGCAGATTTTAACAAAAAAATTGTTTTAGCTCACTCGGGTCAAAGGTTGCTAAAAATGCAGTGACGCTGCCATGCAGTGGAAGGCTATAGGAAGGTAGCATGGTTACCCACACTTTTTATCTGGTGTCAGTGTGTTTTTGACTGGTCTGACTGAGATCCTGTTAATCGGGCCCCTGTCACTCTGCTTCCTTGCTTAAATTTGACTATGGTAAGGACTTCTGTACCTCCACAATTGGCTACTGGTGTACCCCTGTAAGTCCCTAGTATATGGTACTAAGGTACCCAGGGCATAGGTACATCAGAGGTCTCTCATGGGCTGCAGCATGCATTATGCCACCCATGAGAGACCACTCACATTGTGACTACAGGCCTGCCATTGCAGCCTGTGTAAGCTGGTGCTAGCACCACTTATGACCGATATAAGTTTCCTTATATCTGAGGTCACTACACTTAAAGCCTATAAGTAACCCCTAAGGCAGGCCTTTCAATCCTGAAGGCAGGGTGCTGGATTGTGAGTGGGAGGGTGCCCCTGCATGTGCAGTACACCCTTACAAACCCCAGAGTCGATTCTCCAGGCTTTATAAGTGCGGTTAGCCATTTTCATACATATAGTGGCCATGCGTCATTACACGATGGCTATCTATATATTGGCTGTGCCATACCTGGGCATGGTTGGTATCAAACATGTTGGAATGATACCCCAAAACCGTTACCAGTGTTGGAGGGATGATTCCATGCTCATGGGGGCTCCTCCGGGAAGCCCCCAGCACTCCTGGTAACAGTCTTCCAGGGTCTGCCAGCAAGCTAGTGCTGCTACCAACCCCAAACACGATTATGACCTCCTGCTGCTGAGATGAGCTTGAGCAGGGGAAGGTAGAATAATAGGTTTCCTGTCACATGGAGGTGTGGCCCCCTCCCAGGCATGCCTTAGTGTATTGGGCTGGGGTGGGGCACTTGCCAGCGCCACCAGACTGCTTTGAAGGGCATGTTTGGTGCCCACCTTGCATACTCTAGTTAGAACCAGTTCTGAGAGCCCTTGGCTCCTGCTCTGGTATGAAACTGGACAAAGGTCATGGGAGTATTTTCCCCTCTGTCCAGCCCCTCCTCTGGGACCCCTGAGTCATCCTAACCCCTTTCTTAGGGTATAAAATGTCTTACCTGTGGGTGGATCCTCAGATTCGTCATGGTACAAGACTCAAGACTGAAACCACAACACTCTTCGACCTTCTGGACACTTGGATTTTGCCTGGAACCAAGACTGCATCAAGGAAGACTCCTGCTGCACCTGGTCCCGCTGTTCTGCAAGTTTTCTTCGTCGTCCGTGCTTCATCCAGGATCTTCAACAGACCTGTGGGCATCAAGGACTTCCAAAGAAATCTCCCTTGTAGTGAAGGAGCCACTCCCCTGTATCTGCAGGCACCGCAACTAAGCTGAAAGGTCTGCTGCTCCTGATGTCCCACCAACTTCGGAAGGCTCAGCAACACAGTTAGTGGTTCTGCAACTCCATCCATGCCTGACCTGTCCTCTCTGCATTTAGAAGGCCAGTATCCCTCGTTTGAACCGCTGGGACCAAGCCCCTGTGCACCACATCGACTTGCCGTTGCCAAGGCGTGTTGGCTCTGCACTCCAGAGATCTTCAGACTGCAAGAAGCTCCAAGTTCCAGCCTCCATACATCCCTTCCTGCCAAGATCTTCACCCATCCTTTGGTGAGCTGCTTGAGGTCCTCTTGCACCTCCTGTGCCTTAGGCATGTGGGTCCTCTCGAAGGTCTTCTTTTGCTTCATTGAACTCCCCTGCTTGCTCGGGCCTGCTCTGACTCTCTTGCACTTAGTGAGTCCCTTGGCCCTTGCTGTTTCCAACATTGCTACTTCATTGTTTTCCATGTCTGTTGCTACTGCCAAGGCTTGCCGGTGCTCCAGCAGACACTGACCCCCTAGTACTCGACTTCCGACATGGCACAGCTCGTGAACTGGTCCTGGTCTTCACAGTGTCGCCTGGTCCTCACAGCTGCAGCAACAAATTCACTGTCATCACTCCTGCATCTTCCGTCATCGTGGTCATTGCTCTTCTGGGCCTCCTGGTCACCTCCGAGTGGCATAGACACTGTCCCCTCTGCTTGCAGGTTCTTCTCTTCAATAATCCATCCTTGGATTCCACCTGACTCTTGCACAGTCTTCGTCAGCTGCATCTTTACTGAAGTCCTCCATTGTGGTCTACTGCGGTTTACGACCTCACTTTGCACCCGGCTTCCCTGGTGTCAGTAACCTGGTTCCTGGGGTATCCATGGGTGGGGTAACTCTCCAGCCTTCTGTCTTCCACGAAGTTTCTGAAGGGTCCACTAGGAAGGGTCCTTCTTCTTAAAAACGGCAACCGTGACTTCCCCGTTAACTTTTATTGAGTATGCGGCTGTGTTTCCTCACTGAACACAGTATCCATGGGGATCCTAGGTACTTACCTTGGGTGGTTAATTGGGTCCCCTGCTCTTCTGAGTATCCTGGTCCAACTCCCGACTTAGGTTGCAGTTCGCACTCCACTTTCTTAGTATACGGTTTGGTCTCCCCCTGGAGACCACTGTGTATTGTGCTGGTCCCTTGCTCACTTTTCCACTGGATTAAAGCTAGCCTGGCTGATGACAGGGGTTACCCCTGTTGTAGGGATTGTGCACATAAACAGAACTATGCGCAGGAATATGGGACCTCGGTGTATAGGGGCTAAGCCTTTCCACCACCTTAGTGCCCACAAGCCCAGGACCGACTAGCTGTAGTGTCTCATTCGCTCTCCTACACACTCATGAAGAAGCAAATGAGACACAATAGCTAGTCGGTCCTGGGCTCGTGGGTACTAATGTTGATGGGAAGGCTTAGCCCCTATACATCAAGGTTCCATATTCCTGCGCATAGTTCTGTGTTTGTGCAGAATCCCTGCAACATGGCGCCCCATGACTATCTATAGTGTCTCATTCGCTCTCCTACACACTTATGAAGAAGCAAATGATTAGACACCCCAGAACATACCACTGCATTAGCATGTTTTGTCTAGGTGCTAGGACCTGACCAGACCAGAATAACAAGGGGCATTCTTTATCGACCTTGCTCACAGTGTTCAAACTAAACTCCAGAAACAGGCAGAGAACGAACAAAGCATACGGTTCTCATGTGAAAGGCATAAACAGAGTCCTTGCAAAAATATAGCCATGTAATAACGCGCGCAAAAGCTGCATCATGGCTGCCAGGCTCATGCTAACTTAGCGATGTTGACAATGTCCCTATCGGCCACGTGACACCCCGATACCAGTCGCATGATGCTTATTTCTGGTCTAGGGAAGACCTGGCTTGGCAGTTTGGGCTAGCCTGTTCCCATGAGGAACAGGGTCAAGACTGATTTGCATATGGTTGGGTCTGAACTGGGGTAGCTAAGTGAGCAAAAGAACGATGATGGATTCAACCCAGATCTGTGACTGGGGGTGAGTGTCTGAAAAGTTTCAGTGCTTCGCCCATCATCTCCTTGTATTTTCTTGTTCGCCCTAAGTTGGCAGAGTATGCCCAGACGTGGGTCCCTTGCTCACTTTGCTAATGGATTCAAGCTAGCCTGGCTGATGAGGGCTGTTAGCCCAAAACCCATCCCAGGCTGCTTGTTTCTGGTCCAGGGAAGATATGGCTTGGCAGTTCGGGCTGGACCGTTCCCATGAGGCACAGGGTCAAGACTGATTTGCATATAGCTGTGTCTGAACTGGGGTGGTGAAGTGAGCTAAAGAACGATGATGGATTCAACCCAGATCTGTGGCTGGGGGTGAGTGTCTGAAAAGTTTCAGTGCTCCTTCCATCATCTCCTTGTGTTTGCTTTACATCGTTACTCAACATCCGTCGACAGACGACGGTATAGGGAAAATAAAAAAAATAAAAAAATTATAAATCCACTTACCTTGCGCTAATGCAAGGTAAGTGTTTTTCTGTGTTTTTAAAATGTATTTTCCCTATTCTGTCACCTTTGACTCCCCCTCCACCCCATCGCTCTTACCTGCACCGGCCGCGACTGTCTTGCACATCGGAGACACCATTCTCAAAAGACTGATACCACTGTGTGTCATGAGCATAGGATACTGTCCGAACCTAGATAAAATCCCAGTTGACCGATACAGAAAAAGGCTGCACTATGGGGGAATTATATCACAGGGTTAAAATGTCCGGCGTAGAGGGGACGACCATCGAGAAACAAGAGTGGCTGCTTCTGAGGACGGGAACAACTCTGTGACGCTGACAAGATCCGGAGGCTTGGTAGAAGGAATTCAGCCTAATTTGCGGTGACCTACTTCTTCACACCCCCATTTCCATGAGAAGCCCACGTGTCGAGAAAATAAATCACCCCATCTTTTGAAGCTTCAAAACACCTGTGCAGCGCAAACACGATGAGGCATCTGACAGTTTTCTGAAGCGCTGTTAAAAGAATTCTCTTCTGTGACTTGGAAGAAAGCTGACTTCAGTGCAGCAGCAACACCAGCAGTACCACGGGAGCAGTGAGGAACTTCAAGCCCCAGGAAGCCTTGTTCTCTGGTTGGAGGAGGGCTGCCAGACCCGCTAAAAAGTGTCAACATCTTCCTACGTCACCAGCAGAAACACCGGCAGCACCACGGGAGCAGTGAGGGACTTCAAGCCCCAGGAAGCCTTGCTCTCTGGTTGGAGGAGGGGCTGCCCGGCGCGCTAAAAAGCACCAACGTCTTTCCACTGCGCGGGTCACCTGCAGAAACCTCTGGCAGCACTGCAGGAGCAGTGAGGGACTTTAGTCCCCAGGAAGCTTTGCTCTCTGTTTGGAGGAGGGGCTGCCCGATGCGCTAAAAAACCCCAACGCCTTCCCACTGTCCGGATCACCAGCAGAAACACCGGCAGCACTGCAGGAGCTGTGAGGGACATCAAGCCCCAGGAAGCCTTGCTCGCTGGGTGGAGGAGGGGCTGCCTGATGCACCAAAAAGCGCCAACGTCTTCCCGCTGTGTGAGTCACCAGCAGAAACAGCAGCAGCACCACAAGAGCAGTGAGTGACTTTAAGCCTCAGGAAGCCTTGCTCTCTGGTTGGAGGAGGGGCTGCCCGACGCTCTAAAAATTGCCAACACCTTCGGGACTCACCCGGTCAAAGCCCGGGCCAAGGGTGAGCCTGTCCTTGCCCGTCATTTCCAGGAAGAGGTAGGGCAGGGCCACCTTATTTTGATTTGCGGGCTGACTACCTGTGAGTTCAATCTATCCTGATTCTGACTCTAATTTTGACTTTATTTTTGGCTCCCTATAGCTGCCACACCAGTCGAACATCTGGTCTTGGGCCATTTGCTCAGTTGGGTTGTTTTTCGGGTACCTTGGGCTGTTTGATGCTGTTTGATGCCAGCTTGATGTCTACTTACTGTCTAACTACCGACCCACGCCTGTACTTTATTGCAGACATATTTTAGAACTGACATTTTATTGATATTTTATTAAGCGGTTGCTTGGAGGTATGTGGTGTGTTGTGTAATTGTGTTGTTGGTGTGAAGTATGCAGTTTTCTGTTGAATTATGTGGTATGGAATGGAAATGTGTAGAGTTGAATTGTGTGACATGGAAGTGTGTGCTGTTGAGTGAAAATTATGTTGAGTGGAATTATGATGCATGGTGTGATGTGTAGTTATGTGGAATGTTGCTACGTGGCTGAGTGGTATTATTTGGAGTGTAATTATGTTGTTTTATGATTTGTGTGAGGATGAATTGTGGAAATGTGTGATATTATGTGGCATGGTGTGGTGTATAATTGTGGGCAGTGGAATTATGCAGCATGTTGCAGAGTTGTATTTTGTGGAGGGTAATTATGTGTTTTGGAGTTGAGTGTAAATATGTTGTGTGAATATAATTATATAGGTTGAAGTGGAATTATGTGTAGTTGAATTGTGTTGTGTGGAGTGGAATTATGTGGTTTGGAGTGGTATTAAGTTGTGTGGAATGTTATTATGTGATGTGGAATTAAGTGGTATGGAGTTAAGTGGAACTATATGTTTTTTAATTTTTTTAGGATTGTAATTATGTGGTATGGAATGTTGTAGGGTTAAATTAGTTATAGTTGAATTGTGCGGCATAGAATAATGAGATGTTTAAATGTGCTGTAAGTGGTAGAACTAGGTGGCGTGGATTTGGACAAGCTGTGCACGCTAAGGCTTTTATGTCATGGTGTATAAAGTTGACGATTGTCTTTTTTTCTTTGTAAAAATAATATGGGCTGTTCCTTTACCTTCCCGTACATTTCTGAGCAATTTGTTAAGCTAAATTGTATTGTTGCATTGCGTGCTTATGCAGGAAAGAATGAGTGTCTGGCAGACATGCAAAAAGTCATCCTTCATCTCAGTACTAACTTCCACACTTCTAAGCAGTAATTCCAGTCCTAGAATGAGTTACCTGTTTGCTTTACAGCGGCAGTTAGTAAAACAAGTAAGTGCTTTGCCAGCATGTGTAAGTAGCAAAGGTTTTAAAGGGACTTGTTTTCGCGCAAGGTATTGCTTTTCCCAGTTCACAGAATGGGTAAAAAACATCTCCAGATAATAATAGGGTTCACAGGATGGTGAGATAGCAGAATATTGATACGTTTGGATCTGGTGATGACTGCGGGCAGCAAGTGCTTGATATGCGATGTGCATAAGAAAATACTATATATTTTTTTCTTTATCCTCTATTATTTATTAGTAAGAAAGTGGGAAGAGAAGCGTTCACTGACAGCATTCGGTTAGTCTTAGGGAGACAAAGAATGCTGTGGTATGTGGTAGATGCCGCCTAGAAGTCATAGATATATGTATCAGGAGCTGCCAATGAAAGGAAGTGGAAATGCGCTTTAGAAGTTGCCGGTATTGATGGCTACTGTGCGGTTGTAGACTTCGCTGGGCTGACAGTGGGTGGGGAAATGCTACGTTGTCACGGTAGGTTTAATTACATGAATTACGCATTCTCTCTGGTGTTTGTCCGTGATGAACATGCTGACTGGTGCTACACATGGGATCGGGTTTGCCTTTGACAGGAGGTATAGTTTAGTGGGGTACATAGTGTAAATGAATGTTGGTGTGAGCAAACAAAATCGGACCCTTTGTACATTTAATATTATTTTGTGCATCATTCAAAGGATGAAAAGTAGCAGGAACGGCTTTGATGCCGTATAGGCTAGCAGGAAGAACTGTTTTGGGTGGTCAGTTGAAGAGATTGTTTAACATGTTTTAAATTACCACAGTGGCATTGGGGTGGGCAGCAGCTGAAAGGCTCTGTCTTTACTGGTTGGCAGTGGTTAGATGGGGACCGGCCATCAGTCTTTCTGTCGGTGGTGGATAGGGGAGCAGTAGGCGGCGGTCACGGGTTCGCAGTGACATCCGAGGGGTAGTATTAAAGGCGGGCGGAAAAGCATAACAGCAGGTTAAGCAGGGGTGAGAGTAGAGTTAATGGATGTGTTAGTAGCAGGCATGAAGGCAGTGGTCTGTGTTTGGAGGTGGCCAACTGAGTGGGCTCCGCTTGAAGGTGGTTCATCAAGTAGGAGAAGGTGTTTGGTGTCCCAGCTGGAGGCAGTGCTATGTAACTTTGCTAGAGGGTGCATCAGCAGTATTTATTGATATATGTAAATCGCCCGATGAAAGTGCAGATGTGACCAATGGAGGAACCAGAATCCTTTTTTATGGCTGGGGTGAGCCCCTGCAGTATGGTGGTTCGCTTGCCTGAGAGCTCTTGACTGACGCGGAGAATGGGGGACCCCCTCCATGTACTTTGCAGGGGGGCCCCCTCAAGTTTCGTTATGCCACTGATTAACACACTATAGCACACCAGCAGAGCCCTGGATAGATTCTCAATGCAAATGATTGACTTGCATAACAAACTTCGTCACCAGGCTCTATATCACATCCTTCTACTCAATTCAATCAATCAAATGACTTTATGCGCATTTGGTATATGCATACAAGTACAAAAACAAGAAACATGATTTTTCATAATACAAATTGATCAAAAAAGAAATTAAAATCAATTAATAAATAGTTTTGTTTTAGCCTTTTAACACAGTGATGTTTGCAGGTAACCTCGTTTTTAAAACTAACAATTAATCATTATAAAAATATATATATTAGAACAGGCAGTTAAAATGATATAACCCCCATAAAAATTCCAATTAGCATATTTTTTAACCTACATCAATTCATTTTCTAGGATTGGGGGATGGCAGCAGTTAATAAAAATTATCGAATAAAACAACTCCCTTATCTGAGGAGCTTCTCCCAGTCCTAGTCTTGAGACCACCTTCCCTGAGCTTCAATCTTACCTTTAGTCATTGCTCTGCGCACTGCGACCAGCGAAGGGTGCTTGACCGCATCAAGTGGCCACAGTGAGGGGGGCAGTCCCGCGGGACTCCGTATTGGATCTCCGGGAGGAGTTTTGGGAGTGGGTGTAAAGCCCGTCGTTTTAGGTAATAGAGATCACGCAACCAAACTCCCCCTACTGTCATGGAATGTTGCCGGGGTGAGAACAAAAGTCGCACTTGCCCATTGGACCCAATCCGTAGAAAAGCATGACATCTGCATTCTACAAGAAATGTGGTCCCTTTCGCCCATCTTCATCCCTGGGTACATCACATCCATCACCCTGCGATCACTCACAAATCTGGGCGCCCAGCTGGGAGTTTACTGATTCTATTCAAAATCGATCTTCACTGTTCTGTTAAAGAACCCAAGACTGACAGCCCAGATATACTAACTGTCCGGATAAGGGTGGAGGATGGGTTGGGGGTGGATCTTTTTAACGTGTATGCCAGAGGGACAAAAGCAGGAATCACATCATCCACCTTCCATGAGTTGGAGAGCTTTTTAGATGCTAGAAATACCCAATTACCATTAATAGTCGCAGGAGACTTAAATGTCCTCTTCGAACCACTTGGGCAGGTGGACCTGTGTGGTAGTAAGGAGGAGGAGGAGGAGTTATGGCTTATTCCCCCTTTGGAACTCACTTCTATTAAGAAATGGTCCCAAACGGCTCTGTAGCTCAAAGAAATAACCCTCGAATTTGGTTTAGGGGCTACTAATGGGCGAACCAACTCTGATAAGTCAGGAGCAAATACTTTTAACCGGACCACCAATATGAGGCACATTGAATATTTTCTGTTAAATTTGAGACTATGGCCCAAAGTCATTGACATGGTTGTAGTGTCCACTACAGACAGCAATCACAATCCCCTCGAGCTAAGTCTAATCTCTTCTTAGGCCAGAAGCCTAAATTCCATTGTTACTACTCTCCTCACCAGGGTGGTCCATTCCACCAACGATAACAGGTGTCTTAAATGGGCATGTGTAGCAATGGACCCGGAGAAGTTAGACCTAATTAACACCAACTTGGAGGCTAGCACTAGACTGATGCTCAGTCTGATTGAACCTCCGGATGATCTCGCCAAGATTGCTGACTGTCACACTAACTTTTTTAGGTGGCTACTCCTTTTAAAATTGAAAGACGCTCACAGGGGGGAGCCTAAAATCACAGTTTGCTTAGTTCACGCAAGAGTGCGGCGACATTAGAAGCTAACTGGCCACTGCAATTTGTTCAAATAATGTGATCCAGGTGAGGGAAACTAGGTGTTCCTACAAGAAAGCGATTTCTAAGGCCAAAAAGGATTGGGAAGTGGATCGTTGTTCACTCATCAGTGATGCTTGTGCAAAAAAAGATACACAATGTTTCTGGCTTTTAGTAACTAGGGGAGAGGAAAATAGGTCCCAGACACCTGACAATAATATTGCTGTCGAGGAATGGCATTGCCATTTCTCGTCTCTATATACTAGAGAGCCTGTCCTTGCTAACGATGACCTAACAGTTGTTTATGATTGTCCTGAGATTTATGGGTTTTCCACCCTAACTAAAATAAGATCCAGTATTAATGTAATTATTAGATCTAAAGCCCCCGGACCGGACACCATCGCTGGCGACTTATTTCTCAGCAATGTTGAAAATTGGTCATTGTATATTCTGGCTCTGGCCAATGGAATAGCAGCTGCCTCTGCAATCCTGTCCTCATAGAAAGGGGCTGAGGTAATTCCAGTGTTTAAGAAGGGTGATCACTCACTGCCCTCGAATTACAGACCCATTAGCCTGATCGACAGTGCCCAAAAGGTCTTTGCCCGAGCACTTATTATGAAAATCCAAATTTGGATAGATGACAACAACATTCTGTCCCCTTTTCAAGTCGGATTTAGACAGAAAGTCAGCACTCTTGATCAGGTTTTCCACTTCCTATTACTAACATGAAAGACAGTGACAATCTCTCGGGGAAGCTTATACGTAGCTTCCATTGATTTACGGTCTGCATTCAACCTTATTCCCAGACACAAACTTTGGTGTACCTTGAAGGATATGGTATTATATTGAACAGTGGTCCTTGAAAGAGAGGACAAGGTTTAAGGAAATGCATATAGAACACAATGGAATCTATATAAGCTACCCAGCCGGGTAGAAATTTATTTGTAAACAATTGATTATATTAACTATCGAGAGACAGTTATAATATCCAGTAGGATACAGTCCTGTTCCCAAGAGAAGACGTGCAAAGTGTGACAATAGTGAAAAGGTGACAATTTAAACACATAATGCGAAAACAAAACAAAACAAAATACGAAACATTTTGGCGAAACAGAGGAAAAGCTTGCTTTGGATTATACGTAATAAGGCAAGCTGGATATGTAGAAACAAGCGTTACACCTTAAATGAAATTAATTGTGTGTACGCTGTTTATTTAAGTCGACGGCGTTTCGATCCCTTTTAACCAATAATTGGGATCATCATCAGGACAAATGATATCTGTAAGCCATATCCAACACTAAACCAAGACAGTATTATAATGAAAGAAAAAAGGGGGAGAGATACAAAAAGTAGGACATTAGAAATTAAATTTTGTCAGACAACCATGATTATACTTTCCCCCCCTCTAAGTCGTATCTCAGGGGCTCTGATCAAAGAGCATAAGATTTAATCGAACATAGACGCCCCACTATGCATTTATGATTACAAAGCAGTGGGAGCAGCTCTCTATGGGGCGGAACTCTGGGGGGTTGAAAAGTTGGATTCACTCTTAGTGACCGAAAATAAATTCTTGAGATCACTTTGTTCCGGCCCACAGAGTACCCCCTTGCAACCGCTGAGATTAGACATGGGCAGATTCTGAATTGTACAAAAAGCACAGCTACGCCCTCTGCTCTTTTGGCTGCGTTTAAAAAACACTCCTGAGCTGCACCCATATGTTGCTGCTTTGGACGAGGTCTGTGTTTGACCGTTGTAAGAAAATTGTCTGACTAACAAGGGTGAAATTGTTGATGTCCACTCGAGGGATGGGAAGCTCATGGGATACCTATACTCCAGAATTTCTTCCAACAAAAGCCCAGGTCACCAAATATTATTGGGACTGGGTGGCACAAACCAGCATTTCCCATCCATCCGGGGGACGCTGCTTGACACTTGATTTCATAGAGTTCAAGATGGAAGGCTCCTTCGAGCAATATTTGGAGGTTATCACATATCCCCAGGATAGGAAACTCTACATGCAATTTAGATTTGGTTCCCTTTGAGTTAACTACTACTGAAAACGGGGACCCCCTATATAGGAGAAGAAGGTCAGGGAGAAGAGGGGAAACAACAAAAGAATTAATGTACAATACAAGCTCCCTCACAACCTCTATTTCTTTTACTGTGTAGGCAAAATCTAGTATGGGCTAAACATATGTATGACCAATGTCAAAGCAAATCAACACTTCAACAATATATTATACTTTTCATAATTTTATTATTCAAAGCAATGATATCAATTATCCCTTCCTGTTAACACCTTTGTTGCCTCCTGGTGCCAGCCTTCTCCCAGACCTGTCCAGGCTGCTCTCTTGCAGTAGAGTCCATCAGTCAAATCCTTTTTGTGTGTCCTAGGTATCACCATTTGAGATCTAGGTGGATAGCTCCTGTTTGTAGACAGCTAGGTACCCTCTGTCACAGTGATGTGTTACGTATCCTAAAATCTGATTCTAGCATACTAATTGTCAGTGCTGCTGCTAAATATTTAGGTAAAATGTGGATCAGTTGGAGGTACGCATTAACCACGCAATTGATGTAACTCTGATGTTTTTGAATATTCTTAAATGATTTTATACATGTATCTGATTGGCTATGAACTAATCTTAGAACTGTATACACATGACGGTTCATGCCGTTAAATCTTACGGTATAGACTTTTGCCGATACAGTTCTATGATATAATCTCAGCCGTTTGTATTGCTCTTTTAACTTTGTTATATCATTTATATTGAATTCTCTGAGCTGAACTATCTTTCGGAAATTTCCAATCAAATTTCGGTCTCTTTGCAGTTTAGGCACTGGCACTTTTAAGGCGTTGATTCGATAACTGGGGATAAGGCTGATTTTATCGATACTAGGTACCTGCTTTTGTATGATGGTTATTAATTTTTTATACTCAATGCACATGCACTTTCGTGGACTTCTTTCATTCCTCAGAGCATTAGGAAGTCTGGACTCTTAAAGGAAAAATATTCATGTTATTCCAGGTTGCTATTTTAAATGTGAATGTTTTACTATGTCTGTATTGTAATGTATGCATGTGACACTTTAATAGCCGCAACAGCCGAAATAAAGTTATTGACTATTTCACGTACGTTAGTAATGCATTCTTAAAAGGAGCTTGCCTAAAATCTTGGATATGTATGTAGATAGTGCCATTGCAAATAAAGGGTACAGAAATTATCTCACAAACTATTGTCTAATAAGTTTACTCAGAAGCATTCAAAGAATATTGGTGTGCGTCAAACTGGCCAGACTGGAATCCTAGGTGGAGCAAAATAATACTATGTCCTATTGCCATGCAGGACTTCGGAAAGGACCAACACTGTGGGTCAGACATTCTTGACCTCTGTTCTACTTCTGATATTATTCCCACGCCTCTCCTTTGGCAATCCCTATGTGAAGCAGGTGTCTCACTGGTTTCACTGAACATGCTGGCGATTATGCACCTATGCAATGGGGGCCTCATGACGAATACTCAAAATTCTTTCCAGTAAACAAAGTAGTGCTCCAGATTTACTCACAACAATCTGTGTTTTTTTAGATTTATTTTACTGTATTTTATGGTTTTATGCATGGTAATCTGAAAAAAACTTATTTTGACTAACAGGTCGGCCACCACGTCAGACTTACCCGTCACAGAAAGGGCGGTGGCTCATTACGAAAAGTTGGGTATAATGTCTTTAATATGCCCACAATTAGTAGCAGAAAGTATGCTTTCACTGACAACTATTGGTGGATTTCTTTACCAAATATTTCTTCCACAAATTGGCTCCTCACATAGGGGATACCGGCACTATTGTGGGATAACCTCTTCGGCCCTAGTGGTCAGTCTTAAATATAGTAGATTGTTGGAAAAAGCATTGCCTGGTTGACTGATGGGATGCCCCCAGCCAGACAGAACTACTGCTCTCGTCAAGGGCAGGTGCTTACACTTATTGTATAACCTGTGCTCACCCTTGGGTAGCTTGGCACTGAGCAGTCAGGCTCACTACAGAGGCAATGTGTAAAGAAAAGTCACAGCAGCCACACACAATAAATACACTGAGCTTCACAAAACAGACTCCACACTGGATGTTTGTAAAAACTTTTATATTGAACACATATTCGATCATTATAACATGACCATCATATACTTTTGGGCATAAAAGACAATTGGAAATATTACTAGCAGTACTGGGCTTACTCATATTGTTATGATTTCACTAGTATGCACACTATGGACAATTCCTACTCTAATTCACCCCATTTGAGAGAGAGCCCCCTTATGCAGTGCACAATATCAAGATTATTTACATAGACCACTTTTTAGCAGCACTGCAGGCCGAAGCCACACAGGAGGAACCCAATGTCAAAACATATTGTGCTTTTGGCACCAATCAATGTATATGGTGGTGCCGCTGGCCAGTGTTGTATATCACAGGCGGTCTGCTCATGAGCACTCACACACACTCACTCAGGACCACTATGCAGTGCGACAGGTATCAGCCAGTCCATACGGCACACTCTTATATACACATACTCACTCAGCACACTAATGCGGTTCCAGTGGTACCCAGCAGGTATATGGTTCACCCTCTGCAGACTCCGCGGCAGGTATATGGTTCACCCTCTGCAGACTCCATGGCCCAAGCCTCCCTCCCCCCTCAAGTTCATCCCTATTGTCCTATACCCCTGGAAGGAAGATAATCTGCCCCACCTCCCAGGCACTGGGCCACACACTGCTGAAGTCACACTTAGTCTGAGCCTTCAGGAAGCAGGTATGAACATGTAACAGTTTTAATTAGGAAGTAGACGTCAACAAGGGAGAGGTTAGCAGCCACCAGGGAAGTTCACCACAGATCTCAAAACACAACGGAGTCGCGCAGTCTGTCAACCCGCTACCAAACTGTCTAGGAATAATTTCTTCAAGCCAGTCAATCTCAGTTGTATGACATAACAACAATGGTAAATATGTTGCAAGCCTAAACCACGCATTATTTTATCACACATTTTTTTACAACGTGTATGTTTTTACAGCGGATGCCATTACCACGCATTTTTTTAAATTTAAAAACAATGTATTTGTGGGGGAGACCCCCCACACTCCCCAACGTACCGTAAATGCGTGGTAGAGACATCCGTTGTAAAAACATGCACGTTGTAAAAAATTGCGTTCTTAAAAATGCGTGGTTAAGTCACAACGTGGTAGAAACCTTGTTGTGAAGGCTGTTTCCCGTCAATCTCTCATGCTACTACCTGGCGCCAAGATGTCTTTGGGAGGGGCCAGGTGTGGAGAGGGCAGTTGGTCTGCTGTGATGAGGGTCAACAAGGGAACAACCGATGAGTGGGGAGTAACACAGGGGAGCCTCTCGGTAGGATGAGGTGCTCAATTGGTAGAAGATGATCTGGATCATGCCCAGGCGATCCTTGCACAGTGACTGGTGCATGTAGGGATGAGATGTACCTGGCACTTCAGATTTCAAACATGACTAGTTTCAAATTCCGCACCTCCCTGGTAAGGATGCTCAGTGACTGGTGCACGTCAAGTTGGGTTGTATCAGGCAATTCCCATCACACACACAGCAAAGAGTTTCAATTCCGCACCTCTCTGAAAATGAGGTAAAACGTCTGGTGCACAATAATACAGTCTGCACCACACCAGTCCGGTCACACACACAAACAGGCATAAGTTCAGCAGAGCCACATAAGGTTGAATAAGGCACTACTCCGGGTACACTCCCACCTCTGAGGGTCGCACGCTATGAATCGGACACCACACGCAATGTGCATGCAGTCGGCGTGTCACAGGAGAGAAACGCTTCACGATCGAGGAAATTGGTCATGCGGGGTCTCACAACCAGTGAGTCCTCCCACCACCACTAGACACTTATAAGTATTGCAGTCCCCACAGTACGGGAACAACATGCCTCAGATGCGGGCAAGATTTCTGGGGCTCTGCACTCGGCATTCCGGTCCACGCTCACACTACGCTACCAGTTTGGATTTAGTAGCAGAAGTGGGCCCTTGAGATGGCACAGCTTTCCAGACGTCACTGGTAGATGGTGTAGGTCCCTCGGGGAGATCTTTGATGTCTCTGAGATCTCCAGGAGAACAGGGGGGCTGCTGTTGGGCCCTTGGAGAGCAGACGTCAAAGCGCCACACTTCAGCAGGTCCTCAGCCCAGGCCGGTCTCTATTTGGACAGTTTTTCTCCATGTGCACAACAGAGTCCTCTGACAATGTGCACCACGCAGTCCGAGTTCTCTGGTCCCACGTCCCTACAAGCGTAACTCACCCTTTGTTGGAGGATGGCACCTATAGTTATATTATTGTATCTTTGAAGTTGGGGTTGGTTACGGGTTTTCCCTTTGAACCACAGATGTCTCTCCTAAGTTGTAGGCCTGTCTGCCATGGGGGTCAGACAGGGTCTTGTAATGCAGATCTTAATCTTTAGTGGGGCCATAATCCGGCCCCTAAAGGCTAAATGTCACAACCTCTATCTTCAGTCTATCCCATTCGGCCCTCAAATGGCACAGGTCTGTCGTTCCTGTGGGATGTTCACGTTGTATGGCTGTTGATTGGGGAATGCACAGATGTGCTCCCTCCCAACCCCTGGTGTCCACAGGAGCCAGACACCACAGTCCTGAAACTCTTGGAGTATAGAAATATCCATATTCTTTAAGTGGCATTTCTAAGCGAGTTTGCCAAAACCCCTTTTACCAATGGAAAGGGTTTGGCACTACGAATCCATTGATATGGAACATCATGCAACTGCTCCACTGCAATCCTCCAATCAGCGCAGTTTCTAGGTGTTTTGCCGCCCTAGGTGAGAATTGAAAAATGCTGCCCCCTCCCTTCTACTACCATCACTCTCTCTCCCTGTCATCCAAGGTTTTCAATATTAAGTAAATATTTAAACAGCATATTTTTGGGGTGAAAATTAATTGAAGCAGAGCTGAAGATGGCCTGGGAGCTCGGAACTGGAGCTCTGTGAGGACTGAGGCTGCTAGGGGACGGGGGCTCTAAGAGGGCTGGGACTGCTAGAGGATGAGAGTTGAAGGTGCCAAGGCTGCTAGTGGATGGGAGGTCTGAGAGAGCTGAAAACTCTGGGACCGGAGCTAAGAATGCCGAGGGCTCCAGGGATGGCCCTGGCTGCTAGGGTGTAGGGAGTTCTGGTACGATTGGAGCTGCTAGAGTGTGGGACCTTTAACAGCCAGGACAGGAGCTGTACAGACAAAAGGGGTTTCGTGAAGACCAGGACTGCTTGAGGACGGGAACTAAGAGGACGGGGCTGCAATGAGACATAGGCTCTGGGAGGACTGGGGGTGCAGCAGCTAGAGGAAGGGGTCTGTGAGAGGGCTGGTAGTAGCTCCGAGAGACTCCCCCGGGGCACTGGGTGGTTCAAGGGGCAGGGGGCTGCTAGAGGCAGCGAGCTCCAAGAAGGCCAGAGCCACTAGGCAATGGGAGGTCTGAGAACACAGGCTGGGTGGTAAGGAGAGAGTATCTGAATGTACTGTGTCTCTGCCTCCCGTGGGCTGAGATTTGAACTCTCACTGCTGCCTAAGCCCTGTTACGGTTTTGAGAGTGCTTGTTCTCTAAGGAACCGGTCCCTACCTTCAAGGCCCTACTGCCGAGATGATGGACAGAATGCAGAATAAATTAAAACATTCATCCCAGTCAGGAGATCTGGGTTAAATTTGACGTCCTTTTGCTCACCATGCCGCCCCAGTTAAGACCCACCCATATGCAAATCTGTCTTTCCCGCGTTAGGAACAGTCCAGCCCGAACTGCCAGGCCAGGTCCTCCCTGAACCAGAAACGTGAACCCTGGGACCGGTTTCAGGGTTTCACCCCTCATCAGCCAGGCTAGTTTGAATCCTGATCTGTGACTGGGGGTGAATGTTTGATTTGCTCAGCCTTCCATCCATCATCTGTTCTTTTTTCCAATTGTCACCCTAAGTGGGAAGGGTATGCCCAGACGTGGGTCGCATGCTCGCTACGCCACCAGATTCAAGCTAGCCTGGCTAATGAGGGGTGATGCCCCGAAGCAGGTCCCAGGATGCTTGTTTCTGGTCCAGGGAGGATCTGGCTGGTCAGTTCGGGCTGGACTGTTCCCCTGAGGTACAGGGTCAAGACTGATTTGCATGTGGCTGGTTCTAAAATGGAATGTCGTGGCATGCAAAAAAAACCAATGGATTTAACCCCTCTTCTGTTCTTTTTGCAGTCCTCAGATTAGGTGGCAAAGAGTGTGTGTACCTACAACATCCGAAGCCACATCCCAATGGTGTGCTTTCGCCCATCTCACTCCCTCCTCCTCAGCCCACCGACGGCCCAGATCACACAGAGCGCACTCCACCCGACGGGCGCTGTGCTTTTTGACAACACTACCCTATCTGAAACAACAGTAGGAAACAAAACCTGTATCTGTCTAAAACATGCTCGAGGCTCCTACATGAAAGGTTACAGTTAAAGTTCACTGACTCGAAAGGATTGGTGTTATTTTACAGATGATAAAGAATGTAATTACATATTACAGAACTTTATGTATTAATGTTGGAGGTAACTCTGGTTTTAATGTAGCAGGAGACCTGTACAGAACTGGAATTCTTTTACTAAAGAGAGTTACAGAACGAAGGGCACAATATTCCTTCTGTAAGAATGAGCAAAGGTTTTCTCGGCGACCAAAGTAAGCATTTCTGCTTCGTAAGGTGACAAAGGTAAATATTCTAGTCTGGAGTGTTGATAAAACATGTCATTTTAAGCATGTTTTGTGTTATCTGATAACTAAGGATGTGTGCATGAGGGCTGGGAGTTATGCTGAGGGCACTGTGGGTGTCTGTGTGTGTGGAATATACACACAGGAAAACAAAAAGAAAGAGGTAAATAAGTAAGAGGCTAACTGATGTGGTAACAGTCAGAGACACTCAGGAAAGGTATGGGATAGAAATGAAAGCCAGAGCACAGGCTAAGGAGGCAGGACATGGGGACAGATGGCCATGGATTACGGTAATGGCCTGTACGTAGGCATTCCAGCCTACGAAACTCGCCGTCTCCAGGCCATCCAGAACCAGGCAGCTCGTCTTGTTTTTCGTCTTCCTAAGTTTTCCCACATCACTCCTGTCCTTAAATCCCTTCACTGGCTCCCTGTTCACCTCAGATCTCACTTCAAACTTGTCTGCTTGGCCTTCCGGGCGCATGCCCGATCTGCTCCTCTCTTTATTAATTCTCTAATTTCCTCTCATGCCCCTTGTCGCTCTCTTCGCTCGTCTTCTCTTTCTCTTCTTCACGTTCCCCGTTTCCGCAAATCCCGCACCGGAGGCACCCGCTTCTCGGTGCGGGCTTCCCAGATCTGGAATTCTCTTCCCCTCTCGATTCGCTCTTTTCCCATCTTCTCACACTTTCGCAAAGCTCTCAAAACTTTTCTTTTTCTTCAGGCTTTTCCTGGCTAATTCCCCCCGGACCTCTTGGCAGACATGGTTGTGATCCTTAGCGCCAGGAAGCCGCTTGGCCGCAGTGCGCTCTTATAAATATTTGTTTCATTTCATTTCATTTCATTTCATTTCATTTCATTTCATGGTGGGCTGTAGTGAGGCGGTCGGAGGTGTGTGCGAGAACCCCTTCTGTAGCATACATTTATGGCAAATGCAACTAGAGGGCGCCAAATGTTATTCGATGAGAGATAGGATCAGACTTTTAAAATCTGACCTCTAACTTTGGGGAAAATAGGACGGTGACAATAAAATATTGACCAGGGGGTCCGTGTTTAGTTCTGGATTGTCGACACAGCTGTCTCTACTGCCATTGATAGTCATTCTTTAAAAAACCCATACTATAAGCTTCAGTCAGAGAAGTCTTTCTCTCAACTCATGCTATTGGCTGTTTGCTGTATCCTTTCCCCTCCTATGTCATGTTTGCTTGGCAATGCATAAGGGACTACGTCATATCTTTGAATCATGTCACATTGAATTATTTTTCTCCTAAATACATTGTATAAAAACATCAATAGTTTTTTCTTTGTTTTGCACTACTATAGGCTTTTTAAAAATACATTAGTGAGGTTTCAAAATGCAAGCCACACCCATTGGCTTTGCCAATGCTTGCTTTATTAAGTAGTGAGGGGCCTATCAGTGTCTCAAGGTAAGGCTTTGGCGGCGTGGATGATAGAGTGAAACTCTGCATTGCTGCTATGTAGTGTTCGCATCTCAGGAGGATCAGAGATTGTAGGGAAACGAGGGAGGCTGATAAAGGTTGTGTGAGTCAAAAGGGAAGAACTGAAGACTCGGCAGAAGAGAATAAAAGATGCTAACGAGGGGGGTAGTAATAGTGAAGGATTTGAACTTTAAAGAGAAGCTAGAATAATCCTTATCTGATTATGTGAATTAGACTCTCGCTCATTGTGGAGGGTGGGGGGCACTGAGAGAATGATGGGACTGACGGCAGGTTAGGATGAGTGCACAAAGAGGAGCTCAGTCAGTGAAAGTGAGATCTATCTTGCTGGGTCGAGAGCTGCTGTGAGGCTGAGAAGAATATTTCAGCAGGCGGAAGATGTCTGTGGTGCTGAGTTATCTCTTTCAGAAGTGAGTGGACTGATGATTAGATGGCATTAGTGCCCTCAGCGGCGAAGAGTGACTGGAGTGAAGAGTAAAGCCGTGGAGAGGGAGCAGGGGGGGGGGGGGCGGGTTGGCACAGTTATGAGACGGTTGCCTAAACTAAGCATCCGCTGTAAATATTACATCAAAATCACGACAATGACAAAGTTTGCCGCCTACTGTGTGCCTGAACTGCATGTTAGGAGTGCAGGAAAAGGCAGCCGGCCTTCCGGTCTCTTATTAAATGTCAGCTGGTCCAATACGGCAGATTTGAATACCCCTTTTGCCAATGAACATCACCCCCCACTCCCTGCACAGGCCCTTTCAGGTGCCAATATTTACAGCTGTTGGACAGCAGCGCGCACAGGCCAAGGCGCTGTGTCGGCCTTTGTACCGGCTGTAAGAGAGGCCAGGGCAGCGTACACCCTTCTGGGAACAGCTTGGCCCCTCTGGGCGGTGGGAAGAAGCATGCAGTGACAAGCTGCTCTGCCCCCAATCCCTTGACCCAGGGCCCACATTCATGCCCATCTCTTCCTCCAGGTGATAAATCACTGACTGTCTCATATGAACAGGGGGCGGTTCATCCCAGAACCCCATGCACTGGGGTCTGCTGCTGTGTCTCATTCTGGCACAAACGTCACTGGCCCCCAATTAAGCCTCTCATTTGAGCCATTCAAAGAAGGCGCTGCTTTGATTTACGCTCTCTTGGGCGAAGATCACACAAGCAGTCACGTCAAAAGTCAGAAATGTCTCTGTGACCCCAGAGCCTGTGGAGTCCTGGGCCAAACTCATGTTTTTTTGCCGCCCTCCCCCTTTTGCCGCCCTAGGCTGCCGCCTAGTCTTGCCTAATGGTAGAAACGGCCCTGCCTCCATTGCAGTGCAAGGTATTGTCAATCACTTCCCCATATTAACTTATGTGCAGAGCGGGGCGCGGCTAGCAGCCCAAGATCGAGGTCGCCTAAGCAATGTTATCGGGCCTGGGACGCCTAATCCGGCGAATATCCTCTGCCTCCAGCAGCCTTGATACCCAGTGGGTTAAAGTACTATAGCTGACCCCGAGGCTTTTGTAGCGAGGCCAAACATTGGGGTGTGGAGCACTGCTGGGGATCGTCCTGTGATCCAGGGCGGTCCTGGCGAGAGCAGGCCTGTGGCGGGGAGGGCGGGCCTTGCGGCAGAGTCCTTGCCTGGTACTTCGGGCGGAGCTGCGAACTCTTGTTGGGGCGTGCTCCTGCACTCAAGGTCCTGGACGGCGGCCTGCACCGGCCGAGAATGACACCACCTCTGTGGAACCAGCTGGTGACTGCAGGCTGCCTGCGGGTGATGGCTGGAACCCCCTCCTCACCTGTGCCTCCGGGGTCCAGAGGATTACAGTGGCAGGAGCGGCAGCCCTCACTGGAGCATCAGAGTTGTTCCTCCTCATCAGCCAGCAGAGAACTGTCACCGGGAGTTGGCCGAGAGCCCCGAGCTGGCCTGGCACCGTTGTAACCCAGGCCCAGGAAACGTGCCCGAGAAGCAGGCATGGCCACAGCCCCTGCATTGAAAGGAGTTCCTGACGGGCGTGATGAACCCCCCGCACTCCTCCCAGGGCACTGGGTGGTGCAGCGGCACCTCCCCACGTACTGTTCTGGCTCTCTGACCCCCTGCCACCCCTCCTCTCTCCAAGTGTAAGTGTCGGTTTTTGGGCTCCGGAGGGAAATGGGCCGTAGTTCACCACAGGGAGTGGAGCACTGAAGTGGCTTGCAGCTCCCCCCCTGCAAAGCGACCAGAGACTTTGGAGTGCCCCGCCTTGAGGAGTGCCGGTGACAGCGGGAGTGGGCCTCTGGACGGGGGGTGCACCTGTGGAGCCTTATCTGGTTGGAATCACATACCGCTCCTTGGCTGCGCACTCCGGCCTTCCGAGTGGCGTTCTATCTGGACTGGTTCTGGGGTTAGGCCTGCTTTGTGAGCTGGGAGACCTGTGACACCTGGACATATTGCTCCGACCCCCGCCTGCTTTCGCAGTAACGGTCTCATATAGTGAGCGGTGTGGTTGGATCCCCCCTCTTCTTCTTGCAGCTCATCACTGAGGATGGATCCTGGTGGCTTGCCCGGTTTTCCCCCACTGCCTAGCTGCGAATTCTAGCTTCGTAACTTGCCGGTGGCCCTGTGCCGGATCCCGGGCATGGAGACAGGTAGTCACGGCCTGAAAAGTCAGAATTGTGCCCCACTGCCAGACAGCAACATTCTATGGGGCCAGCGTCATTCTTTTGAGCATATCGACCCATGTGGAGTCCATAGGTGCGACAATATTTAAATTACAACTGTGCCAATGACAATGGGCAGAGGTAGGGTAAAGACAGCAGTGGGAGCCGGCAGGGCTGGATCTCGCTCGCCACCCTCAGAGCCCTCATCGGTGCAATCACGACTGAACGAGGATGGGGCTGTGAATCCCCCTCCCACTGATAAGCTGGACATGATATTGCAAGAAATCCGAGACTCAAGATCAGGAATTGCACAACAATTGGGCACCATATCAACGAAACTCAATCTGCTCAAAGGTTATCACAAAAAACTTGTGGAAAAAGTGAAAATATCTGAACAATTAATAACAATAATAGTACCGCAGGTGAAGGAACATGATGTACAAATACAAGATATGCGCCAGCAAATTGAATTCTTACAGGCCTGTGCTGATGATGTGGAAGGTTGGGCCCGACGCCATAACCTCAGGATAGTTGGGCTCCCTGAAGGTGCAGAGGGTCAACACCCCATGACATTCATAGAGGAATGGCTCAGAACCAGTGTGCCCCCACAGAATTATCTGCTCTTTTTACAGTGGAGTGGGCCCATCGTATTACCACATGCAAACCAATACCTGGTGCGAACCTGCCAGAATATTGAATTATAGAGACTGCGATCATGTTTTGCAATCAGCCCGAGACAATGGGCCCATCCAATTTGACAATACGAAAGTCTCAGTTTTTCAGGATTACACACTGACAGTCCAACGTAAGCGTTTATCGTTTATGGACGTCAAAGCCCAGGCTCAAGCTGCGGGCCTGGCGTTTGCTCTTTTATTCTCGGACAAGCTAAAGATTATTCACAACCAATGCTCCTGCTTTCTTTGATTCACCGGAGAGTGCATGGGAATGGCTGGACAGGAACTTTCCGGACACTGTGAGAACTGTGAGCCCTGCCACATCACAACCGAAATCACAGCGTCCTCCACGAATACGGAGGAAAGGACTCATTATACTTTCAATTGATACTGTCCCGTGGCCCGGCTCGTCTTGGGCTAGTCCACCCTTTGTAACTGGTATATACGTATACCGAGTAAGCGGCCTACCCCACAGGCAAGAAGACATTATTGTTGAATAGTGTATCATGTTGTTGTTTCGCACACAGTTTGGTCGATCGAAGTTTAGTCGTTTGACCCAGAATTGGGTTTATGTTATTATCTTTGAGCTGCCGTTGGTCTGTTTGCTGACATCCCGGGGGGCTGGGGGTGGGAGTGAGGGGGCAGGGGAGGAGTTATGTTCTTGATGTCATGTCAATAGCTAAGTCATACACTCTCATCTCCTGGAATATACGGGGGATGGGTTTGATTCACAAGAAGCATAAGATTGTGGCCCAGTTGCATCGCATTCAGGCTCAAATTCCATATTTACAAGAGACACACTTGGTTATTTCAGAGCTTAGCAAAGTACAAAGAAGATGGAGGGGTCAGTTGTATGGTACTGCATACTCTGCTTTCTCAAGGGGGGCGGCCATCTGGCTGCAGGAGGGGGTTCCTTTTTCCTTAAATGAAAGCAAGATAGATGATCAAGGGAGATATGTACTCTTGCAGGGGACGCTGGACGGTATGCAGGTGGTGTTTGGCTCCATATATGTGCCTAATACTGACAAGAACGCCTTTCTTTTCCGTTTGTCGCGGGCCCTCTCAGACTGGATGCAATATCCGCAGGTACTGGGGGGAGACTTTAATGCGGTATTTTACATACACTTGGACCACTCACACCCTCCATTGTCTAACGTAGCCGCCACAGTGCAGACCACTAACTTGGCTAGATGGGCTGAGGGTTGGGGGCTGCTGGATATATGGAGATTGCAACGCCTGAATACTCCTTTTACTCCTACCCACACTCCCTACATACTTGCCCTGAACATTTCCTTTGCACACCAGACTTGTTCCCCGGTGTTACACAAAGCACTTCCCTGGGGAAAATTATTACGGGCCATAATCGGAGCTCTTGCTTAAATTGGGTCAGACCCCAACACCAATCACTACATGACCCCTTCAACCCTTACAACTGGAAGACCCAGTGTTTAGGAATACATTAGCAAATACCATCACTACGTATTTCACTGAAAATTAAGGCACGGCCACAACCAGGTCTGTTGAATGGGAGTCCTTCAAGGTGACAATCCGGGGGGTCTCTATGGGGACGCTGGTCGGGCCAGATGGGAGTTGACCTGTGACATTATGGAACTGGAAGGGTTGTTGCAGGTGTTAGAGGTAGCAGCCCAGTCAGATGTTGAGAAAATGGCATATCTTCAAGAAGCTAAGATAAAATATGCGGAGCTGTGAGGACACCTGCGGGTGATAGATGTAAATCCATATACACTCGCACACATGTAGAAGCAGACAGGTCTGGCACATTACTAGCTCAATTGATTAGGCCATAACCCACTCTTACGCCAGTTCTGGCTGTCTATAACAGCTACCATAGGCTAATCACTGCCCAGGTGGAAATTAATAAAACATTTCACGATTATTACGCAGACTTTTATGCCACTCCCTCCCATGATATGCTAGGGGCTACGACAATATTCCTAGGATCCACAGAGCTCCTCACTATTACAGAAGCACATTGCAAAGACCTGGGGGCTCTACTGACCGCTGCTGAAATCTGCGGTGCAATAAAGGGACTTGCCCCGAATAAGACCCCTGGTTTGGATGGGCTTCCCATCAAGTTTTATTCCACCTTTGCAACACCCTTAATTCCCAAACTAATTCCCAAACCATTGCAACTGTACACTACTGCTCTAACAGAGGGAGCCTTGTCCCCCACAACCAGGGAAGCAATAGTGACTTCTTTATTAAAACCTGATAACTCCCCGACAGACCTTACAGCTTACTGGCCCCTGTCGATTCTTAATACAGAATATAAAATTCTCCGTAAGGTCCTAGCATTGAGGCTGCTTCCTTTACTACCCAAATTGATCCACACAGACCAATTGGATTTCATACCAAAATGTAGCACCTCATTAAACATCTGCCGTTTCTATGCCCTACTACACACTGCCCGGGCTGGTTCCCCCTGAGCGGGCTGCCTTTCATTGGATATCCATCAAGCATTTGTTTCCTTGAGCTGGCTGTACATGTTGGCAGCGTTAGCCAAATATGGGATCCCTCCAGGGTTTTGCAAATGGGTGGAGTTACTTTATTTTAGCCCCACGGCACGGGCAAAGACTGGAACCAACATCTCCCCAGCATATAATATTTTCTGTGGTACTCGTCAGGGTTGCCCCCTATCGCCCTTACTGTTCGTGCGTGCTTTAGAACCCCTGGGACAACGGTTATGCTGCGCAATGACACAACGTATGGCATCCTGATTGACCTTGTACGCCACTCTGTATCACTCTATGCAGATGATATGCTGTTATACTTTAGGGACCTGTATGTAGACATGACACCTATAGCCTTGTTGTTTGTGAAGTTTGGGGAAATATCTGGTCTTCACCTCAATACCTCAAAATCTGTCGCATATTCTTATTCTTTTTATGATATGTACACCTTATCCACCCTTCAATTTGGTCCAGCACAGTTCAGAGTGAAACCAATTACCTTCAAATACTTGGGTATTCATATCTACAGGACCGCCGCGGACACCATAGACGGTAAGGTGGTCCGAATACTTAACTCTCTAAAATCTCAAGTGGCGTTCTGGAACACCTTGCCCCTAATAACGACTGGCCGACTGGCCGTTTCTAAAATGGTTAAGCTCCCTAGACTTTTATATCAATTTGTGGACCTCCCCGTGGTTCTTCCAGCATGGATCTATAGAGCGCTTGACACATTATTAACTTCATTGCTATGGGGACATGGCCGACATAGATTAGCTCTTGCCAAAATGCAGTTGCCAAGCACCGAATGAGCCATGGGAGCACCACATTTTAAAGCCTATGCACAGTGGGGCAATTGCAGTGGTTGGCATATTGGCTGGCCGGCCATAACCTATTTGAAATTGGTTATTCCCTGGAGCGGTTAAAAAAGGGATCATTACAGACACTTCTGTGCCCCGGTGCGGGACGGGTAACGGACCCCCCTTTCCTATTACACATAGCACTTCATTATTGGAAGGTGGCACTGAAATATACCAACACACCCATGCCTTATGCCCCAAAAGTTCCACTGTGCGGCCTGCCCACATTACGGGGAGTACTATCGATTTCCAGATAACGGAGCTGGGTGGAGTCCGGAGTTGAAACGGGAGATGATTTATTCCTAGATGGGAACTTAATGCCTCATGAGGAATTTATACAAACTAATGTGGCTCCAAGCACTCTGTTTTTAAGTCATGCCGCAATTACGCAATACGTATGCCGGCATTGGCTGGTGGACCAGAGGGAGTCCCCTACTTTACAGTTGTTGCAGGCCCTGCACATGAGGGACCATGGTGGCCATTTGGTTAAATGGCTATATCGTGGATTGCGGTCACATCTGGGCATATCTCTGTTGCCCCTTTGACAGAAGCGGGAAACTGCGATAGCCAGGGAGTTCACTGAGAGAGAAAGGGTTCAGATCCTTGAACATCCTAGACGCTTTTCCCGTAATGCCCGACTTAAGACTATCCAACTGTTAATACTACATAGGGCGCACCTTACGCCTCAGAAGATGCGACACATATACCCGACTGCCTCATCGGAATGTCCTAGGTGATACCTCCCCGATACAGATTTCCTTCACATGTTATGGGCTTGTCCCTCCCTTAAAGATTTCTGGATAGAGGTCACACAGGGCCTCACACAAATTACGGAATGCTCCACATGAGCTACTGTTGAAGCCTGTCTCTTGTGTCTCCTCCCCTCCCAAAAAAGGCGGGTGTACTACGCCGCTTTACGGGTCTCCCCTTGATGTTGGCCAAGAGACTAATCATGTAGCGGTTGAAGTCACACACAGCACTACTTGGGGAGTAAATGGCGAGAGGAAGTCATAAAATTGGTTACTGCTGAGAGAAAAGCGCTGCAGCGCGAAGAGTATAGAGGGCTGAGGAAAAAGCTGATATCGATGGAATAGGCTGAACTATTAGAACATTTCAAAATACATTCTACAATTGCTTCCAGTGACTGATGGACTACTGGGGACCTCTTGTCTCGTTTCCATCCTCCCCGCCCCTCCCTCCTCCTTCCCTCCCTCCCCCGACTCGATGTCCTGGGTACTCTGGTCAGAATTCCCGATGCGGATGCATATTAAAACGGACATTCAGTTTGCAACAGCACTGTTCTTTTTTATATCCAGTTTTTATTGAGATTCTTATTATTTGAAGTGGTGGTGGTTGGGGGAAAATACTGGAGCTTAAAATGTATTCATGTAAGGTTTACATCCTGTTTTTTTCAACAATGTAGCAAATATGTGACACATACATGTGAACATTTGCGATTCTCCTATCAACATGACCAGAGAATCTGGATTTCATTAAAAACACGGAGGCTAACATTATGCATGAATCATTTCATTATAATCCCTGTATGTTATCTGCTAACTAATGTATTGTTATGAAAATATTATGCGTACATGTATGAAACTGAAAAACTCAATAAAAAAAAAATATGTGCAGACCAGGCCTCATAGGTAGTGAAAACACGCATAGGTATTCCTCATTACCTGGGCGCTCATACACTATATTGCACCCTGACCTTCGATGGAAGGAGTGACACATAGTTCTCAGCACGAGTGGTGCAAGTCCCCCCGCCTGGGTCTTCACAGCAGACTTGACATGGGTTTAACCAATATGTGTGTCTGTGCGCACGCACTACCCTGCGTTAGCAGGTGGCACACAGTCACGGGCACCATAGTTGTGGGTGTGAACTCACAGCAGCCTACACTGGCAACCTTCTCATGAGTTTACTCATGATAGATACTATTGCAAACCCACCAGTCTGCAATGACAGATCGGCCTGTGTTTCAGAACATGGAATCAACGCCATTTCCCAATACGTATAGGAAGGGCGCACGCACTTTCACACGGCAAGGACGGGCAAGGCATATGGCTTACCTAAGGCTCGGGCACATCTGGTGCCAGTGCACACACATCACCTAGCTCCCAGCCGGACAGGGGCGGACCCTCTCATGGGTACAGTTGCGCACTTCCAGCCCACGACGGCGGACCAGGCACCTTGCCACTAGCACCATGGATACAGGTGAGCAGACACAGGCCTGCACCAGCAGGCCTGACACGGAGGTTAGAACACTGGCATTGCAGGTATACATTCATCAGCCCTCTATGGCAGGCCAGGCACCTATCCACTGTGCCATTGGTGTTGGGTGCATCGTCCAGCCTGCCATGTCCGGTGGGACATTTATCCAAAACATACGTCAGCATCAGCATGAGGGCTGGTGGACACACCTCAGTCTTCATTGGCAGACCAACCCATGTTCCGGAACAGCGTGTCAGCGCCTCTTCCCAACCTGTGCAGGACCGGCTCTCGGGTGGTGCAATCGGTTGCACCGCACCGGGCGCTGACTTTGAGGGGGGCGCTGTGATTTCAAGTACACTATGGTTTTAAAAGCACCTGCTGCAGTGTTCCTTGCCAACAGCAATTTTCAGGCAACCATAAATATGTCAAGATAACTGGTAAATAATGGCCCTGCTACAGAGAGATCGGAGTTTTGTCTAGTGGAAGTTTTGACTCGTTGTAAAGTAGCGCAGAAGGTTAAAATGCCTGCTGCAAGCATGTGTACTATGCAGATCACATAGTGCATATAATGTAAATAGGTCAGTGACTTATAGTTTATAAGTTTTAAATCCTAATATAGAACAGTGAGCTATTAACTATCATCAAAGAGCTGCATGCAAACTGCAAGGTATAGATTAGAGTGTATGATTTTTTTCTACCAGTCTTTCATTATCCTAATGTTGCAAAGAGGGTTCACTTGGATAAAAATAAATTCTGAGTTTGTGCTACTCCAGACCAAGCACTCTTAAACAATACTGCCTACCAGTATGGATAACTTGTGACTCCAACACCTTGTGTGGTGTTGGGTTCAAATCAGGCCTACATACTCTGCTAAACTCTCGGACACCTTAGCATAGAAGTTGGCACGGACACTGGAAAATGCAAAAGACAAGTTTATTAAGACCCCATGGGGTGGTGGTACATTCCTACAGCACCCTTCGGCAATGTAAGAAGTAGCACCCCGAACATCGGTGTGCGACCTCTTTTATACAATTTAATAGCAATAAAAAGGTAGGCGGTTACAAGCTACACACTTTAGGTACATATAAGGTAATCTTTGGAACACAGCCAACGTGTGGGAGGAGTTTAGTAGTACTGGTCAGTTTGTGCTAACATTCCTAAAGAGTGACTAGTTAATGCATAGTGCGCATGTGCGCTTGACCAGTACTAAAAATAGCCTGTTGCTGGGCAAAGTAGATGACCATGGGTATCGAGAAAGGACGAAAGGGCACACTGACCACGAGGCAGTGTGTTCATAGAAAATGGTAGTCAGAAGGATTCAAAATGGCTTCCATACATGTTGGTCAAGTTAATGAAAAGACCGTGTAGCTGTGCTAAACGCTAACTCAGGAGCTGCCAAAACACGACAGACGGCCCTTTTAGCGTTTAGCTAAAGCTACCTCATAGTGGACATAATCCGGATACTCATCATCAATGTCGATGGCCATTATTTTCATCACTTCATCATTGACCAGTCTCTCTTGCTTAAAAATAGCTTGCTTGGATGGGATACAGGTTGTAATGCATACAGTACATATTGTCGGGCCACATTGAATACATAGGCAAAGGGAAAACAATACTCCAATAAACATACATAGAATAGTCAATAATTTCCAACCCCAAGTACTAAGTAGGGTCCAGAACCAACCAGAAAAAGTCCAAGTCCCATTTCCTGGGTGGATCTCAGCAGCTATCTTGTGTAATTTCGTAATCGAATCATATACAGAAGGTGAGTTATCAGGTACGTACACACAACAACTACTACCGATAATGCGGCATGCTCCACCACGATCAGCTAGCATAACATCTAGAACCATCCGGTTCTGGAGCGTCACAATTTTGGTAATCTGTAGTTCCTCAGTGATATTCCCTAAAGCAAAGGCAGTTTCATTAGCGACAGCTTCCACCACACGTGTAAGCCGCCTTATCTTTCTGCTATTTAGTGCAGCTCCTACAAATGAAAATAAACCCAAATTGAAATCTACATATTGCTGTAAAGTGGTAT
Organism: Lissotriton helveticus; assembly: GCF_964261635.1. Classification (NCBI taxonomy): domain Eukaryota; kingdom Metazoa; phylum Chordata; class Amphibia; order Caudata; family Salamandridae; genus Lissotriton; species Lissotriton helveticus. The sequence goes on along the minus strand of NC_136072.1, from coordinate 832,651,959 downwards.
CAGTTTGATCTATTTCATCCAGATTCAATGTTCTCTTAACTCTATTCAGGACAAAATCGTGGTACAGAACGTAATCATTGTGATACATAGGAGGAGCAATGAATACAGGTGGTAGTACAAAAGCTATGTAACATGTTCCTAACCATCCCAGGGGCAAACGATGATATCCCTTGTTTCCACAAATGAAATACGTGTTACGTGAGGCTACAAATGCAATTCCAGTTGGTGTGTCAAAGGTAAGTGTAATATTACATTCACTGCGGCCTACAGGGATTGTACCTTTATTTCTAATACACAGATCTGCTTTTGTATCAATGACCGTTATCACATGTAAGTTCGTTACATTTATAAGTCTTTGATTCGTATAAACACGTGGTGCAGAAGCATTGTCCGGACGGTATTCTTCCCACTCGAATTTAGTTCCTTCAGCTTGTGGATAACCATCTTTGTCATTGTAGCATATTTTATTCAATCGAAAGAGTAGTCCACCTTTCGTTGGCCATCGTAAAGTGAAAAGAAGAGTGTACCAAGCATGACAAGAACCATTATGAGAAAACGGGAGAGGTATGAGTGGAGTTCCTCCCCTCTTCTGATGTCCGGGCAACATGCCACATACCCAACAGTTTGAAGTATTGGTCATATTGTGAGTGTGATGCAAAATCTGAATAAAACTGTTATTCAAATAGGTCTGCCTATGTCTCTCTTCATGATAGGGCAAAGTAAAATGAAAATGTTCAGATGGGATTGGAGTGGTGGGCAGTAAATGTTCTCGTGCAGGAAACAATAGTTCTATAGTCCAAGCTATTACTGCAACCACCACTATAGTCAGGACAAACAAAGCAGCACCAAGAATTCTCCCTTTTCGTGTCGAAGAAGATGCCATAGTTCACAAAACAATGTTTCTCAAAAGCAACACTAGACGGAAAATTAAAAAAAACCCGACGGTTCTAGACTGAGGCTGCCGTTGGTTTGTTCTCCGAGATTCAAGACGGGTGTCGCTACACTGGACAGAACTGATCCCCCCCCCCTTGATATTCCCGGCTTCCGTTTCACAAACCTCAGCGTGGTCACCAACCAGTTCAAAAAACAAAATTGCAAAAAGGAATTATTTTCTAGGACGTAGATTGTACTTCACTCCATCAGAAACAGTGTGGTCCGGGAAGGCTCCCTCCAGTTCGTTAGATTTCACAGCTGGGCTTTTCTCTGCATCCAGAATCTTTCTATAGTCAGACAGCACTGCAGGGCTCACCAGATCCGGGGAAACACGATGACAATGACTGGAATGAATCCACCGCTTCTTATTGGTGAGTCGCACCGCCGTCCGCGTTGCCAGCAGTACTTGCTCAGGGCCACGCCACCTCGGTTCCAAGCTGCTGGATCTCTCAAAGACACGGACCATCACGTGGTCCCCGGGATGAAGGTTGTGGGCCTCACCCGTGGAGTTATCAGGGAGCGCTTCTCGAACCTGTTGATGAATAGAAAGCAAATCATTTGTTAATCGTGCCAAATAATCGTTCATCATTATACAAGGCACATCATGTATCAAACGAGGTTTAGGAACCCCCCAAATATTCATCGGCCTACCAAACACCACTTCATAGGGTGTGAGGCCAGATCGGGAATGTGGCACTGATCGAATAGACAGTAATGCCATAGGCAAAGCGTCCGGCCATTTCAAAGATGTGGATGCCACGATCTTTGCTAGCTTCAGCTTCAGAGTCGCGTTATACCTTTCCACCAAACCTGCTGATTGCGGGTGAAAGACAGCATGGAATCGTTGCTTGATTCCTAATCCTTTCAGGACATACTCCACAACTTTTCCAATAAAATGAGGACCATTGTCATTCCACATAAATTTACAGACACCATAGCGCGGGAAGTACTCCTTGAGTAACACCTTAGCCGTTGTCAATGCTGTATTGTCTATCGTAGGGTAAGCCTCAATCCATTTACTGAAGGCACACACCACCACTAAGACATACTTGAGGTTATTACAGCGTTCCAGCTGGATGTAATCCATTTGCAGTACTTCGAATGGTGCAGTAGGTGGAACAAACCCTCCTTTAGGAGTAGGAGTTCCTTGTCCAGGATTGTGCTGTAAACATATCAGACAGGTCTGTACTACTCTCTTAGCAGTACTAGCAATTTCAGGATTTTCCCAAACCCTTGTAAGCAGTTTAGTAATTGCAAGAGCTCCAATATGTGCCAACCCATGCGTCATTTGCACCATTGGTTGTAAATAAGCCATTGGTAATTTCCATTTCTCCATATCTTTATTACGCCAACAGCCCTCATCATCCAAAACTCCTTCAGCGACCCATTTCACAAGCTCTGCTTCAGATGCCGACCTCTGTATGTCTAATACTTCTTCTCTAGCATCATGCCACCGTTCAGCCTGTGACTTCACCACGTACATGGTGGAGTAATTTTGTAACATGGCGGTCTCTCTCGCAATGCGATCTGCGAAAGCATTGCCTTGTCCTATTTTGTCTGTCACCTTCTTGTGTGCACTACACTTGACAATTGCTACTTTCCTCGGACATAATAGTGCATTCAGGAGATCGCGTACCAATTCTCCATGCATGATGTGCACTCCATGTGAGGTCAAGAATCCTCGTTCCTTCCAGAGTAGGCCAAAATCATGCACTACTCCAAAAGCGTAACGACTATCTGTGTAGATGTTTACACATAAACCAGCACTTAACTCACATGCTTTCGTTAAGGCTATCAATTCAGCTGCTTGGGCCGATTTCTGGGGTATTCGTGCTGTTTCTATCACTGTTTTAAGTGTCGTGATCGCATAAGCTGCTGAAGTCGTGCCATCTGGTAACCTCACACATGACCCATCAACCCACAGTTCCCCATCTACATCTGCAAATGGCGTATCCTGTAAGTCAATACGACCCTTTGTCTGTTCCTCAGTTAGAAAAACACAGTCATGTTGTTCTTCTTCCTGGGTTTCAGCAACAGGATCCGGCAATAAAGTCGCAGGGTTCAGTGTCGCACATCGTTTAAGTGTGATGTGTGGCGCCAACAACGTTAGTTCATATCCTGTTAAGCGAGCGCTTGTTAGATGTTGTGTTTTCGTCTGATTCAACAATGCATCTACTGCATGGGGAACTAACACCAACAATTTGTGTGACAACACTATTCCCTCACTTTGTCGTATAGCTACTGCTGTTGCTGCAACTGCCCGAAAACATCCAGGCAATCCTCGAGCCACAGGGTCAAGTACCGCCGAGAAGTACGCACAAGGTCTCTGTTTATCTCCGTGGGTCTGCACTAGGACTGATAATGCGCACCCATCCTTCTCCTGCACATATAATGTAAAAATCTTTGTGTAATCAGGTGTACCTAACACTGGTGCAGAACAGAGAGCCTGTCTCAATTGTTCAAAAGCATTCTGACATTCATCTGTCCATTCAATGGGAATCGGTGTATCTTTGGACAGCAATGCTAACAAAGGCTTAACAATGTGTGAAAAACCCAATATCCATTGCCTACAGAATGAAGTCAGACCTACGAAGGCACGAACATCCTTCTGTGTGCAGGGGACTGGTGTATCTAGAACTGCTTGAATTCGATCTGGTGTCAATGCACGGCCCTCCTTAGACAAAAGATGACCGAGGTAGGTCACCTTTGGTCTACAGTATTGCAACTTTTTCTTCGAAACCTTGTGATTATGTTTTGCTAGGAAGGAAAGCAAGGAAAAAGTACTCTTCTCACATTGTTCTTGCGTGTCTGCTGCAAGTAAGATATCGTCCACATACTGAATAAGAGCCACTCCATCTTGTAATTCAAAGGAATCAAGCTGCCTTTTCAAAGCCTGACTATAGATGCTAGGACTTTCTGTATAGCCTTGAGGAACTCGACAGAATCTGTACGATTTATTATTTAATGTAAAACCAAAGAGATATCGACTGTCAGGATGTACAGGAATCGAGAAGAAGGCATTCTTCAAATCGATGACTGTAAAAATAGTTGCCGTCGGTGGAACCAACGTAAGCAGAGTGGTGATGTCAGACACCACCGGGTACTGAGGCACTACTATCTTGTTAATTTCCCTCAAATCAAGGATAAAACGATAAACCCTCACATCAGTATCTCTTTTAAGGATTGGTAGAATTGGGCTGTTGCAAACATTATAGGGAACTTCCTCAACTACTCCTGCCAAAATCAGATCATTCACAATGTGTATCAAAGCAAGTTCACCTTCTCTCGAAATTTTGTATTGTGGGACACGTGGCAGAGATACTCCCTCCTGTACAGTGATACGTACTGGGGGAATATTCATTTGCCCTACATCAGTATCAGAAGTGGCCCACAAAGTTTTCGGTAGGGAAGCTAATACTTCAGATTCATGGAGAAAACATACATGCTCAATTTCTGGATAATTTTCGTTCAATACAACTCGCACTCCTTCCGGGGCACAGCGAATAGTAGCTCGAAAATGTTTCAACATATCGAGTCCCATAATATTATCTGGTGTATTTGGGGACAGCCAAAAGGGACAGGGGGCAGCAAATGTATCAACATAAAATGCAACGGGTTGAGACAGTGGGCTAGAAGTAGGTGTTCCATCGAACCCTATAGCTGTAATTACCTCGCCAGACAGGGGAGCCCTTGGAACCAAGTGTTTGGACAAAGCGCTACGAGTAGCTCCTGTATCGACCAGAAATTGATCAGTGGAACCCAAAACATGTGCTTCTATATACAGACCCCTTTGATCAACTGGTACCTCAACCGATTCCACACCCCATCCTACGCAATCCTATGCATAATGCTCATCGCGTGGCTCAGCAGAACCACCTTCATTGATCTGATACTGATTGCGATTATCAAACGTATTATAATCTGTCCGACCACGGCCCCTTGCTCCATATCCTCCACGATCATTCGTTCCATAACCTCCGCGATCATTTGTTCCATAACCTCCGCGATCATTTGCTCCCCATCCTCTCGATCCTCCATAATTACCCCTAGGCCGTCCACTTCCTCGTCCCCTCAATGTACACTGCTCTCGAAACACCGGACAATCTGCAATCCAATGCCCAAACTGTTTACAGTATGCACACTGATTTACAGATATGTCGGAACGGGGAGGAGGAGCATTATTATACGATCCTCGTCCCCCTCGAGTGTTTCCCCTCGTAGCCTGAACCTGAGCCAACAATACCTTCGTCTTCAAATCCTTCGCTTTCTTGTCGCTACTTTCCTTTGCCTCCAATTCCTGTCGTTCATAATATTGAGCCATAGTCAATAAAGAAGCAGGGGTTGCCGTGGTCCACGAACTTTCACTCGTTTTTAATCGTTTTGCAATCTCCGGTAGGAGATTAGCCACATACTTGTCAACGAATAAGTTCCTGCCTGTATCCTCTGTTAATGATTGCCCACTGTAATCATGGAAAGCTTCCTCGAAGCGAGAAAAGAAATCTGAAACCGATTCATCCGTTTTCTGTTTACAAGAGGCTAATACGGTCCAGTCAATCTTTTTAGCGGGAACAAGCGTTTTCAATTTATTTAATATAGCACCTGGAAGATCCAATATTAGTTGACAAGGCTTGCATGCTGGTTCTCTATCTAAATCAGCTCGGACTAAATCTTTCCAACTCGCCCCGAGAGTCGTATGATCATCACATTTACGAATCGCTCTCCACATATCAGGGGGCAATATTAGCCCAAAGAACAGGTCAATATCGACTAACGTCATGATACACGAGGAAATTGCACTTTCGACACTTTCATAGAAAGCCGCTGGATTTTTACGGGGATCAGGCAAAGCATTTTTAAGCGCCATAACATCTGCTCTATTCCATGGCGTATAAACCCAATTATATATGAAATAACCCTTCGCATCTTTAGATGTTTTATCATCATCTGTGCCATCCCCTTTATGGGGGACATACAAAGGCGCAGCTTCACGCATAGGTCTAACATTAATCGCAGCGATCTTATCTGTTCCAAAGATGGAGCATTCTTTGGATATCTCCGTCGATCCGGACGCAGGCGGACCCTTTGACTTTTCCAACTCCTGTAGCTGTGTCGCCTCATTCCGTAGCTGAACCAAGCGTTTGAAAAATTCATCCGCATCTGAAAGAACAAAAAGACCTTTACGAAAATTATCACGACCCTTGGATATATCCTTCGGTTCTAGCTCTGTGGAATACTTCCTAAATCGTTCAACAACTTCATCACCAAAATGATCTAAAAAATATAACCGTTCCCTATCAGACCATCCTTCCATTTGCTTACTAACGTCAGAAACAGTCACGGAATTAATATTTAACTTTCGTGCAACCGAACGCAACTCCGCAGTTCGTTCCGCCGATAACCTCGTACGCTGGGCATTCTGATCGTCCTCATCCGAGTCCTGGTTCGGAGCCGTAGGTGCAACATACGGTGGTGGACAGCGATCTAGTAACGAAAAATCATCTGTTTCATTAGTAAGGACCGGATAAAGAGGACGACGGATGGGAAACTGACCATTAACCTGCAAATTATGTTCTCGAGTCTCCCTCTCTTTCTTTTCCTGTAACTCTTTTTCCTGTAGCTGTAAAGCTTTATCACGTGCAGCCTTCCGCTGCACCTTCTCCGCCAAGGCTTCCTCACGTTTCACTCGTTCACGCGCCTCTTTCTCCCACATTCGCACACAATCAAACATATCTTGTCTAGACCTTCGCTGAAACAAACACTGCTCTACATTTTGAACCTTTCGAAGGTCGAATGACCCATGTAGTGGCCACTGCAACTCGCGATCGGTTTTAGTATACTTATGCCATAACGTACTATACATTATTGGCGGAATACCAAATTTCACATACATCTCACGATTTGGAGTCCCCTCTGGGGGAGCCGGCTGTGATTCATTTAATCGATAATTGGTACCATTGTCAAAACAGCACATTCCTCGGAGTGCGCTGAAAACAGGCATGTTCAAAAGTAACACGAGAACGTGATACTACGCCAAATGGCACTTAATGTGCTTCATACACGGTGTGCCGTTCAAATCCAATAATCAGAGAAATATCCCTACATGCCTGCCTATGTGAGGTGCACTCCACATATTCAAATTCAAATTCAAAGATTCAAACGTTAGCTAACTTCAAACAAATTCAAATTCAAATTCAAAATTCAAAAAGCCATAGCAAGTGTCAGTAGACTACCTCACCAGTCAAAAGCTTACCGACTATCTTCAAACGTCCAAGGTCCAACTGCCAAGTTCTGTAATCGAATCAGCCAAAACGGCACATCACGACAATCCAAGATCAGAATCTCAGTCGGAGACCGGCGCCGCCTGGAAGGTCAGATCAGAAGGAAAGGAAGAAACACCGTGGGTGCCAAGACACGGGTCACTCAATGGCAGCGATCGCGTCCATGGCGAGTTTCCAAACCTTCGTCTCGACCTCTCCTTCGGACATCCGAGTCGCCGATGAGTCCCTTCGTGGTCGCCAATTTGTGGTGTTGGGTTCAAATCAGGCCTACATACTCTGCTAAACTCTCGGACACCTTAGCATAGAAGTTGGCACGGACACTGGAAAATGCAAAAGACAAGTTTATTAAGACCCCATGGGGTGGTGGTACATTCCTACAGCACCCTTCGGCAATGTAAGAAGTAGCACCCCGAACATCGGTGTGCGACCTCTTTTATACAATTTAATAGCAATAAAAAGGTAGGCGGTTTCAAGCTACACACTTTAGGTACATATAAGGTAATCTTTGGAACACAGCCAACGTGTGGGAGGAGTTTAGTAGTACTGGTCAGTTTGTGCTAACATTCCTAAAGAGTGAGTAGTTAATGCATAGTGCGCATGTGCGCTTGACCAGTACTAAAAATAGCCTGTTGCTGGGCAAAGTAGATGACCATGGGTATCGAGAAAGGACGAAAGGGCACACTGACCACGAGGCAGTGTGTTCATAGAAAATGGTAGTCAGAAGGATTCAAAATGGCTTCCATACATGTTGGTCAAGTTAATGAAAAGACCGTGTAGCTGTGCTAAACGCTAACTCAGGAGCTGCCAAAACACGACACTTGTAGTCTTCTGTCTGATGCAACATTTTCGATACACTGATTTACAAACTTAGATTGATTGTCTCTGTGTAATGTGTATGTGATGTAGAGTGCTCTGACACCTTACACTGGTATGAGAGGCACTATAAAAAAGAGAAATGCATGAGAGAGAGAGTGGTTATGGAGACTTGAGGGATATTGTTGGTGAGTGGTAGTGAGGGAATCTGTAGAGAAGAAGGTCATTGCAGGTGCCAACAAACATTGTCGCACCGGGTGCCGCCAGCGCCAAAGCTGGCCCTGAACCTGTGTAGGAAGGCGCGCACACTTCCCCACAACTTTGACAGTGAGGTTGTGCAAAAGGCCCTGATGCCACTCCAGAGGTTCGGTAACTCCCCAGGAGTATCCATGGGAGAGCCAAACTCTAAGACAGGGGAAGCCCCATTGGGGGGTTCCTCACTACCCAGGCAGGGAACATTCATATGTGCCCGCCAGGCCTTCAGCTTACCACTCCGCCTGGCAGGGCTTCCCTAGGGGATGCCCTCATGATATGGGATGACCGACTATGGGTTGGCTGAGGTGTAAGTGATGCCAACTTAGGCAGGGGCGCAATGGCACTCCGCAGCCCTGCCATGGCAGACCCGTTATAGGGTTGATAGCTATCCGGTATGTGGCACACTCAGTGCTGCGTCCCACTAAAGCCAGTGCCATACCCGCCCCCAGGTGTGTGGTGTACCTATTTACAGTGTGACAGAGATACAGCACCAAAACCACATCTTATCCGCACCCCCAGCCCAATGTGGCCAAGGTAGGCGTGTGCACCGTCCCCTCTGCCGTACAGGGGAAAGGTGCCCAGTTTCCTAAGGTTATGCAGAGAGAGTTGGCAAAGACTCAGAGAAAAAAAGCTAAAGGTTTTTGGATAATTTCCCCTAAGGAGGCCATGTCCAACATAGATCTTCCTACTGCCTACATGGCCAAGGTTGTATGGCAGTGAAAATGGCAGACGGAAAATCTCAAAGAAAATTCGAAATCTGACAGTATTTACTAAGCAGGACAATTTCTGCATTTATTTATTAGATCATCTGGTGCTAGTGAGCTAAGCCCTCTGTTCCTCTGTCTATCTCCTGAATCACCTAAGGACCAGAGCACCCTGGTTTTGTGGCCCTAAATTATTCTAGACCAAGTTGGGTACAGGAGTCCAACCTCCCAGTCATCCAGGCCTGGGATGACAGTCTGTATCCCTTTGTGCTTCCCACAGGGAGTCGAGGCACTAGGTAACAGTGGACAGGTATCCCTCCATCCATTCTCCTAGTCAGCCCAGGCCCAAAGTAACAGACTGTATACATCACTAGGCCACCCAGGCCCAAGGTGACAGACTCCATACCTTTGTCAATCACGTCAGTCCATGCCCAAAGTGACTGACAGACTGTATACTGTGTACATCCCCAAGTGGGTCCAAGCATTGGGTGGCAGGCGGTATCCCTCTGTCCATTCCCAGAGTCACTCCAGACCCATGGTTACAGACTGCATCATAGTGCCCATTCCAAAGTGTGCCCAAGCACTTTCCGGCAGGTGGTATTCCCTTTTCCATTCTCCAAGTCAGTCCAGGCCCTCGGTGACAGACTGCATCCCTGTGTCCACCACCAATCTGCCCAGCCCTCTCAGCTAGCAATAAACTGAATCCGTCCATCCGTCCACCAATCCATCCTCCCGGTCGGTCCAGGCCCTCGGTGACAGACTGCATCCCTCTGCCCATGCGCGGGGCCTCTCCGAGGTCACTGGCTCTGTGCCTTTGCTTCCAGTATTCCTTTCTGGCGGGATGTCATTTCTGCCTCGGCGCCCCCGCTGGTCTTTGATACTTGATTGGGGCGCATAAGATTGAAGTTTACCTCATATCCTCTAAGGACAGCCTGGGAAATGCGCCTAAGGGACGGGCATACCCGGAAGCGCGGGGCTGGCAGCCAGTAAAAGTGTCGATTCCCCCAGAGAGCATAACTCAGCCTTTTAAAATTAATTCTTTCTGTCAGGTTCCCATCAGATCAAGAACTCTGGAGGTGAGAGAGTAAATGATGAGGGTCTCTGCGGCGAATTACCACTCGGAGTGATGTAGGCGAGAGAACAGTCTAGTGACAGGGAGCAAACCAAAGAGACGGGGGTAGGGGAAGGAGATGGAGATGTGAGCAAAGAAATTGTTTGAGCGGGCGGAGATATAAGAACGCAGGGAAGGATAATGAGGGTCGGGAGTGTTTTAAATGGGCCGGTACTGTCCGGTACGGAGTATCGGCACTTTTTTTTTAATTTTGAGATGGGGAGTACCGGCACTTTTAATTGGAGAGTACCTGCACTTCTCAGAAACAAGCTGTTTTTTTCCCATTTCAAGCACTGGGGACGGCGATAAAGACCAAACCAAAGAGAGAAGGAAAAGAGGCATGAGGCAAAGTGAATGACATAGGATCGTTAGAAAATACAATTGGGAGAGAAAAACGCGAGGCGGCGAATGGAGATGCAGGAAGCAATGGATTGACAAAAGAGTGGAGAGGCTAGGACGGCATAAATGGAGAACAAAAAAAACAATGGGAAGAAGTATACGTGAAATGGAGTAGTGATTAGCAGAGACAGGAAGGTTGTAGAATAACAACAGGTGAGATAATCCAGTTTTAATGCGCCTAATACAGATCACAGGTTCGAAATCTGGCACTATTAGCTGAGCTTTATATTGTTTGGCATTTATATTTGATTCAAAATGTGACCTTTCAATTCGGTAAAAGCAAAATCTGTTACAATGCGCTGAACTCACAGTGCGCTGGCAGAGAGCACTATATGAAGAATATCCATAAAAGTACATAAAAATTCAGCTCTATAATCCGGGTTAGATTGGGATTAGAAATCGGCCCGGGCACGCAAAAAAAAGTGGCCCACATTTGCATATTGCCTTTCCTCAAAACACTTTCAGCGAAGTTTTGTAAACACCTGAAAACAAGTGAGGCCACTTCTGCTCAGGCCCCCTGCCCCTGCTCATTGCCCGAGTGCCAGCTTTACCAATCCGACCCTGTAATGGTCTAGCAATTTATCAGAAAGCAAAAGCCCCCGTGTGCCTAGGTATGAGACTGCCTTGTGTGGGAAACATCCTTTACAACTCAACTTTTACCACGCAGTGCCTTTACGACGCAACTTTTACAACGCAAACCATTACAATGCATTGCGCTGGGGGGCGCTCTAGGATAGGGAATACGTTTAATTTACTATCCGACACCCTCCCTAGTGTCCACGGGGACTGGAGTTGGAATAGTAAATTAAACTATTCACTATCCAGCACCCCAAAGCGCTATGCGTTGTAAAGGTTTTCGTTGTAAAAACCGCGTTGTAAAGGCATACGATGTAAAAGCATGCATTGTAATGTCATACATCCCCTTGTGCAGTAGCAACAGACCCCGCGAGGAGGTGCCTCTGGCTGAATCTGGATTGTGACTTGGCGCACAGCAGCTGGCGGCAGGAACAGCGCATGCGTAGGTCGTGCACAGAAGTCATCGGAGTGCACGTTATCCTCCATTCACGCCGTGCTGCTCAATGGTGGCAATAAATTAAACAAAACATGCCAGAAAACCACAAATTGGATGCGTCGGGTTCCGGGGTTGCAAAGGGCAGAGACATGCGGATCCGATGACAGTCAGACTATACATTATGTTTTACAAGCTCTAACGCCAAATACATTGGCAACATGAAAAAAATGATAGTGAAACTATTCTGTCTTATTTAATGGGTCCTTTATAGACTGCATTTTAAGATAGATCGGGGGTTAAGGCCCTGTGTAGAGATCTATGTTGTAGGGTTGATTTGTCTATTGCTGAGAAGATACATGTCAATAGACAGGAAACTCCAGATTTTCAAAGCAAAACATTACTTTCATTTAACTTTCTCGCGCCTGAAATTGTCCCTATTTCAATAAAAGTCAGTGGGGTATATATATACCAGGATTAATTTTCTAAGATCGCCCTCTTTCTGCCTTGCCAATGTTGGTATGTATGAGAGAGGTACATGTAATGTGGATGTCAGGCCTCGTTCAATGGTGCCTCATTGCCTACTGGGCCATAACCATGGTGGTTGTATTTGTTTGCCACTAGTGTCTTGGTGTCCATGCTGCGGTGCTCTGCAGATTGGACCTAGTGAACTGTTTCAGCACTTGACTGTCAGAGGGGTTAAGGCTTCTCAGGGCAGTAGCGAGGGGACCATATACTCTGAACTCAGCAGTCAACCAATAGACACACTAAAGTACTGTCTAGCCTGGGGCTTGTCTTTTTAGCAAAAGAAAGTACTATAACATCACAGCAACACAGATTATTGCACAATTGGGGGTATGAATACAAGGTTAACCAATTTCATCCATAGGGTTTTGACAAAGCGTGTCAGCCTCTGTGGTGCCCTCCTCCCGCCTATACAATGTCCCACCATATCTATGGTGGCCTCCTCCCAAGTTGAGTCTAGGCAAGATTAAGTACAGGTGTGAGTTTCACTAATCTGCCACTACATCTATAACTTGTAGGTCAGGGCGGAGAGTTTCTTACCCAAAGAATCTCAGCGATAAGGGCAGCTGTCTTTTGCAACCTGTTTAGGTTTCACGCGAGCTGTGCTTGTTAAATCTATTGTTTTTAATATGAACTTAAAAGGAGCTTACTTCCCGCCCCCTCTCTTTCCTGGCTATTCATTGGTTCCTGTGCGTGCCACCTACTTTTCCTCCATTTCTATTGGTTGTACCATATTTTCCTGCATTTACCAATGCTTGCTCCGCCTGCTTCTCTTATCAGTTTTCCATAGCCGAAATACTGTTAACATCTGCTTTGTTGGAACAATTTTTTCATAAAGTTTTGCCTCTTTTTGCTTTTCAGTCTTACAGCAGATTTATATAGCAACTTATCACCTGGAGAAATTAAGTAATTTGCCCAGAAGCACAGGATGTTGCGCCGCCGAGACGCGAACAAGGATCCCCGGCTCTCGAGTCTGCAGCTCGGGCCCTGCGCCACATCCTCTCCCCTCCCATGATCCTTGTCAGGAAGCTTTCCCTCGTCCCAAATGATGATTGATAAAAACAGCTTTTTATTCATCACATAGGCGAAACCGATGTATTACCAATGTTTGTTTTGTTCTTGTTACACTCTCTCAGTCTCTGGAGGCCGGTTCTCAGATTTAGCCACTCAGCAGAGTCATGGCATTGCTAGCACTCGAGGATTCATGTGCTGGCTTATATAGGCAGCGTCTTTGATGTTGCCGGACCACACCAGTGGTCTCGCTCCTTCTGCTGGGAACAGATGAAGGCATCAGCGGTGAAAGTCGGAGGGCAGATTCTCATTTTCTTTGGTAACTGCAGCCGTCAGGACCGAATGTTGGGTGCTCATCTTCTTCAGCAGCTGTAGCTTCTAGTCTGGGGTGGTGGTTTCTCGTCTTCTTTAGCAGATGCAATCTCTGCACCAGACTGACCAGTGCTTGTCTCCTTTGGCAGTTGCTGAGGCCAGGGCACAACTCTCATTTCGGCAGTAACGACTCCTCCAAGGTTGAGCCTGATGTTGGCACCAGCAGCACCAATCCCTTGAACAGCAGGGCCGCTGGGCAGCACAGTGCTGCTTGACTGAAAGATGGTTGTACACAGTTCAGGAGATTTCTGCTGTAACACTGCTGTAAGGACTGTTCCCTCCTGAGGCGGAAGCCGGGAGGTGGACTGCTGTGATATTGTATATTCTGTGTATTGTGCTGACTACTAGCGTGATTTGCACTTTTAAGCGGCGATTTTTAAAACTCCAATTTCACTTCCCCTTTTACTCACCATTATTCTCTGCTGATCTTTCGGCTGTTTCGTTCCCGTTTGCCCACACACTGGACGGTTCCAGCCGATTTTGGGGCTGATTACTGAGACCAGGGCGGTGAACTCCGGCGCGGACATCTTGGGTGGGAGGTGCCAGCACCTTTAGCGCTCTAGCCCTCCCTACTTAAGGAGCATGCTAGAGGCAGACGCGAGATTTCTGCTGTAACACTGCTGTAAGGTCTGTTCCCTCCTGAGGCGGAAGCCGGGATGTAGACTGCTGTGATATTGTATATTCTGTGTATTGTGCTGACTACTAGCGTGATTTGCACTTTTAAGCGGCGATTTTTAAAACTCCAATTTCACTTCCCCTTTTACTCACCATTATTCTCTGCTGATCTTTCGGCTGTTTCGTTCCCGTTTGCCCGCACACTGGACGGTTCCAGCCGATTTTGGGGCTGATTATCGAGACCAGGGCGGTGAACTCCGGCGCGGACATCTTGGGTGGGAGGTACCAGCACCTTTAGCGCTCTAGCCCTCCCTACTTAAGGAGCATGCTAGAGGCAGACGCGAGATTTCTGCTGTAACACTGCTGTAAGGGCTGTTCCCTCCTGAGGCGGAAACTGGGAGGTAGACTGCTGTGATATTGTATATTCTGTGTATTGTGCTGACTACTAGCGTGATTTGCACTTTTAAGCGGCGATTTTTAAAACTCCAATTTCACTTCCCCTTTTACTCACCATTATTCTCTGCTGATCTTTCGACTGTTTCGTTCCCTTTTGCCCGCACACTGGACGGTTCCAGCCGATTTTGGGGCTGATTACCGAGACCAGGGCGGTTAACTCCGGCGCGGACATCTTGGGTGGGAGGTGCCAGCACCTTTAGCGCTCTAGCCCTCCCTACTTAAGGAGCATGCTAGAGGCAGACGCGAGATTTCTGCTGTAACACTGCTGTAAGGGCTGTTCCCTCCTGAGGCGGAAGCCGGGAGGTAGACTGCTGTGATATTGTATATTCTGTGTATTGTGCTGACTACTAGCGTGATTTGCACTTTTAAGCGGCGATTTTTAAAACTCCAATTTCTCTTCCCCTTTTACTCACCATTATTCTCTGCTGATCTTTCGGCTGTTTCGTTCCCGTTTGCCCGCACACTGGACGGTTCCAGCCGATTTTGGGGCTGATTACCGAGACCAGGGCAGTGAACTCCGGCGCGGACAACTTGGGTGGGAGGTACCAGCACCTTTAGCGCTCTAGTCCTCCCTACTCAAGGAGCATGCTAGAGGCAGACGCAAGATTTCTGCTGTAACACTGCTGTAAGGGCTGTTCCCTCCTGAGGCGGAAACCGGGAGGTAGACTGCTGTGATATTGTATATTCTGTGTATTGTGCTGACTACTAGTGTGATTTGCACTTTTAAGCGGCGATTTTTAAAACTCCAATTTCACTTCCCCTTTTACTCACCATTATTCTCTGCTGATCTTTCGGCTGTTTCGTTCCCGTTTGCCCGCACACTGGACGGTTCCAGCGATTTTGGGGCTGATTACCGAGACCAGGGCGGTGAACTCCGGCGCGGACATCTTGGGTGGGAGGTGCCAGCACCTCTAGCGCTCTAGCCCTCCCTACTTAAGGATACGGGCATGCCTCCGCGCAGCGGACGCGATCAGCGGACGCGCCGCATCAGCGCCGGAGTCACGCCAGAGTCCAGCCGGTCTGCGCCCGTCAGCGCCAAGGAAGCGCCAGGGGCTAGGGAAGATGCTGATAGAAACCTTCCTGATACCGTAACCCCTCTTTACTCCCAGAATGCACTTCTAGCCTTAAGACCATCTTGGAAGCCCTGTCACCACAGGTCTACCCCCCAAAGGCTCCGAGGCGCTTTTAACTGCTGTAGCACAGAGGGGATTCGCAAAGGCATCCCGCGAGTACCTTCAGCTAAAAAGGATATAAAAACTTCTCCTCCCCCTAATAAGGAATCGGGCTTTTTAATTAATGCCCGATCCTTAGTCAAAAACAACATCACTTTCAGAGATTTCATCTCGGAAATGAAGCCCGCGTGGGTTTTTATCACTGAAACCTGGGCCTCTGATTCCTCCAGCCCTGAGCTAGCCAATGCCATCCCCGAGGGCTATGCCCTCGCGAGACTAGATAGAGAAAGGCGAAAGGGGGGAGGAATTGGCATTTTACACAAATGTTCTATAAACTGCCGTATTGAGCCCCTCCCCTCCCCGCATGATTCTTTCCAAGCTCTGCACTTCATGCTAAACCCCACCCCCACGGTCTCCTTTGCTGGCATCCTTATCTACAGGCCTCCAGGCCCTAGGGCTGCCTTTAGTCCTGATCTCTTAGAAATATTAGAGCCTTTTATTGATAACCTAACCTTACCATCCTAGGTGATTTTAATTTTCATCTAGAAAACTCCAGCTTGGCTGATACTACCTTTTTGCTAGACTCACTAGCATCCTATGGTTTCTCACAAAAAGTGGAAGGTCCTACCCATTCTGCAGGACACACTCTGGATGGAATTTTTTCTAATGACTCCAGGCTATATACTGGCCCTCACCTCCCTCTATCCTGGACTGACCATATGGCAGTCCCTTTTGAGCTCTCCCTGTGCCCCTCTGCCATACCCTCTAAAAACATTAACCATCAGGCCCTTAAAAGGAACTACAGGGGCCTGAATAAAGAGTCCCTAGGTCCTTTTGTTGCAAACCTGAATTTCTCTTCTATATCGGACACTGATTTGGCTGCCCTTGAGCTTTCCAATTCTATTTCGAATGCCATAAATATTTTGGCCCCGGCTAAACTGCGTTACTCCGCCAGGAAACGCCCCTCGGCCCCCTGGTTTTCTGACTCCCTCAGACTACTCAGGCAGGACTGCAGGAAGCAAGAAAGACTCTGGAGGTCCCATCTTGATCCCTACGAAAAAGATCTAAACACAAGGACATGCTTAAAAGATATAAAGCTGCTGTTCTAGCTGAAAAGATGTCATACTTTACCAATCTGACGGCCTCTCTCAGCTCGTCTAGAGAGTTATTTACAATGGTTGATGCCTTATCCCTTGCTCAACTCCCTGACCCCATTGTAGCAACTCAAGAGCTGTGTAATCAGATCTCCACCTTTTTTCACACTAAGATCATGGATATCTACACAGCTCTAGAAGATTGCAACCTCAACCTTGAGGCTGCCCCCCCCCTTTCACCCTCCCGTGTCAGGACCCTGCGATCTCGCCTCACGGCAGTATGACCAATTTTCCTCCTCTTACCCTGGAACTTCTCAACCATCTCCTTGATAAACTCAAATCCGGATCCCCCTTGGACCCGTGTCCTTTAAAAACCTTAAAAGAGTGTAGAGAGGTTCTGTTACCTCCTCTTCTGGAGATAATGAATCACGCAATTTCCAAGGGTGTCTTTCCCGCATCTTGGAAAATGGCCACTATCAAGCCACTCCTGAAGAAAGCCTCCCTAGATCCTACCATCTTAAAAAACTTCCGTCCGATATCCTTGCTCCCTGCTCCCGCCAAGATGCTCGAGGCCCACCTTAACTCCCATCTTAGCACCTTCCTGGACAATTTCTGCCTGCTAGATTCTTCTCAGCATGGCTTCCGGAAGTCGCACAGTACGGAGTCAGCACTCACAGTGGTGGCAAACAACATCCGCGCTAAGGTCGACAGTGGTCAGACTACCCTTCTGATCCTGCTCGACCTTACAGCTGCATTTGACACCCTGTCCCCCTCTATCCTGGTCTCCCGTCTTGGTGAGATGGGAGTGGATGGGCCCGCCCTGAGCCTATTAGCCTCGTTCCTTAACCAGCGTAAGCAGATGGTTAAATTGGGTGACTTCCTCTCCCCCGTTAAGCCTGTGCAGTGTGGGGTCCCTCAGGGCTCATCTTTGAGCCCTACCCTCTTTAACATATATGTGGCCCCCCTTGCCAGGCTAGTAAGATCATTCGGATTGGAAGTACTGTCGTATGCCGATGACACCCAGATCATGGTCTCCCTCACTCAATCTGTGGAGACTGAGGCATCTAATTTCAGGAACTGCATGGAATCTGTAGCAGGTTGGATGACAAAAAACTTCCTCAAATTAAATGGGGAAAAGACAGAGGTTCTTGTTTTCGGAGGTAAACATGAGATCTGGTCGGCTGACTGGTGGCCATCTACCCTTGGAACCTGCCCCACACCCACTCTTGCAGCCCGCAACTTGGGTGTAATATTTGATACTACACTTTCCCTCGACAAACAAGTAAATAGAACCGCTTCCACCTGCTGTGGGGTCCTAAGGATTTTGCGAAAACTCTCTAACTACTTCTCCCTGGACTCTAGAAAACAACTTGCGGTTGCCCTTATTTCTTCTCGCCTAGATTACTGTAACGCCCTTTATCTGGGCATAAACAAAAGGCTGGTTCAAAGTTTGCAACTTGTGCAGAACGCTGCAGCCAGGTTTGTAGTCAATGCCCATAGACGATCCTCTGGCTCTGCTATCAGAAAACATCTTCACTGGCTCCCGATGCAGTCCAGGATAGACTTTAAGGTTTTTTGTCTCACCCACTGTGCCCTTCATGGATCCGGTGCGGAAGACATTAGGTCTCTTGGGTCCTTCTATACCCCAGGCAGGGCCTTGCGTTCTGCCAACAAGAACCTTTTGTCAGTTCCGCGGACGATGAAGGCCAGATGGGGAGGGAAGGCCTTCTTCGCCCTTGCCCCGAACCTCTTAAACTCACTACCCAACGAACTCAAGGGTCTTGTGTCTCTTGCTCCTTTCCGCAAAGCCTTAAAGACCTGGCTCTACACAGAAGCCTACTTATAGGCCTCCCCTTGGTTTTTGCACTGTTTTCGGCTATTCCATCCTATGCGCCTTGATGCCTCCTGGCAAAGTCTGAGCAATATAAATCCAACTTCATTCATTCATCAAAAGAGCCATGCACTGGGAGCCCAGACAATCTCTCATGACATGGGTCGGTGACGGCAATGCTTCCACTTGGCAGTCAGCTTCTTCTGGGTTCTCCATGCATCGGGAACAAGGATGGGCTTCTCCTGCAGGGCAGCCTCTCATCCTGCCGGCCAAGAGCTCTCTTTCCAACTCTGAGTAGTTAGACAGGCTTTTAGGGGCTAGGTAGACCCAAAGCTTCTCCAGCATGTTGGAAAGACTTCAGGTGATGCCCATACATCTCTGGTAGACTGTCATGCAGTTACCAGCGCTGGCCTGCAGTACCTTTCTAGTACTTTGCAGAGTGATCCTTTCCTTGCTCAAAGAGGACCCGGAAAATGGGGTTATTTTAGTCCTACTTATATTGGTATTTTCTGGACAGGAGATGCTGATCAACTGTCTAAAGTCCTGCAACTGGTTTGGAGTGGTTCCCTATAAAATGTGATTTTCTGGCTGTAGTGCAGACACAGCCTCTGTCCAAGGTGATGTCTCACACGGCAAGTAGTGACCATTCCGGTTCCAAGCAAAAGTATTCAAATCATGGACAAAGCAACATACAAAACCTACTAGCACCCTATTAATCTGGGTTCAGAGGTGGACACGGAATTGAAACTTCCTCAAAATCCTGAATGATATTCACTGTGTTCTGGATGATGGTGATTCTTGCCTGCTTGTTTCGCTCGACCTTACAGCAGCTTCCAACACATTTGATCACTTCAGACTGCTTAACCTTCTCAAACTTCGCTTCGGAATCAATGACATAGTCCTGAGATAGTTGGCATCCTTCCTCTCTAATAATCACAAATTGTAAAAATCCATAGCTGTAGTTCAGATTCTGCCCCTATCGTTTGTGAAGTGCCTTGAGGATCTATCTTATCTCCTACACTCTTTATCCTTTATGTAGAGCCGCTAGCTGAAATCTGCAAAGATTCTTCTGTCACATCCACCAATATCTCAAGAACGCTCAAATGTACCTAAACACATCTACCATAAATGACATCCTCACCTTGAGAGCAGTCCTGATCAACAACCGATCATAGATGGAAAAAACGTATTACAATCACAAAAGCACAGAGCAGCAGGCTTCATAGAAATACCGCCCCTTCCCCTTGTCCCAAACGTTCAACACCTGAAAAGTAATCCTTTGTCCGTGCACCCCTTTTGGGCGCCTGCTGCCCAGAGGTATCCACCCTCATTTACCCAAACCCCTCCCTTCTTTTCTCCTGACCCAGTACCACGAGTGGAAACATTTTTCACCTATAAAATGAATCCTGTTCAATGTAAGACTTTGTGTAACTGTGTTCGTTTAACATGTAAAGCGTATCTATTCTTTGTATACATTTGCACTACAGAAGTATGTGAAAGATGTAAATATATAATAGGCTCAATGGAGTGTGAAATCTGTGCAACTGGATGTCCTCAGCCTTCCTAAAATGGTAATCAGATCAGGGGCAGTTAAAAGAGCAGGCCTTGCCTAGAACCTTCAATGACTGAATCTGCTGAATCATCCTCTGCCCCTACTATCCAACTAATGAGAGTTGTCAGGGCTATCTAATTAGCAATGCCTTGCTAAAAAGGTCTTCTTTTAATTTCTAAGAGTTTCCTTGTCTCCATTGTCCCTCACTTCATTGTGTGGGTCTCTACCATCTAGGTCCAGAAATACAAGCAACAACTACTATTGCTTGAGAAAGATCTATCGTTCCTCCATCTTGTGCAGGCACTAAACCAGGGGCCATTCAAAATGGAACCCTCTGGTACTAGCAAACAGACGTAACACAGTCTTATAGTCATGTATGTGCCACATATACACAATGTACACACGCATTCAACATGCACACGGAAAGTCAGCGCAAGAGTGCATTGACACATTGGAGCAGAACTTCTGGCAAAGTTGGGCCAGTAGGACACATTCCTTTCTGAGACAGTAAAAAAGGGCTGGTCAGGGCTACGAAGTTACAAAATTTGATACGCATACACAACAACGTCTTGACAGCAACTAACAACCCAGGCAGGGGCGTCGTCAAACACCCCTGCTTTAGTAGTTACTGATGGAGTTGGGCTTTTGATGGGCCTCTTCTATCTGTAAATTGGCAGACAAAGGCTCATAATTAATTTGAAAGGGTGGAATGTGAGTAAGTGAAAGGATTGATGGATGTGTGAGTTAAGTGGTGGATGGGTGGATGAATTGATGCATGGATGAATGAGTGAAAGGATGGATGTAAGGATGGATGAGTGAAAAGGAGGAAGAATGGCTGGATGGATGTGTGAAAGGATGGACGAATGGGTGAAAGGATGGATGGATGAGTCAGTCAGTGAAAGGGTGAATGGCTGGATGAGTGAAAGGGTTAATGGATGGATGGGTAGAATGGATGGATTAGTGAAAGGGTGGCTGTCTGAGTGAAAGGATGGATGGATGAGTGAAAGGGAGGATGGATGGGTGGAGTAAAAGGATGGATAGATGAGTGAAAGGGTGGATAGATGAGCAAAAGGATGGATGGATGACTGAAAGGATGGGTGATTTATGATAGAGGAATGGATAAGTGAAAGTATGGTTTGGTATGGATATGGATGGGTGGACAGATGGGCGGAATGATGACAAAATGAAAGTTGAGTGGAAGCCTGAATGGATACTAGAATGTAAAAGTGAAATGGTGACTATCAGCGGGTGGATGGAAGGGTGAAAAAATGAATTGATAGATGCTTGGATGGAAGAGACAAGTAAGCTCTTCTGAGGGAGGTTGTGGTGACTTGCTTCGCTTGCTTGGTGCCATTAGAGCTTTGGTTCAAAGTGGGGGTATTTTAATTTTCTGAATGCCCCCTTGAACCCAGGACATGGACAGTAGTCCCAGATCAACGAAAGAGGATACACTTTGTGGACCCCTCCAGATCACAGAACAATTTCTGGACCTTCGCAGTTCCATGAACAGATCTAGGCTCTCACATACATGCTATTTTAAATTTAACTAGCATTTGTAAACTTCTGAAGTTTCATCAGAGTTAACTTTTGTTGCTGAATCTATGTGCGGGGACCTCCCTTCACTCATGGAAGAGTACACATCTTTGAAAAAAGGAACTGATGATCATCTCGAATTGAGGCATTTACATGCCAGGCAGTATGATACGGAAACAAGAGCCCTAAACCCCTTTGGGGTGCACTGAATAGAATGACAATGCATTCTGAGAGATAGGGTAGATAGCAGAATAAATGGGTTTAACACCACTGTTCATAGTGTGAGGTCACAAGGGGTAGCAGTAATGCATTCTGAGATAGAATGCAGGGGTTGCTAAGAATGTGGGTGATAGTTTCAACAATAAGTGTTTCCAGCCAGTTTTTGGAAGACTTAAAGCGTGTCAAGTTTTATACTGAAAGGAATATCATAGCAGACCTTTTGAGCAAAATGGGAGAAGAAACAGCCTGGATCCCGATTCAAGCTCAAGAATAGCTCCTGCTGGCGGAATCTGATTGGTTCCAACTCTTTTCTACCACTGTTAAAAAAGCATGGTTCACTTCCACATATAATTTGCCAGGTCTATGTCCCATCTTAATTCGATCTGTGCTTTAAAAGCAGGGTTATGATGTGTACCATTCTGATCCAGGGCTATTCCAACACCAGATAACCTCTCATGGCCATAGTACTCATTTGCTCTGGCTATCAAATTGCGATTGGAGAGAGCTCTCATAAACACCTATGCGTTAGTTATGGTGTGGAGTCGTCATAAATTCAGCCTCCTAATTTCCAGGTATCACAGATATTAGAGTAAAGATGCAGCCCCACAGGATGTTAGGAAATGTTGGTTTTTGGAAACCAGTGAGAATGGCTGGAGACTGTTCTCGAATGTGATTCTTCCCTCACACCAGCAAAAGAAGCACTCGTAACATCCAAGTTTGCATTGTGTCGGCCTTTGCCAGGCAGTACACCTATACCATGCAAGCATTCAATCAGTAGAGCACATGCCATGCTTCGGTCTTACATCAGAGCCCTTGATGGAGGTGGATAGACCTTTTTTCAATCAAGCAAAAAACATCAGTGGCAGAAGGAAGAATATAGAATACAATACAACGCTACTACGATCATCCACAAACACATCCACAGTCACACACTAATGTACCTGAAGAAAATATTCAACAGCTGTACACCGCAGCTACAATGACAGCAAGCAAGAGCAGAGTAAATCCAGCTTCATGGGAAGTAAATTCGGCGCGTGCTTCACTACATCCTAAAACTCCTTAAGACGCGTCTTGACAACATAGCAGCGACACAGCAGATAGGTCTGGCTTTAATGTGGTAACACATGCAAACATAGGCATGCACAAATGTGCACAGGATATCTGTGCCCGGCCTCTATACAACATCCTTTTGTGCCTCCAATGTCTGTACCCTGGTGTTTTTAGGTCGAGGGACTGTAGGCTTGGCCGTAGGCCAAGACCGTAAGTCCGGAGAATTATTGTTACTTAGAGTGGCTGCTTTATCCCGCCTCTCTTTTCGTCTCTTCTCCATTGGCTGGCTTCCTAAACGGAGGCCAGCCATTGGAGAAGAGATGCGTCACTCCGATTTAGCCCCGTCTTTTTCGGATTCGGGGGCGTAAGTTTTGCTGTTTTTTAGACAGTGACGTCATCCGTCACTCAGAACAGCAAAACACGCCCCCGAATCCGAAAATTTTCAGAGTTGCCGGCCGCCATTTTGCTGTTCGTCAAAGATGAGGTAGGTCGCCTGCTCCTGCTGTCCTCGTTCGTGTCTGTCCATTCTTGTTGTGACTCTGTTCCATCTCCTCATGATTCACCCCTCTTTGTTTTTTTTTTGTTGATGTTTTCAACTTCCATTCTCAGAACATCTTCTGCTTTTCTAATCGCTCCTTTTCTATGGTTCATCTGCCAGCGTCACCTCTGCTTCTCTCTCACGGCACTTTCGTCCTTCTGTCGGACTCCCTCCAGGGCCCACGTGCCCGCCCTGTCCATTCTCGCCCCTTCCCTCTCCTTGCCTCGTTGCGAGGACCCGGGCTTAATCATCTGTGCCTTCGGTCCCTCACCAGCCAGGCATGGTGGTGCGGAGGACAGGTCACCAGCGGAGCAGAGGCGGCCGAGCTCGGGCAGCACACAGGCAGGCACGCGGCGGGCCAAACAACACCATGGCAGTCGGCAGCCCCTTCCTTTAAGCGCACCCCCCCACCCCGCTCCTGCAGCTGCCCCCTCCTCTAGAGTCGTGTTTACCTCACTCTTCCTAGTGGCCCCAGTACGCCCCTCACTTATACACACCTCTTCTCAGCGCATCCTCTACCCTCCCTTTTCATAGGGGCCTTGTTATCTATCCCGGTTAACTCACCCCACCACGATCGTCGAGACCCCCCTCCCGCAGTAACCTATTTCTTCTGACCTTTGTTACCACCTAAAAGAGATCTTCCCCTAATGGTGTTATAACCACCGCAAACATTAAACTGTAACCATCCACCTGCCTCTTCCCAGGAGCATTAATACCCCCTTTAAGGTGTTTCTTATCAAAACGCTGGCACATCCTTATGCAAGCAAATCACTCATCCCCCCTCCCCCCCCCCACCCCCAATCAAGAGGAGGATCGCTTGCACAATACAACTGTACTAAGTTAGCTGTGAAGTCAGTGAAAGCGCGTGCACTAGACACAGACAAGGTTCCAGAGACATATGTCCTTTTCAATCCTTCGGGGAGGGGAAGCCCTTTGCACCTACAAATACGGCATGCGGGCAAATGCTTCTGTCCCCTCGTCACCGACGATAACACTTTAGAGTCAGCTGCTGTCCTATAAGAGCTCCTTCACGACCACCAGGCTGGAAGTCTTTCTAAAGGGCCCTATTTGGAGGAAGCGCGTCGAAAAAGGCAGCCGTCTTTCTGTAATGTTTGTGGATGATTCTCTGCCCGGAACGGAAGCGCACTCCAATCCAGAGGTCACACTGCTTTGACCAACAGTTGTTGCAGTCTAGACTTTCCACTAATAAAAGCCTCCTCTTGGAGTTAAGCTATCTACGACGCATGACCCCCAGGTTCTCAGTAACTCCAATGATCTTCGTACCTCGAGCAACTGCGATGTACTAAACATCGTTGCTCCTTGTGACGTGTAAGCCCCACCAAAACCCTAGCTCAGTCGCCGTAGGAAAGATACACCTCAAGTCGCAACTTGTGGTAACAAGAGTTCAAGTGTCAACATATAAGTGCTCGCAGGCCTTCAGCAACACACCCATTCCTTTCACCCCTGGTAACCCTTACCCCTAACAACCCCTTTCTCTCCCAGCATTCCATAGCAACCACCCGTACGATCATTGCGTAAAGCACCCCCCCCCACTGGAAACGGTAGCATCCGCGGGCACCGACCTGATCGAGAGCAGGCAGGGTATGGCCAAGGAAGCAGACTAACGAGAGGCCCCTAGGAGGAGGTGTCTGTCCATCAGCCTGTCCCTCTCTCTCTCCTCAGAAGACACCAACTGGACTCCTTCACTCACACGCCCGGAAGAAGAGTGTTTGCCCACCGCTGTCTGCACAGGAAAACACACCGAATTGCACACCCCCTTACCAAAGCTCTTAAAAGGCAGAGGGAGAAACCACTGTTTGCGTGCGTGCGAGGAAAGCGAGAAATAACAGCAAAACAAATGGTACAGCTAATGAGGACAATTAAATTAGTTATGTTCAAGGAGATGGGGTTGCAACTCCCCTCCCCGATCCGCTACTACTCGTTGGCAACTGCTGCTCGCTAATTCATGGCAACTGATTGCTGCCTCTATGCAAATCTTTGTTTAAATCATTTAACTAATTACATGACGGGATTGTTCCTCGCCTAAGGTGACATCATTCTCAGCAATAAGCCCCCCACTTGGAGTGTGGCAACAATAAGATTTCTGTTATTAACAGCCAACCGGCACCACACATTAAACAGGCTCAAATCTCCCAGTTCTAAGTACTTAGCGCCCTCAAATCGACCCCTGCGATCTCAATTGCTTTATCTAACAGAAGAAGGGGGCACAGGGAGAAAACTTCGAAAATCAACCGAACGTCGTGCGTAAGATGCTATAATGAAGTCAATAGTTAACATTCAGCGCCACGCCATTCATTTCCCTTTAAAATGCAATGATAATTAGATGGGTCATAAAATGCTCTTCTTTTCATTATGACAGATGAAATGCATTAAAGCTGACAGGGTATTACCTGACGGTAATTAGGTTTTGTCATGAATTAAATTATTTGAAAGCAGGCTATCTCCCCAATCATGCAATTTACAGAGAGGTTTTTTTTTAAATCTGTGCTACAAGGGTGAGGGGGGAAAACAGTTTTCCCCACTCTCTTTACAACCATGCATTATTCACACCTCAGGGGGAGTGTGGGGAAGAAAAACAAAAAAATGGGTGCACATGAAGAAAGAGGCCGGCCCCTTAAGGCTCTGATGTGATCAGCGTCAGTGACCGGCGACAATTAAATCCAAGTGCCCGAGAGGTGATCTCGTGAGCACGAGGTGGAATGTAATCATCCCATGCTTGCACATGGCAAAAAAAAGGGGGTGGGGGAGAGGACACACAATTAATTCACAGTAAGCCCCAATTTCACCACATCAATGCTTCTTGCGTTCCCATCTCAATTCACCCCAAAAGGTTAATAATAGAAAAAAATAAAACACATATTTGGAGTTTCGACTGTGTGTGGCTCTGTCTGTGTATGGCTCTGTCTGGCTCTGTCTGTGTGTGGCTCTGTCTGTGTGTGGCGCTCTGCCTGTGTGTATGTGGCGCTCTGCCTGTGTGTGTGTGGCGCTCTGCCTGTGTGTGTGTGGCGCTCTGCCTGTGTGTGTGGTGCTCTGCCTGTGTGTGTGTGGTGCTCTGCCTGTGTGTGTTTGGCGCTCTGTCTGTGTGTGTGTGGGGCTCTGTCTGTGTGTGTGTGGCGCTCTGTCTGTGTGTGTGTAGTCTGTGTGTGTGTAGTCTGTGTGGCGTTCTGTGTTTGTGTGTGGCGCTCTGTGTGTGTGTGTGTAGCGCTCTCTGTGTGTAGCGCTCTGTGTGTGTGTGTAGCACGTAGCGCTCTGTGTGTGTGTGTGTAGCTCTGTGTGGATAGCTTTTTTTGTAGGTGGCTGAATGTGTGGGTGACTGTCTGTGTGAGAGTGGCTCTGTGTAGGTGGCTCTATGTGAATGCCTGTGTGGGTGGCTCTGTGTGTGTGTGTGTGGGTGGCTTTGTGTGTGTGGCTCTGGGTGGGCGTAAATGCAATAGGTCATGCATTTGCGAGCGATTAAGCTATTGGCATTGTAAATGACAATGCCATTAATTTAACGATTAAGCTATTGGCAATGTAAATGACAATGCCATTTATTTATGATTAAAAAATAAATAAAAATAAAAATCATGAGCAATGCCAATAGCTCTACCTTTAATAATGCTGAGACCATTGCATTGTAAATGCTTGTTTATTCCCTAAGCCCGAGCTGCTGCTGTTTTTCATTTCTTAAACTTGTGATGCTGCTGCCAAGCTGCACAGCCACAAGACGGGGGGAATAAAACAAGGTACAGACATATGAAGCACAGTAAGAGACACGTTGCAAAGACATACATAGTCGCTTTGCATTTTTGCCGGCTTCAGGGCACTGAAGAGGACACAACACGTGACTCTTAAACCTTGTAGTCCTCATTGTCTGAAGCACTACTTCCTATACATTGATTTACACACTTATATGACACATTCTCTCTCTCCTGAAAGTGCTGTTGATGTAAAGTTTTATGACAGTCTATATTGGGATGAGTAGTAAAATAAATAAACGTGAGAGAGGAAGTAGTAGTGAGGCAAGCCATGGAGAAGGAGGTCACTGGGTCGACCAAGAACAACGATTGTCACACCGGGCGCCAAAAGTGCTTAAGCCTTCCCTCTTCCTGTGTTAACATATTAAAGCCAGACCTGTTGGCTTTGGCAAAGCATATTTGAAGATGGGGTAAGATCGGATTTTCATATTCTACATCAAGGATGGGTCGAAATTCTTGACGCTGTACCAAAATAGGAGCATGACGTTTAGTTAATTAGCAAGGGCCTCAGAGTGTAAAAGGAGACAGTTCATTTTCAAGAAGCAGATAGCTTTTTAAATACCAGTGAAAGGTTGTAACAGGCCAGAGTGCAAGCCAGGGCAGATAAAAACAGAATTACAGCTCACAGTACACTACCACACAGCGGGATACACCAAGCAAATAACACAGGGGGAAAAGCATACAGGATGTTCAAAAACAGCGATTTTGCATCTGCGGATACAGCGTTGCCACGCTCTGAGCAGTCTTCGAAAGTACCTTGTAATTGCTCGCCAGGAGTGAGAACATATGAGACAAAGTGTTCTCCTTCGTGAAGCTGGTAGTGTTAGGTGTGATCCTGCAAAATGTGGCCTGGGGCGCTCTCTGCGGGTATTCAGAAAAGAGGTAAAGGCGGCGCCGGGGTTGGACTGGGGTTAAAATCGGCCTGGCACCAGTGCCGGACTGGGAATCAAAAACTGCCCTGGCAAAGTGCTCGGCCGGACCTCCAGGGGGGGTGAGGGAATGAGGGGGTGGGGGGGCGAGCTGTTTGCCACAGCCGGTTTCGGCCGATTTTGTTACAGCAGCCAATATTGCAGCTATGCTGCAAAAACGGCTATGTAACAAAATCAGCCCCAAGCGGCCCAAAACCGGCCCTTAACCCTGGTGGCCCACCGGGGAAATGCCCGGTGCCCGCAACGGACAGTCCGGCCCTGCCGGGCACGCTAAAAAAAACAAGCGCACCACATTTGCATATTGCCTTTCCGCAAAACACTGCTTCGGCAAAATTTTATTTTAAAAAAGGGGGTGGTTTAAAAAAAATGCACGGATTAGTTTACACTGTTGAAACACCCGAAAACAAGTGAGGCTCCTTTTGCTCAGGCCCCCTGCCCCCGTTCAATCTGCATATATTAATTGGCTGGCTGCGTATATTAATTTGCCGGCCCAGCTAGAGAAAGGGAGTGACACCTCTGTGTTGATAAAAGGGAGGTAATGGGCCCCCATCTGCCTCCAAAAAGGCCACTCAGGCACCCACTGGGCCTCTGGCAGCATCGAACAACGCAGAAACTGCCCAGGTTGCTCAAAAAAGCAGCCCACAGCTGGAATTCAGATTTCGGCCCCTCGGGCATTGCCCGAGTGCCCGCCTTAGTAATCCGACGCTGGGCAGCGCTGCTTCAGACGCAAGAACAGTGGGGCAGTGATTAGCTAATTAAGTTGGACTGTTTTATCAGGCGAATATCTGAACTGAAATATTGTTGACAGGGTATTAGGGACTTTAACCACATAACAGTTAATTTGCCTGTATCCACCCTTTTTACCATACCAACTAGGAGCAAGAATAAAAAATTGAGCTTACTAGCTAGGTATTTTTAATTAGCACCAATCACCACTCCACCATACACTGCACCACACATAGTTTCACTTAATCAGTGCTCCTACGTATCCTTCGCAAGTCGCAGCATGCCCCAAGCAGTAGATGCTTGGGATGGCCCCAATGATGAAGCATGTCACCTAGGGGCAACCCTGGGTGAGTGAGGGGACTCAAGAAAATAATTTATCTTTTCTGAGAAGGCGAACCCAAAATTTGGGAGAACCTTAAAAAACTTTCACTACTGGCTAGGTTCCCACGATCCATCACATATGGATTTTTGTTGTGTACTGAAATATTGTTAAACAGAAGGCTCGTTATTTTAACCTTCTTGCTCTTTCTCTGCTGTGTTTGCCTCATTCGCTAGATGCTGGCCTGCCCCTCTCTTCCCCCACCTATCATTCTGCTTCAAGTATCTCTCTCTCTCTCTCTCTCTCTCTCTCTCTCTCTCTCTCTCTCTCTCTCAGAGAGAGATTAGGGCTGTCTTTCAATGTCTCTCTTCGACAAGGGATGCTCTTGGATTCGTTCCCATGATCTTTGCCTCCCGAGTCTGCTCATCGGACTCACTTCTAATTGTTGTTGATGTCAGCGGATGAGAGCCTGGCCAGAGAGCGGGCCCTGCTGGGAACATCTGCAGGAAGTAGCCACCAAGTGGACCACGAGGCAACACACAGCAGGACTTCAGCAAGACTTACAAAAACAGAACAACAGACAAAGGTCCGCACCACAGCCAGGCACACCACAAGACAGCATGACAGAAAGAATACACCACAGTTTATGTACAACAGGAACCAGTGCACCCTGTATACCACAGCATCACAACACATGACAGAACGAGAACAGCATCCAGCACACCCTGTGCAGACCACGCGATATCAAGCGAGAACAGGAGCACTGCACAGTCTACGCATAAATCAGCAGGCAACACCTCTTGTGGCACATACCTCAAGACAACTACATAACAGCACCCTCACCATACTATGTCAAGACAACCCACCACAGTAGCAGATCCACACGCTAGAAAAAAACAACACAAGTAGAAACCACTCACTCTAATATCAAGATCAGCATTTGCACACTTTCTCCTCCTCATCTCCACCCTACCTTTGATGATAACACCCCTTTCCGGCTACACACCTGTCTCCCTTCACCAATATTCACAACTCTCGTCCCTATCCTGATTCTTCTTCTTCCCTTCATGCTAAACTTGTAGATGATCCTCACACATCACACCTATTGCTTCCTTTTGGGCACTTCAGTCCCTTTTAGTATCCCATTACCCTCTTAATCCATATACTACCCGTCATAATTGGACCAAAAAGGCACCAGCGCATGTGCCACACCCGCTCCATATATTCCCATCAATCTTAAGGCCTCTATTTTCCTCTGCATCCTTCCCTGCAACAACTAGCAAAACCGTGTGACCTCGGACTACTAACTCCTCTCATCTTTTCTCCCTCACTGACCAGTCCCACAATTGCTACCTCTCAAGCCCTGCTTACAGGATGAGTTCCTAATCGATCTCTTGGAGCATAAAGACAGGCCATCAGTGCTTTAAATGGGCCGGTACTGTCCAGTACTGAGTGCTACCACTTTTTTATTTTGAGAGGGAGAGTACTGCACTTCCCAAGAAAAACGTAATTCTCCTCCCTCTCGACTAACCAAACTACCCTCTTCCTGTTTTCCCTGATGATGGGTGATGCCCCCAAACTGGTTCCTGGATGCTGGTTTTCCGGTCCAGGGAGGATCTGCCTGGCAGTTCGGGCTAGACTGTTCCCATGGGGACCAAGTTCAAGACTGATTTGCAAATGGGTAGGTCCAAACTGGAATGGCATGGTGAGCAAAATAACAATGGATTAAACCCAGATCTGTGACTGGGGGTGAATGTTAGACAATGTTCAACATTCCGTCCATTATCTTTTTGTGTTGCAATTCCCTCCCACCAAACACACACCTTACTCAGCTTAGGTGCCTTTTTGTCAGTGGTCTCTCTATATACAAGACCCAACTAAACATTTTCTGTCAGATCTCTGACTCAAAACCAAACTTTCTGTTTGTCGTAAAGCCTCTTTAGAAAATGTTTTTTCCACAGTACTGCATGAGGTAGACCCCATGCATATAGCATCGGATCCTGATACAAAACCACCTAAGGAAGTCTAGAGGAGCACTAATAGTCATTTTCAAGCATTCATTACAAACCACAACCATTAGTCTGCTGCTCACCTATACCTACTTTCTCATATCTATTTCTTCTAATCAAAAGATTGCCACTGAAACACAGAGCTTTCACAATGTCTTAATAGATAAAGTCTCGGACATCTCCATAAACTGCTTCGTCCTTTTGCGTTCTGAGTTAAGTGAACATCTGGTTTGACGAACTTCATCCCCCACAACCAAGGAGCAACACAACATACATAGAGACCCTTGTCTTCACTGAACTAGTGTCTGGGCCCACACATACAGGGGCACACCCTGGAGATAATCTTATCACTATCTGTAACAGAACCCCCCAAACCCCTCCACCTCAGAAAGGAATGGAATCACCACTTGTCTACTAAGCTTGTCATCTGACACAGTCCTACTGAGGTTTGAGAAACTTTGTATCAAAAGATCTGTGCTTGCTTTATCTTCTATCTCTTTAACAGATCCTGTGTCACCTTGCTGGCTCTGTTCAGATTATGTTCTTTCTGAACATGTTTTTTCCACTCTCAAGGCTTGATCGTCTCACCTCTACTCTTAAATATTTACTTCAGCCCCACCTAATTCCATTCGCATATCTTAACCTAACATACTAAAACTACACATACAACACTCCAATGATCAGAGGATCCACCTTTAACTTGTCCAAAACCGAGATCCTAAACTGCGGTTATGAAAGAACTATAGGATTATCCCTGATCCCCAAGTAAATCAAGTCACAAGAAGTGTATGTGAACTCGACCACAAATCGTACTTTATCTTTCTCCTTGATGCTCCAGCTACCATCACTCTGGTCATGTGTCTTCTTGACTATCCAAACCGACCCTTTCTAAGAGGTCATTCGTATTGCTCCAAAGGCTGCAGATAATCCAAAACACAGCAGCAGTATATCTACGAGGCCACATATGACATGCCCACCAACACCAATGGCCTCACTTGTACCCCACTGCCAGACGCATGGCATTTAAGACTTTCTGCGTCACCCACAGTTGTATCTAGAGCTAGGGCCCACACTTCATCTAAGGAAAGGTTCAAAGATTTTCTCAGAAGAGAACCCTCCGCTCTATACTGACACCTCCGCTTCACCCCTCACCCCCTAAACCCCTAATACAAGAAGTTGCACATGGGTAAAACAAGCTTTGCTGTAGAGGCAACAAGACTCTCTCTCTTGCCCAAAAAAGGAAACATCCAAGACTATGTCTAATTCAGGAAGGTGATGAACGGCTTACCTATTTCCTAGATGATCACACAACGAGAAAACAATCAATTACTATCACACGTAGGGGAATGGACAACACAGCACTCTGGATTATACCCACACAAAACTAGAATAAATTACGTCACACAGCACGAAAACATACCCAACAGGGACAACATTCCATGCACACACATTCTTTCCAACAGCATATGTGTCCTATGAGCCTAAAATCGTATCATTCACTCCTTTTGCTTCATGTATTGCAAGGCGCAGCAACAACAACTTGATGAGAGAAAATCTTTGGTCCACATGCACAACACTGAAACACTTCCCACTTAGTGCACAACTAAAACCCACACTGTTACTTCCAAGCACCCACACAGTTACACTCTGTTCTGTGCCTCTTCAGTGGTAGAAAGTGCTATATAAATACAACTACAATACAATGCATTGCAATACAATACATATGCCCTTTCAAGTATATTCTCTGGGTTGTCAACTCAGAATAAAGCATGAACAGAAGAAGGGGATATCTCATCACATGGCTTTTCTTTTTAGCTTTAATTATTCCATGCAAATACTCCGGATAATGACAAATGAAAAGTGACTGTATCTGTGGTCGTGAAACATTTTTCATCTACAGCTTTGTCTGACTGACAGAGTTAAAGTGATGCTTCAGAGAAGTAGGCACTTGGTATCCCACTTACTTTCAACATTGGCCTGGCTGGCGTGCGCAGCCTAAATGTTTCTATACAATAAGGGCAAAGAGCTCTGGTTTTCATGCCCACAGATGTATGGTGCAATTCCATGTTCCTTTTCCAGAACATTACTTGACTGAGACTTGTAGCGCCAGTAACACAGAATCTTTTGTTGTTGACACCCTGATGATGTGGAATGACACATGCCATTTGTGCTGTGGACTTATTTGGTGAACAAGAGCTTCTGCGACGGAGGCTGGTGAACTTTTAAACTGGTGGGGCATAAAGTGCTCCCATGAATGTGCCCATGAAACCGAGTGAAGGAAGAGAATGAGCACAGCTTCTTTTGGGGGATCTCAATGATTGTATTTCACAGTGCACTTTCATCATACATTCGCTTAACATCCACATGTCCTAAAAGGGCACAAATGAACTACTCCGGTACCAAGCTTTACCCTCTGCATAGACGTTTGGGGTTCGTATTTCCCACAAAAAACGTTTTAGAAGTTTCTTTAAAAGTGGTCTACAGTGCTATAGTTGACACATGCAGTTAAAATATCTGGAAATTCAATTTCACAAGGCCTATGACTTTTCAAAACGTATTTAGTATCTTTTCTTTATATTCCGCGTCTTTTCACATTCCCACACTGCCTCTTCAAAAGTGATTCTTATTCATATGTTTATGCCATACCATTCGCAATGGTCCTGCCCCTCTCAATCTGGGTACTGGCACAATAGGCACAACTATTTTGTACCAATGTATCTCTTCTTTACGGCGGCAAAGACTAGTGGTGCAACAATAGCTCCCGCAGCTGCCACGGTGTGAGGGGCCCCACCTCCAGGGGGCGCCCTCCAGCACTGTGCATGGGCGGTGGCTGAGAGCTCCTGACTGGGTCCGGAGCATGGGAGGGGGGCCTCTATGTGCTTTACAGGGGGGCCCACTCAAGTTTTGTTACGCCACTTGCAAAGATACAAACTCCCCACGGCTCTTAAGTTTCCCAGGTCCATGCTTGATATATTTTTTAGTCCAGGTTTTTTTCTTTGAAGTCTGAGACTTTTACATCTGTTTTATAATGCAATAAACAAAAACTTGGACTGAAGAAGCACATCACGCATGGACCTGGGAAACCTAACAAGATGAATCCCAGCCCTGAAAACAGCCACCGTGCCCAGATTGATATTCCACAGCGCCATGTAAAATCAGACCTGAAGTTGAGCATTCAGAGCGTCTATTGGAGCCCCTACAAGTTCCTCATGCAACCCAAGGGTGTGTCTGAAACTCCTGCAAAAGCAATAGTCTTCAGAGGCCTGCGTCCATCTTTTGTGGGACCTAGTACTTAAGCTGTGCCCATTCTTTAAACCTTGCTTTCTGTCAAGGCTTCAGGTGAGAGTGGTCCCATTTGCGGTGCGCTCTCTGTTTATTCAAAGTTGTACTCTATTTGAAGTTCCAAAACAGGTCACAGAGGAGGGGTCTCGCTCCTGAAAAATACCACCTGTACGAAAACAAAATGTTGGAGAACAAGTTATTGTGCAAGGTTTGAGGTGCTTTGCAAGGGCCTATTTATTGATACTCTTCAGGAAACTTAGAGATGTGTGGTCTTCTTCGCAATATTTCATAGTTGACATGAGAAAACACTGCATTCTGAAAAACAAGACAGACATTGCTTTAGGTTAATTTCCAAAGAGAAAGTGAACAGTGCATATTACACTATGTGACATAGAAGCAGAAGAATTTGAGCATTTGAGAACAGGTTTATCTTTGACAAGACAGTCTTCACATTTTGGAGAACATACTCTCATACTCATACTTTGTTCAGAAGAACAGTATTCAAATTGGCTCATAATCACCTTAACGGAGGACATCTAGAGGAAGGGAGAAATCAGCAGGCCATTCTCAAATGATGTTATTGCCCAGGAACATACTCAGAGCCCACTAAAGTTTCCACATAGTGCATCGATTGTCAAAAGGTAAATGCAGGCTATAGCTCCTCCAAATGCTCCCCTTCAACCTTTGCCCATTATTGCCAGACTTTCCAGAGAATTGGGATGGACCTAATAGGACTTATGGAGCCATATATATACAGGTATTAGTAGATTATGCCACAAGCTACCCTGAGGCGTTTCCCTCAAGGGACACCTTGGCTGCCAATACTTGTGATTAACTCATCCTAGCTGTTTCTTGAGTAGGACTGCCAGAAGAATTACTAATGGACCAGGGTACAAATTTCATGTTTGAGCTCGTAGCTCAAGTCTGTTAACTATTAAAAGTCCACCATATAAAAACTTCAATTTACCATCCACAGACTAACAGCTTGGTGGAATCTTTTAATAAGACCTTGAAGCAGAGCCTATGAAGAGCAATCAGCCTGCACAGGAAAGTTTGGGATAATATAATACCTCTTTTGTTCTTCATGTTAAGATGCGGGTTTACGGCATTTGAACTTTTGTTTCAACAACTACCAATTCAATATTGAATATGGGCCTCGAGGGAGGAGCTACGCTGCGAAGTAAGATGGCCGCATAAGCTCCCGGCTCCGCCGACCTCCGCTGGCAGCTCGGATATCCTGCTTTCTATCCTTTCCTCACGCCGGGCTCCCGTGCACATGAAGTGCTCCTGACTCCTGCGGTGCAATCCCGGAATTTCTAACTTACCGGGTGACGAAGATATGTCGTGTTCTCTTCTCGGCCTACTTCAGGGCTGAAGCCGGGGCCTCGATTTCTAGCCCATCCGGGTTAGAGTTGATCAACATCGGCTGTGAGACCAGGGTTGCGTACGGTCTTCCGAACTCGGATCATACTTGCATTTACAATTGGCTACTCAGTAACCGGCTTACGCTAAGGACGCGGTACAGTGACGCAAGTGCACATCGGTAGCCGCGGTCGGGGGTCCGACGCCCGGAGACCCTGCTGGGGGGGCCGGGGTTGACGGACTTGGGCCCCGCGAGCAGCGAAGGTGTCGATATTGCCAGTTTTGAGGGCGCCCACTGTTGTCATCGGCTCCGTGTGTGCCTGGTGCCTCGGAGTTGTTCCTCTCCGGGGTTCGAGTCCTGCTTCGCGGGAGGTGATGGGGGGGACGGACGGCACACCAACGTTGAGGTCCGTAATGGCCGCCATTGGGGCGCTCCACTCTCAAATCACCGTCATGTACCATCAGTTGTCTGTAACGCTGGGCGACGTCTGTCTGAGACCGGACGACGACACTCCGACATGCTATCGGCAATCTGTGGTTCCCTTGGAGTACTCTGCCTACCATTTTGAGGCCCCCGTGCGGAAGCCTGATTCAGCCCGCTTTGATGACTCTGGCTTCATAGATAGCACACCTATGATCATCGT
The DNA here is from genome assembly GCF_964261635.1 of Lissotriton helveticus. Lineage (NCBI taxonomy): Eukaryota > Metazoa > Chordata > Amphibia > Caudata > Salamandridae > Lissotriton > Lissotriton helveticus. The sequence goes on along the minus strand of NC_136072.1, from coordinate 832,615,460 downwards.
CAGCTTTCCCTGCTCGGACCCTGCTCGGCGGAACATCATTGCTAAAGGTCTTGATCGCCACAAACAGTTCTTCAGCGACTATCGGAGAGGTTTGCCATTCTTCTTCACTCTACCTTGCCGGTTTTGTGGATGTCGCGAACTTATATCCTGTCTTCGATCCGATTTCATTGACTTGAACTTTTATGAACGCTTCAATTTCCTCATGGTGACTGTGGCCTGGGCGACAAGGGCTCTCATAAAGAACCGTACTGGCCAGGGTTGACTTTGACTTTTAGGGTTTGCTAATTTACGCGATATGTGCCAGGATTGTACCTTATAGTGTAGCGGGAGTCGGGTGGTTTTGTTGATGTCCTCCCCAGGCTGGGGTTTAATACTTTGCTTCAAACAGTGGAAAATACGTCTTGGGGAGGTCGCTGATGGCGGGGGGTATGGGAGCCCGGGAGTGTGTTTTTTGTTCTCCTCCTCCACTTTTCTTTTCCTTCCTTTTAGGCGAGTTCGGGGCGACAGGCACGCTGTTAGTGGGGTAGGCCGTAGCCATTACAGGGGTGCAGGGCGGGGGGCTACGGGGGGGGGGTTGTTATTTTAGTTTGTTTTGTTCTATGGTCCCTTTCTTTTCCTTTCTTTCTTTTCAGGGTGGTTGGCTGTTTATCCTTCAGTTACTTCTTACTCTATTGGGCGTCTATACTAGCTCTTACTTTACTGTCTCCTAAGAGTGGGTTTTCTGGATGGTACTCGCACTAGATTGCTCGCTAATAGATTATCCTTTACTCCTTGTCTGCCTCTGCTAGGCGTTGCGTTACTACGGCTATATTATTCATTACCTTCTATTAACTGCAGTGTGCGGTACATCCCCCCATCTCTAATTGCTCCCTTTTGTATGGTGTGACGCCTCTTACAGTACTGCCACTACTGCTCCTTCAAAAAAGAAAAGACGAAACCTCTGTATTATCCTGTTTATTGATATCGCATTCTACCATACGCTGTAACTTGCATCACAGCTGGTGCCAGGGCTGTTGACTGATAAGTACATTTCCTATTTGATTTGCTGAGTTTACGGCCGGCCCCTGTGATTGTAGGCTTGTGCTTGTAATACTTTTGAATGCTTCAATAAAGGTTTAAAAAAAAAAAAAAAAAAGAATATGGGCCTCGAGGAGTGGGTGGAACCTGGTTAGAGGAAAATTCTCTGAGGAGAATATGTAGCAGTCTGCAGTCTCTAAGCTCAGTAGCTGCAGGACATGCAAAAGAAACCCATAGAGTCCTGGAAGCTAAATATAACAAATGGGTCCAGCTGAGAAACCTAGAAATAGGATATAAGGTATTTGTATTGTTACCAGCACTCATTGATAAGATGTTAGTGAAATAGTATGGTCCCTAAAGAGTTACAGAAAAAATAGGATTTCTCAGATCCCAGATCTATCATTGTACTTTGTTAAAAAAAACATCAGAGCAGCCTAGGGAACCAAGCCTGGTGGGCATCAGAGAACACTCAAATAGAAAAGATTAAAAAATGTACACTGTACAAGAAAAAGGATTGTGGGGCGAGATGCTAGCAAGTACCTCAGGATCAGTGAAAAAGGAGACCGATTAAGGAAACTATTGGAAATGTATTTGAACATTTGTGAGCAGTGCAATACATATGCACTTTTGACCATATGAAGGGATATTAGCAGGTTCCTTTGAGACATTCGAACAGACCTAAGACAGCATTTTCAACACACTTTGGGTTATTTCATTTTAAGGTACTAGCATTTGGGCTGCATAGAGCCCCTGCCGCTTTTCAGCACCTTATGAGCCAAGTGCTGCAACTCTATCGGGCCTTTACAGTGGCCTACTTGTATAACACCATCATCTTTACTTCAAACTGGAAACCCCTATTAAAACACTTACAAATAATGTTAAAAGTGTTAAGAGAAGTAGGGCTAACAGCTAACCCAGCCAAATTCACAATAGCTGCTACCCAGGTGCAATATTTGGGATATCAGACTGGGAAAGATGAGGTATGTCCCTAGGTTAAAAAACACAATGGGAGTACTGACTATGATCAACATAACTAGAAACAAAAAAGAGGTCCACTCCCTCCTGGGTTTGTATGACATTATAGACGGTCCGTCCCACATGTTTAACCGTATTAGAAACACTTGCTACTTTACTTAAAAAACATGTCCTAATCAGTTTCCCTAAGGACAAGACCAGCAACAGGTATTTGTCACCTAATTTATGCAGATTTGTAGCACACACTATCATCTGGGAGGGTATCCTGGTGCTAAACAGGTGTGAGCCTAGCCAAACCTAGGGCTTCGAAAGACTACTCAAAAAGCCAAGTCTTCAGCCTTTTGCAGAATTCAAGAAGTGAGGAGGAAGCTCTTATGTGCAGCGCCAGGTCGATAAACACTTTAGGAGCAAGGTAGGAGATGCCTCAACCGCTGGATCTTGTTTTCTGTATGTGTGGGATGTGTGCCAGTAGGACTCCGGATGAGCAGAGCTGTCTGGAAGGTTTGTGACAGCAGATGTGATTTTTGAGGGATGCTGGGCCAGTGTTATGAGACATTGAATTGTGCTCCTTTGTGTACAGGGAGCCAGTGGAGCTCCCTCAAGTGTGATGTGATGTGAGTGCGGTGTGGAAGGTAGAGAGTGATTCTTCCTGCTGAGTTCTGAACGTCCTGTTACCATCAGGTATTGCTATGTTTTATTTACTCCTTATCAACAATGCATAAACAAGGTAAATTGATTAATACAGCTGATAACTTATCATGGTTGTCAGGGCTCGAAGAAAGACAATTGTAAGGAGGTGCACAATGGCACATACTTAAAGAACTTGTACCCGCACCAACAGCAGGCATATAGAGGAATATGATCTCCGTTACCCTGGCGTCACCATCATGCCAAAAATACCCACTAATATGTCAAATGTGTTCATATCAAGTCAGGCAAAGCCTTGCTTGACTCACAGATAGAGGCTAAGGATACAGCATATGCCAGGGGTACCATTATTCCACGAATAACTACAGTTCCATCCAAAATGTCTAAAATGAGTATTCTACGACCACGATTAGGCAAAGGATAGCCCCAATGTCAAGTTTGCTCATAAGTCAAGAAGGACAACTATGATTGATTAGCCATGTTAGATGGTGCAGCATATGTTAGTTCAACCACTATACTAGGGAAAGTCACAATTAGGACTAGAATGCCTCCATCGCGGATGGACACCATTAGCCAACAGTTGCAATGACTCAAAACGTAGCCACAAATGTCAAGTGACTGTTGAGGGAAAAGTGACTGAATTAGCTGACATGTTCCATTGCCGGAGGTATGTGTCGCATGTCATCTGTGTATAGTGGCCATTTCTGTGAATGCCCCTCACACATGTGGCATACAAAGCCAGAGTAGCAAGGTGTAATTGAGGCCTATGCGGCCCCCTATGGGGCAGTGGGGCTCCCAACCTTTCTTGGGCCACCCAACCGTTTAGGAGACCCGATCAGTTCAAGGCCAATTAATATATGTAAGACATGAGAGACCTGTGCGCTCCTCTTCACATTCTGCAGGGGGGCATCATTTTGTGTTATTCCATTGTGGAAACGCACCTTCAGTCCGCATCCGTGATGCCACATGTTGTCACAACGCTGTCGTTATAATGACTGCGGTGTGACAACGCACACCATTACTCCGCAAGTGGTTACAACGACTTTTAGAGGGGGAGGAGAAGGTGTTGTATTTAAAATCCAACACCTTCCCTAAAGTCCGCACAGACTGGAGTTGGAATAGTACATTTTACTATTCCAACATCCAGCGCCCCACCCTTTTGCAAGTCGTTGTAACGACTTGTGGAGTAATGGTATGCGTTGTCACAACGCAGTCGTTGTTACAACCACGTTGTGACAGCATGCGGAAAAAAGGTATGGGGAGTGAAGAGGGTTATTCTCCATTGCGTAGTAGCAAAGCCATCACTCCTCATTCCACTGCTGACATGTGTAGTATTCAAAGAAACAGTCTTATATGATTGTTTTCATTTAGCTATCAAACAGTCAGCTTTGTATTTTTGTTAGTGTAAGAAATTGTATTATTGATGATTGAGGGAGTTGAAAACCCTATTCAAGCAATAACCATAATCATTGTCAGGGTGAACCACAAAAGAGACTAAATTAACCTGTGCTTACCCCTCTGGTAGCTTGGCACAAAAGTAGTCAGGCTTAACTTTGAGGCACAGTGTACAGTATTTATGCAGCACTCAAACATTAATAAAGTGAAAACACAATACCCAAAAAAAATCCCTAACCAATTAACAGTGGGGCAGTGCCATGGCTCACCCCCTACAGCTACTACTGATGTCTTTTATACATTATCAATGGTACTGTCTGAGGCCTGAGCCTGTAAAATTGGTAAACACTGTAAGGTCTCTGTAACCAGAGCAGGAAAGCTGATGTATAAACCTGTAGGATGTCTGCGTCTGGTATTTATGACCTAGGTTCTGACTTCTGTGCAACTTTACTTTTTTCCACGCTACCCCTTCAAAGAAGATGCAGATTCTCGTCCATATGTTATCAAAATCTACTGAGAAGGGTCAGGATAAAAAATAAAAGAATGTTTAATGGAGAACTGAAGAAAGACATTTCAGGTCGATAATTGGGCGATGTGAAATTGTATTCCCAGAATTCCTGAACTGCCCCTTACGTTTGTGACTTTCAGCCACTTTGTAAAGAAATGGTGCTGTGAAATGCCTAGTTTTGCCACCATTTTTTCAAAGTTTTCTTCAGTAGTGTTGTGTAGTTCCTACCAATCCATAGGACCAGCACATTGTTTGGACAAAATAAACTAAGGGCCTGGTGTCAAGATTCCTGACACCTCTGCAAGATATGTTGGCCTACAGACCAGCAAGCTCACAGTGCCACCGTATGCCCCCCTAACCTACTAGGGAGCGAATAGTTTCTGGCAATCACTCAACATGACAACCCTGATTGTGGAAATAGTACAGTACCTTTCGCTCAGTCACTCGCGCTTACTTATTCTCAGAGAAATTCATTCATTCATTCATTTAAAAGTTTTATATAGTGCGAACATGACCTAAGAGGGTATCATATACAGAGAAAACACAGTGGGACATTTTCAATAATATTTATTGACCAATGTTATTCTTGCATCAAATACATGTGCTTCAATGATTAGGAGACAAAAGCAGATAAACGTGATTACAAGCACCAAAAGCGTAAATAGTACATATAGTTCTACCATGGTACTGAACATTTGTATATATGCAGGCATATAAACAATACGGCAATCTAGCGTACTCTTACTATGCGAACCCTACTCTAAGTGAACCTAGAGTGTGTGTAGGTGTAGAACCAATAATTCCCCACAAGGGACAAACCAACTCCATTACCTGATTGGATAAAGTGAAGGACCCTTTCTTGGTCACGAACTGGACACCCCTCATGAGATGTCAGACCTCTGCGTGGTGATTTCTTGGCAAGCAAGGACCCTCCGTGTCAGCGGAAGTACCTCCTCTACTAATATATTGGGATGCACATCTTTTATAATAGAAAGCAGCCTTGCGATGTACGTGATGTTATGGATATGTAGATAGCCTGTCGCCCCGTGGATGAAGATAGTAATGACATTTGTATGTAGTACGGAACAAGACTTTGTACATGATGTTCAGGGCGTTGTGATAATGTTGTGCGAAGCTAGATGTGAAAACAAGTTTAGATTCAGAGAAACTAATCCAACATTGTTGCGCGTGCAAAAGGTCACAGCTGGAAGTGTCATTTGTGAGGACAAAGTAAGAAATGAGCTACTGCGCTACATGGACCTTACTCGGGAATATTACAAGAGAATGAACACCCGTGGGGGTTGCTTTTTTAGCCAGTGTATGTAAAGATTTTATTCTAAGTGTACTGTTTGTTCCCATTTTTTTTCATAATCGTCTTTATTGCTTTTATAGATACAGTGAGCTTTGTCCATACACCACACTTTGTAAAAGAAAAAGGAAAGAAAAGATGTGACTGTTCAGACCTGTAGTATCATTGACAACGGCCCACACGTGGGCCAATCCACTTACACAGATAGACCGTGGTAAGCCCACCATTTCCCCCACACTGTGTCATGCTTTTGAGGGCACCCACGAGCCTCATGTATGTTTTATTTTTGTTGCGCAGACCAGTCAATTCCTGCCCGCCAGACTGATAACGAGAGTGGGGCAGGCTGCTTCCACATACGTGCTATATCTCGCATTACCACTAGGCAGGCCATGCCTACGAGCAGTCGTTCAGTGTGGGGAACCCCCAGCTCCTCCACCAGCCCCATCAAGGCTACTCTAGGGGTTCAGTCGATTGGGAGTCCCGGGACCTAAGCAATATCCTTCCCGGTCCACAAGGGTTTCACCCCAGGACAGTCCCACACTATGTGCACTTGGTCCCATTTTTACCAAACTTTCAGGCATAGAAGGACTCCACGGACCATCTTTAGGGAAAATCCTGCTTGCTTGCTTTATCACTCTGTAGCATTCAGGGCAGATATTAAGCTCCATCACTTCCCAACTCCATCAGCTGCTACTGAAATGCTTCATTCATATAGACAGGTCCCCTGAAATCACGCTGCAGTGGAGTACATGAATTCCCTCATCAGTACCATTGTAATACACTAATCAGCAACTGAAATGTGATCGGTTAACTTTTGCTAAATGTTTGCCACATGTTGCACATAGTCCACTTTTGCTTCGTTTGAGCCAGACACACATTTTTGTTGAAGTTTGTAGAATATGAAGCAGATGGTGGTATACTTGAAAATTGTGAGCAATCCATAATGGCCTCAAAAACGCCATTGTCGCAGAATTCCATTAGCCTTGCATATGAATGGTGGCATGCCTCCACATGAGTCATATATGTCAGGGTGTCCTGGCACCAAGAAATCATTAAAAAGTAATTCTCCATAATCAGCATAATTTAACACTGAAATAGAAGCTTCAAATATTTTGAAAATCAGTGCTTAATTTGAGCCAGTGGTTACTGGTGCTCAGCACCAGCACCTAAGTGTCAACACAGTCTGCCACATGCGTAGCGCTGTCTGGCTAATTTAGAGATGACCACAACAACAGGTAATTATTAATTCAATTTACATTAAAAAAAATGACTATTACTTGTCGCCCAAGCCATTCTTTTAGCTTTGGGGACCTGGAATAGTCTGCATTGTCACACTTGTAGGAGTGTAATGGTTAGCAGTTGTGTTGTTACTATCTTTGGCAGCATGGCAAGGGCAGTGGGTGATGCAAGCTGCAGTGGCCTCCTGACAAGAGCCCTGGTACTTAGGTTTTTTTCATCCAAATTACGCACTGTTGAAAATACAGCACCTTAACATCAGCTTGTCAACTTCTGAAAATAATCACACTACGGTTCATTATGAAATGTCATTTCAGAAGAATAAACTCAAATTTCCACAAATAAAAACATGTAATTATCATAAGAAAAAAAAACTTTTTGTCCCAGAATATTATTTATTTTTAACAGATACATGCTTGCAAACCCTATCCGGTCCTCGCTAATGGAATTTAAACAAATTATAAAACCCACCTGCTCACACTAGATAGATCAAGGGCCAGATGTACGACCAACAAAATTGCACCTTGCAAATTTGCGACTCTTTTGCGAGTCGCATTTGCGAGGCGCAATTTGCCATGTGCATCAATGTGTTTAACACTGTTTGCGATTCCCAATGGGGCCGCAAATTGCGAGGCTCATTAATATTAATGAGCCTCTTCTAATTGCGAGCCCATTGGGAATGACAGGCCCTCCCAGGTATGGTGGCCTGCTGGGCTCAGCAGACCACCATGTCTGGGACTGCTTTTAAATAAAGGAGATTTTTTTCTAAATGGACCCCTTTTTCCTCAAAGGAAAACGGGATGCATTTTTTAAAAAAAATGAAATGCTTTCGTTTCATTTTTAAGGGCAGTTTTTAGAGACAGTCACAAAGTGGAAAAGGCCCCTTGGGCATCCCTTCCAAATTGCGACTGCATTATCACCCTCTTGAAGAAAGTTGTAATTTGCGAGTGTTTTGTGACTGCAATTGCATTCGCAAAACATTCATGCATGGGTTAAAGAGTCGCTATTTGGAAGGGAAAGCCCCTTCCAAATAGAGAGTCTCTAAACACTTTTTTGCAAGTCGCAATTCATTTGCGACTCACAAAATTGTGTTGGTACATGATCATACCAATTTTAGCATGCGCAAACGGGTCGCTAACCCGTATGCGCATGCTAAAATTGGTCGTACATATGGCCCTAAACCCCTTCCATTACCCCACCACCAGTTCTTCCACTGTAATGTAAATATGTATATAATGCAGGTAACTGAGAATGATGCCCCCAATGTATGTAAATTGTAGCGTTTACTTAAGTGCAGCCATATGCGTATCCATCCAGTCATACTCCAGTCACCATCAATTCATCTGTATGTAGCTCACCAATCTCTAACTCATATACTGCTCAAAGAGTTGTGTATAGCATGCTGCCTGAAGGGTTATCGTTTGATGAAGAAACACACTGCAAACATTGTCTGTAGTCCAGCCGCACATGGATTCTGCCTTACAAGTCCATGTCCCACCACCATACGCCGTGGATTCCCATTATATGCCAAGAATCTCACCAGGATAGACAAATCTCACTGTGAGAAACAGTAGCAGAGAACTAAAGAGAATTTGGGCAAGCACAGTTGAGGATCTACAGGAAAACAGAAGGATGGAATCCACCATGCCGGGTTCAGCAGTATGCCTTGGGTGGAGTCAACAGAGGGCACCGTTATGCCATGGATACTCACTACATGGTAAGAATTAGTTTGATTTTGTCAGGGACAGCTTTATACCAGCGAGGATCCCTATGATGCCAGAGATGACCTGCCCCCATATGTGGAGAGAGCACCACTTTCCCTGGCTGCTTTTGGACGCAGGGGCTAGGTCACTATAATCAGAGGTTTTCAGACTGAGGTGGGTGCAGCCCCCCCTGGGGGTCCTTAATTGATTCCAGGGGGGCACCAGGTTCTGGCCAAGAGAAACATCATGCTTTGTTTTAAGTGATAAAAAATGAGGGGTAGTAAGCCACTTAGTAATGAGCCATCATTAATTATTTTGTCATGTAAATCCTGATGGGGAATATGTGTAAGAGGGGCAACAGAACTTAACTGCAATGTTTAAATATTTTAGATATATTAAAACATTGCCATTTTAACAGAATAATTGTGAAAAATTGGGAGGGGGTGATGAAATGTTTTTTTACAAGGGGGGCATGGCATTAAGACATTTAAAGACCACTGTTATAAAGGGACACTGCTACACTGAGGAACATTTGATACTTTCTCCCCTCACACACACACACAAACACACGCCCAGGTGCTGAATCACACTTGAACATAGAGGAACATGCTGACAGGCAGAGACATACATACCTCAGCAACCAAGCAGCTTGTCCCACACCCGGCCGGCATCATGAGTCACCTGTGTGTCTTCCACGTGGCAGGCCCTGCGCTCACACACAGCCTGATTGAGGGGTGCCAGCCCTGAGACATGACCAAATGCCATGTGGTAGCTGCGCAGTAATTGGCTTTGTTGCAGGTCTTGCCTGCGTTGTCAAACAGACTAAGGACCCAATTCCAATCTCGGTCGGAAGGACTCCAAATCGGATTCAGAATTCCCTAACCCGATCTGGAGCCCTTGTTTCCAACCAAATAGTTCACAGTTCTGCATGACCAAGTATGATGCCTGGAAAGCCTTAGCACTGACTTAATCGGTTCCGGAAGGCACTCAAAGAGATAGAGCCTTCCGGAGCCTCTGTGGAGTAGGTTTTCCAAGCGAGCAAGTACGATGAACAATTCGGACAGCCTTTCCGATTTGGTTTGCCCGAATTAAAAAGGCTTCCGGAATCGGTATATGGGGGGCAGTAGCTGGCCCCCCTTCCCCCAGGGCCCTCCGAATCGGGCCCGTGGGGGTACTCATTGGTCCCCTTTTCCCAACCATGCATAGTGTGGCTGGCACCAAGGTGTACCTGCCATAGGGTGCACGATTATCCCCAACCACCCCTTTTCTCAATGCGAGCCTGTGTTCTCGTTCGGAATACAGGCTCCAATTGAACAGCATCGTATCCGGTTGCATTAAAATGCATCGCTCTCATTCGACTGGGCTCTCCCTATCCGAGTCATCTAGAAAGCATTCCGAACCCGAGTGGTTCGGTATGCTTTCCGAACGAGATCGGAATCGGCCCCTAAGAGTGTAAGTATAGAGCTGTTCCAATGGCTGCTTGCCCTCACATTCCACTAAGCAAAATAACATCAGTGCCAATATGACACTGTTTACTACATTTAAAAATATTTTGTGGGCACCAGGTGGCATAGGGTGCACTATTGCTCGAGGGGCAAAGAATATTGGGGCAGCCACTCTCCTTGGATGGGAGGTGTGGAGGGGAGATACAGTGGCAACTTCCTTCTCTTCCTATGTATTAATGCACCACTGGAGATATACCATACTGGTAAGTAAATCCGACCTTCTCCTCTTGTCGGCTCATGCAATAACTTACATTGCTCAATGTGCCTAGGCCCTTTATGGCTCCAACTGCACCAATACGATTGAGCCGTTACTTGGCTTTGATTATTGATACATTACTTGTATTTGAACCACAGCTGAGTAATGTGGTGGAAGTGGCACAGCAAAAATAACGTGCCCCTTTTCCCTAAACTAAATCCTCAGCACTGACCTACCTCCCCAAAGCAGTGGAACGTATTAGAGAGAACGATTTTGTTGCAGGAGGAGCATTCCTCTGACATATTGCTTTAAGGTATTGAAACATGAGGTGTAAAAAAAAAATAATGTGGTAGGGTGGTCTATTCGTTTAACAACTGTAACCAAGATGTGATAAAGAGAGGGTGTAAGTTTTGGAACAGCACATTTTACAGTTCATTGTGCATCTTTATATGTCCGAGACACTGTTGTAAGTCGCAAAACTGCGCAATTTGCGACTCATAAATTGAAAAATTCGTACATCTGGCCCATAGACCCTGTCTCTTCCTATTCAAGTTTTGTTTTTTTATTGATACATTTTTGTGGGTGAGTAAGGTGATAAAGGTACGCCTCAATGGTACTTCAAGTTCCCAAATATTTCCGTGACCACACAGAAGGAGAGCAGGTTAAGTTCCTTTGTAAGGAGACCGAGTTCTGAGGGGTTTTTAGATATCCTTACAGCCGACAGTAATGTGTATTCCATTCCTTATAATTACTATTCATGGATTTTTGGTTTCAAATGATCTGTAAAAATCTGGAAGGTGTACTGAAAACGAAAACCATCATAAAGAGTCACCAGTACCTGGCAGCAGAGACTCGGCAGCCAGGCAGCAAACGAGCCTAGTAGGAAAATTTTCATTGAGACTCCCTCTCTTCATTGCTGTTTGTGCTATTGTTTTGCATGATGTCTTGGAGTGATGGGAAAGGCTAGATGGTGGTTTTTTATTTACTACAGCTACATCCTCCTCAGCGATGAGTTATGTTGACTACCTTCACTCCTGCTCCTACTTTGCAACCAGACTTGGATACTGGGCGTCTATATGAAGAATGAGGTCGTAGGCAGGATGTCTGTCAGCTCCCCACCTACTATTTATATCCATGCCTGCTGGACTTGTGATTCCTGCAGGGATAAAAGTGTATCCGGGTGGGGATATAATGTGCCTCTAGGCTCCATGCCCTCAAGGGCTCATGCCTGCCGGAATTTGGGTCACAACAGTTCTTTATGTTCAAAAATTCCTCCCTGCGCACACTAAAAAGTACATTAAAGAATCCATAAAGTATCAGGTGAATCCAATGTCCAATATTTTATTCCAATATTCTGATAGTTAGATGAAGGTAGGTAAACTCTTCGAGACGCATCTAGATCTTCAGAGAACAAAACAACAGCAGCCAACACGTGTTTCGTCGTGCCAATTATCACTCTAAAGTAAAGCACAATTATCTATATGAAGTGTATTTTACAAAATTACTGGGGCCTCATTTATGAGGCTGTGCGTCACTTTTACGCCACAGGTGCGTCACTTTTTGTGACGCACCAGTGGCGTAAAAAATACGCCTTGTTGCACCATATTTACAAAATGACGCATCTAGGTAGATGCGTCACTTTGCAAACCCCTACGCCACATTATACCTGCGTCAGGTATAATGTATGCAAGGGGGCGTATTGATGCAAGAAAGGGTCTTTGAAGTGACGCAGTGAAATCTATAAGATTTCACTGCGCCACTTCTAGGATACAAATGCGTCAATATCTTACGCCTGTCTCACAGCAGGCGTAAGACTGACACAGGCCCTTCACAATCCAGCAATGCGTCACTTTTGCGCCATACAGATATGTCAGAAATACTGACGTATCTGTCACTCCTTGCGCAATGATGCGTCATACTGTAAATATGATGCATCATTGGTGTTGCAAGGAGGTCGCAATGAAAAGTGACGCATCGCTGTTTTCATGCAGCGATGCGTCACTTTTCATAAATGAGGCCCCTGGTTTTTATTTCCAGATATTGTGAACACCACCACCAATAATGGAAAGAAGATAAGGAGGCTCCAGTGATAAGGAATATAATTTATATACAATAGAAGCCAACCAATATGTGAGTACCCAAGAGCAGAAAATAGAAAGAGAAACAAAATTCCTAAATCACCTGGTATAAGCAATTCTTAATTAAACGGACTATTTCAATTCAAATCCCGGTACCAGTAATTTTGTATAATACACTTCATATTGATATTGTGCTTTACTTTAGAGTGATATTTAATTTCATCATTACATTAATTGTATAAGAGTAATATTGTTCTACTTTTTTTGGGTGTCCAGTCCTGAGGAAGTCATATGTGTGGAATAAAATTTTGGACATTGGATTCACCTGATACTTTATGGACTCTTTAATGTACTTTTTAGTGTGCTCAGGGAGGAATTTTTTAATATATTATGAGTCTTCTTTTGAGGATTAACATAAGATAGAATTGGTAACCTATCTTTCTTCCCTTTCAGAGCACCGCTTAGCTTTAGATTTATTGGTTCAGTATACTTACCCATGACAAAGGTTGAGCGCCCTTCAGTTATACCTGGTTACCAAAATTGTTAATTAGTTCTGCCTTGTACCCCTCCTTGGTCCCTGCCCTTCGTTCTGGCACACTTTGACAAAGTGGTTCATTCAGCCACATTGGGGGGCACAAATGCCCTCGAGCAGGGCAGACATTTGGTGTTTGGTGCTTTAAGCTGCAATTGCTGCATCTTCCCTTCTGCGGTTTTTGCATTTTGTATTACGGGGGCGAGCAGTTGTCTCTGAATGGCATCCACCCACTCCTCCTTCACCTTAACACCCACGGCCACCCCTCTCGCCAGAGCCAACTCCATGACGTCAGCCCGGCTATTCGCCACTTTGTGTGACTGTGCCAGGACCAAGATGGCATCCAAAGCGATCCTTGGCTGGTGTAGGATGAGCCGCCATAGGGCAGCTGACCTGCAGCCCTGTCTCAGCTGGGCCAGGATCTCATCGGGCTATTGATGTTGATGCACGACCTCGCCTGCTTCCTGAGGCGTGCATAGAACATGTCCACTGACTCATCTTCTGTCTGTCGGGACTGTCGCAGCTTGAACCGCTCATAGTCTGGATTGAGCTGAAGGTCAAATTGCCTGTTCGGAGCCGCCACGGTGGCATCAAAGTTAGTGTCCACACCTGTGTTGAGAAGGTTTTCAAACAAGTTGAACAGTTCTGCCCCTCCAAAACAAAGCAGCAATTACCTCCTTACCACTCCATCCATTTCATGGGTGGCGCAGAAGTAATGTTGCAGGCGTCCAACCCATGAGGGCCAAAGTGGTGCCGCCATGGTCTTGTCCACCAGCTCGCTTAATGGCGGCAGCGCCATAGCTTCCAAGTTGGCACCTGGAGCAGGTGGCATCGTAGCCGGAATCTGCTGTTGCTCAGACATAGTGTTTACCTCATGATCCATGGGTCTGTCTGAAATCTAGGTGTCTGGGTCACTGCACAGGGAGGCACTGCGCTGGGCAAGATGGGTTGTGCCTACTGAAGGCCCTCCACACACTTGTGCAGGCCAATCTGGACGCAGCTTCGCAGGCTGTATGCTGAGCACACCCAAATAACCACCAGTGTGGCCCCTGGCCAGCGATAGCGGCGTGCACAGGCTACCACTGTCCTCGTCACCAGTGTATTGTTCGCCTCCAGGTGGACACGAAGGCAGGCTGCAAGCACTGCAAATAAGGGAAAGCAACACAGTGTTACACTGCAGGTGAATGCAAAGTGGCTTTGAGCGTCCACCTTGCCCTTTATTTATCCCCTGTGGCCGAACCCGGCCCTCGGGATGAGAGTGTGATACATATTATTTATGGTAAAGGGTAGCACTCTACAAAGCCCGTTGCGCAGGGGTCATAATTACGAGTTGAGTATTATTTAACGCGTATGATAATTATCGGATGCGTTAAATACCTATACCTTTGTTAAATGTTGGCAGTTCAAACCTGACAAAATTTAACAGGGCAAAACCACACATTAATTGTTGTACCAAATCCACGTTATTCCCCACAAAACTTTTAGAAGCAGACGAAGTGCAGGATCAAGTGCAAGTTGCTATAATGAGCAATTTAGATATGGCCGGTAAGTCCCCTAAAAAAAGTAACTCCAAAGCTATTGAATTTGCTTTTTTTACCATATACTGAGGAGACCCCGGCCCACTGAAAGGATTAGGAGCTGGTCGTCTGCAGGTTAAGGCCAGCTTCACTGTAGGTCTGCAGATCCTCCTTATTAGGAAAACGTGTTTCTGAATGTCGTTTTAGCAGGGTACCGCCTGTGTTGCAACTCTTGCCTCTAGGGTGACTAACTGCCCTTAAATTTCACGGACTGTCTGTAATTTGGACCTTACGTCCGTTGTTCGTGAGACTCCTTTTTACTGACGCCTTTTGTCCGTAATTTTGGGCCTTGCAGGGAGCAGAGCTGTTCCCCTGTGAGAGACCTGCTTTTAGGCACTCATCCTTAGAGCACAAGCGCAGCCCCACCCCGCCCATTGTCATTCTGTATGGGACTGATTGCCACATATTGAATGACAATGGGCCAGTTTGGGCTCTTATAGCATGCAGTGGGCCTCCTCCTTCAGCAGTCTAGGACAGAGCATTCTGTTAGGGTTAGATGGAAGAAATGTACAAAGCTAAAAAGAAGAGGTTATTGTTCTTACATAGTCTCATCATTTCAGAGCTGAAGCATTTTTATTATTATATAAAATGAAGCCATAGGTGCTGCTTTTTTATTTATTTTATGCAACTAACATCCATTGACAAAGCCAATAGTCATGGCTTGTTGTAGGTCTGATACTGGATGCAATGATAGAAACAGAAAAATACCAGTCAGGCGGCACATTATGCTCAGCACATATTTTTAGCTGAGATGTTTTAAGCCACGCCCTTAATTACATCAATTGGAGAGACCCACAGTTTTTTCATCCCACTTACAGCCCTGGAAACAACACGATGTCACAGTCACATCGCGTCCTGGCACTGTGCATCATGCATGACTCATGACTTCCAAGATTTCAGATTGCCCATGTGCAGGGGCATAGTGAACCCTCCCCCCACCCCAGCACAGCCCTTGCTTTAGGAACTACAGCGAGAGTGAAGTTCTTGATGGGCCTTTTCTGCCTGCAACTGGAAGGATGGGTGGATGGGTGAAGGGTGGATGGAAGGATGGGTAGCTAAGTGAAAGGGGAATGGAGAGAGAAAGGAGGATGGATGAATGATTGACAGAATGGATGGGGGAATGGGTGCATGGATGAGTGAAAAGAAGAATGTAAAGATGGAAGAGTGAAAGATTGCATACTTGTGTAAAAGGGAGAGTGCAGAGCTGGTAGAAAGGATGGATGGATGGATGGATGAATGAATGGGTGGACAGATGAGTGACTGGGTGGATGATGAGTAAGTGAAAGGATGGCTGGATGGGTTAAAGGGTAAATGAGTGGATGTATGAGTGAATGGATGGATGGGTGGAAGTGTGAATGGATGAGTGAAAGGATGGCTTGGGTGAGAGGGTAAATGGTTGGATGGATGAGTCAATGGATCGATGATGGGTGGAAGAGCGGATGGATGAGTGAAAGGATGGATTGGGTGAAAGGATGGATGGATGGATGATGGATGGATGAGTGAAAGGGTGGATGAAGGGGTGGATGAGAGAAATTATGGATGGAAGGATAGATGATGGTTATGTGTGCAAATTGTTGAAAAGTTTTGGATATGATGGCACGTAGATGGAAGGACAGAATGAATGGTGAAAGATTGAATGATGTATGGAAGAATTAATAGATGACATTTTGATTAACACGCACTGCTACTTGAATGGTACACTAAGTAATTGTAAATGTTTGCATGTTTTGTTATAGGTGTACGGTTTTAGGGAGAGCCTCGTAGTGCCATGAGCTGTGCTTGAGATGTATATTGTCTTTCTAGCAATAGGCAAGTGTTAAAAAATAAACGATGTAATAATGTATCGACAGTGCATTCTTTAAGGAAGCTGCAGGGAAAAGCACCTTTGTGACTTCCGTCAGCTTGTGCAACTCTCTGCGAAGCCACCTTAAGCAAAGTCAGATTCCATATTTTAAGTTCCACTTGCTGAAACACCCATAATGTGTTCCCTATAGTGGGTTCATCTAAGCAATCCTCCCTTTAGTTCACCTATGCATGCCACTTTACTTCTCACAATGGCACTCAGATATGAGATGCTAGTAACAAAGTCTATCAAAGGAGATCTTCGTGACCACTTCTCTCACCAAACATGCCTGCTCAGGACCATCAGTTGTAAACAGAATATCAGACTGAACAACCCGGTGCAGTAACCATTTAAATAGATTATTATCATATCAAATACCACAAAAAGACCTGCACATTTGCTCAAAGCTGCGTGCATACGAAAAACCGTGAAGTGCACGATTGTCTCAACCAGGGAACAACTCGTATAAAAATAAGTGGGGGGACGCTCTCACCGGAAGTGATGTCACGACCGGAAGTGACTGGTCGTGACGTCACGAAAGGTGCCGAGCTCCTCGTCCCAGAGGGGCCAAAGAGTGAAGTCCAGCTGTTTGGCAGGGGGATGGCGTCCCCCCCCCCCCCGTAAAATGCGTGGTACCCTGACTCGAGCCCTGGTCTCAACCTAATATAAAACGTATTTTGACTTGTCTTAAGTGGTTGTCTATTTACTTCTTTTTATACTATCGCACAACTTCCTCTGATGTGTCTGTAAAACGTACCTTTTGTCCCGAAGTTTTGTCCTTAACTTTGACCTTCTGTCCTGAATTTGTGTCTTGAATTTTGACCCTGTCCTGAATTCACTTACCGTCCTGAATTTGCACCCAAGCCAGTTGATCACCCTACTTTCCACCCAAGCTCGTTAAAAAAACACACATGCGTATCTGCAACTCATGGTAATGGTGTGCAGGTGCAACTAAGGCCCAGGGCTGTGACTGCGAGATAACAACCAAGCAGCCGCACACCCAGCGCCTGTGCCCCGAGGCTTCTCGGCCTTCCCTGACACCTACGCGTTGCTGAAAGCACACCCGGACACGTCCGCTCCTGTTCGGTTTACCCTCTGGTTACTCCCGCGCTCAGCACATGGAGGCGCCATGAGCGAGTCTGCTGCCCTCGGTGACATGTCGGTTTCTGTTCACACGCTCCGCTCACTGCGAGGTGACCCCCAAACGGATTCCAAGGCCTGCTGCCGTCTCCCTGCACGGAGACCCGGGGATAGATGCCACGGCCTGCGTGGATACTCACGTGTCACTCGAGGACGCCATCACTGGCGACAGCGACGAACGATGTAGAACGCACGAGAGCAAAACCCCAGAGGCCAAAGGCCCTCAAATGAAGCAATATGTGCAGCCCTGGCCTGGGGAGAAAATATAAACAGAGTTAATTAGGAAGAGAGGGAAAAGTGTGGAGGACCAAACCCGGTTTGGGAGGGAGTCGGAAATCTGGAAAAGAGGGAGGAGGACGAAGCAGTGGAAGAAAGGGAAGAATAAGAAAGGATGTGCATCAGGGAAAGAATGATAAGTGGAAAAAAGTAATTAGATTTTGTCTATATCCGTAGCTAGGGAGAAATACATTTCCCTGCATCGTCTTGTGAAAAAGGCCCTTTCGATATTTTTTGATTGTGGCAGTTGCGTGACGCAAAATGAAGTCCAGCCCCTCCCCCCGCCCCACAGCAGAACTCGCGAAAGGACAAGTGACGCAGCTCCACTCCCTCCTGCAGAACGCGCGGAAGGACCGATGAGCCTCGCATATCCTCCACAGATATTCATTCAATGCAATGGCCTTATGGTTAATGGGGGCAGCAGCGTGGCCGAAATGCTGCACCCCTCCTACCCCTCCACCCTCCCCTCCCTCGCTCTGTAGGGGGTTGTGTATTGCCCCTGGATTGTGGTACAGAAGAAGATAGGAATTAAGCCAGGCTGCCAAGCTTGTTGTATTGGCATACACGCCAACATTGAAGAGGAAAGTGGGAGATTTGAAAGAAATATTCAGGAGAATGTATTTCTCCCATTGACTTCTATTGAAGGAGAGGTTATTTCAAGAGGAAGTCAGGGAGACAGTCAACCTAAAAGTAAAGTAAAGTAAAGTAAAGTCCACATTTGTAAAGCGCACAATCACCCGTAAGGGTCTCTAGGCGCTGGGGGCCGTCGGGAAGATTAAGCGAGCTATTGCCCAGAGTCACATGGTGCTGGGCTAACCTGCCGCCGGAGCCGGGGATCGAACCGTGGTCCCCAGATTCCAGCGTCAGTCGCCCTGGCCGCGGCGCCACACCTCAGTTTTGTCTTTTAAAAATGTGAATCTCCCGCCTGAATCGAGTCTATTGGCATGCATGCATTTGTTAGAAGTGGGCGAGCCAGGAAATCCGTAGAGGAGCAAAGTCAGGTGTCTGGCTTGTCTCTAAAAGTAAACGAACAAGCTGAGCTGTCAAAAGATGAACCATGTAAATGAAACAATTGGTTTTTATTCCACTACATTACATCGTGTTGATGTCAGTAAAAAATAATAGTTTTTTCTACCTACCATGCCCTGACACTACTGACATGAGTAAGCCAAGAAATGTCAGCTTGTCATGTGCACTGTACATTAGTGCATTCATGTTGTACGTGGAGCAACATTATTGTCTATTAAAACCTAAGTGATGTTTTTATATAACACATATCCTGAACTAAATTTCTTCAAGGTGCTCTCAGATTTGACTCTTAATTAAAGTGAAGCATAGTGAATTAAAGCAATTTGTCTATGATCACACAACTGATCAAACGGGGAGGGTTTGCTCCTGGTTACATATTGTGCAGTTCAGCCACTGGCAAATATTAGGTATAAGCAAAAGTCTCCACCACATAGTTAAACGTTTTAAAAAGGACATATGTGAAGTACAGAGGTCTGCTGAATGGGCCTTTTTAAAATTTTCATTACCTTCTGGGATTGTGTCAGGGGTGGCTGGGCTGATCACGAATAGGATGTGGAGTACAGCCGCTTGACAGTGCTTCATGGTATCTTCTGAGTTAGCCTACTTGAATCCCATCAGAGTGTACTAAAAAATGCAAAAAGACTTTGTCTGTGTGCTGTTAGCCAGAAGCTCATCTGCTACATATAGTGGTGAGGGTACGTTTGGGCAGGGCTTAATTTGAGCAGTCCTTGTCTAGCCGAGATTTGTCTGTGTCCATATGAAAACTGACCTAGCAATGTTTCAAAAACCTTCCCAGGTTCTTTGTCTAACTATTGACTTTAAACAAATACACAGATGATTCCTGTAAGACTCAAGAAGCCATTCCCCTTTCTAGAAAAAGATGAGTATGGACAAAACGTAAAACATTACATAGTTTACTGTGAAAATCTAGTTTGCAGCGTGAACATCACCAGCGCCATTTTGTCCCTTCCTAGGCCTGTACGAGCGCGTAAGCGGCAGCCATTTTAGACACTATGGCCTCTCCACGCATTTCCAGTCGCCTGCACGTCTCCCTGACCTCGCCAACATCCCCCGCGCCCTGACAGCCCCCGAACTCGCTTGCCTGGGCCATAAACGCACCTTCAGCGTGACCCTGCCTTGGAGCCACATCCCGTGCCGAACCCACATACCCTTTCATCCCTTTGATGCGAACAAGCCCTTTGAGAACCCCTTCCTCCCTGCCCAATTGTCCGAGCTGATCCCAGGCCATCACCTAGCCCTGCGGATGCAGTTTATTGCCCCCTACAGTAGAAACTCGCCTCTCTTCAAAGGAGCTGAGATTAATCAATGTCTCCACCCCATAAGATCCGATCGATCGCACACATTTCTGTTCCCAGCGGAATGTCCAGCTGCGCGATAGCCATCACCTGCTGAGATTGGGGTGGGGACTTCTACTGTAGATATGTGTGTGAACGGGCCTGAAGCAGGGATTCCGAGGATGTCTTTCCGAACATCAAAGTATTAACAAGAATGTGTTGTATGCAATAAAGCAATAAACCTGTGTATGAGAGGCCAGGCCTCCGAGATGCGGTTAGAGCACCTCGAGACGATACCCTGTTTGTCCGATCTGACGTGTTCTGCTCCGGAGAAAATTAAAACCTGTTTCCTGCTTTCCAATTTCCAGCGCCTGCCTCTTTATTTGATAATCATCGAATGGTTTAGAGGCGACTAACGCCAAGCAGTGTTCGAAAGGGTTATCCAGAGAAGCTGTTCTTTTACAATTGGCGTCCCAAACGTGGGGCCCATCAGCGACACGTGGATCCAGCTGGAGAGGTCCTGACGACAGAGTGAACGACTGCAACGATCGGGAAGAGCTCACGCCCGATAGACCCTCGTCTGGCGGCCGATCATCCGAACTTCACTGGTTCCGAGCAGACCTCTCTCGAGTGATCTACGGTCCTGACTGGGAACCCTCAGGAGTGCCGCAGCAATTACGAAGAATAGAGGACGATCGGGCGCTGGAAGTGGCAGACGAGAAACTGTCCATACGGTCCGGGTAAGGTCGTGCAGCACGAGTCTTTTTGTTTGATTGATTGTTTGAAAATACTAGTTAAAAAGTTATTGTTTGAATCGCTTAACCTCGGTTGTTAAACGAGATTGGTTCTTTTTGAGACATTCTCTGCCTACAAACGGTGAAGAATAGGAATATCTCTCTCCCTTTGCAGATAGTGAAGGATAGGTAGCGCGGACTCTTTGTCCATATCGGTAAGGGCTGATAATACGCCGCGCCTATCTTCTCCCCACTGATTGTTTGGTTCTATTTGGTTCTCTTGAGATATTCCCTATTTGCAAATAACGTAGAATAGAAATATTCTGTCTAGTCTTTGCAAGTAGCGAAGGATAGGTAGTGCGGACCTTTGTCCACCATTGTTTGAAACCTTCTTTTTGACCGCTATACGTCATGCCTATCTTCTCCCCACTGATTGGTAGTTGGTTTAGCCCGGACCGTTTATTAGAGGTAGATCATCCAGCTCCACTGGAGGGCACCCCTAATAAGGACATGTTCACTAAATATGGACTAGTCACCGTAGCCTATAGTAAGCTATGGCATAAAGATACCAAGAAAGATCGAGAAAGTCAGTGGCCACTGATAGGATCTTTTGATATAAATAAAATAGAAGCACTAGAAATAGCCCTTCGTAAACATAAAACAACGCCAACCATGCTTTATAGTCTCGGCGTGTGGCGCAAAGAAGCAACGCAACGTAAAAAGAGAGACAAAGCAAAGACAGATAAAGAGCTACGAAAGGCAGCTCACCTAGCTGGTAAAAAGCTAGAAGAAGAGATCAAAGAAAGAGAGAATATAAAGAAAGAACGAGAGTCAGAAAAATCGGGCCAATGCCCTGTTATAACACCCTCCACGCTCTACCCCGAGCTACCCTCAAAGCAAAAAGCAAACGATGATTTACTCCTAGGACCCCCAATCATCTATATGCCGCCTCCCATCCTTTAGTACAGCACCAACAACCCCCGAACCTAAATGAAGGTAATGCCAGGGCCTCGGTACCCACGGCCTCCGCGCCGACCGAGCCTCTCGTACTAAATACTGCATCAATGGAAGCTTCAGAGAAGCCTGAAGTCAAAGAAAAAGAACTTGCGAGAACGAACCGCTTGAACAAAAATGAACGAGCGGGTATCGACAGAATAGTAAAAACGCTAGTAGAACGAAAAGAAACAGAGGAATACATTTCGGACATGTGCAACTCATATGCCGATAGTCATAGACGACACTTTGTTGTACGCTTTTGCTACCACACCCTCACAGCCTATGAGGAGAGATACCAAGACAGAAGACCTGAACGCCTTGCAAACTTGTACAGGAAGGTAGACATAGGAGATGAGAGTGAGTGTGATGTGACGGAACTCTTCTCGCACACGCTGGAAGTTTTTTGCCACCTCACTGAACAAGGACAGATAACCAAAAGCGCAACTCCTGTAGCGACCGAACCCCCAATGGAGAAAATTGATACGATGATGCCTATAAAGGAAGCCGCTCCCTACTGGGTCCCCCCACGAGGTCAGGGAACTAATGATGACATTAACCATCAGGACGCAAAGGGAAGAGTAGTTTATAATTGGGTATACCAACCCTGGGATCGACAAGATATCCTGACCTTCCGAAAATCCCTGCCGGACTTGCGGAAGAACCCCACAGCCTTTTATACGGAACTAGGTACAGCCTTAGGATCAACGATCATGACCTTAGCGGACATCGACTTGTTTTTCGGGCTATGTCTACCAGCTGATGTGTTGAAGCAAATCCGGAAAGTCGACCACCTTGAGCTGTTCGGACATACCTGGGTACAACTCGATGGCAGAGATAAACAACGAGATCCCGGACAAAAACCCCTAAAAGCTATTTTAGAACTCCCAGACAAAATTGTTCTGAAATTGAAGACGCTGATCCCTGAGAAAAAGGTAGACTGGTCGATCGTAACGGCTTGCCGTCAGAAACCCCAAGAAGATGTCTACGAATACTTTTCTCGATTCAAGACAGTGTTTTCTGTCTATAGTGGTCAGGACATGACCACTGCAACCGGATATCACCTGTTTGTCCAAAATTATGTCAAAGGTCTGTTGCAGGAAGTCTCCCAGAAACTGCAGACCAGTGAGAGTAGTTGGGCGGCCTCCAAACCCGCGGCTATCCTTCAAATGGCCCAGTACTACGAGCATCAAAAGAACGAAAATGATAGGGCATCGGAGAAAAAGAAGAAAGACCTCAAAGAAAGGGTTATGATCGCACAGTTGCAGGGAGTGACTATAGGAAAGGAGCCCTACAAAGGAAACTACCAACCGAATGTCCCTAGAAACCCGCCTCCTAGAGATAATGCACCCACATCCTACGCTGGACGTAGAGATTTGAGTGAGAACCAGTGTGCGTTCCGTAAAGGACTTGGACATTGGAAGTTCCAGTGCCCGGTTCTGCTAGAAATGATCAAGAATAAGGAGACAAGGGACTCAGCGAACGGACCGAGAAATGGAGGATGCGGACGAGGGTACACAAAAGACACTAACGACGAAAGGCCCGGTAAAACAAACACATTTGACCATCCCCGACAGAACCAGTGCCAGCAGTCTGACTACGACAACACGTACGACTTTGCATAGGACTGCCAAAGGCAAGGGAGGGATCCAGTCGAGCTCTATGTTGACCAGCAAGGCCCTTATGTCACCGCTAAGGGCCTAGGCACGAAGTCTCCATTTTTGGTAGACACAGGAGCAACACGTAGTGCTTTATCCAAACGACTGATTCCAAGGGCACCCTTGTCTGGCTCACACGTAACATCAATAGGTTTTGATGGAACGCCCTCCACTAATCCCTTGTCCACACCGATCCCTTTCATCTTAGAAAACAACACCACTGACACAACATTTCTGCTCTCCTTCAACACCCCCGATGCCATTATGGGTCTTGACCTGTTGAAGCATTTCCAAGCCACCATTAGATGCTCACCGGATGGAGTCCGAGTCATTTTATACGACAACCCCAATCTGCTCAGATCATGTCCCACACGACGCATGTTCTCTGTGACTGACACGACATATCCCTGCTTGACACATTACCCTCGTACTTATGGGCAAAGACCGACTCAGATGTAGGACGAATGATGATCGATCCTGTGCATATAACTGTACGACAGGACACAACACTCCCAAAACTCCCACAATATAGAATATCACCCGAAGGCGAGAAGGCATTGGTGGAGATTATTCAATCCTTAGTGGATGCAGGAGTGGTAGAGGAGGTAGTCAGCAACATTTGTAACAGCCCTATCTTACCAATTGTCAAGAAGCAAGGAGAGGGAGATGAGAAAGCGTACCGCTTCATCATCGACCTGCGAGAGGTTAATAAAATAGTTGTGCCACAATACCCCGTAGTCTCTGACATCACCACCATTCTGACCCTGATCCTGTCCACTGCCACCACATTCACTGTCATCGACCTCAAAAATGCCTTCTTTTCCATCCCTATCCACCCAGACAGCCGCTACCTCTTCGGATTCACCCTAAAATCCCGCTTGTACAGATTTTGTCGAGCACCCCAAGGCTACACTGAAAATCCCAGCATCTATAGCCAGGCCCTCAAGAGACAGATAGACGCAGTCCAGCTACCGGATGGAGTGGTGTTGATACAATATGTAGATGACATCCTTCTAGCAGCCGACACCACTCCACTTGCAGTCACAGCCACCATCCAGCTCCTACATTTCCTTGCAGAGAATGGTCACAAGGTCTCCAGGAAGAAACTACAGTTTTGCAAACCCGAGGTGACATACCTAGGCCACCTCTTATCTAAAGAAGGGAGGAAACTTACGCCTGACAGAATTCTGACCGTTTTGGACACCCCTGTCCCTAAGACCCAGAAGCAAGTCCGCTCTCTAGTAGGCCTCACCTCATTCTGTCGACAGTGGTTGCCCAACTTCAGCCTTATTGATAAACCCTTACTTTCCCTTCTGGCCAAAGATGTCCCCTTCCCTCTCTCTTGGGCCCCTGAATGCCACTCCTCCTTCAAAGAGTTACGAGATGCCCTTTGTTCGGCACCCGTTCTAGGAACCCCAGACTATTCCAAGCCCTTCTCCCTCTACACCCACGAAAGGGAGGGATGCGCTTTATCAGTCCTAACCCAATCTATTGGCTCCAAACAACGCCCTTGCGCCTACTTCTCTGCCACCCTTGACCCTGTAGCCAGAGCTTTGCCTGCCTGCCTTCGAGCTGTAGCTGCCGCTGCTGTCTCCATACGACAGAGTGAAGGAATTGTACTTTCTAATTCCCTCACAGTGCTAGTGCCCCATTCCGTTGACACCCTTCTGAACCAAACCAAAACTCAACATCTGACTAGCGCTCGACTGACTGGGTAGGAACTGACTCTACTGGCACCCCACATAACTTTGAAAAGATGTACCACTCTGAACCCGGCCACCTTGCTGCCCCTACCCGAAAACGACCCCAATGCCGCTCCTCTACATGATTGCGTGACCCTCACTGACGAACAGACTAGGAGCAGAGTAGACCTCCGAGACACTGCCTTCCCAGAACCTGATGGAGAACTTTGGGTAGATGGTTCGTGCATTAAACTCCCCGACGGCACCACCTCAGCCGCATATGCCGTCACCACAGCCCGAACTGTTGTTGAGACTGCTCGTATCACCCAGCGATCCGCACAAGCAGCAGAACTGATTGCCCTCACACGAGCATGCATCCTAGCAGCAGGGACGACAGCCAACATATATACGGACAGCCAGTATGCCTTCGGGGTGGTTCATCATTTTGGGCTCCTTTGGAAGGAGAGGGGATTCCTGACCTCACATGGCACACCGATCCTACATGGAGATCTAGTCTCCGCCCTGACCGAAGCAGTCCTCCTCCCCAAACAGCTAGCGGTAATCAAGTGCCAGGCACACAAGAAAGTGACGGACATCATAGGACAGGGAAACGCACTGGCTGACATCACTGCCCGAACCACAGCTGAAAATAGGACAACAACCCGCATGTACGTGACCAGGTCACAAGCAGAAAAATGGAAAGACGCTAGGGAGACTATAAAGGACATTCAAATGACTAGCACACCACATGAGCTGATTGAATGGGCACGGGTGGGACTAAAAGACGATGAAGGCTGCTGGCGGACGAAAGACGCAAACAAATGGTTGTTACCCAACTCCTACCTAATCCCCATACTGACCATGGCACATTCCCCTGCACACATAGGATCTGCTCCCATGACTGAACTCGTTTCTAGAGTTTGGCACAACGACAAAATAGCAGACGCCGCGAAACATTTGGTTCAACAGTGCCTGATATGCCTGCAACATAACCCGGGGAAAGGGACTGTAGTACCCCGGGGAGGGTTTGGGGTCCCTGACCATCCCTTCAAAGTCCTCCAAATGGACTACATTCAGCTAGAAAGGTGCCATGGTCTGAAATACATACTCGTCATTGTGTGTGCGTTCAGGAAATGGGTGGAAGCTTATCCCACTCGAGACAATACCGCCATCTCTACTGCAAAGGTGTTACTGAAAGAATTCTTCCCACGCTATGGCCTTTGTCGGATTTTGTGGAGCGACAACGGCCCCCACTTCGTAGCTGAAGTTATCCAACTCATACTGAAAGGGTTGGGTGTAAAACAGAAATTTCACGCAGTCTTCCACCCCCGATCTTCAGGCCTAGTAGAACGATATAACGCCACACTGAAACTCAAGCTAGCAAAGATAGTTGCCACCACAGGACTGAAATGGCCAGACGCCCTCCCACTGGCATTACTATCAATGCGCTCCACTCCTACCAAACACCACCTGACTCCATACGAAGTTGTCTTTGGCCGACCCATGAATATCTGGGCCGCGCCGAAGCCAACATCCATCCATGATGTCCCGGACATCCTAATGTCTGATTATCTGCATAAATTGACTAAAACGCTAACTGTTATCCACCAACAGGTGCAGCAAGCCATACCAGACGCGTCCAGGGGCCCCGGGCATGACATCCAGCCCGGCGAGTTCGTTTTGATCCGAAACTTTCAGAGAACGAAGAGTCTGGAACCCATGTGGACGGGCCCCTGGCAAGTCTTGATCGCCACCCGGACTGCGCTCCGAGTGGAAGGGAAAAAGAATTGGCTGCATGCACATCACTGCAAGAGAATATCACCGACCCTGGCAACAAACGAAGACGTGAACACCCAAGAAGAGCTCCTGAACAGAGACAGACCAGCCCTGAGTTGCTACCCTGACACAGAGACACTCGAATTGGCAGAATTTCCAGATCCCACTGTGCCATCCAGAAAAGGGTACAACTTGCGACGAAAGGAGAGCGTCTCGACCAAGCAGACCACTAGCTAAGCCAAAAATCTCAGAGCGGTAACTAACACTACAAAAGTTACCAGGAGAGAAGCTAGGCGAGGTATGTGGTCCTGCCAGTCATCGAGCCTCTTGAAGGTGATGGAAGCTCCCGGCATGAAGGTGATGGAAGCAACCGGACATCCGAAGATCCACCGTAACGACCCCAAGACTGAAACGCTGCATAGCACAAAGACAATTGCCCTCTTCATTGCTTTTCTCTCCTGCCTCCTTCTCATGGCCACCTTCTGGGTCGTGGAAGAAAGTGTACCCGCCCATGAGACTTTGATACCCACTGTGCAACCCACCACCAAGAGAGAACACTATCTCATTTCATTTTCGCCCCAGCTCCGAAAAAGACGCAAGGAGTTCTGAAACAATTCATTTGTACAGTTGCTGCACCAGCACAACCTTGCTGCCAATGCCACTAACTGCTGGATCTGTGGTCTGCAACCACATGCAACTGGACATTCTATCCCCTTCATCCCTTCGCCTTTCTCCGTTCATGGGTCCTGCCTTGCCTGGCTGATACTCTTGCAAGAGAGTTACAAGGACAATGCAAACTCTGGCAAAACTATTTCACACTTCTACAATGGGTTCTGGCTGAATAAAACCGTAAAAACTTCTGCTCCCTTTTGCCCTTTGACATCCAGCACCACCCTTCAAATGGACATCCCTGCAAAGGAATAAATCGAAATGCAGGTGTTCAACAATCCAGCCAGACCCACCTTCTCCTACCTCCGGAAGCGAACTGCCGCCACACTGACTGTGGCCCTATCTGTGGTGAACGTCTCAGGCCTTGTCTGCATTGAAGGCCATGGGACGAAATCAGTGGGTCACAGCTCCTATCACAAAGACTTTGGACACGACTGATCCACCCTCTTTTGTCGCCTCCCCTAATATGTACTTCATCTGTGGGAGCAAAGCCTACACCTGGCTCCCAAAGGGCTGGGAGGGCACCTGCTACATCTCTTTTGTGCCTCCTCCCACATATGTAGCACCAGCAAACCATCATTGGCAAAAGCGAGCAAAGGACATTGAGCAAGCGGACTCCACTGCATCACAGTTCCTTGATGCAGTAAAGGGACTCGTTCTACTTTGGGGTTCGATGTCAAACAGCCGTTTCATCCGACATCTGACCCAGGCAGTCAAAACAACTATGAACATCACAGCCGGCATCCTCACGAACAACACAGCTGCACTTCAGGCGGTCTGCCTGGTAGCTCTTCAGAACCGCCTTGGTCTAGACGTGGTCCTAGCGGATCGTGGAGGAGCATGCCGCATCATCGGATCTAGCTGCTGCACTTTCATACCTGACAACTCACCCTCAGTCTACAAGGCGATCGAACACCTCCACAGACTTTCCTCAGAGGTTCATCAAGAACAAGAAGGATGGTCGCTTGGGAACTGGTTTTGGAGTACTCTAAAAGGCTGGGGTTGGAAGTTGCTAATGATCATACTGGTGCCGGTTTTGATAATATGTGGTTGCTGCCTGGGTATACAATGCCTACCACCTCTATGCTCTCTTTTCATAAACTGTGTCTGTCCTAAGACTTTGGACTTTGAAACAGAACGTATGAAAGCTTTATATGAATTAGAGATACATAATATGATGGGGATCGATATAGAAAGACAAACTGGCTAAATAATGTTCATAGGGCGGACTGTGAAAATCTAGTTTGCAGCGTGAACATCACCAGCGCCATTATGTCCCTTCCTAGGCCTGTACGAGCGCGTATGCGGCAGCCATTTTAGACACTATGGCCTCTCCACGCATTTCCAGTCACCTGCACGTCTCCCTGACCTCGCCAACATCCCGCGCGCCCTGACAGCCCCCGAACTTGCTTGCCTGGGCCATAAACGCACCTTCAGCGCGACCCTGCCTTGGAGCCACATCCCGTGCCGAACCCTTTCATCCCTTTCATGCGAACAAGCCCTTTGATAACCCCTTCCTCCCTGCCCGATTGTCCGAGGTGATCCCAGCCCATCACCTGGCAACCTAGGATGCAGTTTATTGCCCCCTACAGTAGAAACTCGCCTCTCTTCAAAGGAGCTGAGATTAATCAATGTCTCCACCCCATAAGATCCGATCGATCGCACACATTAGCCATCACCTGCTGAGATTGGGGTGGGGACTTCTACTGTAGATATGTGTGGGAACGGGCCTGAAGCGGGGATTCCGAAGATGTCTTTCCGGACATCAAAGTATTAACAAGAATGTGTTGTATGCAATAAAGCAATAAACCTGTGTATAAGAGGCCAGGCCTCCGAGATACGGTTAGAGCACCTCGAGACGATACCCTGTTTGTCCGATCTGACATGTTCTGCTCCGGAGAAAATTAAAACCTGTTTCCTACTTTCCAATTTCCAGCACCTGCCTCTTTATTTGATAATCATCGAATGGTTTAGAGGCGACTAACGCCAAGCAGTGTTCGAAAAGGTTATCCAGAGAAGCTGTTCTTTTACATTACGAAAAAATAAAAGATTTTACAAAAATTGATCACAAAAATTCTTTAAATATTCACAATTAAAGACTTCAAATCTGAAATGGGTATCTAGAGCCGGCCTATCAGAATGCAGAAATCACAATTAATTCGTAATCAGGATACAGCAGTACATTGAATACCAACTTCGAAAAGATGTTTTAAGCGAATGACATGATCCATTGTAGTAAATGTTGTATTGAGGTCCAGGTGCTCTGATGTTCCATAGCCTAAAAAGAATGGAGCTTGACTCAATTTCAGAGAATGAGGGTAGGGGTACCTTTATCTTAACCAACTATAAAAAACCTTCACCCACCATCAATTATGAAATTATTATACAATCTAAGACTTGCAGACATTTCCCATCATGTCTAATTAAACTAATTTCAATTGTACCTCTTTTAACTTCTCAGTGGATCCACTATACCTTGTGAATGAGTTATAATCCTATCTGAATTAAGATCTTGTATCTGATTAATGCATTTAGTATTTGATCTACGCATTGGCTGACAAGGCAAGTATTTTCCTATATGTTCATTTTCTTCATACTTTTTTGTAGAATTGTGTTATGACTTAATATTTCTTTTGACAAAAAATAATCATGCAAGTTATATCTGGCCTGGGCCACTTCGCCCTTAGCCTTCCTTGTGAGAGCAGATATAAAATCTGCTGTTGTCCGATTGTTGGAACTGGCAGTGTCTGGTTGGCTGAATGGAAGCCTCCAGCCAGGCAGAACCTATCTCTTCCATCAAGGGCAGGTAATTAAACTCACTGTACAACCTGTGCTCACCCTTGGGTAGCTTGGCACTGTGTAAAGCACAGGCACAGCAGTCACTTGCGGCAAATACAGCGAGCGCCACAAAAGAGACCACACAGGATGTATTAAAAAACATTTATATTTAATTCACATATTCAATCATTAAAACATGAACATCATATACCTTTTGGGAATAAAACACATTTGGAAATATTGCTAGCAGTACTAGGTTCACTCGCATTGTTATGATATCACTAGTATGCACACTGTGGACAATTTCTAATCTACCTCCTGCCAATTGAGAGAGAGCACCCTTTTGCGGTGCACAATAGCAGCAATATGTACATACACAAAAGTAAAATACTTTTTAGCTGTACCTTGGGCTGGAGCCACATTGGTAAACCCAATGTCAAATGCATTGTGCTTTTAGCATACAATCAATGTATGAAGTAGCACCACCATCCAGCGTCGTGAATCACAGGTGTTCCACACACGATCACTCCCACTCCCACTCCCACACACTCACTCTGCACTGCTACACGGTGTAACAGGTATCAGCCAGGCCATACGGAACGCTCTTACACACATACCTACTCAACATCCTAATGCAGTGCCACTAGTACCCAGCAGGTCAATGGTTCACCCTCTGCAGACTTCGTGGCCCAAGCCTTCCTCTACCCTCTAGTTCACCCTAATTGTCCTATGCCCTTGGATGAAAGATAGCCAACCCGCCTCCCGGACACTGGACTGCACGCGGTCGAAGCCACACTTAGTCTGGGTCTCGGGGAAGCAGGTGGAATATGTAGCGGTTTTGATTAGAGGTAGATGTAAACAAGGGAAGTTTAGCAGCCACTCAGGAAGTTCACCCATAGGTCACAAAATAGTCACGTAGTCTCTTGACCCGCCTCCGAACTGTCTCGGAAACGTTCCTTCAACCTAGTCACTCTCTCTCGCTATTGCAGGGTGCCAAGATGTCTTCAGGAAGGGGCAGGTGTGGAGAGCGTAGTTGGTCTGCTGCAATGAGGGTCAAAAGGGAACAACCGATGAATGGGCAGTAACACAGTGGAGCCTCTCGGTAGGGGGAGGCGCCCCGATCGTAATACAAGGATCCGGTTCATGCCCATCCAATCCAGGCACAGCGCCTGGTGCGGCTTGGTATGAGTTGCACCAGTCACTTCAGTTCTCAAACACCATGAGTTGAAAATTCCTCACCTCTCTGGAAATGTCCGGTCCACATTGAGAAGGGTTGCACCAAGCAATTCTGGTCACACCCACAGTGAAGAGTTGCAGCTCCGTACCTATCTGGAAATGAGGCACAATGTCCAGTGCGCAATGATACAGGTTGCGCTAGATCAGTCCGGTACCACACACAGAAGCGCAAGCTCAGCAGAGCTACACGAGGTAAAATGAGGCACTACTACAGGTACACCCCCACCTCCAAGGGAAGGACCCTGTGAATCAGACAATTTGCTCAATGAGCATGCAGTCGGCATGTCGCATTAGAGAGATGCGATAGATCGACGAAATGGGTCATGCGAGGTCCAGCAACCAGTGAAAAACCTTACCACCAACTTGAAGCTTATGAGTGTCAGGGTCTCCGCAGTACTGGGACCTCACACCTTAGATGCGGGCAAGATTTATGGGCATCCACACTAGACAGTCCTGTCTCCAGACACAAGTCTTAATTCCTCACTAACTACACACTGCCAGTGGGATTCAGTAGCCGATGTGGGCACTTTAGAGGGCACCACTCTCTAGATGTCATAGGTAGATGGCTTAGGTGCCTCACAGGTGATCTTTGATGTCCTTGAGATCTTAGAGAGAACAGGAGGTCCACACTCGGTCCCTTGGAGAGCACACTTCAATTAATCAATCAATCAATCAGTATCTTATACAGTGCGACAATTCACCCACGAGGGTCTCGAGGCTCTGGGTGGGGGCGGGGGCTAGGTCTGCGGTTCAGTCGAAGTGCCTTCCTTCCTGAATTGCAGTAGCGATGGTGATTGCCTGAGGTGCATAGGCAGGGAGTTCCAGGTTTTCACAGTGAGGTAGGAGAAGGATCTTCCTCCAGCCATGGTCTTATGTATTCATGGGACAGTGGCCATGGCCAGTTGAGTAGAACGGAGATGTCTGGTGGGAGTGTAGAAGGAGAGGTGGTGGTTGAGGTATGCAGTTCCGACGTTGTGGAGGGCTTTGTAGGCATGCGTGAGAAGCTTGAAGGTGATTTTCTTGTTGACAAGGAGCCAGTGAAGGCCTTTCTTGCTGGTGATGTGGTTGTGGTGTGGAATGTTCAGGATGAGTCTGGCGGAGGTGTTCTCAACTGTTTGTGGTTTTTTGGGAGTTTCTGGGTGGTGTAGGCGTAGAGTGAATTGGCGTAGTCGAGTCTGCTGCTGACGAGCACATGAGTGACCGTTTTTCTGGACTCAGTGGTGATCCACTTGAAGATCTAATGAAGGAGGCGGAGAGTATGGAAGCAGGAGGACAAGACGGCATTGATTTGGCAGTTCATTGAGAGTGAGGAGTCCAACATGATGCAGAGGTTTTGTGCATGGTCCGTGGGTGTGGGGGGGATTCTGAGTGCTGTGGCCCACAAAGAGCCGTCCCATGCAAAGGGGAGGAGCACAAGATGATGAGGACTTCGGTCTTGTCTGAGTTAAGCTTGAAGCAGCTGTCCTTCATCCAGGAGGCGATTGCCTTCATCTAATCATGGAAGTTGCTCTTGGCGACTGTAGGCTCATCTGTGAGGGAGAGAATTAGCTGGGTGTCATCTGCTTAGGAGACAATGTTGAGTCTGACAATGGCTGCGAGCGGGGCCATGTAGATGTTGAAGAGAGTGGAGCTCATGGACGATCCTTGAGGCACTGTGCAGATTATCTCTGCGGGTTCTGATTTGAATGGTGGAAGTCTGACTCTGCGTTTGACCCGTGAAGAAGGAGCAGATTCATTCTAGGGCTTTGTCGTGGATGCCCGCGTCAGAGTCTTGCACAGAGGGTGTGGTGGGAGATGGTGTCAAAGGTGGCTGAGAGGTCCAGGAGGATGAGGGCTGCAGTCTCGCCTAGGTCGAGGAGAGTGCGGATGTCATCTGTAGCGGAGAGGAGAGCGGTCTCAGTACTGTGGTTGCTTCTGAAGCTCGATTGGGAGATCCCGGATGTTTTTAATTTTGATGAACTCAGAGAGTTGGGCGTTGATAGCCTTCTCAATGACTTTGGCTGGGAAGGGGAGCAGAGAGATGGGTTTTTAGTTTTTGAGGTCCGTTGGCTAGGCAGAAGGTTTCTTCAGCAGGGGTTGATCTTTATGTGCTTCCAGTCTACTGGGAAAGTTGCAGACTCAATAGAGCAGTTGATGGTGCGGCAGAGTTCGGGTGCGATGGAGGGGCCGGCTCTGTTGAAGATGTGGTGAGGCCAGGGATCCAAGGGGGCTCCAGAGTGGATGCTCTTCATGATCCTGAAAGTGTCATCAGAGTTGAGGGTGGTCCAGTTGGTTAAGGTCTGCTGGGGGCGGGAGCCATTGCGTTGATGCGTCCTCGATGGCTGCTTTCTTTGTTGTTCTGAAGGCGCCTCACTTCAGCAGGTCCTTGGCTCAGGCCAGCTACTATTCGGACAGTGATCCTCCATGTGCACAACAGAGTACTCTGACAATGTGCACCACGTAGTCCGGGTTCTCTGGTCCCACATCCCCGCAAACGCATCTCACCGTTTGCTGAAAGATGACACCCGTAGTTATACTATTGTGTGACCGATAAGCCGCCTTCTTTTAATTGCGATTACATGCTGTTCACTAACATTTTAGCGAACCATCTTGCCCTAGCAGTTCTACCGATTACTCATAGGGATCAAAGAGGGCTTCTTTTAGGTTGACAGATGGCAAATAATACACATTACCCAATTCAGGTGATAGATTCTTTTACAGCACAGAACGCCAAGGCAGGCATTATAATGCTGGACGCAGAGAAAGCATTTGATCGTGTCCGATGGAATGTTTTATCTACATTTTTAGATGAATATGCTTTCCCATCAGGGTTCGTTCAATTCCGAAAAAAATTATATCTAATGGCCAAGGCGTGCATAAACTTAGATGGCAGTCTGGCAGAGAATATTACCAGAAGCTGTTGGACACGTCAGGACTGCCCTCTCTTCCCTATGTTGTTTTCACTGTTCATTAAGCCACTCACTTGCGCTATTCGCCAAGACCCTAGAATGAATGCTCCGGTTGCAGAGGCGGATACAATAAAAGTGTTTGCTGATGACATGGTTCTCTACCTAGTGGCAGATAAAACTAACGTGTTAAATGCATTTGAGAAAATAGGGGCATTTTCTAAAATGGGAGGGTATAAGATAAACCATGCTAAGTTGGAAGCACTTCTTTTTAATTGCTAATTGCTCTCCAGATGTGCTACCTTTTAGTATGCAATCTCACTATTCCCCTACCTTGCCTTTAAGGTATTTATGGATTTTTGCAACCTGTAATCTAGGGGATTTGTACACACAAAATGTTAAATCTACTTTAGATAAAATTCCCAGGATATTAAGTCAATTATATTTTCTTTGTATGGCAATTAAGGGGTGCGGGTCGCCCTGTTGAAAATATGTATTCTTCTGTT
Source organism: Lissotriton helveticus (assembly GCF_964261635.1). Classification (NCBI taxonomy): domain Eukaryota; kingdom Metazoa; phylum Chordata; class Amphibia; order Caudata; family Salamandridae; genus Lissotriton; species Lissotriton helveticus. The sequence goes on along the minus strand of NC_136072.1, from coordinate 832,580,281 downwards.
GTTACTATGTTCGCAAACATACTGATTAAAACCCCACACTCCTTCTTTGAGTTAGTGGATACAGCAATTCAATACTTTATCTGGCAGGGTAAGAACCCAGAATAAAACGGATGCTATCCATTTAGATCCCGAGGAAGGAGGGTTGGCGCTGCCCAATGTGAAATGTTATTATCAGGCTTCATTTCTTGACTGGTTAGTAAGGTCTTCTTCCAACACTTCTAGTGATGCAAAGTTCTATTTAGAACAAAAGGTGAAACCATCAAAAATTGGCCTTTTTCGTTTCCTGAAAATTCCAAGGCTACCACAGAAGTTTGGTAATAAAGCAACCAACATCATCGTAAATTTTCTCAGTGGCAGCGATTTGTTAATATGAATCCTAGTCTCAATTACACACTTTTTTTTTTGTTTGTCCAAATTAAGTATTTTGGTGAGCGTTTTGTAATTTGAGATGGATCTTTACCAGCCTTCCCTAGGAAAATTTACTTTGTGTCAAAAATAGAGGGTACGGGGAACTGGTATAGACTACTGCACCCTAGAAGAAGTGAGGCTCTACTTTTAAATTTACTGTAGCAAATTGAATCTTCAACAGGGTGTAAACTGGATACTTTTAACCAAATCAGCTCAAAGGCCGTGCGAGCTGCTAATTTAAGAACGTATTTTCTTTTTTAGTAAATGGCTGTTGTATCACACTCCAGCTAAGATCCATAAATTATAGCCAGGATAGCGCCTAAATGCTTTAGATGCAACAATACGAGAGGGGAGTGGCTCCATATTATGTTCACTTTCACTCACTTAATGGAGTTCTGGCAAGACATCTTTGCAGAAATTAGCTTAAAACTCAAGTGCACAGTATTTCTGAATGTATATGGAGCACTGTTTGGGATATTTGTTCAACTGGGGGAAGTTTCAATTAGCGCCTGCTAGTATTAATTTCCATTCTTGTGGCAAGATCATTAATTCTGGTGAACTGGAAGTCAGACACAGTCTCCTCAGTATCCCAGTGGATTAATAAGATGCAAAGAGTCCATTCACTCGAAATAATGTATGCAAAGCTTACAGGGTGCACATTTAAAATGTTTAAAATTTGGGAAAAATCGATATGAATTATGTTTGGATTAAGTATGCTACTATGCACATCTCTTGAGTTTAATCGTGTTGAGGTGAATGGCAGAAGACATTGATGGTTTCTTCTTTATTCTTTATTTGTGTCACATTTATGTATTGTTATTTCCATTTTATGATCCTGTTGCATCTGAATAAATACATAAAAAAAACTTCTCAGTAATTTAGGCTTTACCATTTATTTCCACAATGCCAATTACTCAAAGCATATTTTTTTAGGAAAACAACAAAACTACAAATTTGTCATCAAATTAATTCGGAACACAGCCCATGCCTAATCACTAACACTAAAAACAAGGAATGCCTAATCAATAACAAAGAACGCAACAAAACACAGAATTTAAAAAAACTCTGCACTTGGAGGTTAGAATTTGTTTTGTATAGCCAACTCAATTAAACCCAATTTTATTTATGACATATCCAACTTGGAGTTTCGACCTACAGTGTTGTGAACTTGGGCCAGATGTACTACCATTTCATTTTGCGAGTCGCTAATTGCGATTTTTTTGCAATCTTGCAATTAGAGACTCGCAAATGAAATGTACTAATGGGTCTCAGATACATTTAGCGATTCCCAATGGGGTCACAAATGACCTGCCTCATCAATATTGATGAGGCAGGTCGCAATTTGAGACCCATTAGGAATGGGCAATAACACAGGAATGGTGGCCTACTGGGGACAGCAGACCACCATGTCTGTGTTTGCTTTTAAATAAAGCAACCTTTTTATTTTTTTTAAATGCAGCCCCTTTTCCTTAAAGGAAAACAGGATGCATTTTCTCAAGAAAAATGAAACGTTTCTATTTCATATTTTTTAAGAGCAGGCAGTGGTCCCTCTGATCAGTGCCCGCTCTTAAGAATGTTTTCGCTGCCAGTTTGTGACAAGCTTACCACCTACTTCAAATAGGTGATAAACTGCGATTATTTTGCAACCGCATTCCAGACGCGAAACAATCATACATGCCCTTGTGACTCGCTATTAGGAAGGGATGCCCTTGGCACACCTCTTCCTAAGAGCAACTCGCAAACCCTATTTTGCATGTCAGTAATAGGTTATTGACTCGCAAAATAGGGTTGGTACATTGCACAAGCCATTATAGCGGTCACAAACAGCGTGATTCTCCGTTTCTGACCAGTAAAAATTGTCGTACATCTGGCCCTTACTCCCTTTTCTATGTTGCACCCAAGCACTCCAATGTCATGCCTACTCGTTCCGTTCTCCGTAAGGACTTAAAGTGGTGAGATCTTCCTCGGGTCCATCCAGATTTTTAAGTAGTAAGTAGGAGTTTTTTACCAGTATATTTAGTGCTGTGCATTCTATATTGGAAATATGTATTTTTTTTAACGTGTTCTCATTGCTAAGATTCTACTTTTCACCTCTCACCCTTTAAGTGCTCTCATTATAATCATACCTGTTCACAAGGAAACCTTATATCAGTATACACTAACCCTAGGAGCAGAAAACAAAGAGAGAAATGTATGTCACTTTTTCTATATCAGTTTGTAACTCATACATCAGAACGTATCTATTCCATTATCGAGACATGGTGGTCTGCTGAACCCAGCAGGCCACAGTTCCTGTGATGGCTGTGTTTCCTAGGATCACACATTGCGACGATTCTCATTAATATTCATAATGTAGGTCAATTTGCCACCCACTAGGAAACACTATTTAAAAAAGAAAACTGTCATACATTAGAAATTGTGATTTCCATATTGCTATTTGGCAAGAATTGCAAGTTGGAAATCAGAATGTTGATTCATCTGGCCCCTAATTCTGATACACACTGCCAGCTGTAGGTGCCCTGAAATTATCATCCGAATAGCCATGATTAAATTTACAGCACTGGGTATTCTACAGAAGTCATTGAAATGTTGCTTCCGCCAAGAGCATGGCTCAATGGGCAGTCCACTTTATCCATTAACTGCCTTGCACTGTGAGTGAGTGGCAGCATATTTCCTGATCACATATAAACATCCACCTAACAAAAAGTGTACTTAAGTGGTAGGAATAATAGGCCAATACTTTACAATAATTTTTTCTTTCCTTTCTTAAGCCTTTTTTATTTTTTAGTAATGCTTTTGTGTTTAAACTGTGCTTGCAGGTTACAGTAATTCAAAGCCAAAAATACCTTTGTGGCACTAAGAATCATATTAACATGTGATGAACATTGTAACTAAAAATAGTCTCTTTACCCGTACATTTCCTCTCCAGGAAAGTCCCGTAATTTTCTAACAAAAGTGTATGCAATTATTATCATTTTATTTTAAATTGTTATCGCAAGTATGTGGTGCCATGCTTAGGCTCCTTTATTTACTTCATTTTGTGGCACATCCTTGGAATAATAAAATAATAAACATCTCACTAGCTTGACGATGCCAGACCTATTGGCTTTACCACCACTGGTTCTTTGACATGTCTTCACAATAATGAAGCATGGCAAAAAGTTTGGAAAATGTGTCTGCTTCTAAAAGTTTTTTAAATGTGCATTCTTTTATATTTTTCATTCTTTGATGTAGATTGTTCCACTGCTGAGTGTATTTTTTTTACCTGGCATAAAATATAATGTCTCAATGGGAACTGCAGAATATAAACCTTGCTCACCAGGGCACTGTCTACCCTTTTAGCCCAGTTTTTGTCTCCTTTGAGTCCAGGGGTCGCAAAGACAGTATTAGGTGTCACATTGAGCCTCCCCTGGGTTGCAGCTGCAACCTCTAAATTAGGTTAATGTAGCCAATGCCTAAAACTTAGCAGAGCCCGAGCACTAACCACAACTGGACCTCTCACTAGTGGATCTATGCTCAGGAATAAACACAAGAGATGGGCAGAAAGAAAGACTGTCTAGTATGGGGAGTATCACAATGCCAGAATGGGTAACTTTTGCATTGGGCTACACCCACTCATTCTGTTTCTCACTTTTTCCCTGGTGTTCTGGCGAGCTTTCAGCCATTCCTGAATCGGGCTGAAGTCCACAATCTGCCCATCCAGAGGGTCAGAAAGCCCATGATACCCCCGGGCAAAAAAAGCTATGAAATGGGGGGCGGGGGGGGGGGGGGGTAGTCTCATTCCTGCATTAGGTGGCCCCCAGTTCCTTGAGCCCTAGAAAGTTTTTCTTCCAGTCTCGCTGGGACGTTTATGCAATTAACCACTAATCTACTAATCTGACCACCACAGCTGAGCTGAAAGCTCTTCGGAGCACTAATTTGTCTTAGGACGGTACCCATGGGAATTGGATAATATGTCAACACCTGTCGCAGTTACCTCTTCTCTGCAGGCCCGTATGTTAAAACTATGACCATAAAATCCCAATTTCCATTTACTTGCCATGGGGGGCGGGGGAGGGGGGTTTGGGAATTGGCGTGACTTGCATGGACGCCAGATCGTTTTTTTACCCAAAATGCCATGCAAATAACAAAACAAGGCCTAAAAGTAGCCTACCACTTCTCTGTATCTAGTGGGGAAGGCTACAGTATTTAAATCCTGAGGTCGATTTGCATCCTCGGCATCCCAGCGTATCTGAAATCCAGAGACTCCTTGGAATACATGGTGGTGTGGCTCGCATGGATCCAAGCACTCATTCTTAACCAGAATACTTTGCAAATGTTAAAGTATGGCTACAAAACACAATGTTGCCCTTATTGTACAGACATTTCAGGCACTTCCAGCCTTTGGCAAAATAATTTCCATCCTTTTTTCCCCACATGCCTTCGGAGACAAGCATTTACAATGCAATGGTCTCGGCATTATTAAAGGTAAAGCTATTGGCATTGCTCATGACTTTTAAAAAAAAAACAATTTTTAAATCATAAATAAATGGCATTGTCATTTACATTGCCAATAGCTTCATCATTAAATAAATGGCATTGCCATTTACAATGCCAATAGCTTAATCGCTCGCAAATGCATGACCTATTGCATTTACACCCACACACAGCCACCTACACAGAGCCACCCTCACACAGACAGAGCCACCCACACATAGAGCCACCTACAAAAAAAGCTATCCACACAGAGCCACACACACACACACACACACACACAGACAGAGCCACGCACACACACACACACACACAGACAGAGCCACGCACACACACACACACACACACACCAGAGGCTTCCACCGGCTTAAATTAAGCACTCGGAATACGTATTTCCAGGTACTTGTCATAGGGAAGCCAGGTGCAAAAAGCAAGTATGTTAGCCAGAATTCAGGCCCAGTCCTACATTTTTTGAATAAATGAGGTAGACGATTGCTAGGATCAGCTTTTGAAGCCTACAGAATGAAAGCGCTGGCTACCTACACATAAGGCGCCGACCTGTGGGGTTTTAGAAAAGTAAAAGGACTACTAAAGATGGAGAATTGCTTTCTGTAGTGTTTAATATGTCTTGGCACGGGAACACCGATGAGGCAGGAAGGGCTGTGCTGGGAATACAAAACAGTGAATCTTTGATATGGGGTCGGCTAAGGCAAAATCCTGCATTGAAAGTCTACCTAAAAACATTGCTCAGCCTTTGGACTAGCAAACACTTCCTATAATCACATTGGCTACATCACATCTGTCACACCCTAAAGAAACCCTGTGATAGTGTTAACCGTGGGACCAGCTTTTTTGCACATTGGGATGCAAGGAGGCGTAGAACTGGGAGCAGCGGCAGGAAACTCAAGTAGAGGAAAGAGCAGGGCAAGCACTCACATTGAGTGCTAAATAAGAACTGAAACATACACATGATATTACTCATGAGTAGTTATCAGCAAAGAGTTTTTTCCAGGTTGGGCTCCAAGTGCCATCAGAGCGAGAGGGTGCTTTGACAACGTGTGTTGTCTGTGAGGTCGATCATTAGAAAGTGCACAGTTTTTGATAGTAGCTGTGTACAGTTTATCACTCACTGGACAAAGATGACAGTTCCCACGAGCCTCATGGTTCCTCCAAAAAATGTCGTCCAAAAACAAAACTGAAGGTTTGTAGGAAAACAAGTACATAGTAAACGATTACTTTTATCCCCAAAAAGTCTGAAAGTTATAGCAGAATAATTTGCAAAGGTTACATCCAGAGGGACAAGTGCACTTAGGCCAGATTCCCATAGATGTCAGTCTTTTGCTTGACAGGAACAGTGATATTTTCTCCTATGATGAGAGGAAATTAGTAAGACAGCTAAAGGGATACAAAGGGAGGGAGCTAAAACAGAAATATAGAGAAATTGAGTGAGCTAAGAGAGATAGAAATCTAAAAGGGAGGAGCGCTAGAGAAGGAAAGCGGTAAAGAAAGAAGGGGAAGGCACAGAGAGTGGGAGAGAAAGAAAGTTGAAACAGAGCAAGAGGGAGGGAAAGAAAGGGGAAGGGAGAGAAAGAAAGGGAAGGTAGAGAGAAACAGAGAGTGAGAAAAAGAAAGGGGAGGTAGAAAGAGGGAGAGAGAAAGTGGGAGGCAGAGATAAATAAAGAGGGAGACAGAGAGTGGGAGAGAAAGAAAGGGGAGGCAGAGAGAGTGGGAGAGAAAGAAAGGGAGAGGCAGAGAGAGTGGAGAGAGTGGGAGATGGAAAGGGGAGGCAGCGAGAAGCAGACAGAGTGTGAGATGGAAGGAGAAGGCAGAGAGAAGCAGAGAGTGGGAGAGAAACAAAAGGAGAGGCAGAGAAAGTGGGTGATGGATAGGGGAGGCAGAGAGAAGGAGATGGAAAGGGGAGGCAGAGAGAGTGGGAAAGAGAAAGGAGAGACAGGGAGAGTGGGAGAGAGAAAGGGGAGACAGTGGGAGAGAGAAAGGGAGGCAGAGAGAAGTAGTGAGTGAGAGAGAAAGAAAGCGACAGTGTGAGCTCGGGAACATGAGTACGTATGGCTGACATTCTCAGCTGCTTAGGAAAGTTGACCTTGTGGTTTGAGAGGTCATTCTCAAGTGATTAACTTGCTAAAACGCAGACCACTAATCCATCAGCAGGGTAATATTGCCGTACCTTTATCAGGAATGCGCTGCGGTGTGGTGAACCGCATGAGCGCTTCTGCCTGGCAGAAGGGGCTTGGGGCGAGGGGAGGTGAGTGATGGCGGCTTCACCACAAAGTATCGCCACCCTAATTAGAAAGGTTGCCAGGAGCAGTGTCTGCTCACACACTTTGTGTGCGAGACCAAGGGGGCCCTGTTAAATCGAACAGACGCAACCAGGCGCGGGACGGGGGAGTTAAACAAAAGCAACCGTGGTTCAGTGGCTTTTTTCGATTAACTCCTGTGTCAACAATGACCAGGGTTAATCAGTCTCTCGAGTCTGAAGTCCATGCTCTAGTGCGACTGCTCAGGGCGCACACGGACAGCCCATTACTTTAACACACACGGGGTGTGCTATTTTTGGAAAACACAACGTGCGAAAAGTCGTGAAAAGCTAGCCCGTTCTCATTTAAGTGGCACTAAAACATTATCAGCCATTTCTCGGCGTAGTGAAACTGTATTTTTAACACTTCAAAGGGTGTTGACATGTTCCTGGTTTGATAGCTAAAATACAGGTAACGGTTAATGACAATAGAATTTGAGGGCTATGTTTTCCTTTGTCACATTAGTGGCTGACACAACAGAGGCAGCAGGTGACATCCAACTTTTTATTCACTGAACGCTCCTGTGAGACGTCACTGCAGCACACTGGAGAGGCCTGTCCAGGTGGGTGCATGTAAATGTAAATGTAGTATACTTGTAAAGCGCACAGCTGCCCCAGCAACGGGGCGTCCCGGCGCTGTATAACTCTGGGGAACCCGTCCTGGCTTTCCCTGTGGGATGGTCCCTTGCTGGGAGTCCCCAAGGTGGAGCCAGGCATCCCCGGAATTGGTGGGGCCGTTGTGGAGATTAGGCAAGCTAATGCCCAGAGTTGCCGAGTGGAACCCCTGATTAGAGTAAGCACCGAAGCGAGAATTATCAAGTCCGCTGACCAAGGTCCATGACTCTGCCGCGTCGGGAATTGAACCCTGGTCCCGGGCTGATTTCTGCTCTCAGGCCTGCCGCCTCTAACCAGTGAGCCACACTACTCCACAAATGTCAGTAAGATTCACTGGTTACTATGCCATTCCTTTGATCGACCGCATCATGTAAAATCCACTGCGAGAGAAGTGCGGATGTTCGGACAGGGAGCAGCATAGCTGCTCCGTGTCTCGCAGACTACCTCGCTGCGGGTCTGCACAGTGCCAGGAGAGGAGCTGAGTGACAACACTTGCCTGGTCGCTTGCAGGCAGATCTCCGGCGGCTGGGTGCTATCATCGTGAGGCTGTTGCGCTGGGGGGCCGCGGGCGGCGCACGGCGCACGTAGCATCAAAGTGGCCCGATAACTCTTAGAATCGGATGCGAGAAGCGTAATTTACATAGTGTTTTTAGTGTATCGCAATAAAAGTCTGCGAGTCGGCATCCTTGAGCAGAACAAGAACAATGGCGGCCGCAAACATTCGAAAATTTCGGATTCGGGGGCGTGTTTTTGGCGTTCTGAGTGACGGATGACGTCACAGTCGAAAGAACGCAAAAAAACACGCCCCCGAATCCGAAAGAGATGGGGCTTGAACTGAGAGATGCCCCTCTCATCCAATGGCTGGCCTCCGTTTAGGGAGCCAGCCAATGGAAGAGAGAGGCGGGTTCAAGCCCCGTACTAAAAATCATTAAATCTCCAACCGGAGACTGCGCAAGCGCAGCCTTTCGGTCCTCGACCTAAAAAACGGTACCCACATGAGTGAGTGGGCCTAAGCCACGTGATAGGAACGTATTAAAGCTGTAACCTTGTGAAGAGCCCATTAATGCTACATTGACTTCAATGATCCACGTTTTGACTTACTCCTCTCTGGCACGATAGGCCTACCGACTTATGTGGGGTACTTTTTTATTAGGAGGACTGAGGGAACACTGGGCAGGAGGTATTTTGTTGATCCCTGCAGATTCAGAATGTTCCCTCATAAAAATATGAGGAAGCATCTGTTATTTTAAGTCAAATCCTGATATTTGCAGTATGTTCAATGTATGAAAAAGTTAAGGATCCACATAAGGCACACCACTCTGAACTCCCGCTGGTGTCTAGTTTTTAGAGATGTCTAGGGTTCTCCTGCATTGGATCTTTTATAGATTCACATGCTTGAATCATTCTCCTTCGCCGAAGTAGTAGTCCCTCAGTGACTTTGAAATAGCAGTACAAGGAACTGATAGCTGTACCAGAAAGCTGGTAGGAGGAACAGCCATCACCCACAAATAGACCATTACAGTGCACCACCATTGACAACACCCCCACCCCCATGGAACATCTCAACTTTAGGTTCCACATGGACAACAAGACAACTATCAGAGGTACCCTCACATACCGACCCTCAGGCCCGTGCTCCAGTTTCTACAACACCATTGCAGATTTCATTGCACCCCTAGCCTTAGTCTCCAAGGTATATATCTTCCTCAGTGACCTAACCCCGATGACAATAACACTGCACACCTCTTTGACGGTATGAGCATCCCTGAATTGGTCATCATCATCCACAACCCTACACACCGCAGGACAAATGCTGGATCCCATTTTCCAGCAACCGCACCAAATACAGCCACGTCACAGAACTCACATGGACCAGTCACTCCATCGTCCACTTTAGCAGCTCCAGCCTCCACACTGCCACCCTCAAGACGACCAGCACCCCCCACTGGAGGTGGAAGAACATCTCAGAGACTAGCTGGATGGACACCCTGAACACCTACTACTCTGTTACCACCATCAACCTCGAACAAGGAGTGAAGAACTTCAAAGCTTGGATCAACAATTGCACCGACAACATCGTCCCCATCAAGAGCAACATCCAGAGAAAATCATCAAAAAAGGCCAACTGGTACATCAAGAACTCAGAACAGCAAAACTAGACAGCAAACAGCTAAACAGGAGATGGCGCGTCAGCAAGGACACCTCAGACAGGGCAACCTTCAAGGCCTCCCTCAACCTTTACCACCGCCTGCTGAGGGCAACATAGAAGACAGCCTTAGCCGCACGCATTGGAACCAGCGGCAACAACCTCAACATTGTTAAGGAATTCTCAAACCCAGCAAAAACAACATCACACCCTCAGAGGAGCAGTGCGACAACCTCGCTGACTTCTTCCACGACATTATTGCAACTATATACAGAAACTTCAAACCCCAACCCACACCTACGGTCTTATCGACAGATAAGCCACCACCTCAACCGACACTAACCACAGACTGAACAACTGACACCTCTTCTCAACCCAGGACACCACCTCCACCATGAAATCTATTCACTCGGGAGCTCCCACTGACCCATGCCTGCACCACATCTTCAACCTTGAAAACCAAAGGACCGGCCAGGTACTCACCCACCTGCTCAACACCTCTATCACCACCGCAAAATTTCCTGATGCCTGGAAACACACCAAAGTCTGACCACTACTCAAAAAACCCTCCACTGACCCCAGCGAACTAAAAAAAACCAGCCAATCTCCATTCTCCCATTCCCAGCAAAGATACTGGAAAAGATCACCAATAATCAACTCATGACACACCTGGAGCAGAACAGGCTATTCAACGCCTCCCAATCAGGCTTTCACAACAATCACAGCACAGAAACGGCCCTGATCGCAGCCACCAATGACATCCGAACCCTCCTCGACCAAAGAGAAACAGGAGCTCTGATCCTCCTCGACCGCTCTGCAGCCTTCGACACAGTATCCCACCACATGCTGATCGAAAGACTCCACCACATCGGCATCCAAGGAGGCGCACTCAGGTAAATCACCTCTGTCCTCACCAGAAGAGCCCAGAAGATCCACCTCCCACCTTTCATCTCAGAACCCAAGGAGATTACCTGCCATGTCCACCAGGGTTCATTCCTCAGCCCTACGCCCTTCAACGCATATATTACACTGCTGGCCAACATTGTCAAATCCGGCGATCTAAACATGATTTCCTACACAGATGACACCCAACTCATCCTGTCACTCACCGACAACCCCACCACCTCCAGAAACAGCTTCCACAGATGCATGACAAGCATCACATACCTGAATGAGAACAACTGCCTGCAACTGAACACAGACAAGACGGTATTAGTGATCTTCGTCACTAGCAGCAACATACTGAATGACTCCTGGTGGCAATAAGACCTAGGGCCCACACCCTCTCCCTCTGACCATGCCAGAAACTTCAGAATCATCATTGCCAACAGGATCACCATTAAATCACAGGTCAACTCAAGCTCCTCCGCCTGCTTCCTCACTTAAGATCTTCAAGTGGCTACCCCTGCACACGAGAAACACTGTGACACAGGCCTGAACCACCAGCCAACTGGACTACGGCGATGCCCTCTACGTAGGGATTGCCGCACAACTCCTATAGAGACTTCAGACTCATACAGAACAACGCAGCCAGACTAATCCTCGGCCTACCCCGACGAACCCTCATCACAGCCCAAATCAGGCAACTCCACTGGCTCCCCATACAGAAGAGATGCCAATTCAAGCTGCTGACCCAGGCAGACTAGGCTCAAGATAGCCAAGGAGCTGTCTACACTAACCACCGCTTGAATTTCCACCAACGGTTGACAATACTGTGCTCCACCTTCCTCTCCCTTGCCCATACTCCCCCATTTTGACCGAAGCGGAAGTGGAGGACGCTCCTTCTCCAGCATCACAGCAAAGACCTGGAACAGCCTCCCCACACAACTCTGGACCATCACCTTGCTTCCGGAATTCTGAATGGCCGTCAAGACCTGGCTGTTCGAATAAGCCTTATGGACTTACAAGCGCCTGGATACCTTATCGGGTGATTAGCCATGTTTATACATCCTGATTGGTTTATTTATTGATACTTGCCATGGGAGGTGCTCACTTTACTAGCACATCTCCTTCATTATAAAAGCCCAAGTTCAGCCAATGAGGAGGAAGTGGCTTTTGACGCACCCCTCCCAGTGGAGTTCAAATCTCAGATCTCTACTATATGTTGTGGAAGGGAGTTCCAGAGCTTTGCTGCTCCTCAGTGAATAGATAATGAATGTCTTGACCATTTTCTTGAACCTTTGGTGTGCTGTTACCTAATTGCCTCTGAAGAAATGGCATCAACAGAGAAATCTAAAAGTAACCTCTACAAGGCATGTGATTTATGTGGGAAAGTGAGGGTTTTTCACTGATGACTCTCACAAGAGATGTATCTATTGCTTCTATCCTGGTCACAATGCCAACTAATTTAAAATATGCAGAACTTTTTTGGCCAAGACCCTCAATGATAGAGAGGGAAAACTATTTAGATGAATCCAGAAGAACAAGACTTCTGAAAACCTATCTTTCTGAAATGAGTCTGGAGCTGGTACCTCTCACTCTGTGAGGAAGAGAGAAAATAGAAAGAGTGATGACACAGAATCTTCTAAAGCCAGCTATAAGCCTAAAGAAGCTTCTTCAGAACACAGTGAGGGAAGAAGGCATAAAAAGGCCCCTGAAAAGTCATCTCATAAGATTCCTCCTGAAAAAGAGAAGAAATAGAGGCACTATTTAACTTCTATGTTAAAAAGATAAAATTAAACTTTTAAGTCAAATTTTTTAAGAGCAGGCAGTGGTCCAAGGGCCACTGCCAGCTCTAAAAAATATTTGTTCCAGCTTTCACAAAGAGGAAGGGGTCCCGTGAGGACCCCGTCTCATTTGCGAATGGTTACTACCTTCCTTCAGGTGTTGATAAAAAACAAATGTTTTGCGACCCTTATTTGGTTGTAAAACATTCATACATACCACTGCAATTTAGGATTAGGAGGGGAATCCCTAAACACGCCCCTTCCAAATACTAAATCGCTGAACACAAATTGCCATTCGGTAACATGTTACTGAATCGCAATTTGTGCTCTACATATGGAAACACATTTTTGTGGTCGATAACAGCCCAAATCTGTGAATCAGGCCGTTTCCGACAGCAAAAATGCGTTTCTAGATACGGCCCTTACACTCCAGCAAAAAGACCAGGATGCTCTGCCTCATCGATAATTTCCAGGTGCCGGATACCAGAAAAGATTGAATACCGTCTTTAGACCCTGTAATGGGGAAATATCTGCCTTCATCAACAACTGAAAGGCAATCACTAAAGACACATGAGTTCTCGACGTTATCTAGTACGGTCACATCCTGGAGTGCATTCAACATCCTCCGACCATTCTGTTTCCCTAAAATAAAACTCCAACAGCTACATTTGCTGAAAGCAGAAATTTGATCCATGTACAAAAGAGAGCCAAAGAAATAGTCTCAAAACAGTATCAAAATGTGGGGTTTAAATTCATATACTTCCTGTTAAGAAAGAAGACCGCAAAAGAGTGGAGTCCCATTCTGGATGTGTGCCAGCTCAATCTTTACTTGAGGAAACAAACTTTCAGAATGATCACACTAGAGGAAGTGCTACCCCTTTAAATGAAGAAAAAAACATACATGACATCATTGAATCTTAAAGATGCATATTTCCACATTCGAATCCACAAATCATTACACATTTCTTCAATTTGATGTAGCCACAACATTTTTCGAGTACTTCTCTTTGGTCGTCTTCGATGAGCACCCAGAATATTTGCATCGGGTATATCTTTACCTGTACAACTGGATGGTCAATGTCTCATTTATGGCAGCTACAAACGACTCAATTGATGTGTGTATAGACCTATTCAGGTATGAGGTCTCTAATTAAACAAAAGAAAGTCACAGCTAACACCATCAAGAAAAATCTACTTTTTAGGAGCCATAATAAATGCAAAAAATGCAAAAGCCTTTTTTACATTATTAGAGAGACAAGTGGGCCTCTCAGCTTTAGAGAAGCAAATACTGTATCAAAAAGAGACAGAAGTACTCCTCCTCAAGAGACTGCTAGTGATAATGTCTTCCTGTGTAGTACTAATATCATTCTGTAGACTGATAATGACACCTACACAGGAAGAGTTGGTCAATGAGTGGGCACAGATGTAAGGTTCCTTTAACCCCTCCCACGCTTATGACGGAACCGCTCCGTCACGCCCCTCGGGTGGGCTGTGCTGGTGACGGAGCGGTTCCGTCATGGCCCGCTCGCCACGCCTGCGCGGCGCGTTCCATTGAGCGGGCGGAGCCATGACGGAACCGCTCCGTCACAAGCACAGCCCACCCGAGGGCCGTGACGGAGCGGTTCCGTCATAAGCGTCGGAGCGCCGCGCGGCCGCCCCACCCCCTTAGCGCTGCGGCGGAATTGCCGCCGCAGCGAAAGGGTTAAAGACAATGTAATGGTGATAACAAAGACGAAAGAAGCACTTCCCTAGTGGAACGCTCAAACAACTAGGGATGAGGTCTAACTTTCCTTCAACCAAAATGTTATTTAGTTGTCCCGACCAATGACTCAGTGGAAGGATGAGGAGAGCATTTTCAAGATTTGTCTGTAAGGGGACTTTGGATACCCAAGCTAAAACCCCTGCATATAAGCATGCTCGAGCTCAAGGCAGTCAGAAGGGTTTTACAATCGTTCCCACACATTTCCAACTCAAGGGTGTTAGTCCGAACCGACAACACCATTGCCATGTTCTACATACAGAAACAAGGGAGAACATGCTCGCTGATTTTGTTATTGGGAGCTCGAAAATTAGAAAATTATGCCATTGGGCGATTCAGAATGGAATTACACGTGTCGGAACATCATCACATTATAACCAATGACTATGCAGATTACCTCAGCAGAGCATTACGAAACAGTCATGATTGGGAGCTGAAAGACAGCCTTCTGAATCAAATATTTCCACAGTGGCACAGGCCAAATATAGATCTATTTGCAATGGACTACAACCAAAAATGCTGCTTTACGCAAGTAGACACTTACAGCTAAATTCCTGGTTGAATGCTCTTTTGATAGGATGGTACATGGTACAGGACGTGTACCCCGAGCGTTTCCCCTGATTCTCCTGCTACCAAAGCTGATGGTGAAAATGAAAGCAGAGTCCTGCACATGGATTTTAAAAGGCCGTCCTGGACTAAACAATATTCGATTCGAAAGCACCATAAAAGAGACTAACATTTAATAAAATATGAAATATCTCGTTTTAAAAAGGGAGAAAACCCATATATGCTACAAAAACAAAACTGTTACGGTCAAAAATAGAATGGTCAGTTTGCCTAGTAAAATTTCAACATCATAAAGTGCACTAATTATAAATCTAAAAACAAGCTGTAGATTACATGGGATCAACGGTTATCATACATTTCTTCCATGCGTACCACATGCGCACTAAAAATCTGGAGACAGCAAACACTGTTGAGGGCGTCAAATCGGTCTGGATAATTCTACAAGTTTGAGGTGTATAGTGGTACCTATGCGTCTGCATATCGGGATTATCCCTTTCGCCCTAGCCCTACTATAAGTCTAACAGAAAAACATGTGCTACAGTTTCCTTATCATTGCCACAAGTTGGGCAACTCGAAGCAACGGAATCTAGTGTTTTGGCCCATCTTGAGGTAAATGTGCAAAGTGGCAAGATCCCGTATTTAAAGTGCATATACAGTTTCCTGGCTAGGGATGGCTCGATGTCATCTGGAAAGGGTTGGTTCAATTCTATATGAGTCTTTGGTCCCCATAAATATATCTGTTAATTTACAAAGTGTCAGCGAATTTAATAATACATTTTCACTATGAGATTTAAATCGGGTCTTTATTTCTCTGGCTGAAATGATACAACACCTAGTCCCTAGATCATCCCACAATTTAGATAAACCCAATTCATTGAGGGAAACCCAATGAAATTTAGCCATGATATTTCAACTGCTGCAGGATATCTAAGAATATCCTCAAGACCCCTGCAACAGTATATTCATTCTGGGGTAGCCAAGACTTTCCTCCAGAGTGTCAAGGGTCGTACTGAAGCTTTTTCCACAATTGATCGAAAGCCGGTATCCAGTCTTAGGGGGATCAAAGGGGTACTAGCCGGTAGGTTTAACACCTCCCTCAAGAATCTATTTTTTCACAAGCTCTAGGGATTTGAGATTTTTGTGTCCCCATAGCTCCGCTTCACATAGGGCCACATCCAGAACCTGACTAGTGGAGAGCTGCTCAACTGGAGACAATGTTTTTTTTTTTTTTATTTCTTTTTTAACACAAACTTTATTGAGTTTTGTAAGTTGTGTACATCTGTGAATACATTACACCATGTATACATGTGATCATCAGCATCTTTCGAATCTAAGGTGTACCAAGTGATATGTTAACAGTGAGAAGTACAATAATATTATCCTCTAGTATCCATTTGTGCACAGCTATCGTGCATACAACAACAGCGGTAAAGAATTCGACAGATGTCATATCTAGCTAAGTGTCATGCAGGCTACAATCATATATGCAAAATATCTATCCACAGAAATACAAATAATAAAGCTGAATAATGTACAAAAATAATTTAACAATAAACAACTGAGCTACTACCAACGGAGTGTCTGCCTCCAATATCTGAGGGGAAAGGCAGGGAGGAGGGTCGCCGGACCGGACAGAGGGCGGAAGGAGGGAAAGCAAGGGGGGGAGAGAGCAGGGGGCGGGAAGGAGAACACAGGCTATGACCTCAATGATGCCTCATTCATCAGTAAGGGTTGTAGATTTTATTTTGAAATGTTCTAATAACTGAGCCCAGTCCATTGATATTGGTTTCTTTCTTAATCCTCTATACTCTTCACATTCAGCGCCTCCCTCTCAGCAGTGGCCCTCTGTATAACCTCCTCCTGCCACCTCCCTTCGCGAGGTGTCTTGTATGATTTCCACTGCTGAATGATGAGCCTCTTGGCCAATATCAAGGCGAGGCCCGTAAAACGCCGTAATACCTTCACCTTTTTAGGGAGAGGAAGGAGACCCAAAAGACAAGTTTTGGGAGCATTCCACGTAGGGTGTTTAGTGAGGCGTGTAAGGCCCTGTATAATGTTATGTTATGTTATAGTTATTTCTATAGCGCGCGACTCACCCGGGGGCATCTCGGTGCCTGCCTAGAAATAGAGCCTGAGAACTTGAAATCGGACCAGTAGCAGAAATTAAAAGAGGAAGGCTTTTAGTTGTTTCCTGAAGGTGCTGTATATGGAGATTTTATGCAGGGCCATGGGTTATTCCACTGTCCATAATTCTACAAGAGAGGGGCAAGCCCATAGCATGTGCAGGAAATCTGCCTCTGGGTAGTTGCATCGAGGACATTCCGAAGGGGAGGTTGGGTACATACGCTTTATCACCCGGGGCGTAAGGTAGGCCCTGTGTAGTGCAAACAATTGTATTGTTTTGAGCCGAGCATTTCGGCACCTAGGATACTCAAGGGTCTGCACCCATTCTCTGTCAGTAAACTCCCTGGCTATGTCTACCTCCCATTTATGTCAAAGAGTCAACAGGGAGAGTCCTAGATGGGACCGTAAGCCGCGGTATAGCCTTCTGACCAGATGACTACCATGACCCATTATGTGCAGTGCCTGCAAGAGTCCGAAGGTCAGGGGCTCCCTCTGGTCAACCAACCAGTATTTGCGCACATATGGTGTAATCGCAGCATGTGTTAACAACAGCGTGGGAGGGGCTGAGTAAGTCTGCATGAATTTGTCGTAGGGCATTAAGTTCCCATCTAAAAATAAGTCGCCCACTGTCGTCACTCCAGTCTCCGCCCAGCTACGTTATCTAGTGGTAGATAGTATTCCCCGTAACGTGGGCAGGCCACATAGGGGGACATTGGGGGCGTGCGGCACGGGCGTACCAGTATATTTCAGCACTAATTTCCAATACTGGATTGCAATATGCAAGAGATATGGGGGGTCTCTCATTCGGTTTGCCCTGGGGCATAATAGTGATTGTAGGGAGCCAGCCTGCAACCGTTCGGGGGAATAACCAATCTCAAATGGAGAGAATGGTTTATAACGAAGTCCCCGATTAATCTTTACCAACCCTCCTATTTATTCTTCTAATTTGATCCTTTGTGACACCCAGATATTCAAACAATTGGACCTGTTCTATAGGGACCCCATTTAAAGTTGAATTAGATTGAGTTGAGTGGCATTGGTTAAAGACCATAAACTTGGTCTGTGACACATTAACTTCGAGCCCCATATCTTGGCAGAACCTGCAGAACTGGTTCAGTAATTTCTGGATCCCCATCGGCGACTTGACCAAAGAAAGAGTGTTGTCTGCAAATGTGGGGGCTGGAACCCTCATCTTTGCAAGTTTAGGAGCATCGTTGTCACATTTGTTTAGATAACTAACCCTACCATTTATATACAGCGAACATAGGGTGGGGGCACGCACCCCCCCCCGCCTCATGCCCTTATTTATGGGAAAAGTTTCATAAGTTTATATAGGGTGCCACTCCGGACCTGGACAAAATTTGACTCATGGAGTCTCTCTAAGATTCTACATATGTAGTCTGGTAGTCCCATCTGGGCTAAGACCCTCCACAGAGTTCCCCTTGGCACCAGATCAAAAGCAGCTCTGAGATCCACAAATACAGTGTAGAGTCTTCCTTTATTCATTGTTACTGTCTTGCAGAAAAATTAACGAGTCTAAAAATTTGATCAAGGGTTGATGTGCTTATTTGAACACCAGCCTGAAAGAGGCATAACTTCTTGGTCATCTAGCCAAGTTTGGAGGCGAAGTAAAATAACTCTACTAAAAATATTTTGGGAGGTGTCAACTAGGCTATTGTGGCCTGTAATTCACAGGGTCTAAAGGACTTCTCTTTTTATAGATTGCAAAAATTTCTACTCCAGCCCAGAAGTGTGGTACCTGTAGACCTTTTAAGATGGCATTAAATATCAAAGTAAGGTAGGGTTCCCATATTTTTATCTCTGACAAGAATAGGCCTGCTAGGATTTTTTCTGGATCTGGGGCTTTCGGGGGGACTATCTTCCTGATAGGATTTTCTACTTCTTCACACGTGATGATTGGAAGATTATCTGGACTTTTTAAAACAGGTAGAATAGTTCCTGTAAGCTCCCCCAATTTTCCATCAATGAATCCAACACATTGCAGGGTTGAGTATATACTTGAAAAGTGGGTGTTCCAAACCTCTGCTGCTATATTGGTGTGTATTTTAGCAATTCCTTCCGCATTTCCTTTAGTAACCAGGTTCCAGAAGGTTATACGTTTTTTTCTCTTGTGATAATCAGAAGAAGGCCCGCTTTCCTTTTTCTTTCACTTTTAGTATTTTATTATATTCTGGCCAACATTTTTGTATCTACCATCTATCGTGGGATTTTACTGCATTTATCAGGGCTTCTTCGGCCAATCTACATTTCTTGCTGTACCAAGTCGGTACTTCCCTTCAACTTTTGACTAGACAATATTGCTTCTCGGATCTGATTAAATTAGCGCAAGACCGGCTAATTCTACTGAAATTGGGAACGCATTTTCTATCCGAATGTCAAGTGGTGCATGCCAATGAGCATTTACTCAAATTAGCAGCCTGACTCCTGAGCACCATGAATTTGGACAATTAGACATCCCGCAGGACTGAAAGGAACCCTTACTCAAGCCAGGCTGTGTCAACAAATAAACCATATGCTTCTAAATGGAAACGATTCTGTATGTGGTGTACTTCTAACAGATTTCCTCCCTTTCAAATTCAAGCCCACTAGATACTTAACTTTTGCACCTAGCAAAGTCGGGTCTTAAGCATGGCTCTATCAGAATTCATTTTTCAGCCAGTTCACGTTTCATATGAACACCAATTAAACCATCATTTTGGTCGCAAAGAATTATAAAATAATTCTTAAAAGATGTATTCAGAATGTTCCCACCATATCGAACACCTACAACCTGGGAATTAAATGCAGTACTTTCACAGCTAATATCACCTCCATTTGAACCTATTCATAAACTAACCTTAAAATTCCTCACTTGGAAAATTGTGTTTTTTTGTGTTGTCTTCATTCAGTGAGACGAGTTAGTGCGCTCCAGGCATTGACCATTGACTATCATAGCATTCTCAAAAGACAAAGTAATACTAAGAACTAGCCCCAAATTTACACCAAAGGTACCAACCAAGTTTGATTTAAATGAACTTTCATGTAAAAACATTTTTGTTTGAAATCGGTAGATTCCAGCAGAAAGGACTCTTCACTCACTGTACATCAAAAGGTGCCTAATATTTTTTCTTGACAAAATTAAACATGAAACGTCAAATACACTCCTAGTATCTCTTTCACACAGTGTAAAGGTTTCCCGGTAACACAACAGAGAATTTGAAGATGGGTAGCTGCTACAATAACTTTCTGTCACGCAAAAGCTGGTAGGTCGTTTACACAGAGGGTGAAAGCTCACTTCACAACAAACATGGTTACTTCACCAGAACTGTATTCCAGAGTGCCAATACTAGACATCTGCCGTGCGGCGATGTGAAGAAACAAGCATTCCTCCAGGAAGCATTACTTTCTGGAAGTAACTGCAAACAGATATGCAGTGGTGGGACAGGTGGTTCTTCGTCATCTGTTCAAGTACAGGTGAGCCGGTTTTCTCTTTCCTACTATCCTCGTGTAATGTACATACTGATTAGAAATGTTAATATGGCTTGCTATTCTGATTTAAGCATGTGAATCTATGAAAGATCCAATTTTGGAGAAAAAAATAGTTACTTACCTGTAGCTGTGGCTCTCCAGTATTGGTATAGTTCATAGATTCATACATGACCCACATTCCTCCTCAAAAAGAGGCTCACCTCAATCTTTTAATCTATGGTTTAGTATGTCTACTACTTGTGCCATGAAATCTGAGGTGTGAACTCCTCTCGGAAGGATGAGTCACAAGGCACTTTACCTCATTGGTTGGACTTTGGGCCTTTTATATTGAGGTGGATGAGTTCATAATGTGAGCACTGCCTTTGGCTAGTTGAGTTGTCAGTGCCTTGTACTGTTATTTCCAAGTTACAGAGGGACACCAGCTTCGACAACGGGGAATTATTTAATCATGTGAATCTATGAAAGATAGCAATGCTGGAGAAGCACAGTTACAGGTAACTCGATTTTTCCATAGCTACTGGCCGATCCTGGGCCCAAATACAGCAGCTACCCACTTCTCCAGAAAGATTGAAATTCCCCCCCAAAAATATTTCTCTCCATGTAGCTTTTAAGCGCTTCCCTGTTGCTGGAACTAGGCCCTCCTATAAAAGTAGAGTATTGTTTTTAGCGTGAGAATACATAATATTAAAAAACATATTATTATTTATTGAATTTCTCTCCATTTTTGGCTTCCAAATGTACGTCTGTTATCAGGAAAGAGCACAATTTGCAGAGGCCCCTCTGAATGACATGATATTAAGGGTAATTCCTCATTCCTAGTTCTTTGAATAACCATTATTTCTAAACTCAAATTCCTTCATAGCCATTGTCCATTCAATAAGTTTATGGACAACCAACAAACAGCATGTGTATCCCTGTGACCAAAATAATCTGTCAGATGTAACAGTATATTACTTTGGTAGATCTGCCATACCCACCGTGGCAAAAACGTACAGATAATAACATTGACAGCTATATCATTTTTTCCTGCTTACATTCAGTGATTAGTTTTTTTCCGAAACTGTGAGTGATCTATACAAATGACCTCCTACTGAATTCAGAATGTTGTCTATTTTTTGGAAATGTACATCTTTTTCTGTTCACCCATGGGTTTCACAACTCTTCCTCCCAGAAATTCCAGATAGGAAGAAACATCAAAAATAAGGATTTTGACGACCACTTAGAAAATTGCCAAAGCTATGATGAAAAAAAGTTTTTTTCCTTTACAACTCTGCCTGTTTCTGAAAGCTGGTAACAAGGCAATTGTAGGGCTGCAAACCTTTTATTGCTGCTGTTTTAGGGGGAAAAACTAACTTTCTTGCACAGCACCTTTTTGCTATTTTTTTAATTGCTGCATTTTGTCTATTGTAAAATGGTTTGGTCCATTCCAGTCCCACAACGTATGGCACTCCGGTAAGGATGAAGTCAATAGGCCAGTGAAATGTTCAGGTGGGTTTATTGAACTGCTTCCCACTCACAACCAGACTCCAACTGCAATTTTTCAGATTTCCAGATTTCACTTCTATCTCTAAGGTTAGGGAGAAAAACCATAAGAAGCCAGGAACCAGTTAATTGTCTGGCTTCTTTCCTGTGAACAACTCAAAAGGTGTCTTACCAGGTGCTCTGATGATGAACATCTGGGAAGCCACCAATCTCTTGCTTGTGCTCGAAGTGTTCTTCCAGTCTAAACCATTTACCTTTGCCAGTTGGATACCGTCTTTAATGGTCCTATTCAACCTCTAAACCATACCATATGTCTCAGAATGATGAAGAGTTCTTTTGCAATGTCTGATCCCACTCAAATTAAGGAAGTTCTCAAACACCATGAACAAAATTGCATACCACTATTTGTTAAGCTCTCCCATGCAAAACTCCTTCCAAAAATCAGACGACACATTTTGCACTGATATTGCTCACTGCTTGCAACTCTATAGCCACAGTGATTATAGATCAACTACAACTAATAAATGTGGTGTGGCAATTAGCAGATGGCAGAGATCGCAATAGGTCCATTTACACCTCTTGTCAAGGACCATCCAGAGTCCCTCAAACATACGTAGGTGGGTACGAGTGTTTATGTGACTCTATCGTTTCTCCAGCACTCATTACACTTAGAAATTCTCCCGCTGTATTCTGCATGATTTCTACCTCATCACTTTCTGGAAATGTATGTAACTGTTTGTGCTTCCAGACTGGCACTTGAGTGTATTGAACTCAAACCCAAATCACCAACACCCTCCATGCCACCAAAGCCCGGATAGAGAGCTCAAAAAGAAAATCTGACAAGACACCAATTGAGAGAGCCCTTCAGTTTTGAATCAGTCGTAGAAGCTAGTGGCTGAGAAATGGTGAGCCCATAACTGTGTATAATTCCTACTCAAGAGACAGTCTAATGTGCTGTGAATAGTATATCTCATGCAATCCCAGCTGCAACAGTTGCTGAGGAATACTTGCTGCTTACATCAAGTCACCTATTAGCATTCAGAACAATTGAAGCAGCTTATCCGATAACAGCGCTTGTGAGTGGCTCACTTCCCAAACTGAGTCAATGCTAAGGCGAACCGATGCACTGCGCACCAATACATCCGCAGTACATGTGCAGTGTATGCTCTCTGCGGAGATTGTGCCAGATGCTCCTAGAGACTCCACTGGCTCCACCGCGCTTGTACAGAAAACAGAGCATCAATTTGTGTTCCACTTCTCGACATCTGTACAATTGCTTATGTGTCTTTTTCATCACCGCGATATATGCAGCCTTCCACTGCACTGTAGTGCAGCACCCGCTTGCGTTTCGCCTCTCGCCGCCTTATACCAGGTGACGCACCTGAGAATCTATCACTGTACCTACTGGTCATGTCAGTGAAGGGCAATGTGCATTTAAGCAAAAGTCCACAAGCCTCTACTTCCACCAGACTTCAAAGTTAATTTTCTTTTCTTTTCCTACCGTGACAGACTTTTTATGCCAACCAAACTCGCTGCCGTGTAAGTTTCTATAGTTCATGACTTTGATGATCTGCTTCCTTGGGAACTAATCCAGCGTGTAGGGGTGCAGCTCCCAAAACATTGTCGCCAGTGTAAAATGGCCTAGCCCACACCAGTCTGAGAAGGTAGGCAACTCAGGTAGGGGTGAGATCAGTAGAGCAGTTGAATGTTCAGGTAGGTTTTCTGATTTTCACAAAAGCCACAACCTATACTTCAACTGTCATTTCTCTATATTTCTCCTCCAGCTCTACAGAGGAAGGTGCTGGAGAAGAACCATTACTGGCCAGAGTCCCATGATTGACAGTCACCACAGCTATTTTCTCTGTTCCCTCCTGGATAATCCACAAACCCTGTCTACGTTTAGAATCCCCAACATATGGGCAAAAAATAACTTAGATTTGGACCTCAATATCTTTTGTGGAAAGAATTCATGAAGGGGAAAGCACGGACTACCCCAAATATAAAACAATCATTTGCAATGCAATAGGTCTTGCATTAGGAACGTTTGAGCTATTGGTATTGTAAATGACACATTTTTTATTTATGTTTTGTTTTTGAAAATAGTGAAATTAATAGCTTTGTCATTTACAATGCCAATAGTTATAACCTTCGCAAATGTGACACCTATAGCATTTGTAATGCAATATGTGTTGTAATTACGTGACTTACATGTATTGATATTACAAATAACAATGGCTTTTAATTTGTTTTCAATAAATAAATTAATACTTAAATAAAAGTTATTGTAATTTATAATGGCAATAGCTTAACGTTTTGTAAATAACTTTTGTGAAGATTATGTTCTGTGTATTTTATTGTGACGAAAATCCAAGAACAGAAGTGAAATATTAACATCTTTTTGTTACATTTGTAATAAAGCTTGAAACATTGAGAGAACATATTTGAACCAGGTGTTGTTGAATTGTTGCACAGATTGATGCTGTGGTGGCGCTGAGTGATATTGTGATGGCGAACGAGTGATGATGTGGCGTTCAGTGATGCTGTGGTAGCACATAGTGATGTTGTGGTGCCCCTGAGTGATGCAGGGGTGGTGCGGAGTGATGTATGCTATGCTATGTTTTGTTTTGCTATCCTATGTTTTGTTTTGTTATTCTATGTTTTGTTTCATTATTCTATGCTATGTTTTGCTATCCTATGCTCTGATTTGTTATGTTATGCTATGCTGTGTTTTGTTATGCTATGCTATGTTTTGTTATGTTATGCTATGCTATGTTTTGCTATGCTATGCTTTGTTTTGCTATGCTATGTTTTGTTATGCTATACTATGTTTTGTTGTGTTTTATTATGCTATGCTTTGTTTTGCTATGATATGTTTTGTTATGCTAAGCTATGCTATGTTTTGTTGTGTTTGGTATGCTATGTTTTGATATGCTATTATATATTTTGTTTTGCTATGCTATTTTTTGATGTGTTTTGTTACGCTATACTATGTTTTCTTGTGTTTTGCTATGTTTTGTTATGCTATGTGTTGTGTTTTGTTATGCTATGTTTTGTTATGCTATGATATGTTTTGTTTTGCTAGCCTATGCTTTGTTTTGTTATGCTATGCTATGTTTAGTTTTGCTATCCTATGCTTTGTTTTGTTATGCTATGCTATGTTTTGTTGTGTTTTGTTATGCTATGCTATGTTTTGTTGTGTTTTGCTATGCTATGGTTTGTTATGCTATGCTATGTTTTGTTGTGTTTTATTATGCTATGCTTTGTTTTGCTATGCTATGTTTTGTCATGCTTTGTTTTGTTATGCTATGCTATGTTATTCTATGATTTGTTATGCTATGCTTTGTTTTGTTATGCTATGCTATGTTGTGTTTTGTTATGCTATGCTATGTATTGTTGTGTTTTGTTATGCTATGCTATGTTTTGCTATGCTTTGCAATGCTATAATTTGTTATGTATGCTATGTTTTGTTGTGTTTTGCTATGTTTTGTTATGATATGCTATGTTTTATGTTATGTTATGCTATGTTTTGTTATGTTATGCTATGTTTTGTTCTGCTATGCTATGTTTTGTTGTGTTTTGTTATGCTATGCTATGCTTTGTTGTGGTTTGCTATGCTATGTTTTGTTTTGTTATGCTATGCTTTGTTTTGCTCTCCTATGCTGTGTTTTGTTATGCTATGCTATGTTGTGTTACGCTATGCTGGTGAGGGTGTGTGAGTGTGTGTGAGGGTGAGTGAGGGTGAGTGAGGGTGAGGGGGTGTGAGGGTGAGGGGGTGTATGGGTGAGGGTGTGTGAGGGGGGGAGTATGTGAGGGGGAGGGTGTGTGAGGGTGAGAGGGTGTTAGGGGATGTGAGTGAGGGTGTGAGTGAGGGTGTGTGAGGGTGAGGAAGTATGAGGGTGTGAGGGTGAGGGGGGGTGAGGGTGTGTGAGGGTGAAGGGGCGTGAGGGTGTGAGGGTGTGTGAGGGTGAGGGTGTGAGGGTGGGTGAGGGTGTGTTAGGGTGAGAGGGGATTAGGGGTGTGAGGGTGAGGGGGGTGAGGGTGAGGGGGTGTGAGGGTGAGAGGGTGAGGGGGTGTGAGGGCGAGTGAGGGGGCGTGAGGGTGAGTGAGGGTGTGTGAGGGTGTGTGAGGGTGAGGGTGTGTGAGGGTGAGGGTGTGTGAGGGTGAGGGTGTGTGAGGGTGAGGGGGGTGAGGGTGAGGGGGTGTGAGGGTGAGGGGGTGTGAGGGTGAGGTGGTGTGAGGGTGAGGGGGTTTGAGGGTGAGGGGATTTGAGGGTGAGGGGGAGAGAGGGTGAGGGGGAGTGAGGGGAAGGGGGTGTGAGGGTGAGGGTGTGTGTGAGGGGTATGAGGGTGAGGGGGTGTGAGTGTGAGTGTGAGGGGGAGGGTGTGTGGGGGTGAGGGTGTGGGGTTGTGAGGGTGATGGGGTGTGAGGGTGAGGGTGTGAGGGGGTGAGGGTGAGAGGGGGTGAGGTTGAGGGAGGGTGAGGGTGACGGGGTGAGGGTGTGTGAGTGTGAGGGTGTGTAAGGGTGAGGGTGTGTGAGAGTGAGGGTGTGTGAGGGTGAGAGGATGTGTGAGGGTGTGTGTGAGGGTGAGGGTGTGAGGGGGTGTGATGTGAGGGGGTGTGAGGGTGAGGGGGGGTGAGAGGGGGTGTGAGGGTGAGAGTGTGTGGGAGGGTGAGAGGGTGAGTGAGGGTGTGTGAGGTGTGGGGGTGTGAGGGTGAGGGGGTGTGAGGGTGAGGGGGTGTGAGGGTGAGGGTGAGAGTGTGTGTGAGGGTGAGAGGGTGAGTGAGGGTGAGGGTGTGTGAGGGGGTGTGAGGGTGAGGGAGTGTGAGGGTGAGGGGGTGTGAGAGTGAGAGGGTGTGAGGGGGTGTGTGAGGGTGAGGGTGTGAGGTATGTGGGGTTGTGAGGGGGTGAGGGTGAGGGTGTGTGAGGGTGTGTGAGGGTGAGGGTGTGTGTGAGGGTGAGGGTGTGTGAGGGTGAGGGTGTGTGAGAGGGTGTGTGAGGGTGAAAGGGTGTGTGAGGGTGAGAGGGTGGGTGAGGGTGGGTGAGAGGGTGAGGGGGGTGAGGGTGTGTGAGGGTGAGGGGGTGTGAGGGTGTGAGGGAGGGTGAGAGGATGTGAGGGTGAGGGGATGTGAGGGTGAGGGGGTGTGAGGGTGAGAGGGTGTGTGAGGGTGAGTGAGGGTGAGGGTGTGTGAGGGTGAGGGTGTGTGAGGGTGAGGATGAGAGGGTGTGAGGGTGATGGGGTGTGAGAGTGAGGGGGTGTAAAGGTGAGGAGGTGTGTGAGGGTGAGGGGGTGAGGGGATTTGAGGGTGAGGGTGTGTTGGGGTGTGAGGGGGTGAGGGTGAGAGGGTTGTGAGGGTGAGGGGGTGAGAGTATGAGAGTAAGTGAGGGTGGGTGAGGGTGGGTGAGGGTGTTTGAGGGTGAGGGTGTGTGAGGGTGAGGATGAGAGGGTGTGAGGGTGATGGGGTGTGAGAGTGAGGGGGTGTGAAGGTGAGGAGGTGTGTGAGGGTGAGGGGGTGTGAGGGTGAGGGGATGTGAGGGTGAGGGTGTGTGGGGGTGTGAGGGAGTGAGGGTGAGTGAGGGTGAGGGGGTTGTGAGGGTGAGGGGGTGAGGGTATGAGGGTGAGTGAGTGTGGGTGAGGGTGGGTGAGGGTGGGAGGATGGTAGTGTGTGAGGGTGAGGAGGTGTGAGGGTCCGAAGTAAATGGTGGCAGGGCAGACATCATAAGACAGCGAGAAGAGACTGCGTGTTGACTGCGTTGGTCAGTTTCAGAATCAGGAGGGGCAGAGTCAGCACAGGTTGCGAGGGATCAACGTGTGAAGAGGCAAAGCATAGCGGATGTAGCATTGCAGCTAGCAAGTCGAGTGTTTTCAAGCTGATTGTTCCTTAGAGAGATGGCAACACAGCAACAGCATTTGAGGAGCAAGGCTACTGTAAACAAGCACGGTAGGCTTTCACTTTTGTCCAGAAAATAAACCCAAGAAAGGTGCAGAGAACGCCGAACAAAAACACGGCTTCCCCGTGAAATGGATGCAAAAAAAACAGGCTCTCTGCATTGCTGTGGCAGGGGGGGGGGGGCGGGGGAGCGGGAGCGCATTCCTTTGAAGTCTGATGCCAAGGCTCAGACAAATGGTGGTGTGCGATGGGCACGTGGGGGGTGGGGGAGCAGCAGCCTTTGAAGTCTGATGCTGAGGCACAGACAAATGGTGGTGTGTGATGTGGCTGGCTCTGTGCACGCGCATAGCTCACATGAACTGTACGCGATCCTCAGGCTAGGTAGACTTTTCTTTTCCGCTTACTATAATCTCGCCTATTCATCCCCGCGGGATAATATAGGTGAGACCTAATGAGGATTGACAATGCCAATAGGTCGGTCTATAAAGCAATGTTGTATGGTAAGGTCAATAATTACGAGTGGAAACCATGGGAATAGATATGGAATGTGCATAAGTAAAGAACTGTAGAATAATATTGGTGTAGGTTAAAGCGTCAAGCAACAGTTGCACTCCCAAGCCAGACTTAAAAATCCATGTAGGTTAAGACTGTCCTCCTCCCACCTGTGCTGCTGCCAGAGGAAACAAGATCAAACAATTCGGCCAAGCGGAGAAGCCACTGTTACACCACGGTTCTGCCCAATATCTCACAGTTTGGTAAATGGGGACAGGATATAGCGTACCGACCAGTAAGCATGGGCGTAATATCCGTTCCGCTCGCGGAATTCGCGGAATTTTGGCAAATTCGCAATCCGCGAACTCTCGCGAATTTGCAGAAAATTCGCAAATATGCACGAAGCGGATTTTTTTGCTTGGTCGCGCTTGACAAATACAATATTGCGGCGCGCCGTTCACTTACCGTCATTCAGCGTTTGAAGAGTTGTTTTTCTCCATGTTTGCGTGTGCTGCGCCATTTTGGATCTTTCTGCGTGATCCCGCGGGAGTTTGTCGACCGCGCTTATGTCATCGCGGCCCGCCACCTTGCACAGCGAGAGTTTGTCAACGCGAGTACGTCATAAAGGCCCGTGATCACGCATCGCGGGAGTAAACAATTGCGAACACGTAGATGCGGCGGGCAGCAACAATCTCGCGCTCGCGAAATTCCAAAATTTGCAATTCTGCACAAGAAATCCACCAGCAGGCAGCATAAACCTTCTGAAAATGATGATTTTTATCAGAATAACTCCTCAGGTTGACATTTGCCTGCACTTTTTTTTGCAAGGAGTCCATTTTGGGGGGGTGGGAGGAAGGAAGTGCCCCACAGTCTCCAACTTCCCGTTCCTGTCCAGCAGGCTCCTCCCAGTGCTTTGTTCACGTCCTGGTCACTTTGATTTGGATCTTGACCTGGAAGGATTACTTTTTGTGGATGCTGCTGAATATTTGGATTTGAGGCCTTTTTGACTTTCTTTGGATCACTTTTGGATTAGAAATTTCACAAGTAAGTTTGTTTGGGGCATTAAAGATGCTGCAACTACAATTTTGGAACTTTTTCAGAACATTAAATAAAATATATTGTGGGTAGCCACAGTATCCAGTAGGACCAGTGTTAGTTATGGGTGCATGATACAACTGTTTTGTTGAATTTCAACATCATGTAGGGCATGGATGGCACTGGATTGTGGTGATTTTTGTGTGTTTTTCGATTTTTTGGCTGTTCGTTGGGGCCTTTTGCCCAGGGGTACTCAGTGGTGCATGGACTGAGTCTTTCTGTGGGGTCTCTTTAATGTAAACATCATGGAGGGCATGGATGGCATTGGATTGTGGTGATTTTTGTGTGTTTTTCGATTTTTGGGCTGTTGTTGGGGCCTTTTGCCCAGGGGTACTCAGTGGTGCATGGACTGAGTCTTTCTGTGGGGTCTCTTTAATGTAAACATCATGGAGGGCGTGGATGGCATCGGATTGTGGTGATTTTTGTGTGTTTTTCGATTTTTTGGCTGTTGTTGGGGCCTTTTGCCCAGGGGTACTCAGTGGTGCATGGACTGAGTCTTTCTGTGGGGTCTCTTTAATGTAAACATCATGGAGGGCATGGATGGCATTGGATTGTGGTGATTTATGTGTGTTTTCTGATTTATTTGACTGTTGTTGGGGCCTTTTGCCCAGGTGTACTCCAGTGGTGCATGGACTGAGTCTTTCTGTGGGGTCTCTTTAATGTAAACATCATGGAGGGCATGGATGGCATTGTATTGTGGTGATTTTTGTGGTTTTTCGATCTTTTTGGCTGTTGTTGGGGCCTTTTGCCCAGGGGTACTCAGTGGTGCATGGACTGAGTCTTTCTGTGGGGTCTCTTTAATGTAAACATCATGGAGGGCATGGATGGCATTGGATTGTGGTGATTTTGGTGTGTTTTTCGATTTTTTGGCTGTTGTTGGGGCCTTTTGCCCAGGGGTACTCAGTGGTGCATGGACCAAGTCTTTCTGTGGGGTCTCTTGAATGTAAACATTTTTGGGGTGGGTTTGGGACCTGTCCATGTGGGTGGGGGCCATTTTGAGGCCTGGTCCTGGGCCTGGCCATGTGGGTGGGGGTCTAGGGGCCATTTTGAAGCCAGGCAGTGTGCTTTGTTGTGTCATAGGCCTGCACCCAGTCTGCCATGCTTTCATCCATTATGCCCAGGGGTACTCAGTGGTGCATGGACCGAGTCTTTCTGTGGGGTGTCTTGAATTTCAACATGATTGAGGGCATGGATGGCATTGGATTGTGGTGATTGTTGTGTGTTTTTCGATTTTTTGGCTGCTGTTGGGGCCTTTTGCCCAGGGGTACTCAGTGGTGCATGGACCGAGTCTTTCTGTGGGGTCGCTTTAATGTAAACATCATGGAGGGCATTGGATTGTGGTGATTTTTGTGTGTTTTTTCGATTTTTTGGCTGTTGTTGGGGCCTTTTGCCCAGGGGTACTCAGTGGTGCATGGACCAAGTCTTTCTGTGGGGTCTCTTGAATGTAAACATCATGGAGGGCATGGATGGCATTGGATTATGGTGATTTTTGTGTGTTTTTCAACTTTTTGGGGTGGGGTGGGGGACTGTCCATGTGGGTGGGGGCCATTTTGAGGCCTGGTCCAGGCATGGCCTGGCCATGTGGGTGGGAGTCTAGGGGCCATTTTGAAGCCAGGCAGTGTGCTTTGTTGTGCCATAGGCCTGCACCCAGTCTGCCATGCTTTCATCCATTATGCCCAGGGGTACTCAGTGGTGCATGGACCGAGTCTTTCTGTGGGGTGTCTTGAATTTCAACATGATTGAGGGCATGGATGGCATTGGATTGTGGGGATTTTTGTGTGTTTTTCGATTTATTGGCTGTTGTTGGGGCCTTTTGCCCAGGGGTACTCAGTGGTGCATGGACCGAGTCTTTCTGTGTGGTCTCTTTAATGTAAACATCATGGAGGGCATGGATAGCATTGGATTGTGGTGATTTTTGTGTGTTTTTTGATTTTTTGGCTGTTGTTGGGGCCTTTTGCCCAGGGGTACTCAGTGGTGCATGGACTGAGTCTTTCTGTGGGGTCTCTTTAATGTAAACATCATGGAGGGCATGGATGGCATTGGATTGTGGTGATTTTTGTGTGTTTTTCGATTTTTTGGCTGTTGTTGGGGCCTTTTGCCCAGGGGTACTCAGTGGTGCATGGACTGAGTCTTTCTGTGGGGTGTCTTTAATGTAAACATTATGGAGGGCATGGATGGCATTGGATTGTGGTGATTTTTGTGTGTTTGTCGATTTTTTGGCTGTTGTTGGGGCCTTTTGCCCAGGGGTACTCAGTGGTGCATGGACTGAGTCTTTCTGTGGGGTCTCTTTAATGTAAACATCATGGAGGGCATGGATGGCATTGGATTGTGGTGATTTTTGTGTGTTTGTCGACTTTTTGGGGTGGGGTGGGTGCCTGTCCATGTGGGTGGGGGCCATTTTGAGGCCTGGTCCAGGCAGGGCCTGGCCATGTGGGTGGGGGTCTAGGGGCCATTTTGAAGCCAGGCAGTGTGCTTTGTTGTGCCATAGACCTACACCCAGTCTGCCATGCTTTCATCCATTATGCCCAGGGGTACTCTGTCAGTGGTGCATTTTATTGGTCTTTCCATTTTGGTGGTGGGTATAATAAAAATGCTTACTTGCAAACTATTAATTGAAGCGCTACATATGCAACATTTATTTAACTGATGTTCCTCTGCCTTCGTTTGCTTTTAGGTGCAGAAAGACGAATCATCAGCCTCATCGTTCCTCATCAGTGCCAGGAAGAAGTCCTGCTGCGGTGTGTGCAGCACAACGTCACGTGTGGCCACAGACAACTCTGCAACTTGTGCAACTGCGGCCTGCTGTTCTGACATCTGAAGAAGATGGCCCCAAAAAAAGTTGCCCGTAGCTCCTCTAGCAAGAAAGTTGCCAGTAGGGAGCAGAAGAAGCAAGTGGCGCCACTTACCAAGGAGACTGGTGTGACGACCGCCACATTTTTTGGGGAAAAAAAAAGTACGCCTGCAGCAGCAGCGGGGTCTGCTGGGGACCAAGCTGGGAGCAGCACCTCCGCTCCATTGGGCTCAGTGCCACCACCACCACGCCAACTTAGGTCCAAGCCCTTGAGTGCTGCAGAGGCAGCCAGTATAGTTGTTCAATCACCATCGACCAGTGATGTTGGCTCATCGCAAGAAAGTAGCAGCATCCCTCAATCAACACAGGTTGTTGTAACTCATCTGACGAGTGTTCAACAACCACAGCCGTAACAACAACCACATGTGCAAGTACAAGCCCAAGTACATGTGGAAGGAGAGGCGGTGCAAGGAGAGGCGCAAGCAGAGGTGCATGGAGCGGCACAAGTGCCCACAATAGTTGTTCCTCCCGAAGTAGGGGCACATCAGGAAATCGACATTCGAGCCGAGGTATCATCTGAGGAAGCCACTCCTCCTGATGATTCATTGTCTTTCAGATCCCCAGCAAGGAAAAGATCAAGGATGGTGTCTACATCTTCTTCAAGCCCCCTTCCTTCTGATGATATGGATGAAAATTGGGAACCACCAGTGCTGTCTGAGAGTGAGGCACACCATGATCTGACAAAGGTAGCTAAGCGTAAAAGGAAGGTTCCCGAAAGTCTCATAGTTATGGAGTGTGATGATGACGCTGAACAAGAAGTGGCGTATAATCCTGCTGATGAAGACTCTCACGACGACAACGCAGTCACCATAGACGTCACTCCAGCCTCAGCGGGCATGCAGCAAACAGACATTTTAACCCTATCCCGAAATGCTGCTGAGCGTGATGTTGGCGACGTGTCAATGGGACCACCACCAATGCAGTTAACTAGTACACCACCACCTACAGCTTCCATATTTTCTCGCCAGAAGGGACCTCCATCCACCTCGACCTCCATTTCCTCAATTAGTGGTGCTGTAAGTGCACAACTTAGTAAATTTCGGCAACACACATCCTCCACTTCATCTGGCATTAGCATTCCCAGTATCGCCTCCTCCGCCCCCCACAGACATTTGAAGTCCGCAGTTTGGGACTTCTTTAGTGTTAGCCCAACAAGGGAAAACATGGCCATTTGTACCATTTGTAAGGTTCGAGTTAGTCGTGGTAAGCTTGGTACCAACTATGGTACCGGAGGCCAGAGAGGTCATCTTGAGAGACAGCACACTGTCAAATGGCATGCGCACCTAAGGGAGATCAAGGCAGCCCGAATTGCAAGTCAACAAAGTGTATCCGTTGATGTTTCATCTGATGATGACTAGGAGGAAGAAGCGTCAAACATTCCTTCAGTTACACCCAGTACCCCTGTCATCAGCACACCCCCTGCAAGATATACGAGCCACACTAAGAGTGTGGGAGAGAGTGAGACACCAATGCGAAAAAGTTCATCATCACTGAGCGTAACTGGGTCGAAGAAGTCATCATCATCCCGTAAAATGGTCCAGCCCACCATTAGAAGCATGTTGTTTTCAGATGCGCCATTTGAACGCAACCACCCAACGGCGAATCTGTATAACACTAAGCTGGCTAAAATGCTAGCGCTGGACCTTCTCCCTTTTTCTTTTGTGGAAGGGGTGGGTTTTCTTGAAATGGTGGCAATGCTCTGCCCTAAATGGAAGGTTCCTAGCCGGTTCTATTTTGCCAGAGTTGCGGTTCCAGCACTACATGAAGATGTGCTGGAGGGGATTGGGGCAGCTTTGCAGAAGAGTGCTGTTCACACTATACATCTGACAACAGACATGTGGACCAGTTGCCAAGCCCTTGATTACATGTGCATCACTGCACACTGGGTCTCTTTTTCAGGGGTTAAAGCAAAGCTAAACGCAGGTGTTGACACGGACAAAGTTTATAAAGCTGCTCGGAAACATGCAACACTAGCCATGTTTGCCATGGAGAAAAATCATACAGGAGACAACATTTTGCATGAGTTTAACACAAAGGTCTTTCAATGGCTGTCCCCAAGAAAACGCATGATTGGTTATGTTTCCACGGATAATGGCACCAATGTAGTTAAGGCCATGGATAAGGGTAACTATTTCAGTTTGGCGCACTGTATAAACCTGGTTGTTAAAAAATTCTTGAGTGAAGAAAGTCCAGTCTCCGAGTTACTGACCACCTGCCGAAGAATGTGCACACATTTCAACCATTCTTTTAAGGCCCGGAAGCAGCTGAGGTGCCTGCAACATGAACGTAAAGTGCCAGTGAAAGCACTCATCCAGGAAGTGATAACACGTTGGAACTCAACCTTCTACATACTTGAGCGTCTGTATGAGCAGTATGCGGTAGTCGATCAGTATTTCTTTAAACTGGGTACACCTATGATAGACATGAGGATACAGGTGGAGCAATGGGAGCTAGTTAAAAGCCTGACAGACATGCTTTGTCCTTTTGAGGTCTTCACGCGTGCAGTCAGCAGGGAGGACTGTAATTTGGGAAAAGCTATCCCATTGTTGCGCATGCTAGAGCACCAACTGAAGGCGATGTCTTCTACGTTTCAAAAAGATGGAAAGCAAGAAGCATTTGAGTTGGCGCAGAAGTTATTACAGCGCCTACTTCGCGATGAACGTCTTGAAAAGATCCACACAGAACAGCATTACATTTCTGCTACTATTCTGGATCCACGGTACAAAAAGGCAGTGGCAGGCAGAGTATTCTTTCCTTTTGATGACGCAGATGTTACAAAGTACAAACATTGGCTAGCTGTGTCAGCCACTCGGTTTGAAAAAGAACAGCAGGAAATTGAAGGAAAAGGCAGTACATCAGCATCAGCAGGCCATCCGGAGTCAAAAAAATCCACTTCTGCATCTGTGGCTGTGGCTGAAGTGAGTGATTTTCCCTCTCAGCCGTTAACGACACCAGCAACCGTATCATCTGCACCAGACACAACAGTAATATTGTGTGAAGAAGAGGATTGGCTAACTCAGCTTGGGTTTGCTTCTCAAAAGGTCCCAGAAAAAAGTAAGCAAAGTGGAGGAACCCTGGAGAACCTTGAGTCGATGGTGCAGGCCTATCTGAATGACTCAACATAGGTCTATGTTCATCATGATCCATTGGCGTATTGGCATGGGAAAAGAGATGTGTGGCCAGAGATCACCAACCTGGCTATAAATTACTTGTCTTGCCCACTCGCAAGTGTGTCTTCTGAACGTGTTTTCAGTGCTGCTGGTGGCATTGTAACTTCCAAAAGGACCCGCCTCTCGCCCAAAAATGTGGAGAGGTTAACAATGATCAAGATGAATCAGCACTTCATACCACCAGATTGCAAAATACGAGAATGCACGCAGGAAGAAGACGAGGAGGACACCAACTTAGATGAGGGAAGTTCTTCTCTGTTAACTGACCTACTCCCGTCTGAATTAGCAGAGTTTGAGGACGAGCTCTTCTTCCCTGACACCGAGCCCTGAAAATGAGTCAATGAATCACTAATTTTCTTTTTCGTCCTTATTCACTTTTATTCCTGTGTGTCTGTCTTTCTTTGTTTTGCAAAATCTATATAAAAAAACTTTAATCACCTAATCACAAAAACAAGCCCATCAGCAGAACTGTCTTCACTTATTTGCTTATTGATTTGAAGGTGCCGCAGTCTGCATTCCTCAGGTTCACAAGTTCACAAGAACATGCTCCTCTATCCTCCTCCTCCAGACTCCTATTTCCCTCAAAGCAGATGGCTGGATTACGCCCAATGAAGAAAGACTCTGCACTTGTGGGGGTGTTCTACTTCTTTGCGGGTGAGTTGACGGGTCTGGGGCATTGCTGTGAAGGTCTAATACCGGATAAAAGTGGTTTGTAGAAAATCAGAGCAGAAAAACTTTTTGCGCTTTTGATCACTTGCCTGTCTTTGGGGTGCTGTTTGGGGGGCTTCCAGGTTTTTGGGGGTGGGTTTTGGGGTCTGGGAGCACTGCTGCCACAGTCTAATGTTGATTGCATTTGTTTTTCAGAAAATCTGTGGTGGAAAAGGGGAGTTAGGGCCTAGCTGCAGAGCTCATTTGGAATGCATTCCAGGTAGGCCCAAAGTTTCCTAAGTGTGGCTTTTCCCGGTTTTGCTTTTAGGCTTTTTGGGGGGGTGAAACTTGTTTTGCCCGTGTTCACGGGTCTGGGGGCCTTGCTTGGAAGGTGTAATACCGGCTAAAAGTGGTTTGGAGAAAATCGGAGCAGAAAAACATTTTGCGCTTTTGATCACTTGCCTGTCTTTGGGGTGCTGTTTGGGGGGCTTTTAGGTTGTTGGGGGTGGGTTTTGGGGTATGTGAGCACTGCTGGCACATTCTAATGTTGATTGCATTTGTTTTACAGGAAATCCATGGTGGAAAAGGGGAGTTGGTGCCTAGCTGCAGAGCGCATTTGGACTGAATTCCAGGTAGGCCCAAAGTTTTCTATGTATGGCTTTTCCCGGGTTTTGCCTTTTGGCTTGTTGGGGGTGTTAAACTTGTTTTCGCCCGGGTTGACAGTTCTGGGGCCATTGCTGGGAAGGTCTAATACCCGAAAGACAGTGTTTTGGAGACAATCCCTGGGGAAAATGTTTTTGTATTTTCTGAGATTTCGCTCACTCTACCGTTTTCAGGGGGCTGTTTGTGGGGGTTCCTGGTGTTTGTGGGGGGGTTTGCGAGTCTTGGAGCAATGCTGGGTATGGATACTTTTACTTGCTTGCAAGTGGTTTGAATACAATCCATGGTGGCTAAGGGGGTATTTGGGCCTACTTTACTTTCAAAGTTCGTTTTGTCACCATTTTCTACTAGGCCACTGACAGGTAGCAGTATTGCACGTTTTTTGAGATCTGATTGGGGGTCTTCTACATTTTTGCGACTGGATTTAGTAAGGGTCTGGGAGCACTGCTGGGAAGGTCTAATTTTGTTCTAAAACATAGTTTACAGTACACCTAGCTTGAGGGGAAAAATCCGCTAAATTAATTCGCCCATACTTATTTATTCTTCAAAAGGAGACTCAGACAGAGTACGCACTTTCAGAAATATTGTACTGTCTATTAGGAAACTTAAAGTGTGACTTTTTGCACTACACAGCGTACATACCTTATATTTATTTGTCAGTGGTGTTCTAATATCACTTCCTGTTTTTCCATCAATAATTACAGGCCGGGTTTTAGCCTGTGCAATGGGGAAAAAAGGATGAAGTCAGGCTTCACATAAGCGAGCCGCAATTCAGCATCCGCCAGGCAGGCAGTGGACAGGGTGTCTTCTGGTCACCAACATTGATGGACGAAGCGTCAGTTGGAATGGAGGAGTCCCGCTAATAAGAGGAATGGTTGGATGCATGCAACTTCCCAAATTCAACAGGACAACTACAACAACATACAGATACAGTATCCGTTCTTTTCTAATTATCTTTTAAGTAATGTTATTGCTGTGAACTTCTATGTATTAATTTATTTATTTGCGTGTTTGTATCGCGCTAGGATCACCTCCCGAAGGAGTATCTCCGCGCCTTTGGCAGCTAAAAAAGCAACTAGCAGATCCTGGCCATAGATGGTATTATTCAGTTTTGAAATAGGAAAGTTTTCAGTTGTTTCCTAAATGGGAGGTGATCCTTGCACAATCTCAGGGTTAGTGGGAGGCTATTCCACAGAGTTGGGCCAGCAATTGAGAGGGCTCTTTCTCCTTGTCTTGCTTTTTTTGCTCTTGGAACGTGAAGCAAGGCCTGCTCACTGGATCTCAGGGAGCGTGTAGATATGTACCGGGAGAAATTATTGGTCAGGTATGCCGGGCCCTTCCCCTGTAAACGTTTGTGCATTATGCAGCAGGTCTTAAACTTCACACTCTGTTTGATAGACAACCAATGCAGCTTTTTCAGAAGAGGTTTAGAGAGGGTGAGAGGGGGTCGGTTTAGAACCAGGCGGGCAGCAGTATTTTGTATCACCTTGTATCTATGAGTGTGACTCTGCATTTCTTTGATCTCTGCTTCTAAATTCATCCCTACAGCCATTGTATAGGTTTTACTTCTGCTATGTTTCAAACCTAATTTAATGTACGAAGTGTTTCTCTGAGTGCAGAGATAGGCAAGTTAAAACGCATAATTACTGCAGCCCTGTACTGTCGCATTCTTTCATTCACGGTTGTCGAAAGTACTACTTACTTTTCAGTAACCATGCATGCAGTAGTGCATGCACTTCCTTTATGTCACTTAAAAGATTTATGGATAGCTTTGTACGCAAAGATTTGTTTATCTTCAATTATTGTTTGTCCATGCTGTGTTTTTTTTTCTTCTCTCAACAAAACTTTCCCAAAAACCTCCATTCCCATCCATTTTCCAAACCCTAACCCTCTTCCCCCGGGCTATGTGGTTTTGATTGATGTGTGACTAAATGACAGCAATAAATTCCACACACTTGCTGGGGAGGATAAGGTCATGGCAACAGGCTGGTGAAGGAATCCGAGGATATATTCTTACTCAGCTTGACACAGACCCATGACTATTGACAAATGAAAGCAGATTTTCATGTGCGCCATCAACTTGATTGATCATCAAAAACATCCTCCTTCTAGACGTGGCAAATGATTACGCTGCTGTGTCCTTCACCATCAGTACTATTTCTTGTAGTAGTAGCCAATGTCAAAGAAATTCAACGCAAGTAGTAGTTATACTTTCAATACTTTACCATTTGTTAGGCTACATTGTGGCACTGTTCTAGTGTACTGTCACCTGCTATATTCTCTATCGTACTGTTCTAATGCTACGGTAAGGACAAACAAGGTTTCATTTTCTTTTTTTTCAGATGCTGCAACTGCCACTGTGTAACACCACTAGTACCACCGCAATGATGACATTTCATCCGCCCAGGATTGCCAACCTTAATCGCCATTTCCCGTGCAGCAGCCCTGTGCCTAGCCCTATTTCCAAACACAAATTACAGGTAAGATAAGCGTTTGGGGGGAGGTAGTATAATGGAGTATTAGGAGAGACGAGAGACTGACGGTAGTACTAGTAAAGTCCTAGGACTATTGAATTCACTTACTCTGTGAGAGGCACTTAGTTTTGAAAACATTTGGGCAATTACTTACACAACTTGAATCAAGATGCCACTTAAGTTTCAGGAAAACAAACTTACTGTTAAACCCCCACCCACCAGCCTCAAAAGCAGTAAAAAACACGTATGCTAAGATAAAGTTTAAAGTATATTTATATCCCTAACATAAATAATCTCCCGCAAGACCCAAGCCACCCCCCTCCCGAACCCCAACGAATGTCTGTGAAAAGTCCAAAAAACCCAACTCCCAATTCCCACCCCCCAGAAGTCTTCAAAAAAGGGGAAAGGGACTGTCTCCTCCTACAGCTGGCTGCTGTTCACTTTGCGGGCCAGGTCGGCATGCTCCTTGCGGAGGGTCTCGAGCAGGGTTTTGGTGTTCAACAGCTCCTGCTTGAGGTAGGACACCCTGAGTGAAAGGCGGTGCAACCTTTTTTTGGTACTGCTGTGGGGGGCAGCAGATTTTTTTGCTGCTCGGCGGTGGTGGGTGGCTGCGGTACCCCGGCTCCCTACCGCTGGAGACCTGCTGCGCTGACTGGCTGACCCAGGGAGCGTGGAGGAGGATGCAGCTGTCCCGGTCGATGTTGTGGTCGACTGCATGTCCCCCTCCTCCTGGGCCACCAGCCGCCGATATTCGGCGACAGTCGCCTCCAGCCTCCGTTGCCGGGCCCTTTTAGCCAGCTCCTTCCGTGTTGGTTTGGAAGGAGCATCTATATGAAGAAAGAAAGACATAGTCTGTAACCAATGCTCTTTAAGATTAACACAAAATGATTCAGCAGAAAGTTGTGTCACAGTAGAACTAGCAACTTGCAAGCGCAGTACATAACTATTGTGGCCAGTATGTATCTAACCTCCCACTTCGTCATCCTTGCTCTAACATTAGTGGGAGTTTAAGGAATCAATTCTACGAGCACTATGGACTCACTCCATTAGAGTTGACTATGACAGTACACCAGTCTTATTCTTCTTCTTCTCTCTTGTTTAGCAAAATTGGTACTTTAACTTCTGCAAGCCGGCATAATGCCAGCGCATTCAACTTGCACCCGAGAAAAACAGCCGCCGCCATGATGAGTGAGACAGACTTGCGTTACTGTACCGGTCCAGTACATGCAGGTGGTGATGCTCTTACTTTTCTATTACGGGTAGCACTGAGAATACTCTGTTACAAGGGCTACTGCTTAATTAATTTAACTTTCACCCTGCAGTGCCAATGAATACTAGAAAAGGAAAATGAAGAAGATAAATAATCTGATTATATATCACTGCACATGGTATGTATTTGCTTACATATGGGATGACTTTAAGTGCTTTGCTTTTTATTGAGTGAACAGTGATACATCCACACATGAATGACCGAGTTCTACTAAACTTATTAACAGAGGTAGTGAGTGGCCATCGTAATAGCCGGATATATGCTGTGCTTGCAATACAAACTACTGCTACTATTCATGGTAGTATTCGGAAAAAATTAAAACTTCTTTTCCTTGCCTTTCCTACACTGGAACGGACGTGCAGGTGCGGTGTTACATGCTCTTCAAAGTAACACTTAGTTCATCCAGTGACCGTCTGCTCTCTCTAGATACACATATACTATCTAAGAGTCAGATAGTACCATGATCCAGGCATCCATCCATTCAAACTATATGTCAATCATTCTTCTTCATGTCTCTCATCTGGACAAACCTTACGTTTTCTCACGGGAAAACAACCTTTTCATTTTATTTGGGAAACCGCAAGCCATACATCCGTGCTTGACTTGCATTTGAATTTCAACCAAAGGATATGTTGCGCACACATACAGTTTCTGTTTCACCCACCAAGGCTGTTCTCCTTCCACCCATCCTTGCTTCATCCTTCACCCAGCCATGCATCATATTCCTTCCCAGCCACCTCGGCACCAATCAAACACGTATCATTCTTCTTTGTCAGTCATCATTACTTTTAACTTGCTCGTCCTTCCACACTTACTTACACCCTTCTTTCGCTTTTCGTTTATCCCATCCATCAAGTTCATCTCTGATTTGGATTCTCGAAAAAAAAATCACCGCTGAGTTGAAGTAAATTTAGAGGAGGCTACTACCTGGTTGATAAAACTTTGTTCTATATTTGAAAGTCTTCTTAACAGTATAGTAACTTAACTGTACAACATATATACTACACCCGTGCAGAGAGCACACTCTGCAGTCTGCAATCTCAATAAGTAAGGAATATAAAAGCTTACCACTGCCCGCCACTACCATGGCAACCCTCACAGCAGTTTCCTCCGGCACTTGCACCGCCTCCTCCCCAGAAGTGTCCTCCTCCACCTCCATGCTGGCCCCGGCACCAGATGTTCCACCTACAAAGTACATTTGAGAATGTTAGATGTCATAGACATACACCACTCACTAGTATTTTGTCTAGGAATGAAGAAATGTGAATACAGAAACCAATCTAATAATTTGTGACTGTCTACTCTAAAGTAAAAATGTCCCTTTTTCCAGGGAAGGGTGTTGTCTTGCTGCCCTTTTTGGCACAACTGATGAATGCTTGCTTTTTAACACGCACCATTTTTCTCATAACAGACAGAAGCTTCACTTCTAAGAACAAGAGCAAGATCAGATCATCATCACTAGAATGGAGTGACCAACGATTCAGCACCAAAAAGAAAAATTAAAGTTCAAACCAGGTGAGGGCTCGGCTCGCCCACAATAAATGTGTGAAATAAATCACTAAGCACTTTTCCATTTTTAATGAACTGTTTATGTTTTATGTAAAACTTGATTTTAATAAATGTTTTTACTTTTAATAAAGCTTTAAAACTTAAATAGACTCTGTGGTTTTAATCAAGAGAGACTGAGCAAAAGGTTTTGCAATTTGCAAGCATGAGTCCGTGCCTCTGACACTTCTGGACTCTGACTCTGTACTCTTGCCCTGCGTTGGATAATCATCATTGGGGA
This sequence comes from Lissotriton helveticus, assembly GCF_964261635.1. Classification (NCBI taxonomy): domain Eukaryota; kingdom Metazoa; phylum Chordata; class Amphibia; order Caudata; family Salamandridae; genus Lissotriton; species Lissotriton helveticus. The sequence continues at coordinate 832,537,903 of NC_136072.1, read as the reverse complement.
TCAATCATCGATGAATTCGGGAGCTAAATGACTCTGCCACACTATCTAGTCAGTAAGGAGATTGGGGGTTCTTCGAAGTCTGTTATCACTGAGGTATGTGGAAAGTCTACCTGCGCCTATTATAATTGATAAACAATGCACTATTTAGTGTCCATAGTTCTGTTTGTGCAGATTTGTCCCTGCAACAGTAGTAGTATGGATTGTCCTCCTATCCAAACCAAAAGTAAAATAGTATCTTATTCTTTCTTGGTGGTCATTCACATTTTATTGTTGGGAATTGTCAAAGCATAAACATTTAGAAGACTTGAAAAGACATTATGGACAATCCCAGAGGACTGCACTCAGTGCATAGAGCTATTGCTAACTAGAATGGGAGTGTCGTTTAACACCTTATGCCAACTGTGCAATCTTAGTTAGCTACACAGACAGACTAATAAGAATAATCTAGTAATACCACAGGGAGTCATAGTAGAGGCAGGATAAGAATTTAGATACAGTCTACAAGAAGATCAAAGACGATTTAGAAAAAATCGAATGAGGAACGCTAGGAAAAAATAGGTACTCTATATTAAAATGAAAACTTACCGGGGCCAGCAAAGGAGCCCTCGCCTGACCGATCCTGGCCTTCTACAGCAGCAGCAGCCGATACCACCTCCTCTGTCCTCTTGCCCCTGGGGGAAGCTGATGTACAACATGAAAGAAAGAAAGACCCGAAAACATGGATGATTGTTGTCAACCAAATCAAACATTTCAAAAGAACAATAACAAAATATTTTGGCGAAATAGCAAATAGACAACTATTCCACGGGATATATTGACCTATCTCATGTGGTCTACTACGATATTAGTATTGCTTGATTTGCGGACCGTCGACTTGGAAAGTTATGTAACTCACTAAACAAACTACTAAAAAGGTTCGCCTAGGACTGGCAGGCAGCAGTCCGCAGCACGCGAAGTGACAGACAAACTCCATCGTGATTGCAGATCAGTGACAACACTAAAAAGTTTCCTACTACATTAACCAGTCATTAAAATACTCAAACTATCAATCCACCACCACTATTTCTTCTTATTGCCAGGTGTACAAAGGAAGGACTGGACTTGAGTCTGTAGGGGCAGATTTACAAGCCCCTTGCGGCTCTTTTGCTCCGTTGTTGCGTGGCTTTTGTGACGCTGCGGCAGAACAAAAGAGGTGCCATGGTGCGGCGTATATTAACAACGTGACGCATATTGGAGATGCATCACGTTGTAAAGCCCTGCGCCATCAGAGGGCGTTCCGGTGCAAGGGAGGGCGTTCCTGCGCAGGAACGCATCCTAAAAGTGGCAGAGGGAAATCCACAAGATTTCAATCAGTCACTTTTAGGACAATGATGCGTCACTCAAACCCCGTGCCTGCTTGAAGCAGACGTACGGCTTGACGCAGCATTGGGGAGATAGGGCACCCCAGAGCATTGCTGGAGCTGCGCCATCGTTGCGACGCAACTCCAGCAATGCGCCGCCTTTACGGCACAGATGCGTAACGCTTCGGTGACGTTTTGGGCCCATGGTGCGCCGCATTGTAAATACGACGCACCATGGGTGGTGGTGGCGTGGCGCTCAATTACTGGCGCATCCCTGCTACTTTGCAGGGATGCGCCGGTAATTGCAAATCTGCCCCTTAGTGTCTAGCATTACGCAGTTCTGTAAACTACACTCATACATAATTTCTCAGGCCAATGAAATGAACACAAAATCGAAAACAAATAAGCATAGTAGCAACACTACTAAGAAGGAGAGCAGTGCACCTGAAATGCACAGAAGATTTTGAAATATAATTTACCTACAATGTAATCGGCAGCATTATTGCTCTTGGTAAAAAAACAAAAATTTGCAATATAATAACACACAGAGCAGGAGAAAACAGAGTAGTGATGAAATAGCTACTACTAATCACCAAGCCCGGGGATCTCGACGCCGAGCAGGTCGAGCAGGTCGCGTTCCCGGTCCAGGAGATCCGTCCAACGGTGGGTGGCCTGGTTGTAGGTGCGCCGGACCCGAGAGTGTTCATACATGGCCCGGCACACCTTCTCCCATCGCTTCCGGCGCTCCCGCAGCCCGTAGCCGCTTGCGATCCTGCCGCCTGCCGCGATGGTCCTGGGGAGGCGGCGCTGTACATAGTACACCAGTGCGGCCACCTCCTCCGCGCTAAAGAGCTCCCGTGGCATCACTAGCTCCCCCCTCAAATGCCCGCACGGGAGCCGGGCACGGGGTGCGGGACCCTTCCCCTTCTCGGGCTGCTTCCCGACTCCCTTTACCATGGTCTGGGCAGAAAGGAAGGTAAATAATAAATAAGATTTAGAATAGGGAAGGAAAAGAAAAGAGTTTAGAAAAGTAGTTTAACATTAACCAAAAGTAGCAGAAAACACACAAATATAGAGCTAGAAAAATAGAGGGATAGATAATAAGTAAAATAGATTAAAAAAAACTTCAAACAAGCAAAGGATGGCAGAGATTGAGAGAGGATACAGAAAGGATGCCCAGAACCATAGCAATGAATGAAAAACAAGATGGCCGCGCCCGTTCACGACCGCGTGGGTAAGTTCGCGCGAGATTTCCCCCGCGATCACACGCGAATTTGTACTAGCGAGCCGCACACTTTGCGAGATTACACATAGTGCCCAGAAACGGAAATACGTCACGCAAACAAGATGGCCTCGCGCATGTACGACCGCTAGGGTAACTTCGCTTCGTTGCGCTACAAGCGGCTCACAAAAACGCAAAAAACCACGGGAACTAACACGCCACAAAAAACAAATCGCATATTCGCACGAATTCGCGGCTTCCGAATTCGATCTCGTGCAAATTCGCGGCCCCCGAATCGCGCGAAATTGCAGAAAAACGATTTTTGCAAAACTGAAAGCACTCAGCAGGTGCAAAAGTTCAAGCTCATCATTAGTAACCATTCCCTGTAGTGCTTCCTGAGGGGCCCCTCCAGAGTTCAGTTGCCTACTTGCAACTATTCTATGACCCTGCTCTGACCCTCACATTCTATGACCTTCTCTGATCCTCACAGCAGGCTCAGAGAATGGCTACAAGTATGGCAAAAAGGTCCTGTTAAAAAAAATTACACTGCAACAGAAAGCAATTACAGATAAGGAAGCAGGTGCCATACTGGAAGTTCAAATTCAGTGACACATTAATCAGCCCCTAATTCATTCATGTCAGTTGAGGCAGGGCAGGTGTGCTAACAAATTTTGCAAAACTGAAAGCACTTAGCAGGTGCAAAAGTTCAAGCTCATCATTAATCAGGAAGCACTTACAGCTAAGGAAGCAGGTGCCAGCTCAAATTCAGTGACACATTAATCAGCCCCAAATTAATTCATGTCAATTGAGGCAGGGCAGGTGTGCTTTTCCCCCCATAATCTACAGTGATGAACCAGAGGGTGGCAGTGATGAACCAGAGGTGGCATGGGTGAACCAGAGGGTGGCAGTGGTGAAACAGAGGGTGGCAGTGGTGAAACAGAGGGTGCTGTGATGAACCAGACGTAGAAACAACATGGTCGTGACCGTTGCGACCCGACAAGTAAGTTCGCGTTTGCGAACTGGTAAAAAACCCTCACGAACTGGCAGAAACCCTTGCGAATCTGCAAATTCGCGAAAGTTTGCGAATTTTGTGGATTGCAAATTCGCAAATACGCAAATTCGCGAATTGTGAATTCGCAAAATTCGCCCTTACTTGCCGACCAGAGCTGCCTATTTGGGAACAGAGTTCGAATCTCCGCGCCGGCTCCACATGTGTGAATCTGGCCAAACCACTTAATCTCCCTGTGCCTACACAAAAAATAAAAAAATGAGTGTGTACTTGTAACTAGCGTTCATGAAACGTGAACATGCCAGGCTCGGCAGCTCAGGCTCGGCGGGTGGACGTGCACCGCAGCAGTGTGTGTGGGTGTCCTAGCAGGCCCTGATGCCCTGCAGAGTCCCCTGGCAGGGCGGCACGGAGGCCCCTTGGTGCCCCTGCGGCTGCGCTACAGTGTTCAGCTGTAGGCCGAGTAGGTATTGTAGGAGTAGGGGATGCCGCCCACGGTGTAGGCCGTGCTGTAGCCCTGAGAGCCTCAGAGGCAGGGCTTGCCATCCCGTACCAGCACTGGCACGGCAATCACAGTGCCATGACAGAAATTGCATTTTTCAGCTCGGTGTACTTACCCTGGGAGGGGGGAGAGGGGGGGAGGCAATATTGTTCCTCAAGCTCAAATGGAGAAAATGAAAGAACGCACGCCCAAAAAAAAGCTCGCCAGTGGCAAATGGGGACCGGATATAGCGTACCGACCAGAGCTGCCTATTTGGGAACCAAGTTAGAATCTCAGCGCCAGCTCCACATGTGTGATTCTGGCCAAACCACTTAATCTCCCTGTGCATACACAAAAAAAACAACGAGGTTGAGAATCCAAAATAAATGTTTAAAAAAAAGGTGAGATGAGTGGTGGTGGAGAAAGAGAGACAGTGACTAAGATAGACCTGATAGTGTGTAAGAGTGTGAAAAATGTTAGATTAAAAAGCAACAAACGACGAGAAAGCAAAATGAAAGAAATACACAAGAGATTGAGGAGTATAAAGAGTAACAAACGGAAAAGAAAGAAAAGGAGAACAAGCTCTTGGCATTGCTGTGGCGGGGGTGGGGGGGCTGCAGCCTTTGGATGATGCCTAGGCACAGACAAATGGTGGTGCGCGATGTGCACGCGGGGGGCGGGGGAGCGGCAGCCTTTGAATGATGCCTAGGCACAGACAAATGGTGGTGCGCGATGTGCACGCGGGGGGGTTGATGGAGCAAGGATTCGCATATTACGCGACTTGCTTGGATTCATGAACCTCGAATAACCTGTAACAATGTAATTCAACCTGTCTGTCCTACTAATTTCCCCTTATTCTGACATTTGGGGTGTCCTAGTGACGCTTGCATATGTGTTTACTAACTCAATAACGTTTGTGACTAAAAATGGCCGCTGCTTGGCGGGTTTCTTTCTGCGCATGCGTTAGTCACACTCACGTGACGTGACGTACTTGCAGTTCTGGTGGGAATCTTTTGCGCTTGCGCAGTGGTTTTAGGATGGCTGCTTGTGTCCTCACATGGTGAAGCTTGCGCTGATACTCTCGTGTTAATTGTCTGTCTGCACTAAAATCCTAAGGCTATGGATATTATAAAGTAAGGGGTATAGAGTAGCTATTCGTGGTATACAGTGTATTCATTTATTTCTGTGTTTTAATTTGTTTTCGCTTACTTTTCATGTACCGCGATTCTGGGGGTCTGAGAGACACTCGTAACGCCATGTTGAGCATCTTTACTGCGCATGACAGTCTTCTGCCGGTGGCATTGAATCCATGCCAACCAGAGGTCCCTGCCAGGAGGCTCCTGAGAAAGTGACCTGCGACCTAGCAGGAGAAGCTGAAATGTCCTGCATTAGCAACAAATGTATTAATTTCCATTGTATTCTGTAGAGCGAAAATGCAAAAAACCACGGGAACTAACACGCCACAAAAAACAAATCGCATATTCGCACGAATTCGCGGCTTCCGAATTCGATCTCGCGCAAATTCGCGCCCCCCGAATCGCGCGAAATTGCAGAAAAACGATTTTTGCAAAACTGAAAGCACTCAGCAGGTGCAAAAGTTCAAGCTCATCATTAGTAACCATTCCCTGTAGTGCTTCCTGAGGGGCCCCTCCAGAGTTCAGTTGCCTACTTGCAACTATTCTATGACCCTGCTCTGACCCTCACATTCTATGACCTTCTCTGATCCTCACAGCAGGCTCAGAGAATGGCTACAAGTATGCCAAAAAGGTCCTGTTAAAAAAAATTACACTGCAACAGAAAGCAATTACAGATAAGGAAGCAGGTGCCATACTGGAAGTTCAAATTCAGTGACACATTAATCAGCCCCTAATTCATTCATGTCAGTTGAGGCAGGGCAGGTGTGCTAACGAATTTTGCAAAACTGAAAGCACTTAGCAGGTGCAAAAGTTCAAGCTCATCATTAATCAGGAAGCACTTACAGCTAAGGAAGCAGGTGCCAGCTCAAATTCAGTGACACATTAATCAGCCCCAAATTAATTCATGTCAATTGAGGCAGGGCAGGTGTGCTTTTCCCCCCATAATCTACAGTGATGAACCAGAGGGTGGCAGTGATGAACCAGAGGTGGCATGGGTGAACCAGAGGGTGGCAGTGGTGAAACAGAGGGTGGCAGTGGTGAAACAGAGGGTGCTGTGATGAACCAGACGTAGAAACAACATGGTCGTGACCGTTGCGACCCGACAAGTAAGTTCGCGTTTGCGAACTGGTAAAAAACCCTCGCGAACTGGCAGACACCCTTGCGAATCTGCAAATTCGCGAAAGTTTGCGAATTTTGTGGATTGCAAATTTGCAAATACGCAAATTCGCGAATTGTGAATTCGCAAAATTCGCCCTTACTTGCCGACCAGAGCTGCCTATTTGGGAACAGAGTTCGAATCTCGGCGCCGGCTCCACATGTGTGAATCTGGCCAAACCACTTAATCTCCCTGTGCCTACACAAAAAATAAAAAAATGAGTGTGTACTTGTAACTAGCGTTCATGAAACGTGAACATGCCAGGCTCTGCAGCTCAGGCTCGGCGGGTGGACGTGCACCGCAGCAGTGTGTGTGGGTGTCCTAGCAGGCCCTGATGCCCTGCAGAGTCCCCTGGCAGGGCGGCACGGAGGCCCCTTGGTGCCCCTGCGGCTGCGCTACAGTGTTCAGCTGTAGGCCGAGTAGGTATTGTAGGAGTAGGGGATGCCGCCAACGGTGTAGGCCGTGCTGTAGCTCTGAGAGCCTCAGAGGCAGGGCTTGCCGTCCCGCACCAGCACTGGCACGGCAATCACAGTGCCATGACAGAAATTGCATTTTTCAGCTCGGTGTACTTACCCTGGGAGGGGGGAGAGGGGGGGAGGCAATATTGTTCCTCAAGCTCAAATGGAGAAAATGAAAGAACGCACGCCCAAAAAAAAGCTCGCCAGTGGCAAATGGGGACCGGATATAGCGTACCGACCAGAGCTGCCTATTTGGGAACCAAGTTAGAATCTCAGCGCCAGTTCCACATGTGTGATTCTGGCCAAACCACTTAATCTCCCTGTGCATACACAAAAAAACAACGAGGTTGAGAATCCAAAATAAATGTTTAAAAAAAAGGTGTGATGAGTGGTGGTGGAGAAAGAGAGACAGTGACTAAGATAGACCTGATAGTGTGTAAGAGTGTGAAAAATGTTAGATTAAAAAGCAACAAACGACGAGAAAGCAAAATGAAAGAAATACACAAGAGATTGAGGAGTATAAAAAGTAACAAACGGAAAAGAAAGAAAAGGAGAACAAGCTCTTGGCATTGCTGTGGCGGGGGGTGGGGGGGCTGCAGCCTTTGGATGATGCCTAGGCACAGACAAATGGTGGGGCGCGATGTGCACGCGGGGGGCGGGGGAGCGGCAGCCTTTGAATGATGCCTAGGCACAGACAAATGGTGGTGCGCGATGTGCACGCCGGGGGGTTGATGGAGCAAGGATTCGCATATTACGCGACTTGCTTGGATTCATGAACCTCGAATAACCTGTAACAATGTAATTCAACCTGTCTGTCCTACTAATTTCCCCTTATTCTGACATTTGGGGTGTCCTAGTGACGCTTGCATATGTGTTTACTAACTCAATAACGTTTGTGACTAAAAATGGCCGCTGCTTGGCGGGTTTCTTTCTGCGCATGCGTTAGTCACACTCACGTGACGTGACGTACTTGCAGTTCTGGTGGGAATCTTTTGCGCTTGCGCAGTGGTTTTAGGATGGCTGCTTGTGTCCTCACATGGTGAAGCTTGCGCTGATACTCTTGTGTTAATTGTCTGTCTGCACTAAAATCCTAAGGCTATAGATATTATAAAGTAAGGGGTATAGAGTAGCTATTCGTGGTATACAGTGTATTCATTTTTTTCTGTGTTTTAATTTGTTTTCGCTTACTTTTCATGTACCGCGATTCTGGGGGTCTGAGAGACACTCGTAACGCCATGTTGAGCATCTTTACTGCGCATGACAGTCTTCTGCCGGTGGCATTGAATCCATGCCAACCAGAGGTCCCTGCCAGGAGGCTCCTGAGAAAGTGACCTGCGACCTAGCAGGAGAAGCTGAAATGTCCTGCATTAGCAACAAATGTATTAATTTCCATTGTATTCTGTAGAGCATGTCATGGGAACCCCAAAATCAATAGGCGGTCCCAGAAATGTTAATACCGGCTTGTAGAAATCAAATGTGATTGGTGTGTTGACCTATCCTACTTGGGGACCAATCGAAATTGGGGATTCTGACACTTGCAACATTTGGGGGGTGGTACACTGACCCGAAAACAGTATAACTAGCCTAGGTTTAGCTAGAGAAATTGTCCGACTTGTCCGAATAGCTGACCTGTCACTGACCCAACGCACTCAATAGGTGACTGATACAGAGAGCTGCGGAGCACTCTGTCCGAACTTTCCATAGACTCGATGGGTTTTACTAAACCTTAAGTGCTGGCGGAGCACTTTGCTGGAGAATTCGCTAACCCAATCGGGGTTCTGACTGTTAGCTGCAGAGAGGGTGGAGCGCAGGCGTTGCTTCCGATCTGCGGGTGCTGGTCGTGCATTGGTGGTCCTGTCCTGATCCTAATCTGGGTTTCCTGTCCTGTCCTGGGGTGTCCATACTGCACCTGCTGTCCTGTCGATGACTGTCCTTCCTTGGGGTCCCTCCCGTTCTTAACTGACCTGTGGCCAGGGTTGGTCTTCACACCATTCTAGGTAAATATAGTGCTGAAACTCTTGCATATTGATTTTCCATGCTTTTCGCAATCTACTAAATAAAAGTCATACATTTATTTTTTCTTAGTATGTTCCTATGTTTCCCTTTCCTTTAGGCACAATTTGTGGTAAATAAAATATTACCCTGGCTAAATTTCTAGGCATTAACAATTAGCATGCATCAAGTGAGAAGCAGAGTCCGTGGTATCTGAGTTAAAATGGGCTTTATTCCAATAACTCGAGTCAAAGGGAGAATATGTTCCATCACCACAGAGGTTCAGGAAGAGTCTTCTAACATTTAATAACAAAACATTATATTATATACTTTTTACTCCTTGTACATAGGAGCAGGCGCAAGACAGAAAATGAGATAAGAACATGTGGGTGTACATGAGGGTGTGTACTTTGATGAGTCATAGCGAGGTGATAGGTAGGTGTCATAGGTGGGTGGGTACTTAGAGGAGGAGTTGGCATGACCAGCTCGAACTGTGCCCTAATTGTGCAACTTTGAGCATGACGTGCAATTGACGTGTAACTGGGAGGAGGCTGACTTTCAACCTAGCAGAGAGATCTTTTATGTCAAGGCGACCAGCACATCTAGTACAACTGGTATCTAGAGTCAGCAAGCAAAAGAAGCAAAGGTTGTTCGTCACTAAAAGACAGAGAGGGCATATTTATTCGTTGCATGAGCTTTCTATGGGTGCAAGTACTGTGATTTACTTAAATGGAGACAGAATGGCTAGGCCTATCTCCCTCGGACGGGTTCTGTGTACTTTTCCTCAGATAACTGTTATTCATAATACTGTCTTGGCAGACTTCTTGCTGACGTGACTGCAGCTCAGTATGCCAAGAGTCATGTAAACATTAATTCAGAAAGTGGTTTCAGGCTCAACCAGTACGATATTTATTTAAAAGAGCACAATGCAAAATGCAAATACATGGGCCTTCATTTTAGCTTAACGTTTGGGAGACTTGATGACTTGACTTGCAGGACATGATTGCAGAGGCCTAGTGATTCAGGCCACTACGGGAAATATGCATGGGTGACATGCACATGACATGTAACATAGGGTATATGTAGTGGACATATTTGGTCAGGCAAAATATCATTTTCCTCATTCCCTCCTTGTCCCCTACATAACCCTTTAGGATACATCTATATTCATGAGACCGTATAGTTCATCATACAGAATCATTTGTTCATCTTTAACTCTTTGTTTACGTGGATGGGGAATACAGGCAGTGGCACACAGGCCGCAAATCGCCGGACCACACTGCAGACAGAGACAGCAACCAAATACCATAAGTAGGGCCATTCCTAGGAAGGACATAACTTTCCATCCCCATGCAGATATTACACCCCAGAACCAACTGGACCAAGTCCATGTGCCTAGATCTTGATGTATGGCATGAGCAATCTTGTGGAGCCTTGTTATTGCTTCGTACACAGATGGTGCATTATCTGGGATGAAAATGCAACAACTAGATCGGATGACTCTACAAGCTCCGCCCCTATCCGCCAAGATGACGTCTAGAACGAGGCGGTTTTGAAGAACGACAAGTCTAATAGCAGACTGTTCCTGGGTCAAGTTCGCCAGGGCAGATGCAGTTACATTTACAACTGTTTCAAGAGTCCTTGTTAACCTGCGTATCAGTTTACTGTTTTGGACGGGACCTATGAAGAAAAAGAATCCTTTGTTGAAATCTGTATATTGCTCCAAAGCTGTTTCAGTCTGATCGATACCTGCAGAATCTGTCTCTCTCTTTTGTCTAACATGTTCTAGTCGTGAATCTCTATGATAATTTGGAATGTCTGACAAAATATCGAAATCAAAAATATCGAAATACAAAAATATCGGGACAAAAATATCGAAGTCAAAAATATAGGAATCCTATCCCTAACAAGGTAAGTACAAAAATATCGAAAAAATAATATCGTAGTACAAAAATATCGTATTTAAAAATATCGTTTTTTTAAATGTATTAATAATAATGTAAAAATAATTATAAAATACATATAATGTTACAAATATTAAATAAAAATATTAAAACATAATTAAAAATTTAAAACTAATACATATACATTTAAAATAAATTAAAAACTTAATAATGTAATGTAATTTTATATTTTTTAATTTCATTTAATTGATTTAATTTAAATTAATTTTATTTTTACCCTGTACGACTGTACCCCAAAAACCCCAAACTGACCCTGAACCCTAAAAATACCCCTTTACCCAAAAACCCAAAACTGACCCTGAACCCTAAAAATACCCCTTCACCCATGAACTGAAAACTGACCCTGAACCCTAAAAATACCCCTTTACCCATGAACTGAAAACTGACCCAGAACCCTAAAAATACCCCTTTACCCAAAAACTGAAAACTGACCCTGAACCCTAAAAATACCCCTTTACCCATGAACTGAAAACTGACCCATAACCCTAAAAATACCCCATTACCCAAAAACTGAAAACTGACCCTGAACCCTAAAAATACCCCTTTACCCAAAAACTGAAAACTGACCCTAAACCCTAAAAATACACCTTTACCCAAAAACTGAAAACTGACCCTGAACCCTAAAAATACCCCTTTACCCATGAACTGAAAACTGACCCTGAACCCTAAAAATACCCCTTTACCCAAAAACTGAAAACTCACCCTAAACCCTAAAAATACACCTTTACCCAAAAACTGAAAACTGACCCTGAACCCTAAAAATACCCCTTTACCCATGAACTGAAAACTGACCCAGAACCCTAAAAATACCCCTTTACCCAAAAACTGAAAACTGACCCTGAACCCTAAAAATACCCCTTTACCCCAAAACTGAAAACTGACCCTGAACCCTAAAAATACCCCTTTACCCATGAACTGAAAACTGACCCTGAACCCTAAAAATACCCCTGTACCCATGAACTGAAAACTGACCCTGAACCCTAAAAATACCCCTGTACCCAAAATTAATTAATATTATTTAATTACCAATTAATTATTAATTAACAATAACAATAAAGTAAATATATTAGCACATTTGCTGTAATTAATTTAATTTAATAATTAATATTATTTTGCACAATTAATTAATTAAGAATAACAATAAATTATATATAAAAAAATTACTATAATTAATGTAATTAAATAATTAATAATAATTAATTACCAACTAATTAATAATTATAAATATGTAAAAATTATAATAATTAATTAACTAATTAATAGAAATTAATGACCAATTAATTATTAATTAAAATATGTACAAACATATATCAATTAATTAATTATTATTAAATTACTTCCCACCCTATTCCCCTATAAACCCATAACCCGCAACAGAACATATTTATCTATTAATAAATTAATTAAAAATAATTAAAAATTAATTCTCAATTAATTAATTAATAATTCCTACTAATTAATAATTAATTTAACATAATTAAATTACTTCCCACCCTATTCCCCTATAAACCCACAACCCGCTACAGTAGTAAAAGACAATATTTAATAAAATAACATTAAAAATAAATAATAAAACATAATAAATACAATATAATATACACTAAATTTATTTAAAACTTGATATTAGTAACATCAAAGTTATTAATTTCGATATTATTAACATCGATATTTACAACTTCGATATTACTGATATCATGCCAATATCGATATTTAGACTGTCGATATTACTTACCTTCGATATTTTTGTATCTCGATATTTAAACTTCGATATTTTGTCTTTCCGATATTTTATTTTCGATATTTTGTCTGTGTACCGATAATTTGATGGGGCTAGAAAAACGGGTGGCAATAAGAATGCTATATAACAAGTCCCACCCCAGTCTAAGGGCAGACGTACGTAGGCTGTCTGACCGCAAATGAAATAGGTATGGCGTGATGTTTTGAAAGAAGATAGTCCGTTATCATCAAACTCTACTACAGTGTTACACTCGCTGTGTCCCATATGCACTGAGCCTTTCTTACTAACACATAAATCACCTTTTGCTGGCAGGACTGATATAAACGGTGGACCTGTATTTTGCTTGGGCTGAACATTTAACATTATAAAATTAACAGATGCATTTCCCTGTTCGTACTCTTCATTCTCTAAATCGGATCCCTTTCTTTGGGGGAATCCGTCTTTGTCTGGAAAGCATGCTTCATTCATTACTTTATTCAGGTTTCCATATATCCAGCCACCTGGATAAGCTATGTACCTTCTATCTATTGAGGTCATTAGAGCAAACCATGCTCCACACGAACCATTGTGTGAGAACGGTAAAGGGTAGAAGGGCAAGACTCCCTTCGTCTCTTGATAAGGTGGCATTTGGCCACATACCCAGCAATCGGTCGTATTGCTGGTCTGATGAGAATGGTGTAACATTCGAATAAAGGTATTGTTACGTAGTGCAAGTCGATATGACAGTTCATGGGGAGGCAGGTCACTAAATGTATGCTCTATGGTACTGTTACTGGAAGAGTGTATATGTGAGGAAATGGGAAAGAAAACATGTAGCAATAAACTAACACCAATTATAACAATGCACAGAATAAAAAGGATGATCAAAGTAACTATACATCTACTGCGTAATACCTTGCAGTACTTTTCCTTCTTATCTCTCTTCTTGCTATTCTCATATGTGATCTTATGCATGTCAGAATCGAGTCTAACCGATTCACCACCGGGTGGGCTTAAACAATTAAACTACGTCTGACTTGCTGGCTCTTAATCTAGACCTATACTCTTGCTGAGGGGTATTTTCTAGCAAAGGTCTTCTTTATTAAAAGTTTCAAAGTTCCAAAGTTCCAAAGTTCCAAAGTATCTTTTGTAGTGATGAAGGTGAGTTCGGCCTTTACGTCCTTCCACCAACTTCGGCGTCTTCCAACGTGGCTCAAGGGGACTTGAACGATCAAAGATCCTGAGGAGTCCAAATTCTCCTGGTGCTATGGCATGTTCCTTGACCTGGGTGTTTGTCAGGGAAGGCGGCAGCAACCTGTGAATGAAAAGAGAGTAGTGCAGAAATCAAGGAAGCCAGGTAATCTGTCAGCATATTACTGTCAACATCAGTTATTTTCTTTGGCATAGGCGTACCCCACATATATACTCCATAAGGAGATAGGCCTGTTCTGGAATGAGCTACCATACGCATGTAAAAGAGGGCGACCGGCAAGGCCACCATCCAATCCACGCCTTTCCTTTTTCTGTACAGATCTCAGCAACTTTTGGCTTAATTGTCTGGTTTGTCTTTCTACAAGGCCTGCGGCTTCTGGGTGTCTGACACAATGGAATTTTCATGTATAACCTGACAGAAGGGACACTTGTTTCATTAATTCAGAGGAGAATGGCTGATCGTTATCTGAATAGATCACATGAGGTGATTCATATCTGGGGAAATACTGCGCACTAATTGTCTGGCTGTTGTAACAGCAGTATAATCTGGAACTGGATATGCTTCTGTCCATCTAGACAGTGCACAACTACTAAGACATGTTTGTTGATTCCTCTACATCTGTCCATTTGGATATAATCCGTCTGGAGAACCTCAAAAGGGTGGTCAGGAGGATGAAATCCGCCTAGTTCCACCGGAATGCCTTTACCTGGATTGAACTGACAACAGATCATACATGTTCGCACTTTCTGTTGCACATAGGTGCTTGTTAAACCAAATATACTGTAAACAGTCTATCATCATCTATCATCTTCTCTCCTACGTGTGTTGGACTATGTGCTGAGAAGAAAACAATGTACCTTTTCCCTTAGTCATCTAACCTTGGTTAGTCTGGACCCCTCCTTGTAAAGTCCATTTCTTTATCTCATCTGTTGTGGCATGTGTCTGTATGTCGAGTACATCTTGTGTGGGATCCCTGACTGTCATGCTTTATGTCAGTAATGGTACCTCTGTCCTTGTCGTGTCTGGTGGTGTCTGTGCTGTCTGAGCTGTTCTGTCTGCCAGGTCATTACCCTGGGTAATGGTGTCTGTAACTTTGGTATGAGCTTTATATTTCAGGATAGAAATGGCTGTAGGTAAATGTATGGCTTCTAACAGGGCCTGAATAAGCTGGCTCATGCTGAATCTTGGCACCATGAGAGGTCAAAAAAGAAATGCAGGCTTGTGTCAGAGCAATAAGCTCTGCTGCTTGAGCAGACAGTGTGTCTATTTTCTGTGTCTCTATGACTTCAGTGGTCACGGCATACGCTGCTACTAAGTCTCCTGTACTTGTTCTCATGCGTGATCCATCTACATAGAGTGTCAGGTCTGGGTCTAGAAGTGCAATATCTGTCAGGTCTTGTCTTGGTTTATTCATTACTTCCACACAGTCATGTGGTGATGCATTTACTGTACTTGAGGGCAAAAGTGTTGCAGGATTCAGAATGTTACAACGTCTGATCTCTATGTGTGGTTGAAACAATGTCAGTTCATATCCTGTCAGTCTCGCTACAGTCAAATGTAAAAATAAATAAAAATAAAAAAACATAAAATGTTTACTGTAACATGGAGTCGCTAAAGCTGGCGCGTGACATAATGCTCTTTTTAATTCCTCAAATGCCAAGGTGTGTTCTTGTGTCCTAGGGAGAACAGTCAAAATGGCTGCCTCCTGTGTAGTTAACTGTATGAGCGGTTTGCTAGATATGCATACTGGGGAATCCATTGCCTACAGTAAGAAGTAAGGCCAATAAAGGCACGTACTTCCTTTTGTGTCCTGGGCTGTGAAAGGTTAGTAATGAGCTGTATGGTTCTTGTGTTAGCTGTCTAGCGTGATAGCTGTATACCTGGTGTACCCTCCTTGGAAAGCAAGTGTTGTACACCACTTGCTTTACACAGAAAGTGCAAGACTGTCAGAGATGCAATGTCACAGTCTGGTTCTGATCTTGCTGTAATTAGAATGTCGTTTGTGTTGGTAGGCATGTAAACACTGTCCAACCGTTCCTTTAGTGTCTGACTGTAAATGCTAGGGCTCACTGTCATCAATCTAGCAAAAATAATTATATAAAAATAAATAAATAAATAAAAATGAATTCTCAATTCAAAAGCACTATTTTATATTGGGGAACCTCTATCCAAAACCTCTGCAATTTTACAATAAATCCCACTCTAAATCCTGGTAATAGTATGACCATACTACCTACAATATGTTCTCTAAATGTATCTGAATAAAATCCACATTATTCTTGTCATAAACAGAAGGCCTTGAAGCCTCGATACTCCTTTGAGAAACAGCCCCTCCCTCTAGAATTATGTTCGCGCTCGGAGCTTTGAATCAATTCCAAGCCGGGCTACACTGTGATCTAAAATTGAATGACTGCCAGATGCTGAACTCATTGCAAGAGCAAGACTCCTGCCAATTATTCTGTTTACACTACTGGGGGAATAACTATCCATTTGCAAGCGTGACTTTATCTGAAGTCAATGAAGCTTTTAGTGTTGACTGTAATGAAGAACACTTTTTCTGTACACAAGTCAGAGGGGCTGGGGAGGTAACTTCGCTACGAACTCACTCCTTGCTCACCTACCCCTCCCCTCAGAGCCAGGAGCTGGCTCAGTGTCAAACATCACTAAGAGGAGACAAGCCTCTCACTCGTCTCTGCTTCTCTAAAATTGGGTCGCTGCCAACGCTGAGCTCATTGAAAGAGTCAAGCGTCTGCCAAGTTTCTTAAAGAGTGGGCTTGGTTGGAATGCAAGCTTCCACCCTCTACAGGCGAAGGAAGCTAGTGTAAGTCTGAGCAGTAGCCCTCCCTTCACATAAACATTTTCTCCGTGGCTCGTCAAGTATTTTTATTCTGCTTGCGAAGGAAGCCTGACTTAGCTGGAGAACAGCCAATAATCGTCCGCGGAAAGGAATTGGAGGATGGCCAATATCAACAGACAGGCACTCCAAGAGAGAAAAAGCCCTCCCTTTACATAAACAATTACTGGGAGCCAGGCCATCTCGGTCTCGGACTGTGTCTCAAGGTCAAAAACACATTCCTTGTACTTCAAAACATATCTGTTCCCAGGCCAGAGCTTTTCTAACTTTAACTGAAGCAAAATTTAAAACGTGGTAAAAAGTAAATTAATAAAGACATATATTTTTTTTGTAACTAAGTGACATGCTAGCATTTTAAAATAATTCTGTACTGCTACTAGCTGCAAGGGAAAAAATAAACAGAACAAAACAATCATGGCATGGAAACACACCATATTTTACTTTTTTGAAAATAACATGTCGAACTCCTTAATTCTGCATTGCATAACCAATATTTTCATAAGTAAGTGTGTCAGCTTTTCTATTCTACCTATTAAAAGGGCCAGATTCATACTTTTTCAAAAGGCCATGTTTTCTAATTTTAGTGGGGACTGTTCTCTGCACATATTAATTGAAGCAGCCTGTCAAAGTACATAGGTGAGCCTTGAAACTAAATGAATGCAAATCAAACTAATGTAGGGGACTCTTAGCAATGCACTAAGATGGTAGTGTATTGTAGCTATCAAAAAGGGCCACGTTCATTAATTTCACGAATAGCCATTTTCCTAAGCGAGCGTGCTAACATTCACACGCTATTCTAAAGGGCAGCTTGCATTGGGAAAAATATTCTGTAGAAACATTCCTATTTAAAAAACACACTGTTCTATTACACTAATTAAAGCACAATCTAAGATGGGTCTGTTTCATATTTTCTTTCCAGCCGTGAAAACAGTGAAGCACTCTTCGTGGTGCAAACCCTTATCTCAATTCGACTGGTCTATTTACAACTATACTGACCTCTGAGCCAAACACCCTTAAGGCAAAACCCTTACAAATACACTTCTTTACTCTCCATGCAACATTTTACCATTCAATCTGCAAACTGAATACGCCCATTGGATAACATGGCAAATCGCACCTCCACACAAAACATGCTTTTTCCACCACTTCCACAGCTCAGATCCCTTTCAAACTTGGCATCACAGTAGTCCAAGCGATTTCCTAAATCCTCACCAAAAAGCAACTAAATCCCTCCACTGGAACGGGTACGAATTTCCGCTCAAAAACACGCCCCCCCCCGCAAACACCAAAAAAAACCCGCCAGAATTCCTCAACACCTTGTTAAAACAAATACTGCCTTCTCAATAAAAGATATTAACTCTTTGGCAGCCGAAGCACAATCATTCCCCAATGACTGCAGTACATGGGAAAGTCATGAACTCATCTCTCCACGTTATCACATAACACATACGCACATCTTCAAAACATTTTCTCTAAGCACTTGAAAGAGATCCAGCTCTCTCCTGCCTAACGTAATGGCTAGGGACCTGATGATAACATGTTGTGCACAAGCCATAACTACATGGCGCTATTTACAAGCCATATTTACAAGAAACTCAACAAGTCACAAAAATGACGCGCTATTCACAAGGCATATTTACAAGGAGCTATACTTAAGAAAATTCAACAAACCACTCACAAGTCTTAATCTCAAGTCGCTATTCACAAGCAACTACAAGCCATTCACAAGGCGTTACACACATGGATGTAACAAACTATTCACAAGTCTTAAGCACAAAGCTCAATTCACAAATAAACCAACTAGTTACTCACAAGGCACTTTCGCAGTCCAGAAGGGACTTGTCTAGATACAAGGAAATGAACGCTTCAGATGCTGTCGGCTTTAATTCTACATACTCTAAAGGGTACAGGTGGTGGCGTTCTCTACCTACTGGGTCTTTCTGAGGTGGTCACTTTAGCTAGTTTTTCTGACAGAACGGGATAAATACCAGTTAACAACGGCATTTCTTGGCTTGTTTAGTTCTCTCTGCTTTATTGAATTCATTCTTTGTTCTCCTATGTCACTCTTTGCGCCATAACTCAATGGCATCTTTCTGAGAGGGTCTTGACTTCTTTTTCCAAATGGCGTTTAGCCCATGCTTATTATACATAAAATGACCAGGTGTGTCTCTAGGCCGTATTTTAACTGTCTATTCTAGTAAACCTCTTCTGGTCCCTAACTGACGTAACTTTGAAAACAGAAACCAATACAATGGAAACACAATACACAAAAATAGACTGTAACAATCAACAATCATTCACACTAAAACAACATAACATTGAAACACTAAAACAGATACAACCTAAACTGATACAGAGAGTTAAACATGTACTTGAAAAACATTTTTGTGCACTGAAAATACAGTACAACCATACCGGTCCCAAAAAATTGAGACACGTCTTGACCGTTCCCACCTTTTACCGTGGGCCCGTCTTGACCGTTCTCATTTAAAATGAGCCCGTCTTGAAACTTGATACATTTCCCATAGTGGTACTCACCGGGAAAGCAGAACTTGAAACTTGAAGGCCTCGGAAACTTGACTTGACTACGCTTGCGCCTTGGAACAGGTGGACCTCTGGAGACCTCGGACCTTGCTCTCTCACGGGCTGGGCCTCTGGTTGAGACGACCCGCGTTCCTCACCGCCTCACATGGATGCCTGGTCGCAGTCCGTCCTCCTCCGTGGGCCTGAGGGAGTGGCAGGAAGTCCTGCTGGTGCGCTTTGAAGTCCGTCACGGCTGTAGAAGGGGGCAAAGACTAGACCGACAACTCCGGCGAGTGGGGAAAGGGATATGTACCTATTCGGGCGCCAAATTATGTGGTAAATAAAATATTACCCTGGCTGAATTTCTAGGCATTAACAATTAGCATGCATCAAGTGAGAAGCAGAGTCCGTGGTATCTGAGTTAAAATGGGCTTTATTCCAATAACTCGAGTCAAAGGGAGAATATGTTCCATCACCACAGAGGTTCAGGAAGAGTCTTCTAACATTTAATAACAAAACATTATATTATATACTTTTTACTCCTTGTACATAGGAGCAGGCGCAAGACAGAAAATGAGATAAGAACATGTGGGTGTACATGAGGGTGTGTACTTTGATGAGTCATAGCGAGGTGATAGGTAGGTGTCATAGGTGGGTGGGTACTTAGAGGAGGAGTTGGCATGACCAGCTCGAACTGTGCCCTAATTGTGCAACTTTGAGCATGACGTGCAATTGACGTGTAACTGGGAGGAGGCTGACTTTCAACCTAGCAGAGAGATCTTTTATGTCAAGGCGACCAGCACATCTAGTACAACTGATATCTAGAGTCAGCAAGCAAAAGAAGCAAAGGTTGTTCGTCACTAAAAGACAGAGAGGGCATATTTATTCGTTGCATGAGCTTTCTATGGGTGCAAGTACTGTGATTTACTTAAATGGAGACAGAATGGCTAGGCCTATCTCCCTCGGACGGGTTCTGTGTACTTTTCCTCAGATAACTGTTATTCATAATACTGTCTTGGCAGACTTCTTGCTGACGTGACTGCAGCTCAGTATGCCAAGAGTCATGTAAACATTAATTCAGAAAGTGGTTTCAGGCTCAACCAGTACGATATTTATTTAAAAGAGCACAATGCAAAATGCAAATACATGGGCCTTCATTTTAGCTTAACGTTTGGGAGACTTGATGACTTGACTTGCAGGACATGATTGCAGAGGCCTAGTGATTCAGGCCACTACGGGAAATATGCATGGGTGACATGCACATGACATGTAACATAGGGTATATGTAGTGGACATATTTGGTCAGGCAAAATATCATTTTCCTCATTCCCTCCTTGTCCCCTACATAACCCTTTAGGATACATCTATATTCATGAGACCGTATAGTTCATCATACAGAATCATTTGTTCATCTTTAACTCTTTGTTTACGTGGATGGGGAATACAGGCAGTGGCACACAGGCCGCAAATCGCAGGACCACACTGCAGACAGAGACAGCAACCAAATGCCATAAGTAGGGCCATTCCTAGGAAGGACATAACTTTCCATCCCCATGCAGATATTACACCCCAGAACCAACTGGACCAAGTCCATGTGCCTGGATCTTGATGTATGGCATGAGCAATCTTGTGGAGCCTTGTTATTGCTTCGTACACAGATGGTGCATTATCTGGGATGAAAATGCAACAACTAGATCGGATGACTCTACAAGCTCTGTCCCTATCCGCCAAGATGACGTCTAGAACGAGGCGGTTTTGAAGAACGACAAGTCTAATAGCAGACTGTTCCTAGGTCAAGTTCGCCAGGGCAGATGCAGTTACATTTACAACTGTTTCAAGAGTCCTTGTTAACCTGCGTATCAGTTTACTGTTTTGGACGGGACCTATGAAGAAAAAGAATCCTTTGTTGAAATCTTTATATTTCTCCAAAGCTGTTTCAGTCTGATCGATACCTGCAGAATCTGTCTCTCTCTTTTGTCTAACATGTTCTAGTCGTGAATCTCTATGATAATTTGATGGGGCTAGAAAAACGGGTGGCAATAAGAATGCTATATAACAAGTCCCACCCCAGTCTAAGGGCAGATGTACGTAGGCTGTCTGACCGCAAATGAAATATGTATGGCGTGATGTTTTGAAAGAAGATAGTCCGTTATCATCAAACTCTACTACAGTGTTACACTCGCTGTGTCCCATATGTACTGAGCCTTTCTTACTAACACATAAATCACCTTTTGCTGGCAGGACTGATATAAACGGTGGACCTGCATTTTGCTTGGGCTGAACATTTAACATTATAAAATTAACAGATGCATTTCCCTGTTCGTACTCTTCATTCTCTAAATCGGATCCCTTTCTTTGGGGGAATCCGTCTTTGTCTGGAAAGCATGCTTCATTCATTACTTTATTCAGGTTTCCATATATCCAGCCACCTGGATAAGCTATGTACCTTCTATCTATTGAGGTCATTAGAGCAAACCATGCTCCACACGAACCATTGTGTGAGAACGGTAAAGGGTAGAAGGGCAAGACTCCCTTCGTCTCTTGATAAGGTGGCATTTGGCCACATACCCAGCAATCGGTCGTATTGCTGGTCTGATGAGAATGGTGTAACATTCGAATAAAGGTATTGTTACGTAGTGCAAGTCGATATGACAGTTCATGGGGAGGCAGGTCACTAAATGTATGCTCTATGGTACTGTTACTGGAAGAGTGTATATGTGAGGAAATGGGAAAGAAAACATGTAGCAATAAACTAACACCAATTATAACAATGCACAGAATAAAAAGGATGATCAAAGTAACTATACATCTACTGCGTAATACCTTGCAGTACTTTTCCTTCTTATCTCTCTTCTTGCTATTCTCATATGTGATCTTATGCATGTCAGAATCGAGTCTAACCGATTCACCACCGGGTGGGCTTAAACAATTAAACTACGTCTGACTTGCTGGCTCTTAATCTAGACCTATACTCTTGCTGAGGGGTATTTTCTAGCAAAGGTCTTCTTTATTAAAAGTTTCAAAGTTCCAAAGTTCCAAAGTTCCAAAGTTCCAAAGTATCTTTTGTAGTGATGAAGGTGAGTTCGGCCTTTACGTCCTTCCACCAACTTCGGCGTCTTCCAACGTGGCTCAAGGGGACTTGAACGATCAAAGATCCTGAGGAGTCCAAATTCTCCTGGTGCTATGGCATGTTCCTTGACCTGGGTGTTTGTCAGAGAAGGCGGCAGCAACCTGTGAATGAAAAGAGAGTAGTGCAGAAATCAAGGAAGCCAGGTAATCTGCCAGCATATTACTGTCAACATCAGTTATTTTCTTTGGCATAGGCGTACCCCACATATATAATCCATAAGGAGATAGGCCTGTTCTGGAATGAGCTACCATACACATGTAAAAGAGGGCGACCGGCAAGGCCACCATCCAATCCACGCCTTTCCTTTTTCTGTACAGATCTCAGCAACTTTTGTCTTAATTGTCTGGTTTGTCTTTCTACAAGGCCTGCGGCTTCTGGGTGTCTGACACAATGGAATTTTCATGTATAACCTGACAGAAGGGACACTTGTTTCATTAATTCAGAGGAGAATGGCTGATCGTTATCTGAATAGATCACATGAGGTGATTCATATCTGGGGAAATACTGCGCACTAATTGTCTGGCTGTTGTAACAGCAGTATAATCTGGAACTGGATATGCTTCTGTCCATCTAGACAGTGCACAACTACTAAGACATGTTTGTTGATTCCTCTACATCTGTCCATTTGGATATAATCCATCTGGAGAACCTCAAAAGGGTGGTCAGGAGGATGAAATCCGCCTAGTTCCACCGGAATGCCTTTACCTGGATTGAACTGACAACAGATCATACATGTTCGCACTTTCTGTTGCACATAGGTGCTTGTTAAACCAAATATACTGTAAAAAGTCTATCATCATCTATCATCTTCTCTCCTACGTGTGTTGGACTATGTGCTGAGAAGAAAACAATGTACCTGTTCCCTTAGTCATCTAACTTGGTTAGTCTGGACCCCTCCTTGTAAAGTCCATTTCTTTATCTCATCTGTTGTGGCATGTGTCTGTATGTCGAGTACATCTTGTGTGGGATCCCTGACTGTCATGCTTTATGTCAGTAATGGTACCTCTGTCCTTGTCGTGTCTGGTGGTGTCTGTGCTGTCTGAGCTGTTCGGTCTGCCAGGTCATTACCCTGGGTAATGGTGTCTGTAACTTTGGTATGAGCTTTATATTTCAGGATAGAAATGGCTGTAGGTAAATGTATGGCTTCTAACAGGGCCTGAATAAGCTGGCTCATGCTGAATCTTGGCACCATGAGAGGTCAAAAAAGAAATGCAGGCTTGTGTCAGAGCAATAAGCTCTGCTGCTTGAGCAGACAGTGTGTCTATTTTCTGTGTCTCTATGACTTCAGTGGTCACGGCATACGCTGCTACTAAGTCTCCTGTACTTGTTCTCATGCGTGATCCATCTACATAGAGTGTCAGGTCTGGGTCTAGAAGTGCAATATCTGTCAGGTCTTGTCTTGGTTTATTCATTACTTCCACACAGTCATGTGGTGATGCATTTACTGTACTTGAGGGCAAAAGTGTTGCAGGATTCAGAATGTTACAACGTCTGATCTCTATGTGTGGTTGAAACAATGTCAGTTCATATCCTGTCAGTCTCGCTACAGTCAAATGTAAAAATAAATAAAAATGAAAAAAACATAAAATGTTTACTGTAACATGGAGTCGCTAAAGCTGGCGCGTGACATAATGCTCTTTTTAATTCCTCAAATGCCAAGGTGTGTTCTTGTGTCCTAGGGAGAACAGTCAAAATGGCTGCCTCCTGTGTAGTTAACTGTATGAGCGGTTTGCTAGATATGCATACTGGGGAGTCCATTGCCTACAGTAAGAAGCAAGGCCAATAAAGGCACGTACTTCCTTTTGTGTCCTGGGCTGTGAAAGGTTAGTAATGAGCTGTATGGTTCTTGTGTTAGCTGTCTAGCGTGATAGCTGTATACCTGGTGTACCCTCCTTGGAAAGCAAGTGTTGTACACCACTTGCTTTACACAGAAAGTGCAAGACTGTCAGAGATGCAATGTCACAGTCTGGTTCTGATCTTGCTGTAATTAGAATGTCGTTTGTGTTGGTAGGCATGTAAACACTGTCCAACCGTTCCTTTAGTGTCTGACTGTAAATGCTAGGGCTCACTGTCATCAATCTAGCAAAAATAATTATATAAAAATAAATAAATAAATAAAAATGAATTCTCAATTCAAAAGCACTATTTTATATTGGGGAACCTCTATCCAAAACCTCTGCAATTTTACAATAAATCCCACTCTAAATCCTGGTAATAGTATGACCATACTACCTACAATATGTTCTCTAAATGTATCTGAATAAAATCCACATTATTCTTGTCATAAACAGAAGGCCTAGAAGCCTCGATACTCCTTTGAGAAACAGCCCCTCCCTCTAGAATTATGTTCGCGCTCGGAGCTTTGAATCAATTCCAAGCCGGGCTACACTGTGATCTAAAATTGAATGACTGCCAGATGCTGAACTCATTGCAAGAGCAAGACTCCTGCCAATTATTCTGTTTACACTACTGGGGGAATAACTATCCATTTGCAAGCGTGACTTTATCTGAAGTCAATGAAGCTTTTAGTGTTGACTGTAATGAAGAACACTTTTTCTGTACACAAGTCAGAGGGGCTGGGGAGGTAACTTCGCTACGAACTCACTCCTTGCTCACCTACCCCTCCCCTCAGAGCCAGGAGCTGGCTCAGTGTCAAACATCACTAAGAGGAGACAAGCCTCTCACTCGTCTCTGCTTCTCTAAAATTGGGTCGCTGCCAACGCTGAGCTCATTGAAAGAGTCAAGCGTCTGCCAAGTTTCTTAAAGAGTGGGCTTGGTTGGAATGCAAGCTTCCACCCTCTACAGGCGAAGGAAGCTAGTGTAAGTCTGAGCAGTAGCCCTCCCTTCACATAAACATTTTCTCCGTGGCTCGTCAAGTATTTTTATTCTGCTTGCGAAGGAAGCCTGACTTAGCTGGAGAACAGCCAATAATCGTCCGCGGAAAGGAATTGGAGGATGGCCAATATCAACAGACAGGCACTCCAAGAGAGAAAAAGCCCTCCCTTTACATAAACAATTACTGGGAGCCAGGCCATCTCGGTCTCGGACTGTGTCTCAAGGTCAAAAACACATTCCTTGTACTTCAAAACATATCTGTTCCCAGGCCAGAGCTTTTCTAACTTTAACTGAAGCAAAATTTAAAACGTGGTAAAAAGTAAATTAATAAAGACATATATTTTTTTTGTAACTAAGTGACATGCTAGCATTTTAAAATAATTCTGTACTGCTACTAGCTGCAAGGGAAAAAATAAACAGAACAAAACAATCATGGCATGGAAACACACCATATTTTACTTTTTTGAAAATAACATGTCGAACTCCTTAATTCTGCATTGCATAACCAATATTTTCATAAGTAAGTGTGTCAGCTTTTCTATTCTACCTATTAAAAGGGCCAGATTCATACTTTTTCAAAAGGCCATGTTTTCTAATTTTAGTGGGGACTGTTCTCTGCACATATTAATTGAAGCAGCCTGTCAAAGTACATAGGTGAGCCTTGAAACTAAATGAATGCAAATCAAACTAATGTAGGGGACTCTTAGCAATGCACTAAGATGGTAGTGTATTGTAGCTATCAAAAAGGGCCACGTTCATTAATTTCAGAAATAGCCATTTTCCTAAGTGAGCGTGCTAACATTCACACGCTATTCTAAAGGGCAGCTTGCATTGGGAAAAATATTCTGTAGAAACATTCCTATTTAAAAAACACACTGTTCTATTACACTAATTAAAGCACATTCTAAGATGGGTCTGTTTCATATTTTCTTTCCAGCCGTGAAAACAGTGAAGCACTCTTCGTGGTGCAAACCCTTATCTCAATTCGACTGGTCTATTTACAACTATACTGACCTCTGAGCCAAACACCCTTAAGGCAAAACCCTTACAAATACACTTCTTTACTCTCCATGCAACATTTTACCATTCAATCTGCAAACTGAATACGCCCATTGGATAACATGGCAAATCGCACCTCCACACAAAACATGCTTTTTCCACCACTTCCACAGCTCAGATCCCTTTCAAACTTGGCATCACAGTAGTCCAAGCGATTTCCTAAATCCTCACCAAAAAGCAACTAAATCCCGAATTTCCGCTCAAAAACACGCCCCCCCGCAAACACCAAAAAAAAACGCCCAAATTCCTCAACACCTTGTTAAAACAAATACTGCCTTCTCAATAAAAGATATTAACTCTTTGGCAGCCGAAGCACAATCATTCCCCAATGACTGCAGTACATGGGAAAGTCATGAACTCATCTCTCCACGTTATCACATAACACATACGCACATCTTCAAAACATTTTCTCTAAGCACTTGAAAGAGATCCAGCTCTCTCCTGCCTAACGTAATGGCTAGGGACCTGATGATAACATGTTGTGCACAAGCCATAACTACATGGCGCTATTTACAAGCCATATTTACAAGAAACTCAACAAGTCACAAAAATGACGCGCTATTCACAAGGCATATTTACAAGGAGCTGTACTTAAGAAAATTCAACAAACCTCTCACAAGTCTTAATCTCAAGTCGCTATTCACAAGCAACTACAAGCCATTCACAAGGCGTTACACACATGGATGTAACAAACTATTCACAAGTCTTAAGCACAAAGCGCAATTCACAAATAAACCAACTAGTTACTCACAAGGCACTTTCGCAGTCCAGAAGGGACTTGTCTAGATACAAGGAAATGAACGCTTCAGATGCTGTCGGCTTTAATTCTACATACTCTAAAGGGTACAGGTGGTGGCGTTCTCTACCTCCTGGGTCTTTCTGAGGTGGTCACTTTAGCTAGTTTTTCTGACAGAACGGGATAAATACCAGTTAACAACGGCATTTCTTGGCTTGTTTAGTTCTCTCTGCTTTATTGAATTCATTCTTTGTTCTCCTATGTCACTCTTTGCGCCATAACTCAATGGCATCTTTCTGAGAGGGTCTTGACTTCTTTTTCCAAATGGCGTTTAGCCCATGCTTATTATACATAAAATGACCAGGTGTGTCTCTAGGCCGTATTTTAACTGTCTATTCTAGTAAACCTCTTCTGGTCCCTATCTGACGTAACTTTGAAAACAGAAACCAATACAATGGAAACACAATACACAAAAATAGACTGTAACAATCAACAATCATTCACACTAAAACAACATAACATTGAAACACTAAAACAGATACAACCTAAACTGATACAGAGAGTTAAACATGTACTTGAAAAACATTTTTGTGCACTGAAAATACAGTACAACCATACCGGTCCCAAAAAATTGAGACACGTCTTGACCGTTCCCACCTTTTACCGTGGGCCCGTCTTGACCGTTCTCATTTAAAATGAGCCCGTCTTGAAACTTGATACATTTCCCATAGTGGTACTCACCGGGAAAGCAGAACTTGAAACTTGAAGGCCTCGGAAACTTGACTTGACTACGCTT
The DNA here is from genome assembly GCF_964261635.1 of Lissotriton helveticus. NCBI lineage: Eukaryota > Metazoa > Chordata > Amphibia > Caudata > Salamandridae > Lissotriton > Lissotriton helveticus. Next base: position 832,510,285 of record NC_136072.1, on the reverse strand, counting down.
GCGCCTTGGAACAGGTGGACCTCTGGAGACCTCGGACCTTGCTCTCTCACGGGCTGGGCCTCTGGTTGAGACGACCCGCGTTCCTCACCGCCTCACATGGATGCCTGGTCGCAGTCCGTCCTCCTCCGTGGGCCTGAGGGAGTGGCAGGAAGTCCTGCTGGTGCGCTTTGAAGTCCGTCACGGCTGTAGAAGGGGGCAAAGACTAGACCGACAACTCCGGCGAGTGGGGAAAGGGATATGTACCTATTCGGGCGCCAAATTATGTGGTAAATAAAATATTACCCTGGCTGAATTTCTAGGCATTAACAATTAGCATGCATCAAGTGAGAAGCAGAGTCCATGGTATCTGAGTTAAAATGGGCTTTATTCCAATAACTCGAGTCAAAGGGAGAATATGTTCCATCACCACAGAGGTTCAGGAAGAGTCTTCTAACATTTAATAACAAAACATTATATTATATACTTTTTACTCCTTGTACATAGGAGCAGGCGCAAGACAGAAAATGAGATAAGAACATGTGGGTGTACATGAGGGTGTGTACTTTGATGAGTCATAGCGAGGTGATAGGTAGGTGTCATAGGTGGGTGGGTACTTAGAGGAGGAGTTGGCATGACCAGCTCGAACTGTGCCCTAATTGTGCAACTTTGAGCATGACGTGCAATTGACGTGTAACTGGGAGGAGGCTGACTTTCAACCTAGCAGAGAGATCTTTTATGTCAAGGCGACCAGCACATCTAGTACAACTGATATCTAGAGTCAGCAAGCAAAAGAAGCAAAGGTTGTTCGTCACTAAAAGACAGAGAGGGCATATTTATTCGTTGCATGAGCTTTCTATGGGTGCAAGTACTGTGATTTACTTAAATGGAGACAGAATGGCTAGGCCTATCTCCCTCGGACGGGTTCTGTGTACTTTTCCTCAGATAACTGTTATTCATAATACTGTCTTGGCAGACTTCTTGCTGATGTGACTGCAGCTCAGTATGCCAAGAGTCATGTAAACATTAATTCAGAAAGTGGTTTCAGGCTCAACCAGTACGATATTTATTTAAAAGAGCACAATGCAAAATGCAAATACATGGGCCTTCATTTTAGCTTAACGTTTGGGAGACTTGATGACTTGACTTGCAGGACATGATTGCAGAGGCCTAGTGATTCAGGCCACTACGGGAAATATGCATGGGTGACATGCACATGCACATGACATGTAACATAGGGTATATGTAGTGGACATATTTGGTCAGGAAAAATATCATTTTCCTCATTTCTCCATATCGTTCATGAAAGTAGATGTGTGTTATATTTTTCTCTATTTAGCTGACTGAAATGATGTTTCTAGAATTATAGTGTGTTCCATTTTTACCTCCCTATAGATATATAGGATTTCCAATTCTCATTCAACTTTAAAGTATTTCCCAGTAGTGAAATTTAGTATGTGCCTAAAATTTGCCCCATCTATAGTTTTTCATTCCTAAGTTACATTCCTGAAAGTCTGATTTGCATGTTCCCTGTTCTTACCTTCCATTTTTTTGACTCATAAATGGTTAGCTTGGTTTGTTTCCTATATGGATATGTGCTCTTTATTATCTTGGTTATAGATTGTTTGTTGATTGTAAACCTCATATTTTCTGAATCTGAAATCTAGATAAAGCTTTTAAAACTTCTTGAGTTTGTGGTTATTTAATGAATACGGAGAAATATAAAGTTGGTATTGTATTTTGCCTGCCTTTCTTTTACAGCTAGCTCCCTGATCCGTTGTGGTCATAGGTACCCGTAACGGTGGATTGGTAAGTCGGGTACAAGTAGAAATAAATAGGAAGGAACCAGGGTTGCTGGTAGTAGAGTGTAAGGTCACCTGATTAATGTATATGATAAATTGAAGTTTATGGGCCCGATACGTATATGGTAAAATTGTTGGTTGGGTGACCTGCGCGCTCTATCAGTAATTTTTCTGGTAGCAGAGCTATGGTTAGGGACTAGTTAAAGTTAGGTAGGACTAGTTAAGATAGGTAGGTCGGATGCTGCTAAAAATTTGTTGCTGCTAATCGTGAAAATATTGCTGATATACTGTGAATTTTTTTTTTTAATTGATCAATTACGTGAAATGTTTTGTTTTGAAAATTATGAAATGTTTTAAATTGTTTTTTCTGCTGATATACTGATAAAATGTACTAACCCACTCGTTAATAATTGTTACGTGTTGTCTGGAATCCCCGGGGAATTGAAATAGTGGGTGGTGAAGAGAATCCACGCCGTAGTGAGGTCACTTACTCTAGGAAAATTGGTGCAGGTTAGGCAGAACTGGAAGCACTAATTAGGGTTTTCTGAATATATGCTTGAATAAATGATAGCAAACGAGTTCGCTGGCAAAACTTCTATTTATTTATTTATTTATTTTATATTCTTATAAAGCGCCAGATTAGACTCCCGAAGGGGTATCTCCGCGCTATTGCTGTACCACAAAATTGTGCAATTACGAGAGAGTGGTTAATATAGGGTAGCGAGGCAGGGAAATGATTTATTTGTCAGGATACAGATACGTTTTTAAATTCTTCCGAAAACTCAGATGGCTGGAAATTGACCTGAGTTCTTGAGGCAGAGAATTCCAGAGTGTTGGGCCGGCGTAAGCTAATGCACGGCCACCTTGTCTGGTCTTCTTTACTCTTGGTATCTGCAGGAGCTGCTGTTGGCTGGAGCGCAAGTGTCGTCCCGGGATGTAGGGCTGGAATATCTTAATCATATATTTCGGGCCCTCCCCTATCATGCTCTTGTGAATGGTGCATAAGATCTTAAATTGGACTCGCTTCCTAACTGGAAGCCAGTGGAGTCTCATCAGCAGGGGACTGGAAGGGGTCCTGGCTGGAGCATTCAGGACGACCCTTGCTGCAGTGTTTTGAATTATTTGCAATTTACTGAGCTGCTCCTCGTTAGCTCCGAGGAGCAGCCCGTTGCAATAATCCACCCTGCTGATGACCAGAGCCTGCACGAGCGTTTTTCTGTGATGATCTGGTATATAGGGAAAGACTCGTCTCAGCATCCCGATAGCCCGGAAACAGGTACCAGCAACCTGGTTGACATGTCCCTTAAAAGTAAGTTGCTGGTCAAAGAGCACACCCAGGTTCCTGATGGAGCTCTTGGGAGTGGGGACAGGGCCAAGCTCCACGGGCCACCAGTCAGATGACCAATATGTTGCCGCTTGTCCAAAACACATAACCTCCGTTTTCCCCACATTGCACTGCAGACGGTTAGTTGACATCCAGTCTGCTATGGCTCTCATACCATCTGCGAAGGATCTTTTTATTGCAGATGTGAGAGTTTTAAAAGGGAAAAGGAGTTGGGTGTCGTCAGCATACGACACCGGGGTGAACCCGAAAGATCTGGCTAAGTTGGCTAGGGGTGCCACATACACATTGAAAAGTGTAGGACTAAGGCATGAGCCTTGTGGCACTCCCTTATTGAGCTCCCTTAGTGTGGATTTGTGGGAGCCCAGCCTAACTTCTTGCACACGACCAGTCAAAAAGCTCCTCAACCAAGTCAAAGCCTCTCCCACCACACCCACCTCACCTAGGCGGTCAAGAAGCACTGTGTGAGACACCGTATCGAAAGCGGCGGAAAGGTCCAACAGCACCAGAATCACGGAGCTGCCCTCATCCAGTGCCATTCTGATGTTATTGGTCACTGTCTGAAGGGCTGATTCTGTGCTGTGGTTTGGCCTGAACCCAGATTGTGAATAGTCCAGGCCATCCGTCGCTTCCAGATGTTGAGAGAGATAGGTGTTCACGTGCCTCTCCGTAACCTTACCCAGGTGAGGCAGGAGGGAGATAGGTCGTAAATTGGAGAGGTCTGTCCAAGGAGAGGATGCCTTTTTCCGAATCGGGTTCACCACCGCCCTTTTCCAATCTGCAGGGACCTGGCCTTTAGTTAGGGAGATGTTAATCACATCCAGCATATGCGGGCTCAGGATAGAGATCATGGGGCCGACCATTTTAGTTGGAATAAGGTCATTAGGCGACCCAGATTTAATATGGCTGCAGAAGGAGAGGAGCTCTGTGTTGTTAATCGGAGGAAAAGATGAGAGGGTGCGTGTATTACTAGGTACCGATGTTTGGGGATGTGGTTGGTTTGTACTGGAAATTATTATTGCATCATTTGCTGCCACTATCTTTCCGTAGATGTTTTCGATTTTCTCCTCGAAATATCTCGAGACTTTATCACATAGGTCTTGTGAAAAGTCCTCAGAGCTATCGCAGGCAGTCGGCTTGATAAAATTCTGCAGAATGTTAAAAAGCTCCTTAGAGCAGTTGCCAGCCTGTGCTATCTGCTGCGTTAAATGTTGCTTCCTGGCCTGCTTAATATCTTTATAATACTTGGCTTGAGTGTTTAGAAAAGCTACCCTGCTATTCTCGGTCTTCCCTTTCCTCCAAGCTTTCTCAGCTCGTCTGCAGTTTTGCTTAGCTACCCTTAGTTCGTGAGTATACCAGCTGTCTTGTTTAGACACTGGATACTGTTTGTGTTTTTTTAGTGGGGCTACTGTGTCAATAGCAAGCTTGATAGCGGCGTTGAGTTTAGTTAAAGCCATATCAGCGGTGTCAGTTGCTGAAATATCTGGATTTCTCCAGAATTCCTGAATTTTATTGGCAGTGACTTTATGCCACTCTCGTCGCCAGATAGGGGGAAGAGGAGCATTCTTAACTATTTTTGCAGGAGTAACCAGAGTAAATTCAAGCATGGAGTGGTCTGTCCATGTTACTTCTGTTGCCCTGGAGAAGTTAACTCTGGCACAATTACTAAAGAGTAAATCTAACGTGTGGCCTCCTTTATGGGTGGGTCCGTGATTCTGAAGTTCCAGACCTAAAATAGCAAGGTCTGTAATCAGGGCAGTGGCATCAGAGTGTGTGGGTATATCAACATGCGTGTTGAAATCTCCCAGAAGAAGGAAATCCTCTTTGGATTTAATGTGAGGGGCCAAGATTTCTTGAAGAAGAAGAGAGAAATTCATGTTAGTGCCAGGGGGACGGTATACCAGAGCACCTTTCCAGGTGATGTGATTGGTCAGAGTGAGTTTAAAAATCATCATTTCTAACTGAGGGTGCAGGTGCTGCTCACTTATAGTAACTTTTATACACTCCTTATGTATGATAGCAAGGCCACCTCCGGTTTTTATTTCTCGGTCTAGATGTAGAATTTTGTACCCCGCAGGGATCCCCATGGCAATGGCAGTAACTGTATGAGGCTTTAGCCATGTTTCGGCCAGAAAGCAGATGTCCGGTTGCATAGAATAGATTAAATCCCACACTTGATGTTGGTGCTTAGGTAGTGACCGTACATTCAGAAAAAAACTCTTGAGACCCGGAATAGAGGGTGCAGGAGCCAAGGGGGGGGTACTGCTTCGGGATAGCCGCCGGCATTGCAGACAGGAGAAACCTCCCTCTACCCGGTACCATGGAATGTTAGTACTACAAGACCGAGCAGGTCTGAGGGTAAGAAGCGTTTGGGCCGAGTAGCTAATTATCCGTGTGCCCTTACCGGTCAGAGCTCGTTGGGTAGGGTCAGGGTCCATCCCCCCACGCCCCGTCCTGTCGCGGACGGGCGCAGACGGGCTTTTCTTCGGCGCTTCTTAGGCGCGCTCGAAGGCGCCCCCTGCGCGCAACCGCTGCGCACTTATGGGAAGGGCGTGGCTAAATAGCCCGGAGTGAGGTAGCCACTAGAGCGCTAACCTCAACTCCGGGAAACCGGAAGTGCTGTCTGCCTGGCTCTTGCCTGTCCGCCCTCCGCACAACGGCACTATTGCCGGGTCGGAACGAGGCGGGCAGGCGGCAAGATCGAGCCCAGGAGATTCAGAGGGAGAGAATAAGTTATTTCAGTTGAACACGTGAGTCTGTCCAATTAAAATTCTAATATACAGTTTTTAAAAAATATAACAGACTCTAAAATCAGTCCGCTATTAGTGGCGCTTCTCGCAGCCCCCTGTATTTACCACAGTTGTTATAACAAGTAACAGACGCTCTCTAGCACAGCAGCGGGTCTGGGGGACACTGCCACCGTCTCCCTACCGCGCTGGCTCGAGGGTCAGGACGGCCTAAATAGCCAGGAGTGAGGTAGCCACTAGAGCGCTAACCTCAACTCCGGGAAACCGGAAGTGCTGTCTGCCTGGCTCTTGCCTGTCCGCCCTCCGCACAACGGCACTATTGCCGGGTCGGAACGAGGCGGGCAGGCGGCAAGATCGAGCCCAGGAGATTCAGAAGGAGAGAATAAGTTATTTCAGTTGAACACGTGAGTCTGTCCAATTAAAATTCTAATATACAGTTTTTAAAAAATATAACAGACTCTAAAATCAGTCCGCTATTAGTGGCGCTTCTCGCAGCCCCCTGTATTTACCACAGTTGTTATAACAAGTAACAGACGCTCTCTAGCACAGCAGCGGGTCTGGGGGACACTGCCACCGTCTCCCTACTGCGCTGGCTCGAGGGTCAGGACGGCCTAAATAGCCCGGAGTGAGGTAGCCACTAGAGCGCTAACCTCAACTCCGGGAAACCGGAAGTGCTGTCTGCCTGGCTCTTGCCTGTCCGCCCTCCGCACAACGGCACTATTGCCGGGTCGGAACGAGGCGGGCAGGCGGCAAGATCGAGCCCAGGAGATTCAGAGGGAGAGAATAAGTTATTTCAGTTGAACACGTGAGTCTGTCCAATTAAAATTCTAATATACAGTTTTTAAAAAATATAACAGACTCTAAAATCAGTCCGCTATTAGTGGCGCTTCTCGCAGCCCCCTGTATTTACCACAGTTGTTATAACAAGTAACAGACGCTCTCTAGCACAGCAGCGGGTCTGGGGGACACTGCCACCGTCTCTTCTACTGTGGCATAACTTAGTAAGGGTCACACGGGAGGAGTAGCAGGTTCGTCAGAGCTTGGGTGATAGCAAAGGGGTTCGCTGGTGAAACTTTGGACTTAGTATATATCCCGAAAAGAAGTGGATGAGTCGAAGAAGTAGCAGGTTCCCTAATGCTTGAGTGAAGGGTAGACAGAAGAGATCTATCTGTGGCGCATGAAAAGTAAACAGAAGAGGTTTACTTGCAGTAAAACGTAATCTTTCCTTTCTAGACACTCGAGTACAGTGGCGAATGTGTTTACGTTGTTAAATAACTAAAGCACTTGCACTTTAAAAGAGAAATCAAGTTTCCGTTACCTTGTAAAGGAGGGAGTCAGCTGCGGAGCTGCTCTGACGTCACTCTGTGCCGCGCTGGTACTGGTCGAAACAGCGGGTGTGTAGCGGAGTTGGAATTGTAAAGGAGGGGTGAGTGCCGAAGCGTGAGAACTTGTCTCGCGAAAAGGCCGCGCACCCATTGGTCGAGATTATTTGAAACCGTGCATCTCATTGGTCGCACGAAAATAAAAGACGCATTTGGATTGGGAGTGATTTTGTAAACAAAGTCGCTTGCCGGAAATTGTATGTGGCATACGTATAGACCAGAGACTAGACCTGATCCAAGGCATTTAGGGTTTGAAAACGATCAGTGGAAGGGTCATAACACCAGCATTATGTACGGAAATAAGAGAAAATTGACCCTTGTGAACAAAGTGAAGAATTATTTCAAGAAAGACAAACCTATCAAAACTAGAGAAGGTGTTGTCATTCCGCCACCTAATACTCCCGCCTCTTTCATGATGTTCGATAAAGGGTACCATTCGTGTGTATGGTTGGAAAATTGGGTGGAATACACAAAGGATGACGGAATTTTGGCTTTCCCGTTAGAAGGTACATTTAATGGCAGGATTTTATTTAATTTGAGAACCCGGATGAATGATTTACATCCCAGACCTAGATTGACGCAGTACGAAGCATTAGAGGAATGGGATATAGAGGCTTTTGAGAGAGATAAGCCCCGAATGGATAAAGGGTTGACCAAATGGTATCCAAAATTGAAGCAAGAAACCCGAGATAAAAAAATGAATCAATGGAGACATAATATGATAGTAGAAGGACTGTATCCAAGGATGGCGATGGGTGATCCTGTGGGAGAGAAAAGGACAGAAAAGACCAAACATTGGGTAACTAGTGGGGAATCGGATGACGATTATCTGGAGGACTTGTTCATGAAGAATCCACCTCATTATAACGAAAGACCCAGATCCTCTAGAGTAGGGGACGCGTCCAGAAGACCCCTTTGTCAGGAAGGGACAAGATCTGTAAATGTAGGAGACGGCTGTCAAATACCTCCCTATAGCGAGGGCCTAGGACCCATGGGTGCTAAAGACACCTGTCCAAGACCACCGTTTAGCGAGGAGTCAAGATACTCAGGTGAGAGAGACTTCTGTCCCAGACCTCCTTACGAGGGTGAGGCAAGACCCTCAAGCACAGGAAATCCGTTCTCAAGACCTCCGTATGAGGAAGGACCGAGATCCTTAAACACAGGAAGTTTGTTCCCTAAACCTAATTATGGTGAAGGACCGAGTATGACGCATCCTACTGCCCCGAGTTATGCTCCAACTTTGACTCCACAAGTATTGCATGAAAAATCCCTAGAGCGGTTATTGGAGGAAAAAGAGCGAGAGGCTCAAGCCAAACAAAGAGCCGAGATAATTCAGAAAATCTCCCAGTTAAATACAAGCCCTGAAGCTTTGACAATCCCAGTGACTATTGGACCAGTTGTTCCTTTGTATGGGGATAGACAGGGGAGTCCAAAGGCTCCGATTATTTCCCCAGCTATAGTACAGCCGAGAAAAGAGCCCTTAATTGTAGATGATCAAACGAGTGAATGTGAATCTGAGGTTTCGTTAATGGATTTACCGATCAGGGAACTAGGAAGGAGTTCGCAGAAAAGGCATAATCCTTTTAATACAGGGAAATTCAAATGGAATCGACTTCGGGTACTAAAAGTGTCACAGTAGTGAGTCCTGAAGAAATTGAGAGATGGAGTCGTGAATTAGAGAGACAAACTCCTCAGTCTAAACCCTTAGATATTTACAAATTGAGAATAGAAATTGAAGAACTGATGGCAGGAAACGTGGGGTTAGACAGATTAAATAACTATTCCGAAGAAGAGCTTCTATTTATCTGTAAAAGTCTTACCCGTAATACCAGAGTGTTCCATGAGAAATTGACAGACACCGCCGCCAGTATGGGAATAGATATTGGTAAATCAAAGCCATTACAGAAACGCTACAGAGCAGAATTCTCAGACAAAGATCTAGAGAATATGAATGTGTCAGGAAAGAAGGTACAGATCAAGGAATTGTTGAACGTGTTGCAAAAATGGGGAGTCCTGGAAAAGTGGAAAGCCAGGTGGACAAAGAAAAAGGAAGAGGTTAGATCCAAACAAATGACTTCTGAGTTCATTTTAAAGGAAGCAGACAAACCAGAACAGTTATATCCTATGCGCGAAGTGCCAGGTGGAAAATATGTTCACGTTCCATGGTCCAGACAGGATATTGTGTCCTTTACCAATGACTTTCCAAAATTACGAGAAAAGCCTGTGGAGTGGTACAGACAAGTGGAAAGGTTTTAAGCATGAGCGTAAAATCCGTTCCGCTCGCGGATTTTGCGGATTTTCGGCAAATTCGCAATCCGCGAACTCTCGCGAACTTGCCGAAAATTCGTAAAATCCGTGCGAAGCGGATTTTTTGCTTGGTCGCACTTGCCAACTAGAATACTATACAATTTCGCGGGAGTAAACACTTGCGAACACGTAGATGCGGCGGGCAGCGACAATCTCGCAATTGCGAGATTGCAAAATTTGCAGTTTCGCACAAGAAATCCACCAGCAGGCAGCATAAACCTTGAAAACTATGATTTTTATCAGAATAACTCCTGCACTTTTTCTTTGCAAGGAGTCCATTTTGGGGGGGGGTGGGTGGGAGGAAGGAAGTGCCCCACAGTCTCCAACTTCCTGTTCCTGTCCAGCAGGCTCCTCCCAGTGCTTTCTTCATGTGCTGGTTACTTTGATTTGGATCTTGACCTGGAAGGATTACTTTTTGTGGCTGCTGCTGGATATTTGGATTTTTGCAAAACTGAAAGCACTCAGCAGGTGCAAAAGTTCAATCTTATCATTAGTAACCATTCCCTGTAGTGCTTCCTGAGGGGCCCCTTCAGAGTTAATTTGCCTACTTGCAACTATTCTATGACCCTGCTCTGACCCTCACAGCAGGCTCAGAGAATAGCTACAAGTATACAACAAAGGTCCTGTTAAAAAAATTACACTGCAACAGAAAGCAATTACAGACAAAACTGAAAGCACTCAGCTGGTGCAAAAGTTCAATCTTATCATTAGTAACCATTCCCTGTAGTGCTTCCTGAGGGGCCCCTTCAGAGTTCAGTTGCCTACTTGCAACTATTCTATGACCCTGCTCTGACCCTCACAGCAGGCTCAGAGAATAGCTACAAGTAGGCCCCAAAGGTCCTGTGAAAAAAATTGCACTGCAACAGAAAGCAAATTACAGATAAGGAAGCAGGTGCCAGCCAGACTGGAAGTTTAAATTCAGTGACACATTAATCAACCCCAAATTAATTCATGTCAGTTGAAGCAGGGCAGGTGTGCTTGCTTTTTTTCACCCCCATAATCTACAGTGATAAACCAACCAGAGGGTGGCAGTGATGTACAAGAGGGTGGCATGGGTGTACCAGAGGGTGGCAGTGGTGAAACAGAGGGTGTTGTGAACCTGTGATGATGAACCAGACGTAGAAACAACATAGTCGCGGCCGTTGCGAGCCGACAAGTAAGTTCGCAATTGCGAACTGGTACACAACCCTCGCAAACTGGCAGAAACCCTTGCAAACACACACAAAAAAAAATCCGCAAATTCGTGAGAGTTCGCGGATTTTGCGGATTGCGAATCCATAAATACGCAAGTTCGCGGATTGCCAATTCGCAAAATCCGCCCATGCTTAAAAGGTTTGTAAAGGTGCAAAAATGCCTATGGAAAGACCTGGATGGGTTTTTCGACATAGTGGTTCCTGTAGATTTATGGACTGAATGTAAGGTTGCCATTGGTTGGCCTAGTGAGGAATACCCGAGGGCCTCTAGAACGGGAGCTCCCTCCAATGAGGTAATGAAAAAATACGAACAGGTAATGTTACACCTGAAGGGAAAGGTGCCTGCAAAAGAAACTGATTGAACCAGAATAGATAGAACTACGCAGGAAAGGGATGAGACTGTACATTCCTTTTATGAAAGACTGTTGCAGGTGTTTAAAACATACAGTGGCATAGATAACATCGAGATGAAGGATATGACCCACTTCATTTACAGGTTTGTAAACGGTTTGAGACCTGAAATTTGCCAGTGGATCAAAGGCAATAAAATCTGTTGGCAGTCAAAGAAGATTGATGAGGTCTTACGGTACGCAAAGTACTGTGAAGATGAGATGGCTGATAAGCGAAAGGCTCTGAAGGAAAAGGTCATGTGGGCACAAGTAAAACTAGCGGAACAGCAGGAAAAGCAAGTGGGTAAAATGAATAAGAATTTTCAAAATCAAGGTTCTGGGGGGGGGAGGGAAGCCCAGAGTGAAAATGAGTCGAGAATAAGCCAAAAAGAAATTCCCCTGTCACCAGTGCGGAGAAATAGGGCACTGGAGAGACGAGTGTCCATACGCACAGCATAATAACCTTCAAAACCATGATTTAAATCCACAGACGCAGAATGAAAAGCCAAGAAAGACCCAGCAGCAGGTAAAGGCGAGTCAGTTGCCCCGTGCTCCTAAACCGAATTATAAGGGAAAAACACCGCAGGGTGAAGACATAGAAATCTGGGGAGGAAATGAGGATAGAAATGCAGCAACTTCGCAATTTTTGTTGAGTGATACTTTCCTTTGTGACGATCAATACTGACGGTGCCTGAGAGGGGGGGATGAGGAGTGCGTGCTTGGCGCCTCCTTGCCGGTGGACCAGTCAGGACCATACATTGAAGGAAAGGTTGAAGGCAATGATGTCACCTTTCTATTGGACACTGGTGCTACCCGTTCAACTGTAAGAACAGCGGACGTTCCAAACCTACCCCTCTCGGGAGAAGCAATCCAAGTAGTGGGTGTATCTAATCAATTGATTAGCACCCCAGTTACTGAGCCCATGGAGATCACAATAGGGAACTTCAAAGAAATGCATAGATTTGTGGTTTGTGATACCAGTCCAGTAAACTTACTGGGACGTGATTTGTTGTGCAAAATGAACTGTACCATCTTTTGCACACCAAAGGGCGTCGAAATTCAGACCCCAGATGAAGATGGCATATACAAATTAATGTTAATCAGACCAGACTCAGAAATTAAACAACTGACTATACAAGACTTACCCGAAGAACTCCAACAGACAGTGAAACCAGAAGTATGGGATTTTACTGGAAAGGATGTAGGACTGATGGCAAATGTTGACCCAATCAAAATAGCCATGAAAGAAAATGCAGTTTATCCCAATACCAAGCCATACAAAATGAGTGCAGAAGTGAGAGCAGGAGTTGCCATTGAAATAAAAAGATTGCTAGAAGCGAACATCATACAAGAAGTAACGAGTAGCCCATGTAACTCGCCCATAATTGGAATAAAGAAACCTAGTGGCAAGTACCGGGTAGTGCAGGACCTGAGAAAGGTAAACAAAATTGTTGTCCCCTGCTGTCCTATTGTTCTGAACCCAGCAGTAATCCTGTATCAGATTCCCTGGGATGCTGAGTGGTTCACCGTGATTGACCTATGTCACGCATTCTTTTCGATCCCATTGCATCCAGATAGCAAATTTCTTTTCTCATTTGCATTCGACAGTCACGTGTTCGTTTGGAATCTCATCCCTCAAGGGTATACAGAAAGCCCCTCGATCTTTAATCAGATTCTGAAAAAGTGCCTTGAATCTTTAGTCTTACCTGGAAAATCTGTTTTGGTGCAATATATAGACGACCTCTTGGTGGCGTCTAAAAGTCAGAAAGACTGTGTTGTTGACACCATTGCCTTACTGAACCATCTAGGTGAAGGAGGACACAACGTATCACCTGACAAACTACAGTTCTGTACCAAATCAGTAAAATATCTGGGGCACCAGATAGAGAAGGGTATCAGGAAAGTTACCTCAGAAAGAATCAGAATAATTCGAAACATGCAATTGCCAAATACTCAGAAAGAAGTTAGAATGTTCCTTGGAGTCGTAGGTTACTGCAGGCAATGGATTGTGGGATTTGAAGTCCTAGCAAAGCCTTTGATAAAAATGACCAAGAAAGGAGCAAAGGACCCAGTGGAATGGGATGAGGAAAGCTTGACAGCATTCACGAAATTACGAAAATGCCTGTGTACAGCCCCTGCTTTGGGAATGCCTGACTATTCTAAAGAATTTTCATTGTTTTGTGATACACGAGACAATTGTGCACTGTCAGTCCTAACACAAGCCCATGGTTTGACTAGACGTCTAGTGGCATATTTTTCTGCTACTCTGGATCCAGTGGCTGCTGGATTACCAGGATGTCTGAAAGCAGTAGCTGCAACTTGCACGAATCTAGAACAGAGTGAATCCATTGTTATGGGACATCCTGTATGTTCCACATGCAGTTGTAATTTTACTGACTAGAACTAAAACCCAGTATCTCACCCCTAGTCGGCTGACTAAGTATGAGAGGATTCTCGTAGGTGCTGCAAATGTAGTCATTACTCGGTGTAACATACTGAATCCAGCTACCCTATTACCAGACTCAATAATTGCAGAAGCAAAGGGAGAGGTCGAGCATGACTGCATTGACCTGACAGAATTCAGTACTAAACCACGCCCAGACATCAAGGAAACGCCCCTGCCTGTAGAAGATAGCGAGCTGTTTGTGGATGGCTCATGTCTGAGACACGAACTTGTAGGCCTAAGCGCTGCTTATGCTGTAGTCACGGTAAAACGCACTATAGAAGCATCCTGTCTATTTGGAGTGAAGTCTGCACAAGTAGCTGAATTGATTGCATTGACAAGAGCCTGTAAAATTGGAAAAAATAAAAGAATAACAGTATATACTGACAGTCAATACTGTTTTGGGGTTGTGCATGACTTCGGCCAATTGTGGCTACAAAGAGAGTTTCTGACCTCTTCAGGTACTCCTATCCGAAATGGAAAAGTTGTACAAGAATTGCTAGACGCAATCCAGTTACCAAAAGATTTGGCAGTGGTCAAATGTGCTGCTCACAAATCGGGCACTGATCATGTGACAGTAGGAAATCGATATGCTGACGAAGTGGCCCAAAATTGTGCCAGACATCGAATGTCTGTAAATATCAAATTGGGGGGATATGGAAACAGCTGCCAACTTATGGTGTTTGAGGATGTGCCTACATGGGAAGAATTGAGAGATTGGCAGCATGCTGCGACACCCAAGGAAAAAGAAAAATGGAGGAAACTTGGTTGTCGACAGAGAAGTGAGGATGGTATCATTGTGGGCCCTGATGGTATGCCTGTGTTGCCTAGATGCCTGCTTGCTTCTATGGCCAGACTTATACATGGAAATGCACACGTTGGTAGGGATGCCATGATCCGTGTTTTTCAACAAACATGGTACAATCCGAAGTTCAGGAAGGTAGCAGAGTCCCTCTGCCAGAGGTGCTTGACATGTCAGCAGTTCAACGCTGGAAAGAGAACCGTAGTTGAGATGGGAAAAATTGGGAAATCAGGAGGTCCCTTTGTACGATTACAGATAGACTTCATTCAGTTGCCCCTTTGTAAAGGGATGAGATACGTCCTCGTCATTGTCTGCCTGTTTTCAAAATGGGTGGAAGCTTACCCAGCCAAAAAGAATGACGCCATGACTGTAGCCAAGTTGTTACTGCGAGAACTAATACCTAGGTACGGGGTTCCAGTCACAATTGAATCAGATAGAGGTGGGCATTTCCAGAATGAGGTAATCGATCAGCTCTGTAAAGCATTCAAGATCACACAAAAGCTGCACTGTGCATATCGTCCAGAGGCTTCTGGAGTAGTGGAACAAGTAAATGGCACTATCAAGTCGAGATTAGGGAAGATGTGTGAATCTACTGGCATGAACTGGATAGAGGCTTTACCTCTTGTTCTGATGGGAATCCGAAGTATTCCAGACCGAAAAACAGGCCTGAGTCCCGATGAAATCCTGATGGGAAGAGTGATGAGACAAGCATGGGTACCAGGATACAAACTGATAAGCATTTCTGATGATTTGGAACTTGAGTACTGCAAGCAACTGGGTGACCAAGTGCGTTCTATCTCTCGCCAGATTGGGGAAGACGCCGTCGCCAGTCCAGCAACTCCAGTCCATAAATTGGTTCCAGGTGATTGGGTGGTCCTAAAGAAACACACTCGTTCGAATTGCCTTGCACCGAAGTGGGGAAAACCGAGACAAGTGATTCTGGTAACCACAACAGCGGTGAAGTGTGCTGGCGTACCAAAGTGGATCCATGCCAGCCATACCAAGAAGGTGACCGAAGAGGAAGCAACTGAGGCTGAAGGTTGTCCAGCTGAGGGGTCTGCAGACGTTGGTCCCGAAGTAGTTGATGAAGAACAACCGAGCTCCAGTCAAGACGAGTGGATACCCCTAATCGACCTGACAGAAGATCCCATCAGAACCAGAAGCCAAACCTACGCAGATAGAAAGTGGAATAGTGAGGAAGAGACAGGAATAGAAGGAGCTACTCAGATTATTGAGATTCACGTAAAATATGAGGAGGAAGAAGATCAGATAGGGAGAGAACAGGTGATTGACACACCTCCAAGAACTCCTGAGATTGAAAAGGGACAGACAGAAATTAGGACGAAGGTTCAGGCAGAAGAAAATCAAAGGTTCGAAGTGCTTGAACAGGATCAGATAGAAATAGACGAAGGTGTTCAGGACACTGAAGTTGAAACTCAAAAAAGACAAATCCAGTGTACACCTGAACAAGGCCAGCTTAGCAACCAGGCAGAAGAAAGAGATATAAGGCCTGGGACTAGTCAGTCAGGAAGGGAAGAAGCAGAAGCAGAAGTGCCACAACAAAACGAGAATAAAAGAGCATTAGAAGAAAGCCAAACCACAGTGCCAGCTAAAAGACTCAAGAAAAAGAAACATATCGAACCAAGATTTATTAAGAGACTGAGACTGAGACTAAAAACAGTAGAAGAAAAACTTGAGCAAAGAAGGAAAAGTTCTCGTACAGCAGAGCAAGCTGGAGAAGCTCCAAAAGAAGAAGTGATCGAATAAAAAGACTGAACGAAAAATATCAAGATCCTGAATGGACTTATTTGATATTGGAGGAATTTGAGGATCTTGATATAACTGACGAAAGTGACGAAGAACAGACAGCTGATCAGTCATCCAAAGAAGACGAACCAACCTGAAGTTGCTCAGTGTAAGCTACCTGTGCAAAGTTACAAAGAGGGGTTGAGAACTTCTTCTAAGCGAAATGTCTGATTCAAATGTGAATGGAAGGCCTAGACGCAATTGTTGTAGAACATGCTGTAAAATATGTGAGTGTAGTGTAGCTATAGTAATAATAATATGGATAGGACTAACAGTTTTTATTCCTTATATGATGAGCAAAAGTACTAATACTGTCACTACAGAGACTGTGACGAAAAATGCTGAAGAACTGACAACACAAAGTGTAGAAAGACGTGAGAAAGCACTTAGCATCAGACAAACAAAATCAGACTTAGAAGCACCAGATGAGGAAGGACTACATTATTACGGAGTCAAGAACCAGACTCATTTGAATGTATTCGCAAATCTGTTAGTGCATTATGTAGAGACCATGGAAATAGAAGACTGTTACGTGTGCATGAAGCTGCCTACTTCTGTAGCTGAGGGAGTGACTTACCATCACCTGCCACTGACATATGGAATTTCCTGTAGCATTTTAGCTAGCTTGTTCTACAAAAGAGGACCGTTACAGTACTATTACTCTAACTCAGACGTGATATTTTCTGAACTTCCTATATGTGGAAATCTAAACCCTGTATATACTAAAAGTGACGTTACACGTTATATGGGAGAATACTTTCTGACTATAGGTACCATAGATTTAGATGAAGCACACAGAGATAACTTGACCTGTTCATTACATGAACAAGAAAAAATGTTTCTAAACATGGCAGAGAAAAGAAGGGAAAGTGTCCAAAGAAAGGCAAATGATAAAAGACAGAAAACTCCTAAGTGGGCTGAAAACATGGAAAGCACCTCACATGGTGGGGCGGGTCCTGCTTTGTTGCTGGATTTCGAGAGGAAGGGAAAACTTAGTCTTCACCGCGAAAAGATATTATAATAACATTTTCATTGGTTCCAGTCAATGTGAACACAATTACAAGGTAATTGGAGGTTGGGGTTTCAAAAATGGGTCAGAACCTGTGTTTCCCGGAATTTATTATATATGTGGAAACAAGGCTTATTTCAAATTGCCGGATCACTGGTATGGAAGCTGCTACTTTGGAATTGTTTTCCCGAAAATATACCATGTGAATGAAATTGCTGGAAGCAATGAAAACACTAATGGCTTAGTGCGTAGTAAAAGGGAAAGCGTAGGTGAAATAATGGGTAGTATATTTAGTGCACTGATACCTGGAGTGGGAGTGATTCTGAACACACACAGAATTTGCAAATTGTCAACAATAGTGGATCTGTTGTCTACTGACACAGCTCATGGATTTCTGTTGGTCAATACCGAAATGGTTGCGATCAGATCTATAGTTTTACAGAACAGACTTGCTCTTGATACCTTATTAGCAAAAGAGGGCGGAGTCTGCCGGATGTTGAAAGCGCAACATTGTTGCACTTACATACCGGACAAAAGTGTACAAATCAAAAGGTATGTGAGGAACATTACAAATTTGGAAAGAGAACTCAAACCACTGGAGGTTGATAGTGCCTGGAAGAGACTTACTGATGGTCTCTCCACTGTAGGTCATTGGTTTTCTAATTTAGGTAAAGGTTTTTTGTTTAAAGTACTGATGCCAATTGCAGTAGTAGGTTTCATCATATTGATTATATTTGTCTGTTGCAAATGTCACAAACACCAAAAGAAGTATACTGTGAATAAGAGAGGTGTGAAAAGGAGTGTGAATGAACTTGAATTGGAGGAACTGAATAATCAGATTTACAAAAGGGTGAAAAATTCTCACCCTAACAAAGAAGTTAAGGAAAAACTGAATCGAATGTTGGAAGAGATTGAAATGAACAAAGTGTGAAAAAGTTGGCATCTGATTCCATTAGTTTGTGATGATAGTAAATATCATCAAAGAGGGGATTGATGGAGCAAGGATTCGCATATTACGCGACTTGCTTGGATTCATGAACCTCAAATAACCTGTAACAATGTAATTCAACCTGTCTGTCCTACTAATTTCCCCTTATTCTGACATTTGGGGTGTCCTAGTGACGCTTGCATATGTGTTTACTAACTCAATAACGTTTGTGACTAAAAATGGCCGCTGCTTGGCGGGTTTCTTTCTGCGCATACGTTAGTCACACTCACGTGACGTGACGTACTTGCAGTTCTGGTGGGAATCTTTTGCGCTTGCGCAGTGGTTTTAAGATGGCTGCTTGTGTCCTCACATGGTGAAGCTTGCGCTGATACTCTCGTGTTAATTGTCTGTCTGCACTAAAATCCTAAGGCTATAGATATTATAAAGTAAGGGGTATAGAGTAGCTATTCATGGTATACAGTGTATTCATTTATTTCTGTGTTTTAATTTGTTTTCGCTTACTTTTCATGTACCGCGATTCTGGGGGTCTGAGAGACGCCATGTTGAGCATCTTTACTGCGCATGACAGTCTTCCGCCGGTGGCATTGAATCCATGCCAACCAGAGGTCCCTGCCAGGAGGCTCCTGAGAAAGTGACCTGCGACCTAGCAGGAGAAGCTGAAATGTCCTGCATTAGCAACAAATGTATTAATTTCCATTGTATTCTGTAGAGCATGTCATGGGAACCCCAAAATCAATAGGCGGTCCCAGAAATGTTAATACCGGCTTGTAGAAATCAAACGTGATTGGTGTGTTGACCTATCCTACTTGGGGATCAATCGAAATTGGGGATTCTGACACTTGCAACATTTGGGGGGTGGTACACTGACCCGAAAACAGTAGAACTAGCCTAGGTTTAGCTAGAGAAATTGTCCGACTTGTCCGAATAGCTGACCTGTCACTGACCCAATGCACTCAATAGGTGACTGATACAGAGAGCTGCGGAGCACTCTGTCCGAACTTTCCATAGACTCGAGGGGTTTTACTAAACCTTAAGTGCTAGCGGAGCACTTTGCTGGAGAATTCGCTAACCCAATCGGGGTTCTGACTGTTAGCTGCAGAGAGGGTGGAGCGCAAGCGTTGCTTCCGATCTGCGGGTGCTGGTCGTGCCTTGGTGGTCCTGTCCTGATCCTAATCTGGGTTTCCTGTTCTGTCCTGGGGTGTCCATACTGCACCTGCTGTCCTGTCGATGACTGTCCTTCCTTGGGGTCCCTCCCGTTCTTAACTGACCTGTGGCCAGGGTTGGTCTTCACACCATTCTAGGTAAATATAGTGCTGAAACTCTATACTGCAACTTTCTATTTTCCGTCTTTTGCTTTAATAAAGACATACCTTTGCATACTGATTTTCCATGCTTTTCGCAATCTACTAAATAAAAGTCATACATTTATTTTTTCTTAGTATGTTCCTATGTTTCCCTTTCCTTTAGGCACAATTCTCCATATCGTTCATGAAAGTAGACGTGTGTTATATTTTTCTCTATTTAGCTGACTGAAATGATGTTTCTAGAATTATAGCGTGTTCCATTTTTACCTCCCTATAGATATATAGGATTTCCAATTCTCACTCAACTTTGAAGTATTTCCCAGTAGTGAAATGTAGTATGTGCCTAAAATTTGCCCCATCTATAGTTTTTCATTCCTAAGTTACATTCCTGAAAGTCTGATTTGCATGTTCCCTGTTCTTACCTTCCATTTTTTTTTACTCATAAATGGTTAGCTTGGTTTGTTTCCTATATGGATATGTGCTCTTTATTATCTTGGTTATAGATTGTTTGTTGATTGTAAACCTCATATTTTCTGAATCTGAAATCTAGATAAAGCTTTTAAAACTGCTTGAGTTTGTGGTTATTTATTGAATACGGAGAAATATAAAGTTGGTATTGTATTTTGCCTGCCTTTCTTTTACAGCTAGCTCCCTGATCCGTTGTGGTCATAGGTACCCGTAACGGTGGATTGGTAAGTCGGGTACAAGTAGAAATAAATAGGAAGGAACCAGGGTTACTGGTAATAGAGTGTAAGGTCACCTGATTAATGTATATGATAAATTGAAGTTTATGGGCCCGATACGTATATGGTACAATTGTTGCTTGGGTGACCTGCGCGCTCTATCAGGGTGGGGGGCGGCAGCCTTTGAAGTCAGGCACAGACAAATGGTGGTGTGTTATGTGGCTGGCGTGCACGAGCCTGTCTCACATGAACTGTATGGGATCCGCAGCCGTTTTGGTAGACTTTTCTTTTCCACTTACTATAATTCTCGCCAGCAATGCGCAAGCGCATTGGCAGGTGACACCTAAAAACAACATCAATTATCTAGTTATCTAAGAAACTTTAATATCATTCCAATGTTGTATGTGCCCCTGAAAGTTGAAGCTTAGGCAGCTGGATAAATAAACAAAGTGATCACAGCTGCGTGGAGGTCAAGCACTTTTTTTTGTGGAAGTAAATATCTTCTGTCCAATCAATCAAAACATGTACTCCTGGTTTTCAACATGTAGGAAGAACCAAAGCTCCTCTTAAGTAGAGTTGCTCACAACATTTTCTGACAACAGCTGCGCTGTCAAGGCAGACCTTAAAAAGGGCTCAGCATTTAGTGGGGGAAGCCTTAACACTTAAGGGGTTCAAACTGGTCCTTAGTTTATGTGTTCATTTATAAAACGCAGAGTATGCCAGAGCTTTTTGGCATTATAGAAAAACATACCTGGTAAAACCAAAAAAATTCAGAAGGGACGGGCCAAAAACAGAATATCTAAAAAAAAGAGCCTTGTGAGGTAGAAGGATCATTCATCAATAAGAAAGTTCTTGGGTTTCTAACAGACGCTTAATAAAGTAGATTCCTGGCACCAGGATAATGGAAGATCATGCCAGGCTTTGGCCAAATCTATCGGAAAAAACTCTTTTGCCGAATGTGACTGTCTTTGTTTTGGTAAAACTTGAGCTGAACGTAGGGCGCAAAGGAGGTGTATGGACTGCATTTAGAAGTGAGACAGTTTGAGATTGGTATATTGCCTATGTACAATAATTGAAATGCAGTTAATATTCATTTAACGTCATTGAAACCAAATGTGCACCAGTGCTTGCTACAGTGATAAACAATATATGCTTTTTATTTATTTATTTAAAAGAAAGGAAAACTTTGATCACTGAAAAGTAAATTACCAAAACTCAAACGGAGCTATGATAACATTATACCTCCAAGTTTATTTTAGCTTTCATGTGAGAGAAAAAAACACTAATTTTCCCTTAAATGCCAGACACTTTGAACGCCATTTTGCCATGTAATGCTCTACAGCAATCTGTAAGAGTCATAAGTATGTAAACATCAATCTCCAGCTGTTTTCTCAGCTTCTTTGTTACTCTCATCTAATCGGAAAGGAATTTAGTTAAATAAACATACTTAAACTGTCATAACAAGAACATCAATGCAGTAAGTATTCCAAACGAATCATTAATATGCCCTAACGGCTTCTATCTTGCCCACGATCTTATGTTTTGGGCCTTCTGCTTAGCTAATTAATCTCATTCTTAATGATTTTGTTTGTAGAGAACCACACACAGCAAACTGAATTGCTTCTAGGCATTCCGAATAAAATGAAACAGGTGAGGTACAGGCCAGCAGTGATTCGCTCAAGATCAGACAATTCAGTCGAGCGGAGAAGCTGCGATTTATATGCAGGACTCTTTACAACCAATAGATCACATCTCCTCTTTCTGTCTTCCCACTCGCTTCATGTTCATTTACTTGGTGATATCAAGGGCTGAACAATTTGTCCTGGGTGCTTAGGGTAAAAATGTTGTGGAGAGTTCTACAAGTAGTTTACTCTCCTGGGCACCATATTCCAAGGAGAGCTGTATCTCCTCCATGAAAGATTATGTTTGCATGCAGAGGCCATATTCCAGTGTTTACTACCCCCCACCCTGCCCCTCCCCCGTCCCGCCTCACCGCCCCACAGAACTCCCTCCACGGACCGATACTGGGTGTAGGAAGGGGGTGCAGTGGGAGGGGGCCGCCCCGGGTGTCATCACTGAGGGGGTGACAAAATGGCAAAAATAACACCAGCAACTGTAAGTATCTTATTTTTCCTTCTTTTAATAATTTCAGTGTGTGTGTGGGGGGGTGCGGGGGCGTGACAAGACATTTTCTGCACTGGGTACCACCTGACCTTGCTACGCCACTGGTTGCATGCAATGTGTTTTAGATATATCTAATTTAAGTTGGTTCTAGACCTCCAGAGTCTTGTTAATGCTGGTGATGTCAGGGATCTGATCTTTATAGAACTATCACTAGCCTTCTGCACCTTCGATCACCATATTCTGATAAAAGCCTTGTTAGAGGCAAGATATGCCAGCCTAGACTTAGAATTGATTATATTCTTTCTGTCGAGGAGAGACCAAACCATGGCTTTGCAACCTTCCTTCTGAGATGATAGACCCACTGTACTTCCTCTTTTTTGTTTAATCGGTACATGCCATCACTTTATCAGCTAGCGGCTCAATTTTGCATTGTCATGGAACCCTCTAATCGAGATCTAAGTATCTTGTCCAATTTTCTGGCCATCACCACGTAATGGATGTCTTCTAACTTCCTTAAACTGAATCTTTTTCCAAGATGAAAATCTTGCGTACTCTTCAAGCTATCACTGCATAATAAAAAATCATTTGGCCATAAAACACAGACCTCCGCCATCCTCATTGCAAATCATTCAGGGACTTATTTATGAGCCCTTGCGTCACTTTTGGGCCGCTGGTGCTTCACTTTTGTGCCACTGGTGCATCACTTTTTGTGACGCACCAGCAGGGTAAAAAATGTGCCATGTTGCGTCATATTTACAAAGTGACGCATCTAGGTAGATGCATCACTTTGTAAACCCCTGCGCCACATTATACCTGTGACAGGTATAATGTATGCAGGGTGGGCGTTTTGACGCAAGTAAGCCTCGTAGAAGTAACGCAGTGAAAGCTAAGAAATATCTTATGCCTGCCTCCCAGGAGGCGTAAGACTGACGCAGGCACATTTGAAATGGGTGTTGCCCATGTGAAATGACCTATTGCTGGAGTTGCGTCACTTTCGTGACACACTGCAGCAATGCGTCATTTTTGCACCTACAGATGCGTCAGAAATGCTGACTTATCTGTAACTCCTTGCGACATGATGCGTCATACTGTAAATATGGCGCATCCAGCATGTCGCAAGGAGGGCACAATGAAAAGTGACGCATCGCTGTTTTCACGCAGCAATGTGTCACTTTTCATAAATGAGGCCCTCAGTATCTTGTTCTCCTTATGGATGTTAGCTAGAATGTGAAATGTCTTTTTTTGGTCAACCCTGACACTATGTTAATGTTAATGTTAATGTTATTGGGATTTATATAGCGCTCGGCTGCCCCAGCCAAGGGGCGTCCCGGAGCTGCGAGTGAAGCTGAAGGCAGAAAGAAGAAAGCACCAGAGGGGAGAAGGGGAGATTACTGAAAGAGGTGGGTTTTTATGGCTTTCCTGAAAGCCAGAAGGTCCTGTATGTCACGGATTGTTTCCGGTAGGCTGTTCCAAAGCTTGGCAGCGAGCAGGCTGAAGGATCGGCCACCCATTCTGGCCAGTTTGGTACGGGGAATGACCACAAGATGTTGTCCTTCCTAGGAATATACTCCGCCAGGAGGGGGCGCAACATCGGGGGAGAGGCGGTTTTAAGGATTTTGAAGGCTAAACAGAGTGCCTTAAACTGAATCCTTTTTCCCACCGGGAGCCAGTGCAGTTTTTTCAGGGCTCCAGCCACCGAGGAGTGGCGGGGGAGACCTACCAGGGCCCTGGCGGCAGCATTCTGGACTCTCTGAAGTCTGGTAGTTTCCGCCAGATTAGCGCCCAGTAAAAGGGAGTTGGCGTAATCCAGCCTAGAAAGGATGGTAGCTTGGACAATTAACTGGCGGGTGTGGCAGTCGAAGAACTTCAGGATGGGTCTTAGATTGCGCAGGATGCCGAAGCAGGTGGCTGCCACTTTTTTGGTGTGTTGGGTGAATTTCAATGCCGAGTCTACCCAGACTCCCAGATTTTTAACACATTCCTTGGGCTTAGGAGGTTGGCCCAAGGTGTCGGGCCACCAGCTTTCGCCCCAGGATGCGGTGTTTTTCCCCAGGAGCAGTATCTCTGTTTTCCCCGCATTGAGCTGGAGGAAATTCGCCGTCATCCAGTTGGTGATGTCAGTAAGGGTCTATTTGAAGTGATGGGCCTCCAAACCGTTGTTGTCATTGAGAACTACCACCAACTGGGTGTCGTCTGCGTAAGACACTAACGCCAGTCCACTCTTTTTAACCACTTCTGCTAGCGGTCGAACATAAACATTGAACAGTCTGGCACCAGCCTATAGATGCCAGTTAAAACAGCGCAATTCAGTGAAAGCTTGAGTATGCAAATTCTATATACATGGATGCTCCACAAAAGCTTCTCCAGGTGCAACAGAGTATCCCCTATGCTGACATCTCTTCATTGGCTTCTCTTTGAGTCTCTTTTAAAATGTTGACCGTTGTCCATAAAGCTGTATTCTAGAAATCCACTAAAGTCTTAGCCATTAAGGCACTTTTTTTACCATCTTTACATATCTAAGCACTTTGCTAATCTAGCCCTCTTTAATTTTACCAAATTCAGTATGGTAACATTTATTTGCATCTTATGTTGGCTTTGAGAGACCCAAATGAAGAGAGCAGACATGGCAGAACGGTTAATTATATTGTATTGTATTTGTATTGTATTTAATGCTTGTTAAGCGCAGCTGTCACCCGAAAGGGTATCCTGGCGCTGAGACCGTATCTAACCATCAGGCGAGATGTAATTTTACAATGCTCTTGGGAACAGGTAGGTCTTAAGGTCCCTTTTGAACGAGGACAGATCTTGGCTACTCCTCAGTGCCAGAGGTAAAGTATTCCATAGCGTGGCGGCCGTGAAACTAAAAGCACGGCCGCCCATCCTTACTCTGTTGATCCTGGGGATTCTCACCAGGAACGCCGAGGAGGATCTCAAAGGTCTGGCAGCTTGGTACCATGAGAAAAGATTTTGAATTGGTATTGGTCCTAGTCCATGCAGGGCCCTGAATACAAGGCATAAAGCCTTGAAGGCAATCCTCTGCTGGACTGGCAGCCAATGCAGATCAGCTAATGCTGCAGATGATGAGGCCGATCGTGGCAGAGATAAAGCCAGTTTAGTAGCCATATTTTGGATCCTCTGCAACTTTAAGATCAGGATCTTAGGAGCTCCCAGAAGTAGTGCGTTGCAGTAGTCTATCCTACTGAGGATAGAACTCCGCACTACCTCTGCTCTGGCATCCCGAGGAAGTATTGGTAAGATCTTGCGTAGGGCACGTAACAAGCCCTTGCAAGTCGCTGCCGTCCTATTTACCGAGGCGTTGAGCTGTAAATTGGGTTCAAACAGAACTCCTAAATTACGGGCCGATTCTGCAACTTCCACCGAGCCCGGAATGGAAGTAGGCCAGAAGTTGTCCGGTAACCCGCGAGGGAGGCGGTCTAGGGAACAGTGGAGTACTTCCGTTTTTGATCCATTGAATTTGAGGGAGTTAGCTCGTAACCAATCTGCTGTCGCCGACATGCAGCGGTGAAAGGTGTCCCTATAGCCTGCTGCTGAGGGCTATACCAGTTGGTAAAGGCTGCGGCTCTGGCCCATAAAGAGAGAAGGCATTTAACAACTGGTATAGCCCAAGGCAGAAGGACTTTAACCACTTGGATGCTAAGGGGTGTGCTAGGAGGTCCATGTAGTTTCCATTGAAATCAATGGAAACTCCATGACGAGCTGAGCTCGTCATGAGCGTCGAAGGGGTTAAGGCTACTAGAACATTCCACCCACTGAGGGTAGAATGTTCTAAAAATTGAGAAATAGAAAAACAATCATTGAAATGTTAGAGCAGAAAGCTTACACCGGCCTTTATAAGCCATGAGATCCTCAATTGAGCTCCCAACATTCCAATGTTCTAAATGTGACAACATAAACGAATGTCTTTATGGAGGTATTTTCTTAGTTTACAACACACTGTGGATTTAGCCTCAATGTTCCCTGAGTGTTATTTCTAGATGTCCCCAGTGACACTTCTACTGGGGAGGGATCTGAAGGTTTCTGGGCAAATTCCAGGCTCTTTCACAGGTCAATGGCTGTTGTGAATATGCAGTCTAACCTGGAGGGGGCTTGGTATTGTGCTGAGTAATATGTGTATACCTTCTCGTGAATGTGCCAAGTGAGCTGTATATCCATCAGGCCTGGGCCTTGAGCTCATTCTATTAATAGTTTGTTGCTATGTGTCCCGGCAGACTTAGCGGTGTAAGTATTTACAGACCTGTCCATAATCGTGTTAGAGTTGCCCCAATCACCCTTGGTTTGTGTGGAAGTCCTGCCAGTACTGTTGTTGGGTCTTCTAATAATTTTTTATATCAGTGCGGGTGAGCTAGAGACACTTAGGAACAACCATTTTCTACCCAAACTTTGCCTGAAACAACCTTGTTGATTTGACTGACTGCCACGAGGAATTACTTTTTAGGCAAAATTGCTAATCCCTCCTAGATCCGTTACTTAGGTCGGCGTGAAAAATGCTGACATAACCAGATATGCGTAGGAAGGGGTATTTCGTACCAAGGACATGTCCCCTGGAGTAGGAGGACATCAGATGAATAATTTGTTCAAAGGGGTGACTGAAGGCAGCAGAGGGGCATACGGAGAGGAGCGAACCACGCGCTCCATAAGGCAGCGGGGCCAAGGACAGGCTCACCGGCACGCCCACCAGCCAGGTGCACATAAACCTCTCGCGTTTCCCGCTTTGCGGGAAACGCTCGCACTTTGTTCAAAGCCGTGACTGAAGGCAGCAGAGGGGCATACGGAGAGGAGCGAATCACACGCTCCATAAGGCAGCGGGGCCAAGGACAGGCTCACCAGCACGCCCACCAGCCAGGTGCACATAAACCTCTCGCGTTTCCCGCTTCGTGGGAAACGCTCGCACTTTGTTCAAAGTGGTGACTGAAGGCAGCAGAGGGGCATGCGGAGAGAAGCCCGGGACAAGGGCGGGACCGTCTGTGGCCGTCTCGGGCCGATCGAGGACGGGACGGGGCCCACCTCTTACATGTTTGCACAAGGACACTCTAAAGACGGTTAGTGGCAAAGTATTTATTTAATCCTATCGTCCCAAGGGTATGGCCGCAAATGGAGCTGGGAGGGGCGGAAGTCTACCACTGGAAGAGTTGTTGGAACTATCGACCAGTTTTTGATCAGGGCTTCTTCCATTTTACAAAGGGAAATTGAATATACTGAAAAGCGCTTATCAGTTGAACATTTATTCAATAAGCGATCTTCCCTAGGTATGATAGCCACAGCACCATCGCCCTCTCCAATGGCAGATGAAATACAAACGCAGTCATCTCCGGCAGCCCAAATAGGACCTGGAACTGTACCAGGCACACTGGTGAATGAGGCTAATGCGATAAAGGAGGTAGTGGTGATGCTGCACAGCCCACCAGCAAACAGGGCTCCTCTGGATTCCATAATAGAAATAACTCCTGCAAATCCACGTTGCACTAGATCCGGTCTATCCACTAGGCCGGTTATGAATACGAACTTAGGGCCAACAATCAGAGCTTCTGACCTAGCAACTAAGAGAAAGCGCGGAGGGACCGCCTTAATTAATAAGAATACCAAAAGACGGAAACCATCTACAAAGGATGCTTGTGTACCGACGGTCGACTTAGCCGGACAGTCTTCTGCCATAGATAAGTTGATAACAGAGGTTGATAAAATAATGACACTACCACAGAAAGATGGGGACTTTTGGGTCCAGATGGAGCAGATATTCATACAGTCATGTCTCCCGATCCACAAGAGCCTGGACTCGATTGAAAAAAGACTATCCTGTCTCGAATCGATATGGTTACATAAAGGGGGAGGGACGGCCAGGGGGAACTCGGAGATGCCCATTAATAGCTTAAGCTCTAAGGGGCTGAGCCAAATGGGCTCTCAGAGTCTATCTCTAGGGGTTCTGCCAAGGGAAGGGGTCCCAACTGTGCACTGTGGCCCAACAGATATACTCGTAACTCCCTTGCCATTGCCAATGCCAACAGTTTCCCCAAGAAATACTAGGAATTTGGGGGGAAGACGCAAGTCTGGGGGATACTAGTCATTCACCGGGAACTAAGCAAGCAACGAATCCGGGCCAGGGGCCTAGACCGCTTAACCCCAGTAGGCCCAAGTTGCAGCGCCTAGCCTTGCCCCCGGAGTCAGTCCCATTTGTGGTGGTCCTTGCTGGGGTCCCTTCCCTGAGAACGGACAAGGCTGAAAACTATAGGGACCTCTAAAATAAATGTATTCACTGGCTGAACCGATTTAGACCTCTCCCGGTCGGTGAAGTCAGTGAAATTCTATTCGTCAGAAGAATAGACTGGGTGGGGGTCAGAGAGAAGAACATTGACGGGGACTGTATTGTAATTAACTTTGGGGACAGTAGGGCGGCCAGGCACATCTGCAATTTGAACCCAGTTTACTTAGACACATGTATCAGAGCTCTGCCACTGACCTACTTCTATCCAGGTACCTACAATAATATCTGCCATGAGTACAAGAGGGCGGGGACAAAACGGATAGGCGATGAAAATCGAGGAGAAACCTACATAGCCGGTCACCCACATCGGGGTAGGCCACTCTACAGCCCAATGTCACTGGACAGGTTCTACAGTCACAACAAATGCAATGACTTGGATTCTGTTGATTGACTGACGAGATTAAATAAGTCCCCTGCACATATAGCTGAATGTAGAATTATGCTGGAGGTAAAAGTTAACTTCCAGCATATGAAGCAACTTCTCTATGAAAAAACAAGCGTGGTACAGGAATGTCCACTAGGGGATAGAGAATGGGCAATCATTGGTCACGCACAGAGCAGGGTAGGAGATGATCCGGGAAACACTGACAATAAGACAAGAGACTCAGAGAAAATGGGAGTTTGCAATATGGGCTATGGAGGTCGGGTCTTAGGACCCCCTGAATCTGGTGATAGCAGAAGTTTAGTCCAAATGGTTGATAAGGGAAATGTCAACATAATTTCATGGAACGTGGCTGGCCTGAAAAACAAACTAACTTCAGATGACTGGGGTCTGTTCATGGACAAGCACGATATCTGCCTTATGCAGGAGACGTGGGCTATGGACGACTACCAGCGAAGTGGGTTTGCTACATTCAACATCCGTGCAACCAAAGGGAATAAAGGGAGACCCTCAGGAAGTCTTAGTATATGGGTAGCAACATATCTAGGAGTGAAGGCTAAACAGGTGGCTACTAACTCTCCAGATATTTTATGCGTCTTATTGACGCTTAGGGGGAACAAGCATTTAGCCATAATTAATATCTACTCCAGACCAACTCAAAGTGGTCAAGAGTCCCTAGTTATTGAACAGCTGAAGGAACTTGTTAAGTCGCTAGACCCGGAGGTTGGAATAATTATTGGGGGTGACTTCAATTGTCAATTTGAACCCCTTTGTGATCCAAGTATTAAAGACCCTGACGAGGAAAATCTTCACTGGAATATTCGGGAACCCTCAATCCCTATGGTAAAAGCGTGGACACCATTGGTATTGCAAATTTTTTCCCTTACATTGTCGCTGTCAGTAAGGTCCTGTAATGGTAGATTAAAATCAGATAAGCCTGGGAATGCGACCTTCACTAGAGTGGGCCAATCCTCGCTCATTGATTATATCATGATCGAATGTCGATCTTGGGACAACGTCTTGGACTTCAGGATATACCATCGGACGGACAGTGATCATAATGCACTGGTCCTGTCCCTGAAGCCTGGGAGTTGGGGAATGAGAAATATCATCCAGGAGAATATGTCCCCCTTGTATCCCCTTCTTTTGCATAATAACAGGAGGAGAGTTAAATGGCCCAGTATTGTGGGCTCCCCCAACAGGCAGTCTGAAATCTATCTCCGAGTTTTGCCCTACCTTAGTGAAATGGCACTGGTGGGGTCTGAGGGGATTGAAACAGGCCAGGTCAGCAGTCTTGTCAAAATTCACCAACAGCTAGCTCTAACACTGCTGGAGGTCCTCTTTCCACTCCAGATGTGTAAGGAAAAAGCACCTAAGATCCATCCCTGGTATTCTGCCGAATGCAGAAAGTTGAAAGGAGAGCTGGTTAAGGCAATAAAAGCCAAAGATGGACCCCGAATTAAGTCACTAAGGGTGCTGTATAAGAAAGCACTAGTAAGGGAAAGAAAGCTGTGGGAGGAGGGACAATGGGAAGATTTGAGGGAGGCACTGCAACGCAGAGACTTTAAATCATTCTGGATAATTGTTAGCTCCGAGGGCAGGGGAGTGCAGAATGCGGTAAGTCCTAATATAGCCCCAATAGTATGGGAAGAGTATTTTGGTAGCCTATTCGCTCCACCAAGTACTGACGACTCTGGGTCGAGGCCCTTGAGTATCTACCAAGAGCTATTGCTAGGTTACTACCGAATAAAGCCCCGGGACTGGATAAAATCCCTGGTGATTTGTTCCGGTCCGAACCTAAAATTTGGGCCCCTTATCTCCACGTCATCTCCACGTCCTATTTAATACAATACTGGTGGGCACTGGTTTGCCCGAGACATGGCGGGGGGCAGAGATAGTGCCTATCTTTAAAAAAGGTTGCCCTTTGCAACCTTCAAATTATCGGCCTATCAGCCTAATAGATATCCCACAGGAGGTTTTCGGCAGGATAATTTTGGACAGAATTCAGCATTGGGAGGAGGAAAATCAGATCCTTAGTACTTTACAAGCCAGATTTAGATCGGGTATCTCCACAATTGACCAGATCTTCCGGCTAAAAGTCCTTTTTTGGAAAACTGTGAGTGTGGAGGGTGGCAGCCTCTACCTCATTTTTGTGGACCTCAGAGCCGGTTTGATCTGGTCCCCAGGGACAAGTTGTGGAGAGTTCTCCATGATCTGGGAATGCCCCATTACCTGCTGGAAGTAGTGATGAGGCTTCACTCACAAAATTTTGCCCAGGTCAGGTGTGGGAAAATGGGGGAATTGTCAGCAAGATTACCAGTGCAAAGGGGGGTTCGTCAGGGGTGTGTGCTGGCCCCTACACTCTTTTGCCTTTATATAAATGGGCTAGTTAAACGTCTTCTAGCCATTAAGGATACTGATGCCCCCAAACTAGTCACTGGCAGAGTGCCCGCACTGATGTTTGCGGATGACACTCTGCTGTTGTCTCGAACAGCTACTGGCATCCAGCGTATCCTTGACGGGTTGGCTGACCTTTGTACTCTAAGTGGATTAGAAGTCAATTTGGCTAAAACAAAATGTATGATTTTTAATCCACTGAAACAAACACGACCAAATCCTACACTGAACAGCATACCCCTTGAAAGAGTTAAGACGTTTGATTACTTAGGTATTACTCTCAAGGAAGACCTGGGTTGGGATGCACATCTATCCAGATCCTCATTGAAAATGACACAGACTGTTGGTGGTTTATCTAAAAGGTTTAGAACATCTACATTTAAACCAATTTCTCCCATCATTGAGATATATAGGGTACAAGTCAGAGCAGCTGCATTGTATGGGGCGGAACTTTGGGGACACAATGGATCAAAAGGGCTGGCTAGGGTCGAACATACATTCATGAGAGAGTTTTTTGCCCTACCGATTAGCACTCCACTAGTACCACTTAGATTTGATCTTGGTTTATTCCCTATGGAAGTAGAGGTTGCCCTGAGACCGCTTACATATTGGAGGAGATTGTGGTCCGTCCAAGAACTTGCTCCATTTTGCGCAGAGTTTAAGGAGGTTTGGGTGACCTTGAGGTCAAAAAAAGTTCACTGGTTAATACATATCAAGGATCTTTGCACACGGCTTGGGGTTCCCGGATTATGGGAATCACCCGAGGCAGCCTCCTTGACTATAGTCAGAATTGACCTGATAAAAAGATTTAGGTCCCACAACCTGCAGACACTGCATGCTAGTACAACAGTAGGGAGACTAACCAGTGAATTCCTTAATGTAAAAATGGAATATTAGAAAGAGGAATTCCTTGACAAGATCTGTCCGGCCCAAGCTAGAAAACTGTACCTACAATTAAGAATGGGTAGCTTGCCATTAAAGTGTTTGACGTGCAAATGGGATGTAAACAAAAGTACTAAGTGCCCAGCGTGCGATGACCCACTAGAAAATGAACGCCATGTATTTTTATTTTGTTCGGCATATGTGCAATTTCGAAAGAAGTGGATTAAACCCATTTGTAGGAATCTATGGTTTCGAAAGTGTGATCACGCACTGAAAGTACTTAAATTTGATACACACCCACCAGTTGTATTTGCTGTCTCCCGCTTCCTAAATAGTATGTGGATTAAGCGGAGAACTTTTCTAATGTCTTAAATTACAGATTTTTGATTCCTTTGTAGGAATTACTTGGCATCATGTGATAACTATTTTGAAATTTAATTCTTTTTTAACTTGAGATTTTTTATTGAATCACGTGTAAATAATGAAATGTGTTTTTAATTTAATCTATTGAAAATGTTTTTAATGTGTACTTTTATGACCTTTGAGGTCGAAATAAAGTTATCAATGATGATGAATAGTGTTTATCATATTGTTGCACCATACCCGGTTTTATTTTGTTTTTGAGTCCATTGAAACTCCATGGCTACCATTGTGTAGCTATGAATCCCTCTTGAGTCTGTCATGTATATGCACTTTAGAGAAAGCGGTAGTGGGTTGGAACAGTAATCTTTGGAGGCAAATTCTTATCCATTGCAGCTGCCAAAATATGGAAAGCTCTTCCTTCCAATATGTGTGCAGAGACTTATTTAAATACTTGTATGAACTTCCTGAACACCTTACTACAGCATTTTTAATAATTAGGTTTCTCCTTCATAATTTTTCTGTGACTGGCATCTCTGCATGCATCCGATTTTAGTTGTGATTGTTTTTCTGTACTATCAAAACGCTCTGTATTTGTGGACGTTATAAATAAAAAGCATAAACATGTCCTTGCTTGTGATCATGAACAATAGTTCTGGAGCTCTGTTAGAAATTTTGAGCCATTGTATGAATGTTCCGAATCTCCATATATGCTCATTCACTTTGGTGCAGCGCACAATTATCCACCCTCTATACATCACAAATACATCACAAATATTTAATAGATACATGACATGAATGTGCTCTTAAAACATTTATTGTGTGGTTTAGCGACTAATGTAAGTGTTGCACTTGACATCATTATTAAAGAGTGCAATCACTGTAGGATTAAAGGATACTCATATTGTGTATTTTGCCCTAACTGATAGATACATTATTTGAAGTCTTCATGGAATAAACCATCCTTACTTAGTAGATAATGCACTTACTATAAAGATGAAATTCGACTTCCATAATGTGTGCTTTAATACCTTGAATGACATTTTTTAATTAGCAAACCAAATGGAAACCATCCTCATATAATCAGAATGTGATTTCACTTAAAATGATAAATAATGTATGTAATGTGTGCACTAATGTTATACATATATTTAATTTAAGTGTGGTTCTGAATCCTAGCCATACTTGCACATGATTCATTTAATGATTTACTGTATGTTGGATACAATGTGAATCGAATGCACTAGAAATTTATATTCATTTGTGTTTAAATGTGCGCACACATAAATGTGCACTATTGAGTTAATGTTTTAACTTGTCCTGACTAGGCCTATATTTCACCTTACTGCATAAATACGTTTTTAAATTTTCAGCTAGCGTGACATTTCTTGCATGCATTCACATGCATTGTTAGATTGAGCAGTGATACATTACTGTACTAGCGATAGAAGAGAGAACCTGAGAAGAAGACTTTGACGAAAGAACACGAGGAGCCACAGCATCAGCTTAAAGGCCTATTCTGCAATGTTGCAGTGGTGGCCGGCATTGCTCGTGGGTGCAGGGCGGGTCGCGCGGGGGTGTCGCTTGGTGGGATTTGGGGGTGTTGTGCAAATAAAAAAATAAAATAAAAAAAATAATAAACTTACCTTTGTGCCGGGTCCCGTGTCTCTGCTCCTGCTCCCCTCGTGGAACTCAAGGAACAGGAAGCAGGCCCAACAGACCAATCATAATGCTGCAATGCAATGTTGTGATTGGTAAGTACCCAGGCTCCCCTGACCAATCACAACGCTGCAATGCCTTCATTGTGATTGGTTTTGAGCATCCTGGTTTGACGCTCAACAAGGGAATGAGGGCCTGGACTTGTTCTCCGCACAGGCTGCAATGCAGGCTGCATGGAGAGCAGGGAAAGTGTGCATGACTGGTTTGGGCGGCGGAAAAGTGCCGGCCAAACAGTCATGCGCACTTAGAAGTGGGCAAACCAGTCCTTCCCTGCCCTGCTATGAGAGCAGAGCAGCCCTGCCCGCCCACCCACAAGGCAACGTGAAGCATAAAATGATAATAACTTCAAGTTATTATCATTTCATGCTGCTTTTTCACACTGCCTAAAAGCAGGTGTGTGAAGCTCATGCTTTAGGGGATTTTCCCTTGCCATGTTCTAACTTCCTCTATGGAAACTTCCTGATTTGTAAGACCTTGAGCGATCACTCTCAGCAACATATACATTTCGGGCTAACCACCAGAAGGCATATTAACATCCTGGCATGGGAAGGCGTCACAAACTCAATAAACCTTAAATATCTGATGTTGACGAATGCCTCGCTACAGGATCTGAATAGTACAATAAAGGTTTTAGCAGTTTCTAGTTACTGTAAAAACACCAACTCTATAACTTCCTGGACAGAGCTCACAACAAAACTGACATCATGAATGTAGGAAACCAGGGAAGGAAAACAATGCTTCCCATGGAAAGCGCAAATGCTGAAACGAAAACTGAGAAAAGCTGTCAGGAACTCTAAAACGACAGATAATGATCAAGGTAAATGGGAAAACATACGCGCAGACAAAAGAAAACAGACCGGACAATGGACAAAACTAGTGTTCAACGATAAACAAACAAACGTGAATTCGTTCTGGGATCTAGTCAACAATCTGAGCCGGCTAATGAAAGTTTTAAACATCTCGAATGTTCAGGAAAAAGTCTTGGAAGATTTCTTGGCCAGAAGGTTTGAGCGAGATATACTGGCAGAATCTTCACCAACTCTACAAATAGAATAACCATTTAAAGTCGCCAACAACAAAAGAATCGAAACACTGGCAAATCAGGGTGCAGTAAGAAAAAGCAACCCCATCGCGAACCACACCCCATTCCAACCTTCCTAGCTGAAGATGTTATAAATACAATAGGAAGAGGAAAAAGTAACGGAGCACCAGGCCCAAATGGCATTACCCACGCTGTTTTGCCCACATTGGTTCCCACTAGCTGATCTGCACTGCGTCCAAAGGAGAAGCCAACAACAATCCTTCCCCCGGGCTGTCGAGACTCACCACCGCCATCCTCCCGCCGCCCTGCTGTTTCCCGACACCTGACAGCGGGGCCGCCGAGCGGAGTGAGGCGAGGGGCTGCCTACAACTCCCGGCAGCCCTCGAGGTCTCCAGCCCCACCGTCATCATCACGCCGCGCCAGGAGGCGCATAAAGGTCCCTACTGCTGCAGCGAGCTGTGACACGCTGTTTTGCCCACATTGGTTCCCACTAGCTGATCTGCACTGCGTCCAAAGGAGAAGCCAACAACAATCTTTCCCCCGGGCTGTCGAGACTCACCACCGCCATCCTCCCGCCGCCCTGCTGTTTCCCGACACCTGACAGCGGGGCCGCCGAGCGGAGTGAGGCGAGGGGCTGCCTACAACTCCCGGCAGCCCTCAAGGTCTCCAGCCGCACCGTCGTCATCACGCCGCGTCAGGAGGCGCATAAAGGTCCCTACTGTTCCCCCTCGCGGGACGCGAGCGGGACGCTGGGCGAAGCCTGGGCCAAGGGTGGGCCCGTCCTAGCCCGTCACAGACCGGAGAAGACTGGGCTGGGCCCACCCCCCAAAGATCCAACTCAAGGTAAATCCCTGACTAGTAAGTAGTCTAGCGATCTGACATTCACCAAATTCATAATATAAGCTCAGTACAATCGTTCACCTGATCGGGAAACAACCTTTACAACGCAACTTTTACAACGCACTACCATTACAACGAAACTTTTACAACGCAAAAACTTTTACAACGCATACCATTACAACGCATGTTTTTACAACGCAAGTACTTTTACAACGCATACCATTACAACGTAAGTATTGGTAAGTATATAATTATATTTAAATTTATATTTTGTTTGGGTTTTTTTATGGGGTATTTTTAGGGTTCAGGGTCAGTTTTCAGTTTTTGGGTAAAGGGGTAAATTTAGGGTTCAGGGTCAGTTTTCAGTTTTTGGGTAAAGGGGTATTTTTAGGGTTCAGGGTCAGTTTTCAGTTTTTGGGTAAAGGGGTATTTTTAGGGTTTAGGGTCAGTTTTCAGTTTTTGGGTAAAGGGGTATTTTTAGGGTTCAGGGTCAGTTTTCAGTTTTTGGGTAAAGGGGTATTTTTAGGGTTCAGGGTCAGTTTTCAGTTTTTGGGTAAAGGGGTATTTTTAGGGTTCAGGGTCAGTTTTCAGTTTTTGGGTAAAGGGGTATTTTTAGGGTTCAGGGTCAGTTTTCAGTTTTTGGGGTACAGGGGTATTTTTAGGGTTCAGGGTCAGTTTTGGGTTTTTGGGGTACAGGGGTATTTTTAGGGTTCAGGGTCAGTTTAGGGTTTTTGGGGTACAGGGGTATTTTTAGGGTTCAGGGTTATTTTGGGGTTTTTGGGGTACAGGGGTACAGGGTAAAAAAAAATTAAATTAATTAAATTAAATTAAATTAAATTATATTAATTACAATTAATTTAAAATAAAAAAATATTATATACTTACCAATACTTACGTTGTAATGGTATGCGTTGTAAAGGTACTTGCGTTGTAAAAACATGCGTTGTAATGGTATGCGTTGTAAAAGTTTATGCGTTGTAAAAAATTCGTTGTAACGGTATGCGTTGTAAAAGTATGCGTTGTAACGTCATACATCCACCTGATCGGATCAATTATATACAATGACCACCAGAGGCTCCAGGAGTAAAACTCTAAAATAAAATATGTCAAGTACCGTAGGCCCCATCGATCAATTCATCACTAAAGTGAATCAAACTATCGATCAAACCGTAATGATGATTGATCGGCGAGTTTCCTACGAACTAGATCAAGCAAGACGCTCATCAATGGGCATGCTGGCACAGGCACGAACTCCTAATGTCTCACCACAAAACAGCATCAATCTGGAAACAAACGCGGACATACATGCTATACCGAACACCGTCGACCTATCAGTATCCTCACAATTGTCAGACTCACAATTGACCCAGGGTCTCGAGCAGACCCCTGATATTTTTGCAAGTCCGCAGCTAACAACAAATGAACCCACTCAGAGCGAAATAAGAGGGATTAGGGAAGGAGCAATCCCAAAACTTCCGCATCATAAAGAAACCTACTCAAAAAATCTTACAAATACAGCTGCAACAAACTTAAATTCAGATCCACTTCTCAAACCGAGTGACCTAAACAAAGATCAAAACCAAAATATTAGTAAACTTGCTGCAGTTACAGAATCTAACAGT
Organism: Lissotriton helveticus; assembly: GCF_964261635.1. Taxonomy (NCBI): domain Eukaryota; kingdom Metazoa; phylum Chordata; class Amphibia; order Caudata; family Salamandridae; genus Lissotriton; species Lissotriton helveticus. The sequence goes on along the minus strand of NC_136072.1, from coordinate 832,472,503 downwards.
AACACTAATTCTGATGTACTCATAGTCGAAGATCATATCGACAGAGTTAATTCTAAGCATACCCACAAGAAAACTGTGGCTCCCCTTCCAACAAGAAACGTTAACAATGACAAGACACAATCATCACTATTAAAAGAAATAGCTGAAATAGTTAAATATCAGCTGCAACCTATCCAAAAAAGCTTGGAAATTATAGAGAAGCAAGTAGCCATACTAGTTGCTACTTCAAAATCAACCTTAAATCCAAGAAATAAAGAACACCCAAACCCGCCTGGATCTAATGTTATTCAAGGCAATGCAAAGTCCACACACAAATCAGTACAACCAGCTACCGACATGGTCATAACAAATATTACAATCGCAAAACCTGGGGAACCAGTGAAAAAAACAAATAATTTAATTCCCTCATTAAATACTAAGACTCCTCAAGTAACCCTCAATACAGCTCCGGCCTCACAAAATAAACCACTGGTAAATGTTCACCCTGCAAATGGCCCTGCAACAAATGCTCTTGTAGCAAACACCCCCTCTATACCACTTCCATCTAACACTCTTCGTCATGTACAGACACAAAGGCAAACTAATAAACCAGATCGACCAAGCAAAAGATGGCCCAAATCAGTAAACCTCCCACCGGAAGCAGCACCTTTTGTAGTCATTCTAACAGGGGTCCCAGAATTAAGCAACGACACAGACGAACCAACCTGGTCCTTATTAAAGAAAACCCGCCATTGGCTGAACAATAACAGACCTAACCATCCAAACAATGTCACTAGAATTACTACAGCGAGAAGGGCCTCATGGATAGGCAACCAACCAAAAACAATTCCCGGTGATTGCATAATTGTCAACCTTGAAAATCCTCGCGCTGTGGATTATATATGCTCATGGGATTCATCGGGAAACAACAGAGGAATAAAAGTAAAACGACTATCCTTTTTCTATCCTCAACAAGGCCATCGTTCTGAGGACCCTAATTGGCCCCCAAACTGGTCCTGGAACCAGTCTGATCACGAACAAAGAAGCGGAAACTAGGGAGATTGGGGCCATGGAAACAACCAAAGGAGCTGGTATCAGGGAGAATGGGGGAACGATTATAAAGACCGGGGTGATTGGAATAACTATGGTAGGAGGTCTTACCAACTCCCTCACAGGGAACCATGGTCTGGAATACCAATTTTTAACAGCTACAGCTGCTTAGACATGGTCGATTGACCATCCTCACAGATTCACACCACGACCTTTCTGTCTAATAACAAAGCTCACTCAAAAACGTCAGCCAAACACCCTAGGAGCAAGTTATCCAATAAAACTCCTTGTATTCCCAAAAATAGGCCACATAAACCAACAGAAATGACAAAATCTTATACGACGGAAAAACAGACTCAAGAATATCAATGCCTTTTTAAGGCTAGTATCAGCCCCTTGACTCTGTTACAAATTGCCCCAAACGACCATATATATGCGCCAAACTTGAACTTGGAATCTTCCTTTACTCAAACAGAAGAAGAAATTACTGTCCAGTCAACGCCACTTGCCGATATCAGTAATAATGTTACCAGGAAAATGTTATTCTGGAACGTGGCGGGACTAGCAACTAAACACATCGAAAAAAGTTTCTAGAACTGATTGATTCGAACGACATTATTTGTCTCCAGGAGACCTGGCTTAACGACCCAATTCATCTCGTGGGATACAGAACATACTTCTCCCAAGCAATAAGGTCAAACTCAGGGAGAAGCACAGGAGGCTTAATTATATACATCTCCAACCTCTGGCCGTGTCGTGAAATAACACCTGTACTACTCCATCAGAATTATCAGATCATCAATATCCAAGGAATCAATCAAGAGGTTTATACTTTTATAAACTTCTATAATAATATGACCCCAATCGAGTTGTCTAAGGTCTTAAACGAAGTTTCTGTTGAGATTAACGACCTAAAAATAAAATATGCCAAAGTCTCACATACAATAATCTGGGGTGGAGACTTCAACCTTCACATATGTAATAAAAGTGACACCTCTATCTGTGGGATCATAGACGAACATGGAAACTCTTTAACTCACTTTACCCACACTGTCGAAGGTATTAAATTGCAGGCTATTATGTCCGAATTAGATATAGGGTTCGCGAACATGATTAAAACGCCTACAACCCAATTCACCTCAACTTTCCACGGAAGAGGCTTTGAAACTTTAATAGACTATATCCTGGTATATATCAACAAAGCCACACGTATAAAGTCCTTCGAAGTGGACAAAAATGCACTCAGCGACCATTTCCCACAGAGACTAACGTACTTAGAACCAGATCTTCGAAAGAAAACAGATAAGGCCTATCCTGGTTTGTTACATCAGGAAGCAATAATACTGGACAGATTGAACGGATACATCCTTGAATGGGGCAAAGTAGACCAAGAAGCCACTAGTGCGAGAATAATTAAAACATGCAGTAATGAAATTGATAAATGTTTAGACCCCTCCACAACTTCTACAGAGATCATGATCAGCTATAACGTAATAGTGAAAACCATAAGCAACGAATTAACCAGACCTAATAAACAAAATAATATCTCAAAAAAAGGTTGGTTTAACACAAAATGTACAAAAGCCTACTCTGATTTAAAGAAAGCCCTAACAAAAAAACAAAGAAACAGAGAAGAGGTAATTAAATTGAGGAAGACTTATACGCAGGCGATCAAACAAAGAAAAAAGGAGATACAAGCTAATCTCTGGACCCAACTTCTAAAAAGTAGTACCCTAAAAGACAGTACATTATTTTGGGAAACAGTTAAAACCCCCTTTTTAACAGACAACAACGATGGTCCCTTTTTGGACGTCGCCATAAACGCGGAGGATTGGGTGCAATATTTCTCAGGGGTTTTCGGAGAGGTTAAAATTAGAGACTCAACCTCCCCGGCTCCTCTTCCACCGGTGAAATATCCAATAGGAATACACTTCACAATCAACGAAACAATGAAAGCATTAAAGACTGCCAAAATTGGCAAAGCCCCAGGACCAGACTCTGTTCCCATGGACTTCTACAAATTTTTACCAGATCTCTGGTCTCCCCTGTTAAATGCAGCAAAGGACACTGATCTTCCTGACTCTTGGTCATCATCGATTTTGTTCCCCATTTTTAAAAAAGGCAAGAGAGACTGTCCCTCCTGCTATCGCTCCATTTCCCTCCTGGATTCGGTCGGGAAGATGGCAGGGCGTATACTTCTTGACCGACTCCAGGAGTGGTCAAAAGAACACGGGGTACTCTCAGACCTACAATATGGGTTTAAGGCGGGACTGAGTACTGTGGACCAAGTTCTGAATCTAACACTACTAGCTGGAAAATACGTAACAGCAAAAAAGTCATGCCTACACATGGTATGTGTCGACCTCACAGCAGCTTTCGACTGTGTGGAACATTCAAAGCTCTGGTCAATAATGCTGCAAATGGGGATTGAATCTCCCATAGTAGACTTTCTCCGAGAGTTGTGCACCGGAGCTACGGGAAAGGTTAGATTTGGGACAGCAGGACAACTAACTAACAGCTTTCCAATTCAGAAGGGGGTCAGACAAGGGTGTGTGCTGGCCCCTTTCTTATTTACGCTCTATACTAATGGTCTTGAGGCAGCAATGTTAAAGGATGTTAAAGATCTCCCAGAAGCCGGTCGTCGGCAGATTCCAGCATTACTATACGCCGACGACGCGGTAATTCTTGCTCGAACACCAGTCCAGCTGCAGCGGGCTCTAAACAACTACTGCACTTTTATGACCAGTCTAAATTTAAAAGTCAATATAAAGAAAACTTACGTAATGCACGCCGGTAGCAAAGGGAAAAAAGTGAAGAAAATCTACGTGGATAACCTGCCCCATGAAAGAACCAACACGTACCCTTATCTTGGCATTACTATTGACGACGCGTTTAACTGGAAAGCAGCAATTAATTCCCGAAAGCTAGCCCTAATAAGAACAGTTGGTGCCCTAAAAGCCTTTTCTCTTCGTCTGGGAAGAAGACCCCCGAATGAGATGATTAAGATATATAATGCAAAGTGCATTAGTACAGCCACTTTTGGAGCAGGAGTCTGGGGAACAACAAATGTTTAACAACTACAAAAAGTTGAAAATTCCTTTTTAAAATTCCTACTAGCTGTTCCAAAAAGTACCACCACATATGGATGTCATCTCGAACTTGGGGTAGATCATATAACCGACATCATTAAGATCCAGCCTATCATGTTATGGCGCAGAATATGGGCAACGGATGAATGCCAGCTCACAAGAACAATAATACAGGACTGCATGAAATTAGAGAACATGACAAAGATAAAATGGCTGGTATATGTAAAATCCTTTTTCGCTGATATTGGTCTCCCAAGATTTTTTGAAGACCCACTGTCAGTAACAGACATATCAAAAAAAGAACTAAAATCACTTTGTCTGTCGCATCTATCTCAACTACGGATGTTGAGCGAAATAGGAAAGCCATCAGTTCAACAATGCCTATTAATACAGCTGGCTCCAACTATCCAACCGTATTTGCAGTATGATTTATCACAATTTGAAAAACTTCTTCTCACTCGTTTCAGGTTTAATTTATATCATTACATGGTTTTGTTTCCCATCCAGAATGTCTGGACTCATAACATTTCAGCGTGTCCCTGCGACCTAATATCGCCACAGTCTACAATTCATGTCCTTTTTTTCTGCAAATTTTATACGCCATTACGCAGGAGGTGGATATTACCACTACTAAAAGTTATGAACATTCGAAGATGTCGCCCTGCCTATCTGGCGTTGCAATTTCTGGAAAATAACTTAATGACAAAATCTGTGGCACAGTCTCTAAAACTATGCATTAGGCACCGTATCAATTTATAAAAATATGAATGAGTTTTCTTTTTTCTCTCGTTTAAAATGGATTTTTAACAATACTGTCTTGGTACAGAATGAATAATAGTTTTAAATATTTATTGTGTTTTTTTATGTACTTTTATGGCTTTTCAAATGGAAAACCGAATAAAGATGATTTGATTTGATTTGAAATGGGACAAGACATTCTGGGGCACTCACCTATCTACATTATTCAGAGAAGTGGAACTGCCAGGCTGCTTACCACAAGACTGACTAGGTTCTATAATAAATCCAGTGTACAAAGTTGGAGACCAATCAAATCGGGCAAACTACAGGCTTATAACACTACTCGATGTTGAAGCAAAGTATTAAGCATCAATGACCCTGGCAGACCTCATTAAGTGGTCGGACTAGCACAACCTGATCCTGGCTAATCAGACCTGATTAAGGAAAGGGACTGGAACAGCAACAAATATACCAGCGGTCTTGTTAAAAGCTGACAAATGTAAACGGAAAAAACAAAAATTAGATCTCTGCTTTATAGATCTAAAGGCAGCATTGGACTGTGTAAACCGACATCGGTTGTGGAGAAAACTTAAACATTACACTTTCTGAACTTTTAAAGAAATGTTTGATGGCACTTTGGTTCGGCCAGCTCCCAACAGCAGCAGATCAACGTACCTGGAAAAGCAACGGCCCCACAACATGCAGACTTTGTGGTAAAAAAAGGAGGCTTCTATTCACTTGATTTGCATATGCCCATATTTATGCACTGCACGCGTCACTTTATTAAGGACTGATTTTGAATTAAGAGGTATCAGGAAATGTAGGGCCGCGATTATACAAAGCCTTAACCTGTTAGTACTTTAACTGAGTTGTAAGCCGTTAAAGTACTTAAAGCTCCACTAACCCGCCCTTAAAAAAAGTCAGGAATGATTACTCACTTTTAGCATATCCAATATATTTCATGGAAGTTTTAAGAAGGAATACGTATATTGATTTTATTGAGAAGATGTAACAAATGCACTGTGTGGAATCACGTTTTAATTGATATAATCTTGAAGGTTTACATGTATTGTATGGTATTACATTTTAACTGATATCACTTGAAGGTCTTCATGTAACATTTTCATGGTTTTAATTAATAAAAACAATAAAGCTTACTTACTTACAACCACCTCAAGCCACACTTTAATAGGTCCAAGGTTACCATGTTAATGGTGACGGATGGGGAGAAGAAGAGGAAAGTGATACTCTTCCTGTCCATTGTACTCTCGGGAGATGGATGGGTTGGTGGAAGGAGGCATCCTATCCTCCACCCTGACACCTGACCAGCAGAGGGATTGTTACAGAGTGTTGGGACATTCTCTCTGTGTGTTGTCCCTTATCCCGGGGATGATCCACCTGTGCACCCATGACGTGGACACAGGCGACATCCTACCTGTCAAGAGAAGATCTTATCAGTTATCAGTTAAAGTGAGAGCTTGTATCAAGGCGGAAGTGTCTAATATGCTAGAATTAGGGGTTGTAGAACCCTCCAGCAGCCCCTGGTCCAGTCCAGTGGTTCTAGTGCCAGAAGCCGCTCTGGTGGGAACCATTCCTGAACTAAGGTTCTGTGTGGACTATAGGGGGCTGAACCGGTGACCCAGATCGATGGCCATCCAATTCTGTGGGCGGATGAGTTGATCAACAGGTTGTGGCTGGCCCAAAATTTGAGTACCTTTGACCACACCCCCGGGTACTTGGCAGATCGGCCTCACCAAGGGAGCCAAGGAGAAAACTGCCTTCTCCATTCACGAAGGGTATTACCAATTCAGGGCCAAGCCCTTCGGACTCAAGAATTCCCTGCCACCTTCTAGAGCCTGGTGAACCAGGTCCTCGGTGGTATGGAGGCCTTCTTTGCTGCTTATCTCGATGACAATGCCTTTTTCAGTAACAGTTGAGAGGATCATCACTTCCACCTCCTGGAAGTACTTCAGGCCCTGCAGAAAGCAGGCCTAACTATCAAGGGCAGCAAGAGCCAGATAGGGCGAGGATGGGTGGTGTACTTGGGACACCGGGTGGGCGGGGGTAAGGTGCAACCCCTCTAGGGCAAGGTTGATGCTATCCTGGCCTGGCAGCCCCCCAAAAGCCAAACGGATGTCAGGGCCTTCTTAGGCCTTGCCGAGTATTCCCGGAGGTTCATCAAGGGATATGGCACCATTGCAAACCCCTTGAATGGACTGACTTCAAAGAAGCAGCCCAGAAATGTAATCTGGACTAAGGCCTGCTAGACAGCATTTGACTCCCTCAAACAGGCCATGTACACAACTCCTGTGCTCCTGGCCCCGGACTTCTCTCTAGAGTTCATCGTTCAGACAGATGCCTCCGAACATGATATTGGGGCAGTACTATCTCAGCTGAACGAGGAGGGCTTAGACCAGATCATAGTCTTCATCTCTCTGAGGTTACTCCCACAGGAGCAAGGGTAGGGCGTGATAGAGCTGGAAACTTTTGCCGTGGTCTGGGCCCTGAAGAAGTTGTGGCCATACTTGTTTGACACACACTTCTTGGTCTAAATGAACCACAGGCCCCTCCAATGGCTAATGTAGATGATTGTTGAGAATTCAGACTACTGAGGTGGTCCATTTCCTTACAGGGGAGGAACTTTAGAAAGGAAAAGTGACCAGGGGTCCACCACTCCAACGCTGATAGTCTATCTAGGTTCTTCCACCTTGGTGAGGAGGACTACCTGGATGCTGGGTAGAACCTCCCAACTTTTGGCTGAGGAACGCCTGTTGGACCTGATACTTGTCAGGTAGCATTCCCTGAACTTTTTTGCTTGTTCTGCCTAAGTTTTGCTGATTATCTTATGGAACTTCTGGGGTCTACAGACTTTCACACAATATGCATGAAAGGGCGCGCGCCTTTCCTATCCATGTCAGGAGGTGCCACTGATTCCATGTCCTGGAACACGGGCCAAAATGTCATTGCAGACCAGTGGGGGCTCACTGGTATCTATTGTGAGTAAACTCATGGGCAGCTAGCCATTGTAAGCTGCTGTCAGTAAGCATGCGCACATTTAGTGCCAGTGATTGCATGTGCAGCCAGCCAACCAGTGGTGTAGCTGGGGGGCGGTGGGGGCAGACCGCCCCAGGTGGCACTAGTTTTGGGAGTAGTGGTCAAACCCTCGTCCCCCCACTTTTACCTGTGGCCGTAAGAATGAGCACCACCCCCTTAACTGCCCCATGCTCTTACCCACGTCCTCATGAATCACCAGCACCCCCTGCTATTACCTGCCCTGTGGCTGTTGTGGCCGCATGAATCGCCTGCACTAACAAGCGAGGAAGAAGGGAAAGATAAACGCATGAATAAGAAAAAAAGAAAGAGGAAACAGAGAATATAGCTGAGGACTGTGACAGTGACTTAAATGAGGATTTTATAACTGAATTATTGTTAAACCGTCCACCTCAATGTCACAGAATGTCACTACAATGTCACTCAGACTGGTGGGATAGATATTGAACATATGAGTGAGACTTTTGATGTGCCTACGGCACCAATAAATATGATTCCTGTTCCAATGGGAGAGAATTCAGGAGTGACAGCCCCTTCAACTTCACATGCCCCAGATGCATTAATCATTCCTGTTACAATTGGTCCTGTAGTTTCTTTGTATAAACCAGGAATAACAAGAAATACTACACATACTTTGGCTGTTCCTACTGGAATGAATGCTAAAGCTAGCAATTCAGTGGGCTCAACAATGAAACCCATTCCTATGGTTCTGACATATGGGACGATCACTGACATAATATCGAGGGACATAATATCGAGTAGCAAAAATATCGGCGAAAAAATATCGACAGACATAATATCGACTTTGTATCTACAAACAGGTGAGTACAAAAATATCGAGGAAAAATATAGTTTACAAAAATATAGTTTATAAAAATATCAACTTTATTAAAAACAATGTTAAATTAAATTAATATTAAAAATTAATTACTAAAATATACTTAAAAATACTTAAATTGCCTTATATTAATTAAATAATTTTATTTATTAAAAAAATTGTTTACAATCATATTTGTTAAAACATATATATATAGTAACATAATATAATTAAGAAATATCCAATATTATTACCGTAGGATAGCGAAAGTGTAAAGAATACTATTCCCACTCCAGAGAGTGCAACAGTAGATAAGGCGTTGGATAGCGTAGAGGTAAAAATTACTATTCCCACTCCAGAGAGTGCAACAGTAGGGAAAGCGTTGGATAGCGTAGGGGTAAAAAATACTATTCCCACTCCAGAGAGTGCAACAGTAGAGAAAGGGTTGGATAGCGTAGGGGTACAAATTACTATTCCCAATCCAGAGAGTGCCACAGTAGAGAAAGGGTTGGATAGCGTAGGGGTAAAAATTACTATTCCCACTCCAGAGAGTGCAACAGTAGGAAAAGCGTTGGATAGCGTAGGGGTAATAATTACTATTCCCACTCCAAAGAGTGCAATAGTAGGGAAAGGGTTGGATAGCGTAGGGGTACAAATTACTATTCCCACTCCAGATAGTGCAACAGTAGGGAAAGCGTTGGATAGCTTAGGGGTAAAAATTACTATTCCCACTCTAGAGAGTGCTACAGTAGGGAAAGCGTTGGATAGCGTAGGGATAATAATTACTATTCCCACTCCAGTGAGTGCAACAGTAGGGAAAGTAGATACTTCATATATTAATTAAACAAATATAGATATTAATATCTATAAAAAATTTATTAAAAGTAATTACCAATTTAATATAATATAATAATTAATCAATTACAAATACTAATTTAAATTAATCATTACAATTAGTTATCTATTAATACTAATTAATTACAAATTACCAATTAATTAATTAGTAATTAAAAAGTTACTTAACAATTAAAATCTAATAAATACCCAAAAAATTTACATATGTAATTAGTTATAATTAAATTACTTCCCACCCTATTCCCCTATAAACCCACAACCTGCTACAAAAACTAAATTAGTTAAATTAACATAATTATCAATTAATCAATTAAATACAATTAATTGGCAATTAAAATGTAATTATTTACCAAATAACAATTATTTAACAATTAATTATAAATAAATAACACTACATACATTTACATATTTAATTAATTATAATTAAATTACTTCCCACCCTATTCCTCTATAAACCCACAACCCGCTACAGAAATTAAATTAGTTAAATTAACATAATTATCAATTAATCAATTAAATAAAATTAATTGGCAATTAAAATTTAATTACAAAATAAAAATTAATTAACAATTAATTATAAACAAACAGACAATGAAGCTCGATAAAAACCAAGAAATTGAACTGAAATTGAAATTGAACTGGTAAATGCTTTCTCGAACACTGAAGTGGCCAATTTAATAAAGAGACAAAAGGATGGAGCACCAGGACCTAATGGGATTCCATTTGCACTCTATAAGGAGGATCCTGATTTATGGGCGACCTCTCTGACAAAGGTATATAACGTAGTTGTCAGAACAAGGCAAATACCAGAATCCTGGAGAGGATCTTTAATATCTCCCATTTACAAAAAGGGCAATTGGCAACTACCAGAGAACTACCGCTTGATTACTCTTCAGGACACGGACGCAAAACTATTTGCAGGTATTTTATTAGCAAATTTATCAGGTTGGGTCGAAAGAAAGCAAATACTACCTCCAAACCAAACCGGGTTCATCAAAGGATTAGGAACGACAACAAATATGTTAACCCTGTCTGTATTAATGGATAAAGCCCTTCTAGCAAAAACAGTCCCTATATTTTTGTTTCATCGATTTCAAATCGGCTTTCGATCTAGTAAATAGGAATCTTTTATGGAAAAACTTGAGGTCTATGGAATTCCGGACTCACTTCTAAACCTTATCCAATTATTATATTCTGAGAACTGGGTCAGGGTGAGGATTGGTGATGGCCGAGCATTATCCCAAAAAATACGGGTGACACGAGGATTAAAGCAGGGTTGTGTCCTTGCCCCACTACTTTTTAACCTATTTATAGCCGATCTCACCATTGCACTAAATGAAGTTAACTCACATCCACCGAGGCTAGCAGGAAAACATATATCAAATTTGCTGTACACGGATGATGTTGTGCTGCTAAGCCAAACTAAAGTGGGGCTGCAAAGACTAATTGATCGAACATCGAGATACGCAACAGACAATCAGATGGTAATAAATGAGGCAAAGACAAAAATAATGGTAGTTACAAAGAACAGAAAAAAGAAAAACAAATGGATGTTGGAACAAACTCAGCTAGAGCAGGTTTATAACTATCGGTATCTCGGCGTGTTATTTAATGATAGTGGAAGTTTTCTACCACAGAGGAAAGATATCACTAGGAAAGCAAATAGTTTGGTGACTGCATTTAGAACCATACAAAAGAAGTTAACTACACTATCATATGGTCCCTTATTAAAGATCATATCTGCTAAATTATTACCAACTCTGACATATGGCTCCGAAGTCTTAAATGGAAAAGATGCACAGATAATTAACAACGCAGTGGCGAAAACCTACAAGATATTATTCCACCTACCGGGTAATGCCTCACAAGCACAGGTGAGGTTGGAGTTTGGGATAAACAATCAGCATTATGCCCGGAAAGGTCAAATTCTGAAAGCCTGGTATCGTATAAAAAATGACCTTGACAATCAATTATCTCGAACATTATGGCAAGAAGTAAAAGACAACCGGAAACTACAAGCTTGGGCATATTTAAAAGAAGCAAAAGAAGAATTCGGGATAATATCAATTTGGGAAAACACAATTACCCAGGAAAGTTTTAAAAGACAATTAATAAATTGACTATCCATCTCTCATTGATAAAAGACAAAGAATTATTGGTAAAAAGAAGGCACGCATGGCCAATTATCAACGGATACAAAAAAAGCAAATCCAAAATTATCTGAAAACTCCTTGGTCACAGCAAAGCAAACAAACTTTTATAAGAGTACGTTTTGATGTTTGGCCTGGTTTGTGTCATCGGCCACTATGGAAGACTATTGAGGACAATACGATATGTAGGTTGTGTAAATGTGGTCAAGAAGAAATTTTACATCTGCTATGTCTGTGCCCTGCAATAGAGTCGGAAAGGAAAGCTATCCTTAAGAGATTATTTAATGCTCGAGGAATAAGAACATGCAGACAAGCGTTAATGGCATGTCTAAATCCGAATGATGTATTAATGAATTCTGCATTTGTAAAATTTTTATCTGTGATTGGCAAAAATATTAAGGACAGCATTATTTAGGTTTCTCCTTTTTAAATTATATAATGCTAGAATAATTATGTGTATGGTGTTTTAAACTTTTTACTGCCGATGATATTCTTTTAAAAAATGTACTTTTGTAAGATTTTAATTAATCAAACAAATAAACTTGAACTGAACTGAACTATAAACAAATACCAATAAATAAATTTACATATTTAATTAATTATAATTAAATTACTTCCCACCCTATTCCCCTATAAACCCACAACCTGCTACAGAAATTAAATTAGTTAAATTAACATAATTATCAATTAATCAATTAAATAAAATTAATTGGCAATTAAAATTTAATTACAAAATAAAAATTAATTACCAATTAATTTTAAACAAATACCAATAAATAAATTTACATATTTAATTAATTATAATTAAATTACTTCCCACCCTATTCCCCTATAAACCCACAACCCGCTACAGAATTAAATTACGCAAAATTTAAATAACATTAAATTCATTACTTAAATTAGATTATAACATAAATAAACAATTTTAACACATAAAATACACTATAAAAAATTCGATATTATTAAATGTGCGATAACTTTAGTAACCTATATTATGTACTTAGAAATTTTTACTATCTATATTTTAAAATTCGATATTAGATTGCTTACCTTCAAAACGATATTTTTTATGTCTATATTCTGTCCATTCGATATTTTGTCCAGCCTATATTTTGTACTCGATATTATGTCCATTCGATATTTTGTAGTCGATATTTTGTCTGTTTACCATATGGGAATACCTCATGTGCCGCTAGTGCAGCCCCTTCATTAAATCAGACAGGGTTTCACATAACAAGGAGATTTCCTCAGAGATTATCACCACTTTTCATGCCCAATCCAAACATACCTTTGAATGTGAACTGCAGTACTCCTAGAGTAAAGGTGCCAATGCTAATGCCAACTTCTGACATGTCTCTTTTGAACTCATCACCCGGAGTAAATAGTGTAGTGGAGAAATAATTCTTCATACCCCAGCAGAACAATCGGGTCTTACCGCCCAAGAACCTGATGATTAATTCAAAGTTATAGACACCCCAACAGTGATTGGAAATCGTGGAAAGAAAGCTCAGGTCCCAGAGAGAGGAAGGGTAATGGATGTGGACAACTTGAAAATAGAATTAAAAGAAATGATGATTGGGACTCTTGATTTTGATCTTGATTGATCAACAGACATTATCACTGCTCTGGAGACTTAGAGCAGAATTAAACACTATTGCAACTCGACTGGTGTTGAGAAGACACACGATTTTGATTCCTGTCTCACTGAAAGGGAGAGTAATTGTGCTTGCACACTAAGTATATCAAAATGTTGTTACATTAAAGAATCATTTAATGGAGAATGTGTGGTTTCTGTGCATGGAGCAGATGGTGGACAAGGCCATGCGGAGCTACTGGCCGTGCCAGTTAGATAGTGGTGTGGAGCAACCAGCCCCAACTCATCAAAGAACCATGTAACATACCATGGACCAAAATAAGTGCTGACTTCTGTCCATTTCCAGATGAAAGGTAGGCTCTAGTGTAGATGGACGCACACAACAAGGGGCATATATACAAGGGAATATTGTCACCATAACATCACTTTAAGCTACATTCTGGTGGCGATATACCCTACTCCTCATTTACAAAGTGGTGTTAAGCCACTTAACGTGGCTTAATACTGCCTTGTAAAAAAGGCCCCTGTTCACACTTCACTTATCGTGAAAGGGACGTGCAATGGGTGTTGCAGTGGGCATTCTGTTGCAACACTCATTGCTTTTTTACGCTGCCCCAAATGTACAAGTCTGGTGCAGTGCCAAAAACTAAGACCAGGTAATACATGGTCTTAGACTGGCAATTCGAGGATAAATTATTAACTTCTCCTCGATTTTTGCTCTTTCCATGTGTGCAGCATTCTCAGGACATATAGAAAGAGTAAATCGCCCTTCAAGATTGTTTATGTGCAGGAAGGTGTCTCTTGCTGCCCAAAAACAATTGCCCATGGAATGCAGGCACCTTTACAACATGGCGCAAGGGTGCCTGCCCTGGCGCTAGGAAGGTTTATTAGCACCAACGCTACGGAAACATAGGGATGCCCTGTATTTTTGTAAATATGGCGCATCCCTGCGTTTTAAAATTTTCAGAGCGCAGTGTTACCAATTTTGACATAACACTGCGCTCCAACACTTTGTTGTAAATATCCCCCCAAGTTTCCTGCTGTGGAACTGGTAGTGTCAACAACATTCAAGAATCTAACATCTAAACTCGAGAAATTACTGGCAACCCTTGGGTTACCTGAAGAGATCAAGACTGACAATAGATCACCATTTCAGGAGAATGAATTTAAAATGTGGGAGTACACCATCAGAGGATAATCCCATGCTACCCTCAGGCCAAACATGAAAGAGAGCGTTTTATGAAGATGTGAAACAAAGCTGTTCACATTGAGGTAGAATAAAATGATAATGCAGAGAGAGTTTTCTCTTCACAAGTTACTGCGGATATACTGTAATTCAGCCTCCTACACTATTGTGCAGTATGCATTACAGCGCTGTTGTCTTCTTTCTCGTGCCTTCCAAATGGCAAGTATCAGAGCCCTCCATTGCGAAAACAAGCCCCACAATAAAAGGGCCCGGGTAGAAGTTGTCAGTGGGAGTAAAACCATAGCACCATCCCTCCCTCCGCCCCGAGTGGAGGAGTCAGTGACAGAAGACGTCCGCAAAGAAGGCGGCCCGTGACAGTGGAAAGAAATGATAAATGTCAAGTCCGGGCTCGCGCACGTCAGACTGGGAACAAAGAGCTCCCTCACTTGAAGCCCTGTCACAGGAGCGCAGCAAGAAGTGATCAGCAACGCGGATGAGAAGAATGAGGGGTAATTATCAGCAATTGAGCTTTTCAGGAAGATTGTGTCTGTTAATTGTTCAACGGATGGTTTAAGATTATTTTGTGCTATTTCTATTTTTTGACTGTGTAGGAAACCGACGAAAACCGAACGGCAATAAAAACATCTCATTCATTTCATGTCGTAAATCTCGTGTAGTTGGAGAGACTCTTATAGTGGAAGGTAATCGACTCAAAGAACTGTCAGTTAGGATCCAGGGGAACTCTTGGGACTTAATAAAACTTTGTACACATCACACCACAAACATTCCATGATTAGAGCACTGGACCACAAGGGTGGACAATCCACGACATAGGACCATGGAATACACCAGGGGCAATACAAGACACTGAACACTGGCCCACGCCAGGGCATTCCATGACACTCAGCACTTGAAGACATTTGGACAATCCATGACAGTGAGCACTGGAAAACACCACTGACAGTCCATGACACCAAGCACTGGAAAACACCACTGACCGTCCATGACACAGAGCACGCCTTGGAAAACACCACAGACAGTCCATGACACCGAGCACTGGAAAACACCACTGACAGCCCATGAAACCAAGCACTGGAAAACACCACTGACAATTCATGAAACCGAGCACTGGAAAACACCACTGACCGTCCATGACAAAGAGCACTGGAAAACACCACTGACAGTCCATGAAACCGAGCACTGGAAAACACCATTGACAGTCCATGAAACCGAGCACTGGAAAACACCATTGACAGTCCATGAAATCGAGCACTGGAAAACACCACTGACAGTCCATGGCACCAAGCACTGGAAAACACCACTGACAGTCCATGGCACCAAGCACTGGAAAACACCACGGACAGCCCATTAAACTGAGCACTGGAAAACACCACTGACAATTCATGACAGTGAGCACTGGTAAACACCACTGACAGTCCATGACAACGAGCACACCTTGGAAAACACCACTGACAGTTCATGACACCGGGCACTGGAAAACACCACTGACAGTCCATGACACCGAGCACTGGAAAATACCACTGACAGTTCATGACACCGAGCACTGGAAAACACCACTGACAGTTCATGACACCGAGCACTGGAAAACACCACTGACAGTCCATGACACCGAGCACACCTTGGAAAACACCACTGACAGTCCATGACACCGAGCACGCCTTGGAAAACACCACTGACAGTCCATGACACCTAGCACTGGAAAACACCACTGACAGCCCATTAAACTGAGCACTGGAAAGAACCACTGACAATTCATGACAGTGAGCACTGGACAACACCACTGACAGTCCATGACACCGAGCACTGGAAAACACCTCTGACAGTCCATGAAACCGAGCACTGGAAAATACCACTGATAGCCCATGAAACTGAGCACTGGACAACACCACTGACAGTTCATGACACCGACCACTGGAAAACACCACTGACAATTCATGACAGTGAGCACTGGAAAACACCACTGACAGCCCATTAAACATTTTCCCCTGTTCTTAATTGCGCCTGGCCCTCACCTGCACTCTAACTTTTGGGAAATACACCGCTGTTGGGCGGGTCCGCTTCCCGGCGTAACTCCTCGCAGTAGCGCCATCTTGGAAGTAGATGGTGCCGCTTTTCGGCGCTAGCAGGTAGGCTTCACGCTCTAGTCGTCAGAAGGACGCTAGGCGTGTACATAAGTGAGTCATGCAGACGCGCAGCGGTTACGCGCAGTGGGGACGCCTGATTGACGCCGGAGTTACGCCAGAGTTCAGCCCGCCTGCGCCCGTCCGCGCTGAGGACGTGCTGCAGGACGGGCTGGACCCTGGGACTCCTGATATGTCCGCTTTTGCTTTCAGTGACGATTTGTTACGCGACTTGGTGTCTCTCAGACCCCCTGTGCTCCTCTGCCATCATCGGCTCCCCCCGGAGGCCCTCTGTCAGGCGCGGGTATACCCTTCGTGTAAAACCTCTTTTAATTTCTCCACACAGGCTGCTAGGAAATTTGTTCCCCTTACCCCTGGTCGGCCCTGTTCTCAACCCAAACAGGGCTTTTTGATCAATGCGCGGTTTCTGATCAAACATAGTATAGACTTTCACGATTTCGTAAGTATGAGGCAACCTGACTGGGTCTTTGTCACCGAGACATGGGCCTCTGACTCTTCTGGTCATGATCTCCTTTTGGCTATTCCGGAAGGATATGTATTCCAGAGGCTGGATAGAGTGCGACGCAGAGGAGGTGGATTAGCTATCCTTTTTGAGTCCACACTCTCATGCACTGTAAAATCTTTATCGGTTCCCTCGGACCCATTTGAGGCCTTATACTTTTGTATTGTGAGTGCCCCCTCGAGTTCCTTCACTGGAATTCTGGTATACAGACCTCCAGGATCCAGAACCAACTTCTGCCCGGAGCTTTTCCGAATCTTGGAACCTTACTTTGGTAGATCCCATTTTACTATTCTGGGTGATATGAATTTTCATCTAGAGGATCTGGCATCTAAAGACACATCCTCCCTGGTCAATTCCTTGGAGGCATGTGACTTTGTCCAAAGGGTACTCCATCCAACCCATAAGGCTGGTCACACCTTGGATGGGATATTTTCCAATGATTCTAGACTAACAGTCGGCATGCCTTTGCCGATAGTCTGGTCTGATCATTTAGCAGTTCCACTGTCCTTGGACATTCCTTGTCGGGAAGGTAACTTGGGTACTAACAAGAAATGTCTCAAAAGAAGCTTCAGGAATTTTACGAATGAGGCTCTGGCCCCTTTTATTCAAAATACTAATATTACATCCCAGCGGATGGTAGATGAGGCGGCACAACAACTCGCTGACTCCATCACCAAAGCAGTAGATGAGTTAGCTCCTTCCTCACTCAAATATGTGGCGCGACATAAGCCGACAGCCCCTTGGTTCACGGAAGCACTTAGGCTTCTCAGACAAAAATGCAGAAGGAAGGAACGAGGTTGGCGCAAATCTTGGGATCCTAAAGATCGAGAAGTTTACAAGGGCCTGTTACGAGAATATAAAAGCAGAGTTATTAAGGAGAAACAGGATTATTTTACCAACTTGACCTGTTCTCTTACATCATCGAAAGAGCTCTTTAAGATCGTGGACTCCCTATGCTCTCTCCAGGCACCCGACCCTGTTGTTGTATCACAGGAGCTACGTAACAACATTTCAGATTTCTTCTATAAAAAAATAGATGACATCTATCTGGCTCTACAATCACAGAGGAACTCTCTGAGTGAGGATGACTCCTCTCGAGTTAAACATCTGGAATTTTGGGATGCGGATGCTCCCCAGGCCCTTAATCGTTTTCCTGCGCTCTCCTTGGAGGGACTTAATCGCCTCCTAGACAAAACGAAATCAGCCTCTCCCCTGGACCCGGTTCCTTTGAAAATACTAAAGGACTGTAGGGATATCATTCTTCCTCCGATGCTGGATATAATGAATGGAGCTATGGAGCAAGGCATTTTTCCGGTAGCATGGAAGAGGGCTATTGTAAAACCTCTTCTTAAAAAGTCTACCCTGGATCCTGGTCTATTGAAGAACTTTAGACCAATATCCCTTCTGCCGGCTCCTGCTAAGATGTTGGAGGCCCACCTGAACTGTCATCTTTCCAACTTCCTGGACACCTCAGGGTTTTTGGATGGGTCCCAACATGGCTTCAGAAAGCTTCACAGCATGGAGTCTGCTTTGACTAAAGTCGCAGATAACATCCGCCGGAAAGTAGATCTGGGTCAAACTACTGTGCTAGTATTGCTGGACCTTACAGCAGCATTCGATACCCTGTCTCCCTCTACTTTAACATCCAGGTTAAGGGAGGCAGGGGTAGCAGGACCGGCCCTTAGTCTCCTGAACTCTTTTCTACAGCAGCGAGAGCAGCGTGTGATGCTTGGAGACTACCTCTCCCCTGCTAAGTCTTTGCAATGTGGGGTGCCACAGGGGTCGGCATTGAGTCCGACCCTGTTTAATATCTACGTTGCCCCCCTTGCAAGACTAGTAAGATCTCAGGGGATGGAGGTAGTGTTGTATGCTGACGACACGCAGATTATGGTGTCCCTGACCCAGTCTGTGAATGTCACCGCGTCCAGCTTTAGGTCCTGCATGCAACTTGTTGCAGAGTGGATGATTTTCAACTCCCTAAAGTTGAACGGTGACAAAACTGAGGTCCTGGTCTTTGGCAATGACCAGGGCATGTGGTCAGGTGAGTGGTGGCCTCCATCTTTAGGTATCTGTCCCACTCCCACACAATCTGCTAGGAACCTAGGCGTCATCTTTGACACCCGGCTCTCCATGGAACTTCAGGTCAACAGGACGGTGGCCACCTGTTGGGGTGTCATCAGGACTCTGAAAAGAATCGTTTACTATCTTTCCCCAGAGGCACGTAAGCAGGTTGTGATCGCTCTTGTTGGCTCAAGGCTCGACTATTGTAACTCACTCTATGCCGGGGCCAACAAGGGCCTTTTGCAGCGCCTGCAGGTTGTGCAGAATGCGGCGGCGCGATTTGTTTTGGCCCTGCTGTGGCTGTCCTCTGCGACCTTGGCAAGGAAGAATCTCCATTGGCTCCCTATCCCCTCCAGAGTTTCGTTTAAACTTCTCTGCCTGACCTACAGTGCCCTGATGGCAGGCCCGGCTGATGCTCTGGGATCCTTGCTCACTAGGTATGTCCCGAACAGATGTTTGCGCTCTCTAGAACTAAACCAACTGGTAGTCCCACGTGCTATGAAGGCTAGATGGGGGAGCAAGGCCTTCTCCATTCTGGCACCCCAATTATGGAACTCACTTCCCCTGGAGATCAAATCACAGCCTTCACTTGATCTCTTCAGGAAAGCTTTGAAAACTTGGTGTTTCATTAAAGCCTATCAGTAAGCTCCGGTCTCTGGTTGCCCTCTGCCAGTTTTTTTGAGTTAGGCGCCTTGACGCCCATTGGGCATAGTTGCGCGTAGACAAATCCCACTTCATTCATTCATTCATTCACAGTCCATGACAACGAGCACGCCTTTGAAAACACCACTGACCGTCCAGGACACCGAGCACTGGAAAACACCACTGACAGCCCATGAAACGAAGCACTGGAAAACACCACTGACAATCCATGAAACCAAGCACTGGAAAACACCACTGACAGTCCATGAAACCGAGCACTGAAAAATACCTCTGACCGTCCATGACACCAAGCACTGGAAAACACCACTGACAATCCATGAAACCGAGCACTGGAAAACACCACTGGCAGTCCATGACACCGGGCACTGGAAAACACCACTGACAGTCCATTAAACCGAGCACTGGAAAACACCACTGACAGTGCATGACACAAGCACTGGAAAATACCACCGATTGTCCGCGACACCGAGCACTGGAAAACACCACTGACAGTCCATGAAACCGAGCACTGGAAAACACCTCTGACCGTCCATGACACCGAGCACTGGAAAACACCACTGACAATCCATGAAACCGAGCACTGGAAAACACCACTGACAATCCATGAAACCGAGCACTGGAAAACACCACTAGCAGTCCATGACACTGAGCACTGGAAAACACCACTGACAGTCCATTAAACAGAGCACTAGAAAACACCACTGACAGTGCATGACACAAGCACTGGAAAATACCACTGACCGTCCATGACACCGAGCACTGGAAAACACCACTGACAATCCATGACAGCAAGCACTGGAAAACACCACTGACAGTCCATGAAACCGAGCACTGGAAAACATCACTGTTATGTTATGTTATGTTATGTTATGTTATATTAATTTATTATGCGCAACAGCTACTCCAGCCAAGGAGCGTCCCGGCGCAGAGACAAGGAGAAACATAACACAACAGGAAAAGATAAAACCTAAAAGGAACAGCTAGAACAAGAATGTTTTAATATCTCTCCGGAAAGACAACAGGTCTTCTAGCAAACGGATTTCAACTGGGAGGGTGTTCCAAATTAGTGCAGCTTTCACGCTGAAAGAACGACCCCCCATCCGGCTGAGTCTAAATCTGGGGACCACAGCAAGGGCTTGGCCCTGGGATCGAAGACTGCGGGTGGGGACATAGAAAGAGATGCAGTTGGACAAAATTTCGGGGCCGATACCTCTTAAGATTTTAAAGGTCAAACAAAGGACCTTAAAAAGAATACGCTTCCTTACAGGGAGCCAATGCAGGGAGCGGAGGACATTCACCACCGGGCAAAATCTGGGTAGGCCAACAATGGCTCTAGCCGCAGCATTTTGAACCCGCTGCAGGCGAGTTAACTCAGCCTGGTTAGCCCCAGCCAGGAGAGAGCTAGCGTAGTCCAGACGAGAGATGATGGTTGCCTGGACTACAAGCTGTCTAGTTGGGGCGTCGAAGAATTTAAGAACAGGTCTTAATCCTCTTAACAGACCGAAACAACAGGCTGCAGTTTTTTTGGTATGCCCTACAAAAGTAAGGCCAGCGTCCAACCAGACCCCCAGATTTTTCACCTCCGACACCGGGGTCGGAGTGGGGCCCAGCTCAGAAGGCCACCACTGATCGCCCCATAGCTCTACTCCCTTCCCGACAACCATTACCTCCGTTTTCGTGGCATTAAGCTGGAGACAGTTTCCTGTCAACCAGCTAGCCACTGCCTTCAGTCCAGACTGAAACCTGGGGGCATCTTGTTCTGCATCCCCGCTGAGAGTAACCGCCAGCTGTGTGTCATCGGCATATGAGACCAAAGTTAGGCCCCACTGCCTCGCGACATCAGCAAGCGGTCTCACGCAAAGATTGAACAACGTGGGACTCAGCGAGGACCCTTGCGGGACCCCCATGGCCAGAGGCTGGAAACTGGACGTGAAGGGAGGGATGGCAACACAGAAGGAGCAGTTGTCCAGGAATGAGCGGAACCATTGCAGCGCCATACCACTGATACCAATCTCCTCGAGCCGATGCAGGAGGATGCTGTGAGATACCGTGTCGAAGGCGGCGCTGAGATCTAACAATATCAGCGCCGCCGTCTGACCAGCATCCAACCTTGCACGCAGGTGTTCCACCATCACAAGAAGAGCGGTCTCCGTGCTGTGACCAGCACGGAAGCCATTCTGTGTGGGGTCGAGGGCATTGGTCAGAGCTAGATGTTCTGACAGGGCCAGATTGACATGGGCCTCTGTCAACTTTGCCGGCCAGGGTAACAGCGAGATGGGACGGAAGCTTTCAGGCTTAGACGGGTCCAAGGAAGGTTTTTTGATAATCGGGGACACCACCGCCTGCTTCCATTTAGTTGGAACTACCCCCGACTCCAAGGAGAGGTTGACAAGGGAACGCACAACAGGGCGTCCCATAAAGGTCTGATCTCGAAAGAGAGCAGGTCTCACTGGATCGGATGGAGACCCAGATTTAACTTGCAAAGCAAGTTTATCAAACCCATCCGAGGTGAGAGGGGGAAATGAAAGCAGGGTGATCTGACGAGGTGTCCCATTGGAACTCCCCGACGAAACCCCAATGCTAGGGAACATCCGATAGATAGCTTGGACTTTTCCCAAGAAATAGGAGGCAAGGGATTCGCAGTGGGAGACAGAACTCCCGGCTGTAGAGGGAGTCCGCTTGGCCATAAGGTCTTTAACCGCCTTGAAGATGGCCTTTGACGGGTTTGTGCTGTTCCGGAATTCTTCGGCATAGAAGGCCGCTCGAGCACGACATATGGCCCGATGATAGAGCTTGACGGACACGGCATATGCAGCTTTTAAATCAGCCCCATATGTCTTCCGCCAAGCCCTCTCCGCCCGTCTACAGGCTCCCTTCAAGGCGCGTAGGGCGCCATCGTACCAGGGACTCGACTCTCGAGGATTGATCTTAGTCGATACAATAGGTATCAGAGCGTCCAGAGCCCTAGTAAGCCAGGAGCAAAAGAGGTCATACCCCTCTTCTACGTTGTTCGATGGGCCCGGGGGCTCCACTGACAGAAGACGATGGAAGTCTTCCAGCCTGAGTTTATTCCAAGATCTCCTAGGTACCCGTCTAGCTGAAGAAGTGGGAGTGATCGCTGACACGGGACACTGGATAGTCACCAGAAAATGGTCAGACCATTCTACTGGAGTGATCGCAGTGATTTTAGCCTCAGTCAAATTGGTGAAAAAAGGGTCAAGAATATGACCCCCGATGTGTGTAGGCTGGGAAACCAATTGGGAGAGTTGGAAAGCCTCTAAGTCCAAAGAAATGCTGCGAGCTGTCAGACTGGAAAGTGTATCGAAATGCAGATTTGAATCACCCAGAATGGAAAAATTGGCGCACTGACAGCCCATGAAACTGAGTACTAGAAAACACCACTGACAATCCATGAAACCGAGCACTGAAAAACACCACTGACAGCCCATGGCACCGAGCACTGGAAAACACCACTGACAGTCTTTGAAACCGAGCAAAGAAAAACACCACCGACCGTCCATGACACCGAGCACTGGAAAACACCACTGACAGTCCATGAAATCAAGCACTGGAAAACACCACGGACAGCCCATGAAACCGAGCACTGGAAAATACCGCTGACAGTCCATGACGGTGAGCACTGGAAAACATCACTGACAGTCCATGACACCGAGCACTGGAAAACACCAATGACAGTCCATGAAACCGAGACTGGAAAACACCACTGACAATCCATGACAGTGAGCACTGGAAAACACCACTGACAGTCCATGACAACAAGCACCCCTTGGAAAACACCACTGACCGTCCATGACACCGAGCACTGGAAAACACCACTGACAGTCCATGAAACCGAACACTGGAAAACACCACTGATAATCCATGAAACCAAGCACTTGAAAACACCACTGGCAGTCTATGACACCGAGCACTGGAAAACACCACTGACCGTCCATTAAACCGAGCACTTGGAAACACCACTGACAGTCCATTAAACTGAGCACTGGAAAACACCACTGGCAGTCCATGAAACCGAGCACTGGAAAACACAACTGACAGTCTATTAAACCGAGCACTTGAAAACACCACTGACAGTCCACGAAACCGAGCACTGTAAAACACCACTGACAATCCATGAAACTGAGCACTGGAAAACACCACTGACATTCCATGAAACCGAGCACTGGAAAACACCACTGGCAGTCCATGGCACTGAGCACTGGAAAATACCACTGGCAGTCCATGAAACCGAGCACTGGAAAACACCACTGACCGTCCATGACACCGAGCACTGGAAAACACCACTGGCAGTCCATGAAACCAAGCACTGGAAAACACCACTGACAGTTCATGAAACCAAGCACTGGAAAACACCACTGACCGTCCATGACACCGAGCACTGGAAAATACCACTGACCGTCCATGACACCCAGCACTCGAAAACACCACTGACAATCCATGAAACCGAGCACAGGAAAGCACCACTGGCAGTCCATGACACAGAGCACTGGAAAACACCACTAACAGTCCATGAAACCGAGCACTGGAAAACACCACTGACAGTCCAATGACACCAATCACTGGAAAACACCACTGACAATCCATGGCACTGAGCACTGGAAAACACATTGACAGTCCATGACACAGCGCTGTAAAACACCATTGACAGTCAGTGACACGAACCAGCGGGAAACACCACTGACAGTCCATGAAACCGAGCACTGAAAAACACCACTGACAGTCCATGGCATAAAGCGCTAGCAAAAACACTGACAGTGCATGACACGGGCACTGGAAAACCCATTGACAGTCCATGACACCAAGCACTGGAAAACACCAGGGACAGTCCATGGCACAATGCGTTAGAAACAAAACACTGACAGTGCATGACACGAACACTGGAAAACACCACTGACAGTCCATGACAGCAAGCACTGGAAAACACCACTGACAGTCCATGGCACAAAGTGCTAGAAAAAAACACTGACAGTGCATGACACGAGCACTGGAAAACACAACTGACTGTGCATGACACGAGCACTGGAAACACCACTGACAGTCCATGGCACAAAGCGCTAGAAAAAACTTCTGCCAGTCCTTGACACCGAGCACTGGAAAACACCACTGACAGTCCATGACACCGAGCACTGGAAAACACCAGAGACAGTCCTTGACACCGAGCACTGGAAAACACCACTGACAGTCTATGACACCGAGCACTGGAAAACACCAGAGACAGTCCATGACATAGAGCCTTGGAAAACACCACTGACAGTCCATAACACCAAGCACTGGAAAACACCACTGACAGTCCATGACACCGAGCACTGGAAAACACCAGGGACAGTCCATGACACAGGGGACTGGAAAACACCACTGACATTCCATGACACCGAGCACTGGAAAACACCAGGAACAGTCCATGACACAGGGCGCTGGAAAAAACACACTGACAGTCTGCAAGACCGAGCACGTCACTGACAGTCCATGACACCAAGCACTGGTACACATCATGGACAGTACACAACAATGAGAACTGGAACAATGTGTGACACAATTCATTACACTGAACACATCACAGTCAATCCTTGACACGGAGCGTTGGTACACAGCATGGACAGTCCATTACATTGAGCAATATGACATCATGGACCATCCATTATACAGTTCATTGGAACAAAACAGACGTAACCTATGGCACTGAGTAATGGAATGCATCACAGGCACTACATGACACCAAGCACTAGTAAACACTATGGACATTCAATTACATTCAGCAATAGTACTCTATGAACAATCTATTACATCAACACTAGAACATACCATGGGCAAACCATAATACAGACCACTGGAAAACACCATGAACAGACCATTACAGGAAGCACTGATACACAACATGAACAATCTACTACTGTAAGCACTGAACACATTACGGACAATCCTTGACACTGAGCATTGGTACACACCATGGACAGTGCATTACATTGAGCAACAGGACACATGGACCATCCATTATACAATTCATCAGAACACATCAGAAATAATCCATGACACCGAGCACTGGAAAGTACTATAGACCATCCATGACAGTAAGCACTTGTACTCTATGGACAATCCACTACTTCAGCACTAGAACACATCATTGACAAATCCAGGACTCAGAGCACTGGTACACATCATGGACAAACTATAATACACCATAAACAAACCATTACACCGAGCGCTGGTAGACAACATGAACAATCTACTACACTGAGCACTGGTACACAACATGAACAATCTACTACACGGAGCACTGGTACACAACATGAACAATCTACTACACTGAGCACTGGTACACACCGGGGGCAATCTTAATAATGAGCTCCAGGAAACACAAAGGACAATCCATGACACTGGTACACACCATGGGCAATCTATTACACTAAGCAACTGTACACACCACAGGCAGTCTTTGACATCAAGCCCAGGTATGCACCACCAGCGATCCATGACATGGACTACCAGTATACACCAGGGAAAATCCATGCCACTAAGCTCCGGTTGGCACCACGAAGGATTCATGACACTGAGCACTGGCACACACCATGGTCATTTGTAACACCGAGCATTGAAACCCACTATGAGCAATTTATGACACCGAGTATTATGTCATACCTTGGGCAATCTACGGCACCCAAAACTAAAACACACTATAGGCAGTCCATGACACCCAGCACTAGTACACAATACGGAGAGTCCATGACCCTGAGCACTGCTACACACCACGGACAACCGATTACACTGAGCACTGGCACTTATACAGAGCATTGGAACACGGCATGGGCAAACCACGACCCTAAGCCCTGGAATATGCCATGAACAAACTGTAATGTGCACTAGAACAGACGCCATTGGGGCCTTTTACATGCCAAGCCAATGAAGGAGACAGGACCTCTGGCTGAAGAAAAGGAACACGAGCTGGGTAGCCAGAAACTAGGCGGTGTGCTCTCTCCATATCCTGATCCCCTCTACGATGCAGGAATGCAGTTTCCATAAAGAGTCTTTTAGGAAGGCACTTCCCTAACGTGCCGCCCTAGACATGACAGGGGATTGAATATACAGTGTTTTGTGGTTTGAAAGAAGAGAGTGAGGTCTGTTGTCCTTCGCTGGCCTCCATCCCATCATTTGCAGGTATTAAGACGGTTCTTAAGTGGAATCCCTGCCTCATTAATAATAATGGGCCAGAAATTCTGCAGATCTACCGAATGCCTGTTTTTGGTGGTGTGACAGGTTAGTAAATCTGTTGCAACCAAAAAATAATCTTGGCTCACATCAAATAAAATGCATTAAAAAAATTGCATCTGCGATTTAACCAGAGATTTGTATATTGTACCCTTGTTTGCGTCTCTGAACTTGGGCTATTTGTGAGTTGTGAAGAATATAGGGACTCTTGAAGGTCTGGAAATTTCAGTAGTCCTCAAGGCTATGGAGACTTAAGAGTCCTTTCAAGTTCAATGCTCAGGGGCCACTAAAAGTATTGCCGTGCCTAGCCATTATTATCTGCTTGGTTGATCTTTGGCAAATTGTGGTAGTCATGAGTTGGATTGGCTTCACAAATGTATCTTTGTTAGGAGGCTGGCAAGTGACCAACAAAGTCTATAAAAGCAGTCCTCTTCTTCAAGTTAGAAAGGGCTGGATTTTAACACCTTGCCTTTTCCTGTTTGGGCTGTTGCTACTCCTTTCTTTTATGCCTTTGAGCTTTCGCCATGTTTCCACTTGTTTCAGTTATTAATACATCTATTAGTTTCTTCTTTGTTGTTCATTTCACATTTCGTATCTCTCCCCATTTGATTCCTCTGCACTGGCTTCCTATCACATACTGCTTTCAATTCTGTTTATGGGCCTGGTTTGCAGTGTATCCATAGTTTTCTCCTCCATATATGTTCTCTTGGTCCATCTTTAGGCCCCAAACCAAACCATCTTCTCTGACTTCCAAATTCTCTACTAACTGCAATGGAAGATCTCAGTATTTGTGCCAAAACTGGGTTACATTGTCTTAGGTATACAACAGTGACAGCAGGTAACATTTCATAGTGGTGAGGTGTAAAAGTTGGGGATGAGTTTTACGTAGGGAGTGAGCAAGCCTGACTACTAAAAAGGGGGTTCTCCCTGAAAGAACAATTGTAAAAAAAGAGGGCCAAATGGCACCTTTTAAAGCTAATTTTGAGAAAGAATTTTTTTAGGAAAGCAAAACACCCCCCTCAGTCGGTCTCCCCAGCTTATGCCTCCACCTCCACACCAAAGGGCTGTCCCTACACTCATGCCTTCACCCCAACATTACAGTCTTTCCCCCTACTCTTGCTTTTAACCACCAACACTATCATTCAGTCCCCCAGCTCCTGCTTTTAAAACCCACGACACCAATCTTTACCACCAGCTCCTGTCTGGCCTGCACCTCCACAACCACATCCTGCTTTCTCCCATCCTCATCCCCTCCCCTCTCCACTCTTAACCCGTTTTATTCACTGCCACAACCCTGCCTGTCCCTTTCATCCTTCATCTCCTGCCTTTACCACCACAATCTCAGCCCCACCCCATCTCCCATCCCCCCAGGCTCTTGCTTTTGCCCGCATCCATAGGTCATCGTTGGGTGAAAGTTTTAGCCACAGGGCAAAGTCTGTGTATGAGTGGGATTGAGACACTGGCATCAGAACTTAAGGACACTAAAAACATATTTGGCATGTGTGTGAGGAGGCAGAGACTTGCCTGAGGACATACGAAGAGGATCAGAGGAGCGATGCCTGCGAGGGGCTTCGAAACCCTGGGGTTCTAACACAGAAAGAGGAGAGATGCTGTGTGGGGCAGAGTCCGGCCTTTAAGAGAAAGAGACCTTGCCATTGGAATTGAGCAGGGGTCTCTAACCTTTTCTGTAGTGGGAGCTACTTCTATTCAGTGAAAATTATTGCGAGCTACTGAAGGCTAAGCAACTCGTGCATTGTTACCAGACGCCCCCACACCAGCTGAATTGGCTGCAAGCCTAATGTTCATAGAGCCAGATGCTGTGGTTTAACAAAATACTTTGACTAGGGGCACTATGACAGGGCTGCCATGTGTGTCAGTGAGAGAGTTGTCTTTGGAGATGTATGAACTTGTGTGCGCTTGAATGGCATATATGTGTATGGTTGACTGAGATAGTGTCATGTGTGCTTGTAGCGCATGGCATACTTTTCACCTTATGTGGTACGATTACATGTATAATACAAATGGGAGAAATTTAAAGTGCAGACAAATGTTCTGCGAAAATGTTCAGAATATGGGCCATTTTTCTGCACATTAAATTTCTCCCACTTAAAATAAGGGCAGTACTTTTCACTTATGAATATGGCACTGTGTTGAGAAAATTAAACTGAAGAGTTAACTTTGTTTATATTTAATCCAAAAAACTCATCCTTTACATTTTCTTCCATTTTCAAGTGTCACAGTTACAAACACCAAGCATCTTGCTCCTACTGGCTGGTAGACAAGGTGCCTTATTTATAACTGAAAAATACATTTGCTTAAGTGGGAGGAATTTTAAGTAAAGGAGCATGCTTCATAAAACATTAAGACATAATTGGCTTCATTGAAAGTGAGGAGAGACATTAATATTTCATAGAAAAAGTTTTCTTCACTTGTTCTTCACCTCGGTGCCCCAGCCTGGCTCATAAATCTGACTGAGCACTGCTCATTGTCAGCCTCTGCTATCTGCAGCTTGATGATAATGTAAAATAAACACAGCCTTTCCTTAACTTTTAAAGGAAAATATGACCTTGTGCTTATTTAAAAATGAGTTCAAGTGTTACTCTGAAGGTGTCGAGAGCTACTGGTAGCTCAGGTTGACTGGTTGGAGACACCTGAATAGAGGGGTTGAGGAAAGATATGAGAGACCCTAGTTACGCTTCAGCACACACTTGAGGGGAGTTGGAGAGATGAGGTACAGAAGTACAGGGATCCTAAATCCGGCCAAAGGGAGCATGAGTAGCCTCGTTAACACTCAGTAATTTGCTAAAGCAAATAAAAGTAGGCAGTGTGAGCCGTTTGCTTCTTTGTGGTGTTAACTTTTAGCTGCTAAGCAGCCCCGTGTTGTGACTGACACCTTAATCTAGCTGTGAATATTTCGTTTGTGACACTTTTCATGCTAGAATTTATTTAAGTTGTGCTTACAATGTTATCACCATAACATTAAGCCCCAAAATCCTGTGTGCCGTTGGCAAACATTGCTGGCTAGATGGATCATCCGTGACCCGTCATCCGTGCCCCGGGGCTTCTCGGAGCTAGCTGTGATTAATTTGTGAAAAATGAAATTGTGCTTTTTCGCTCTCGGTTAAACAGCTTTTCCCGCAGAGACCCAGTCTATTCCACATCCCTCTGCTCACCGAGCACAACGCACTCTGCCCCGCACAAGAATCTGAATTTGGAGGCAGATTATGCTGATTTTTTTCTGCAGAGTTCACCGCAGACCAACAATAGCGAATGTATGAAAGTGGTGGGGTGTAACATGACTCTCGTACCAAGGCGTCTCTGTTGCGGGAGTCTGGCTTGAGCTAGTGGTGTCTGGACAAGTGACTGTCATGGGGTGACTCTTCTAGTGTGAGTGACTGCCTGGCAGAGGTAATTTCCGACAAAGTGAATATCAAAGTTATTTACCCATCAAGAAGGAAAAATAGTCCCATCAATTGGAAAGAAACCATCTTTCAGTATATTCTTTTAAAATCGGAACTCTTTGTAATTGAACACACCCATGGCCAGTAAGACAGCAGTCCTCGAACCCTGCAGAGATTAAACATTTTATTTTAAACTGACTGACTGAATTATCAGGTGTTATTGCCAGACTAATGCTGCAGCAGTGTGCAGTACCACTATAGGCCTGAACTGGACACAACCCCCAGGCTGGTAAGCATGTGCACTGAGTGTGGGGCCCGCAGGACCTGTTACAAAAAGGCCACTGCTATTCTCCACTGCTCTCGTGCACAGTGCTGTCACTGGCACTGTGTCTGAGGGGGAAAACACCTATAACACGTCACCATTAAAGAAAGATGATCAATCACTGTGTGGCTTTTAAATAATGCAACACCGCGATTGGTCATGTCGTCGGAAGTGTGGGCAAATGGAGAGAGGTCACCCTGCCCAGAACCAATCCAGGCTTTGATCTCATGTGTTTTTTGTACTGAAAACTGCATGAGAGTAAAGCAAGGGTTGGTTGGGGCAGTTGAACTCAGCGCTCCGAAGCAGTCCAAGGGGGCCATGCTGTGTTTTTCGTGGCTCCCTCATATATTGGATTGGCCACAGTCAGAGAGCTTTTGAACCTGACAGGCGCACTGGACTTCAGCTAAAGCTGCAACTTCTAGTCACTAAGATTGACCACGCCCTGCAGTGCCTTGTAACACCACCTTTGCAGTGCAGGCCGCACCAACTAACAAACTGAGTACTGAGCAAGGGCCAGTCCCTGGACACCAGCTGGCCAAGGACTTAAATTTTGCTCCGGCATCTTACTGGGTTGGGGCAACACCCTGACCCCCCAATGGAGAAGCCGCCCCTGTTGATACAATTGCTGTCATAAAGAAGAATTCATGTAGCAAAGACCAAGTGCCACGGGGGATCTATACTATGTGTATAACTCAGAGTACAATGATCACATCTGTTGACCAAAAGGAGAAATATATTTCTAAAGAGATGTTGTAGTTACTCTACCATATCTGGCAGACTATGTGAGTTTCCTTGTGCCATGTTCTTCCCAAAAGACTGTTCTAAGGCAGTTCAAGAAAAAGTCTATCTTGGGATTACCTATTCATAGGTTTATTATGGACAGTATTGTAAATGAATGGAAGGAGTTTAAGAAAATCAATCTTACAGAGTTTATGGTCAAACTCTACCCATTGGATGAAACGGAGGATACACTACCTGACTAGTTTTGTGAGAAAAGTTTCTATGGCAGAAGAAACCGTTTATAAAGATTGCATAGAAAAAGATAGATGCTGCCCTTTCAGAAGGTGCATGCTGGGGCACTACTATCCCTTTTTATGGGGCAACACTGTGCAGTCCCTTTTATTGGACATTAAATATTTGATTTAAGTGATTCAAGAGGGCCAGGAATGTGTGAACGTGCTGGAAAACATGTAAAAGCTAGCAGAGTTTTTGCTTGACATCTCTTTGATGCAGTCAGGGCTTCCTCCTTCGGCTGTGGCGTATTGATCGCAGGTCGATTAAACCTATATCTTAAAAAGAATGGATACAGGATACTGACTCGAAGGTTCATGGTCCTCTAGAGGCCTCTTGAAGGGATTCGTCGTTTTAGGACAGATCTGGAAGACAAATGGCAAGGAATTTTCATGGACAGAAATAATATTTTTTTAGTTAGGAAGCACACGTCAAGAATGTTGGAACATCTAGACCAAGATCATCTTTTTTGCCAGCCCTCGAGAAGGCGGCAGGCTGGGGAGAATCTGTCTTTATTCACGATATAGTTTCCTCATGAACATTCCAGAATAGGTGGAGGTACAAGGGTGGAACGTGTTCTGCTTCTTTACAATACAATGCGGCTGCATATTTTTCCCTTGCTGTGGCATCGTCATAAGTTTTGAAATACGACATGTCAATGTATTAAAAACTTTGGTTCCAAAAATGCCAGCGATCAAAATTTATCTCCAATGGTGGTTGATCCAGGATAATCTAAACAAAGGAATGATCATGCATTCAGATTCACCTATAATGTTGTCACTAGATGCCAGTGCCCTTGCTTGGGGCTCAACCTTGGGTCCTCTCTCAGTGCAATCAAATTGATCATTCAGATCATTTAACTGTTTTTAGCTGATACCAATACATTGCGTTCTCCTTCATTTTTATCAGCAGGTCCATCAACACAATGTGTGTTGGTGACATATGTAAATCACCAAGGAAACGCATACTCAAAGTCCTTGAATAAGGTTGAAGTGATGCTCAGCAGATGTGCAGTCTTATCTTGTGTCAATTTCTGCGACCCACAGTAAAGCCTTGGACAATGTGAAAGCAGACCGCCTTTGTGTGTGTTCACACTGTTCCCGGACTATGTTAATCAAGGAGGACGTTTGTGAAGGTATTGAAGAGGTTCAGAACTTTTTGAGAACAATGCTCTTCTTCCCAAATGTTATTCTTGATTGCTGGAAAAGAGAGCTGGGGGAGGTGTACTGGTGGTAAAGGGGCCAAAGGGGCTGCTGTATGCTATTCCCTCTTTTCCTGTAATCCCAAGAATGTTGTTGAAGACTCAAATGGTGGTTGTGTTGTGACCTTGCAGATCTTGCTTCACTCTGCCCAAGACCCTAGTGGTTCATTCACCCTGAGTTCTGCTGCACCTTCCCTCCCTGCTATGTTCATTCAGGCACCTCCTTCCTCTCACCCTCATTCACTTGGTTTTGAAGTTGGATCTTCAGAAGCGAGGTCTCCCTCCCCAAGAGACCTTAGCCATTCAAGGTTCTGAAATTCCTTCTACATTATAAGTGTACTCTAGACATTGGGCCGTTTTTCACAGATGGGTTTTTTGCACAATATTTCATCTATCTCAGGTTCTTTGTCTGATATTCTTCCATTTATGCTTCATGGTAATCACGAAAATATATATTTCCACCTTAAAATCGCATTTTTTTGCTATAAAAGCCTTTTATGATTTAGATAGCTTGTTTCAAGAAGCAGATATCCAGCTATCTAGATTGCTCAGACATTTTTCTATGTCTAGACCTTCTCTTCGACCTTCTTCACCTCTTTGGTATCGTCCTCTGGTTCCGAAGATTTTGAAATCATCTCCTTTTGAACCTCTATTTTCTGCTGATTTAGAATTTCTCTCCTATATGGTGCCATTTCTGGTAGTCATTACTTCCAGTAGAGGAATAGGAGACCTTTCTGCTCTTATGTGTCATCCTCCTTTTCTTCGGTTTTTGGAGGATGGGGTGGTACGTTGACCCATTTCCTCTTCCATTCCTAAAGTGAAGTCTCAATTTCAAGGTTCTAAGAAAAATAATATTTCCTGCTTTTTAAGAAATGCTTGCATACTTTAGATGTTTTGAACGCTTTATTAATTTATCTCTACAAATCCGTAGATTACATAAAGCCTGAGAGTTTGTTTGTGACCTTGGCATTTTGGCAATAAGTAAGAAGGCATAAAAAAGTACTTTGACCTGATGGATTAAAGAAACTATTATGTTTGCATATATGAAACTGGTAAAGGTTGTACAAGTAAAATCAACATCCTGGCCAGAAACTCAGGGTGTTCCGTTGCATGAGATTTGCAGAGCTGTTCTTGGTCTTTGGAACCTACATTTATAAGCAATTATTGTTAGAAATTGGATTGTTGGTTGACTGGGGGTTAACCCTTAGTTAAACAGCAGCCACAATTCTAGTCAGGGTAAGTGTCAGGCAACCCTAAATTAACTTTTGCTCACCCTCTGGTAGCTTGGCACAGAGCAGTCAGGCTTACCTTAGAGGCAGTGTGTAAAGTATTTGTGCAACACTTCAAACAGTAAAACAGTGAAAACATCACACAAAAATATTACCACACCAGGTTAGAAAATATGAACTTAATAAATAAAACAAGACCAAAATGTAAAAAATCCAATAAGTAGATTGAGATATGAATTTTAAAAGATTAAACTGTAAAATAGTGCTTAGAAGCAATAAGCGCTTTCTGGGGATATCTGGTGGTGCTGGACAGGGACACAGTCAAGAGTTCAGGCTGACCGCGATGAAGTGTGGACCTGGTATAGGGACCAGTGAGGCCTGCTGAACAAAAGTTCCTTAATCCTGGTTGCGTCGACGAAGATGCGGGGTGCAGCCGAGCGATGCTTCTGTGTTCATAGCTTAAAAGTAAAAAATATAAGGCTGGGATACAAAAAACTGACAAGCCTGGCAATGGAAGTGCTGAACATTGTAAGAGAGGGAGAGGCAGAACCAGAAAGAGAGACTGACTGGGGAAAGAAACAGAATCAGACCTGCCATGGAGTGAGAGGCACAGAGGATGTCCGTAGAGTCAGCAGTGGAAGTTATGCAGATGCTAAAAAAAACTATGCTTCAGTGGAAAGACAAACTAGGTATAAAGGAAGGGTGACAGCCCTAAGCACAGCATACAAATGGACAACAAAATCCTCAAATGAAGAGTATAAAGCAGATGGCAAAGTTTAGGATACAATGCTGCCTGCAACGGACAACAAAACATGCCCCTAGCGAAAATGCAAAAACGGGGACATGAGAAATTATTGATAAATGTTGTAACTCTGGAAGTGGTGTGAACATGTTATATATAAAACCAAAACAAAGAATAAAAGCATCATCATTTTTAGTCTCATATACAATATTCCTCAATCGCCCTGGATAAATGTGACCGCTCATAACCTGCCTCTGATGCCCATGAACCCACACCAACTTTATTCATCTAGCACAGGACTTTCTGTGGATCCTGTATCGGCGGTTCCTCCTTTAGGGTGGAGGATCTTCGCCCCCTCTTCCTGAGAGAGCAGCAAGCATGAACAAGCACTTGCAATGCAATAGGTCTGGCATTACTGAACGTTTGAGGTATTGGTGTTGCATCATTATTTGCAACGTCAATAGCTCAAACTTTCTGTTATGCGAGACCTATTGCACTGTAAATGCTTGTCCAATCCTGCACTCCTTTCAAAGGGCCCAGTCTGTTATCACGCTTGCGTGGTCACATTTGTAGTACGCCAGCGCGTTTAACCTTGATGTACACAAGTACCTGCTTCATACACTACAATTTTTTTTTAAAACAGCTGGAAGACTACTCCAGCATTTAAAACCACAAGATTGCATTCAACCCTACACGTTCTGCGCTGGCTACCAGCTGAAAAACGGCTCCTTTAGGTCTATCTGCGTCGCCAATGATGTTTGCCTTAAAATACAACTATCCTTACTATGCAGAAAACTTCATACATATCGCACAAGAAAAAGTTCCTCTTCAAAGACACATCTGAATTGAAATACCAACATACAACTATCCACGAGGTGGAAGGTCAATCTTCTCTGACCAGACAACAAAATGTTACAGTTTGCTTTTTGGTTACATAGCAGCTTTCATTATTTTTAACCTGACCTTTAGCAAAGCATTGGTGACCTGGCAGTTTGCATACATATGATCCAAGCAGTAAGCCGGTTTTGTGGCATGCCCATTCCTATGTGGAGCTACTGGTTAAATTAGACCTTATGTTAGGTAATCCCAGCACTGGATGAAAATTATCAGACGAACAACTATGGAATAACAAAGTAAGGAATCCACTACATTTACACCTAGGTCCCCTAGTAACTGACCCCTTCTGGATAAACTGGATGACATAATCTCACCAATTTAGCTCCTTCTACCACTCGTTCTGTAACAACGGGAGTTAAACTCTCACCCTCACGTGCCACCTACACCCACATTTAGACGGTCTCACAGGAATTCCGCAATTGCAGGAGTTATCCTACAATTACTGATTTGCCATATAATTCAGCATGCACTGAATAATTTTTAGATTTTACCAAAAAAAATGTTAATAGCTGAAAGGTATTAGATGATACAAAACAATAAGTGCCACATGTGGTTTGTCGAAGTGGTAGAGACTTTGCAAGGGTCAGCTGGTCACTTTACAGTTGCCAACTGCTGTATTCAGATGTTAAACTAATGAGATGCAGTTTTAGTAATAGTAATAGGTGGTAAAATGAAAAGAATAACACTACTACAGATTGTGCAGCACTAGTTTGCAGAATTAGTTTTTTAACTCATTGTTGATTGTGCTGCATAAGTTCGCTTATCAATGCCACATAATTCCAGTGAGTGGTCCTGCATACGCCTCCACCATCAATCCAGCACATATGCATAACCAACCTCTTCACCACTCCCCACACAGCCTCTAACACATGCAACTGTTAAATATTCTTTAACACTCCTTACTGATACAAAAGAAGCAAATCTACAGGTTTCTCCTAACACGTCTTTTTACAGATAGTTTGAAACATCTAACACTTTTTTCATGCATGTCTGCATGCATCGGAGGAT
The DNA here is from genome assembly GCF_964261635.1 of Lissotriton helveticus. NCBI lineage: Eukaryota > Metazoa > Chordata > Amphibia > Caudata > Salamandridae > Lissotriton > Lissotriton helveticus. The sequence continues at coordinate 832,435,571 of NC_136072.1, read as the reverse complement.
AAAACAGAAAACCCATGAAGCCACATTATTGGCAGCCACACACTGTAGCAATGCAATGACAATTTAGCAGTTTTAATCAAAAGTCTTTCCAATAAATGAAATATGTTTGCTGAACGGTGAGAGCTTTCATCAGCTGACGAGAGCGTTATATTGTAGTAGCATGATAGACTAGTTACAAGAAAGCGTAAATAAGAACGTCCCATTACTAAACGTGTTCAGACATTTTTTTAATTTATATTTCTGAAAAATAAGGGCTTTGAAAATACCAAGCCTTGTCCGCTTTCACTGCTCACATTACTGCTAAATAATCAGTGAATCAACAATCAGATGAACAGTTTAAAAAAGCAATTATACTGATAAACAATGCAAACCCACCTTCCGGGAGGCAGCCCTCACCTCTTGTGACTACAATTCCCATGATGCTTGCAATGCAAAACCGGAAGTTGTGCACATTACCTTACAGGAAGTAGCCATCAGCTTGACATCATGTCTCATGACTACAAGTCCCATGATGCCTGCACAGACTTCTATGCTGCTGTGAGCACATTAACCCTCCCAATGCATCCCAAACACAGTGAATAATATTGGGTGAAGGGGAGAGAGGGTGGGTGATGTATGAGCTGTTAATGGTAGGAATAATCAACTGCTGTAATAAAAACCATGCCTATTTGCCATGCACCTAGCAGCGGTGCATTAGTATTGTTTCCTCTGGTTCGTTTATCTCCCAGGCCATGTTGGATAAATAAATTGTGTTTGACAAGTGCCCCCAGATAGAGCCATGAATAAAAAAAGATCAAGTGCTCCCCCAGACAATTCAATTGCCAACATCGATAGACGCCAATGGCATTGATCTCCTAATGGCGCGAGATAGTTGAGCGCCAAGAGAGAAACTTAGGTACATAGGTAGGGTGAGCGGCGCAGATGGTGCTGAGCTTGGCGAGTCAACAATTCCCCAAAAAAGAGTTCTAAAAAAAAGGTATAGAATTAAACCGTAAGGAGATGGAACTTGGCCGGTGCTCCTCTGCCTCTAATGGAAGTGAGGAATTGGCTGCCAGGACTAGTTGCGAGGCAGCAAATAAGACTGACATGTGAGTGAACCAATTGCAAACAGGAGGCGGGAAAAACATTGTTTTAGTAATTTCAACAGGTCTTGCGGACAGCGCATGCGCGCTGGCTAGGCTTGACCTAAAAATATAATGGTAATAAAATAATTTTATTACCATTTTATTTTTCAATACAGCCAGCCAGTTTCGAGTGTGAGAGCAGGGCTGGGCCATTGCTGCTGATTGGAAGCAGCAGGGAGGAGTGTTGGCTACTCCATTTTAAAGTGCGTGTGTCAGTTTGGCTGTCTGTCTTGCGACGGCAGCCTGACATGCACACTTTAAACCGCTCCAACGTGAGCTGTGTTAAACAGCTGTGTGGAGCACAGGCACACATCCCCAATGCCTGATTGAGCGCCAAGCTAGCCTGCTCCAACCAATCCTGGCACTTCTCTCATACTGGTTAAAAATGATCAGCAACATGAGAGCAGCATATGGATTGGTTAGGGGAGCTGAGTCTGGACGGCATGCTCAGAGCGACAGACTGCTGGGATTGGAGACGAACACTGAGGCATTGGGTAAGTAAACATTTTTTTTTTATAAAAAAATGATTTTTGTCCCACTTACAGGCAGTGTGAGAAACTTGCACCGCCTTCAGCCTCAACTTCAAAGCTCTTAATCGTGGCCTATTATGAACACTTTTTTTATAAAGGACAATGATTAAGAGCTTTGGCTTTGAGCCTAAAGGCATTGCTGGTTTCTCATTGTGCCTGTAATGTGTCAGAGTATTTGCCCCACCACGTTAAAGGGTAAGCAGCTGCTACTGGGTACCTGGCTTCTGAAATACAATAATTAGCACCACAGCCGAGATCACACACCCATATAGAAGCCACACCACTTCTTGCTCTTTTGGGCTATGTTGCAGTGGTGCCAAAACATAGCAGGCATCTGCCTGGGATGCTGATATAACTCACAAAATGCGATGACTTTGCGGCGGTGACCTCAATCAATTAAGCAATCAATCAGGACATTTGTTAAGCACGCTACATACCCATGAGGGTCTCAAGGCGCTGGGGGGGGGGGGAGGGGGTGGGGAGGGGTGCTGCTACTGATCAAAGAGCAAGGTCTTGAGAAGTCCTCTGAAGGCTAGGCGGTCTTGGGTCTGCCGTAAGTTGGTGGGGAGGGTGTTCCAGGTCTTGGCGGCGAGGTGGGAGAAGGATCTGCCGCCGGCGGTTGTTCTTCGGATGCGCGGGACTGTGGCGAGGGCGAGGGCGGCAGAGCCGAGCTTGCGGGTAGGGGCGTAGAAGCTGAGTCGTCTGTTGAGGTACGCTGGGCCGGCGTTGTGGAGGGCCTTGTGTGCGTGGATGAGGAGCTTGAAGATTATCCTCTTGTTGACGGGGAGCAAGTGCAAGTCTCTCAGGTGGGGTGTGATGTGGCTGCGGCGGGGGATGTCGAGGATCAGTCATGCCGAGGCGTTCTGGATGCGTTGCAGCCGTCTCAGGAGCTTGTTTGATGTTCCTGTGTAGAGATCGTTTCCGTAGTCCAGCCTACTGGAGACGAGGGCCTGGGTGACTGTTCCTGTCGTTTCGGTGGGGATCCACTTGAAGATCCTGCGGAGAATTCATAGGGTGTTGAAGCAGGATGAGGAGACGGCGTTGACCTGTTTAATCATGGAGAGGGTGGAGTTGAGGATGACCCCCAGGTTGCGTGCGTGGTCAGTGGGTGTCGGGGCTGTTCCCAGTGATGTCGGCCACCAGGAGTCGTCCCAGGCTGAAGGGGTGGAGCCAAGGACGAGCCTTAACAGAAAGACTAGCTGGGAGAGGCTTCTTTCTGCAACAATACAATTGAGATGTACTCATCACTTCATCGTCCTTCTTCACAGCCTTGAGACATTTGGGATCCACTCCTCACTTGACCTCTCCAAACCATACCGAATCTTAGGTAAAATGAATCAGCAGGATAGTTCTTTGAGAGCGTGGTTTTATTCACGTTTTATTAATCTGAATGAGAGGGCGCTACTGGAGCTGTGGCAAAATGTCTGACAAAACTTTATGCACAGAGAGATATTCCCTCCCTCGGTGATGGAAATTACCCAAATAGCTCTGTTCTCAGGCAAGGCAAACAGCTATGTGTGCAATATAAACGTAACAACTCTTTCCTGGCACATTTAATAACATTTGCTAAACGGTGCATTCTTCCCAGTGAAGATACAATTTAGAGAAACACCTGCAAATGCCACAACGAGAACATCATGTCTCACTCCCTGATGTTCCCATGCCCTCCGAAGCTGAGCTCTGAAAAATGCCTTTATTATTTGCTGAAGCTTGTATGTACGTTAGTGCTGTGGCAAGGTCTTCACGCCACTTTAAGCAAAATTGGTTTGGTCTAGTTTTCACAATTTAGGCCCAAGAGCCCACAAATACATTCAGTAACTGCTTAATAGAATAACTCTAGACCTGTGAAGCAGTATATTAAAAACACAGAATTAAATCAGAATAAGAGCAGTTCAACAGTGCTTATATTCGAATACTGTCCCCATGAAAGTACACTTAATAGCCTTTAAGGCTCTGCAAATTGATTAGAGAATAACTATTCCTATAAAATATAACTAGAAAATGTTAGTCAACCCCAATAATCAGGTTGGTATTTTTCAAGTCATAGCACAAAATGTTCACTGTTGCAAAAGTGTAGTGAAGCAGTGTTCTGTTTTGTTGTTCTAGCAGCAATTAGGAAGATGGTTTAGATCGGCTCTAAATACCCTCCAGTGCTATTGAGCACCATGGGAAATTCACACTGCTGAGTGGCACATGCCAAATTACAGACGGGCATTCATATGCTCTTACATCTGGGTCGTGTATTCCACAAATTTGTTCAGTCCAAAATGCACTGTTTGGAATTTGTAGATCCATCTCTCTTTCCTTTGTACTTGTGGAAGGAATATACATTTGTGTCTCTTGATTCTAGTTTGCGTCTGCTCCTAGCCATTGTGTGTCCCTACATTTAAGTTTTTCTTATGGTAGTATTCAACCACGGTAAAGCACCTTCACCCCGCATCCGTGACCCCGCATGCGGCCACAATGCAGTCGTTACAACGACCACATTGTGACAACGCATACCATTACTCCGCAAGTCATTACAACGACTTGCGGAGGGGGGTTTAAAATCCAACACCTTCGCTAGTGTCCGCACAGACTGGGGTTGGAATAGTACATTTTACTATTCCAACATCCAGCGCCGCCCGTCCGCAAGTCGTTGTAACGACTTGCGGAGTAATGGTATGCGTTGTCACAACGCGGTCGTTGTAACGACCGCGCCGTGACAGCATGCGGAATAATGACATGCGGAGAGAAGAGACATATTCTTCAACCACTGGTTACACCACACCTGATGTGTGACCGGTGCTGTAAGATACAATGCCCACAAATTGTGTTGTTTTGCTAACTACAACTTCTTTCATGGCAAGTGATGCAGTAAACCAAATCCTCAAGCCACAGATTCGAGACCCCCATGCTTAAACAATTGCGTATGTTGGGTATTGTGAAATGTGGCACATTTGTACTGTCATCTAACGGTTGATAATGTCCTTGTTTGTGTTATAGAATAACTGCAGGCGATTTCCCTTTATGTATTTACCATAGCAAAATATAGGCTTCTTGACTTTTAAAGGCCACAGAAGGCAGATTAACACAACCCCAGTTTACTCTGTAGTCCACTGTTCACCAGATGTGTTCGGAGATAAGGGTCCCTGCAGCCATTGCTTGATTTGAACCAGGGATAGCAGGATTGGCTCATTGACATTCACGTTTGTGGGGTGTCACTTATTTGAACTAGTTGGGCTTTCACCCAGAGGAAGCAAGAGAAACAAGCATTTACATTGCAACGGTCTTGCCTTTGTAAAAGTTAGAGCTATTGGCATTGTAAATGACAACATTTTTATGTATGTTTTGGTTTTGAAAACAGATAAATAAATGGCATTGTCATTTACAATGCCAATAGCTTAATCTCTCGCAAATGCGAGACCTATTGCATTTGCACACACAGAGCCACACACACACTCACACACAGAGACACACACACTCACACAGAGCCACACAGACACAGAGCCACACACACACACACACACACAGAGCCACACACACACAGAGCCACACACACACAGAGCAACACACACACACAGCCACACACACAGAGCCACACACACACATAGAGCCACACACACAGAGCCACACACACACACACACACACACACAGCCACACACACACACAGAGCCACAAACACACACACACAGAGCCACACACACACACACACTACACACACAGAGCCACACACACACAGAGCCACACACACACACTGCCATCGGCTTCCGCAAATATGGCCTGCAGTGGCTGGGCGTTAAACACGGGAATAATGGTAACCCGGGAATAAGTCATTTCCTCCAAACAGTCTGGCTCTGGCCGTCCCTCGGACCTTCCCTTTCCCAAAGTGGGCTCGTGCGCGGATACGTTAGCGTACTCCGCCCCCCTTCCCTCCCTTTTCGGCCCCTCTGTATCCGTTCAACCCCTCCTACTACGGTCTACAAAAGAAGAGGGGTTCGTAGTTCCCTTCCTCGGGTTCCCCTTGCTTTTATTTGACAGAGAGCGACCCCGTGTTTTGTCTCGGCGGCCCCACTCCCTCCGTCATGTCTTCTCTTTTTATCCACGGTTGTGGGACAACGCCGAGGCTTCCTGGACACAATACTACAGCACGAGTACAGGAATCGTGCTCCCTGGTCGGAAACCCTCCCCCGTCGGCGGAAAGTTGTATCTTCTGCAGCCTCGTGCACGAGCTAAGGCATTCTGAGCGGAATATAACGGGGGCACACATGGAATTCGACGCAGGTGTTCTGCCCAAACCTTCCACCTCCTGCGCGCCATGCATCCATGTCACTTCATTACTAATGCTACATGTCGCAGTAGTTGTGGAGTTTCATGTACCTCACGGGCCCTTCGCAGGACATAAACTGCCCTGCAGGGCGTTAGTCTGCTGCGGCCCAACTCCATAAGTTGTTTGCAGTGTGTCTGATGGAGATACCTTACTTTGTGCCTCAAACAGCGGGTGGGATGGGACTCACTGTATATTGGTCTGTGTGCCTTATGTTGTGATTACATGATGTGCTAAGTCTGTGCAGTATGTAATGGGACTCGTTGTTTTGTGTAGTTTATGTGCTGTGGCCACACGTGCCCTGCCTGTGCCTTGAAGACCCATTTGTCAGGTGCAGAATGGCACTGAGATGTTGTCCCTGGGTGCCCTCTGTTGATACAATAGGACTTGTGAGTGTGACTCACATGCGATGTGTAGCATATACATGTTGGGATCCATTGACTCTCTCATATGTAGGATTTGCTGTGTGCAGTAAATGTGTTAAAGCCATGTGTGATCTGTGCAGTGTGTGGTTGCGGTCTCATGTGTGGCGCATGTGCTGCAGCAATATGAGTCCGGTTCAGCACATGTACTGGAGCCCCAGGTGCAGGTGACCTACAGGAGTCAAACATTGTTACGACCGCGCCGGGACAGCAAGCGGAATAATGACATGCGGAGAGAAGAGACATATTCTTCAACCACTGGTTACACCACACCTGACGTGTGACCGGTGCTGTAAGATACAATGCCTACAAATTGTGTTGTTTTGCTAACTACAACTTCTTGCATGGTAAGTGATGCAGTAAACCAAATCCTCAAGCCACAGATTCGAGACCCCCATGCTTAAGCAATTGCGTATGTTGGGTCTTCGAACATGTGGCACATTTGTACTGTCATCTAACGGTTGATAATCTCCTTGTCAGGGGCTGCGTGTGCTGGCGTCCACCGTGGCACAGTCAGGCGGTGCCCACGTGCCCTGATTAAGACCCGTGTGCAGTCTAGGCGATGACGTATCTGTCTTGGGGGTCACAGGTTTCGTGTGCTAAGGTGTAACGTGTGCGTGTTGGGATCCCATGACATGGGAATGTTCTGTGTAATAAATGTGTTAAGGTAATGTGTGTCAAGACCCTCCCCGCCCAGAGCGGTGTGAGCCAGGAAGCTGCTTTACAGGCAGGTACTGGAGCCAATGTGTTATGTGCAGTGCATGTGCTGTAGCCCCTCTGTCTTGTGCAGGGTATAAGCTGAAAGCCTGGTGTTCTGTGCTGCATGTTTTGCGGCGTGAGGCCAATGTCCCCCCTGCACTGTATGTGCGGATTCTCCTTAAGTGAAGGGTTGTCTTGGGGCCAGAAGTGACCTTTACGGAGCGTGTGCTTGATTCACATGCTCACGGGTAGTTCACTGGGGCCCGTTGTCACCTGTGCACTCTGTGATGGGGACCTTATGTGTTTGTGCAGTGTATGTGGTGAGCATCTAATACCATGTGCACTGTAGGTGCAGTTGCTCGTGTATACGTGAATTGTATGTGCCAGTTTCTCTTGTGGAAAGTATGCAATGAAGCCACATGTTTATGCAGAGATCCTGCAGGGGACCCAAGTCTTTGCCTGAAGCCATGCATATTGTCCAGGGCATCTGCGAGGGTTGCCGGTGTGCAGCTGTGGAGGGGGTGTACAGGAACAATAATTTATCACAGTACTTATCCATTGGCCTGACTCGCCACATCTCCAGTGCAGAGCTCGAGTGCTGGGACCATGTTTGCTGGAGCCACACATGAACTATGCCAATCATGTGCAGTGGTACGATGTGTCTTGTATAGTGTGTTCTGTGGACACGAGCACGTGCTGGAGCCTCAGGTGATGCGCTGTATGCAGTATTTGTGTGGGTACTGTGATGGGCCCTGTCCTGTGCAGTGACGGTGCTGTCCACTTTGCGTCCTTTGCACTGCATGTACTAGCCACCTCTCGAAGTCCACTGTGCGTGTACTGAGGCCCAGGTGTCATGTGAAGTGCACATGCTCGGCCTCCATGTGGTGTGGAATGTGTCCTGAGACGCCACGTACCTTGTGCAGCGCGTGTGCTTAGCCTCCTCATGCACCGTGCAGTCTACATGAGTTTCTCCGCGGCCTGTGCAGTGACCCGCGGTGCCTTGTGCAGGTGAGGGTGGTACTTAGTGTATTTGTTGTCCTGGCAGTTTCTCTGTGCTGGACCCATGTACCCAGAGCAATAGGACCCATTAGGCCTCGTGCAGTGTATGTGCTTCATGCCTCATGTGTCGTTGGAACCCCCCCCCATGCCGTGTCGTATGCACAGGGTTTTTTTTGTGCCACATGGAGTGCATGTGCTTGTTCCACATGCCCTTCACCCCATGTGTCCTATGCACAAAACTTGTGTGCTGGGACGACATGTGCCCCATGCAGTGTATGCGCTTGGTCCCATTTATCAAATGTTGCGTGAGTATGTCTGCTGGACACCCTGTGTTACTTGCAGTACATACAGTGCACATGGTATAACCACTTCTCCCCTGTGCATTATGCGCCCTCGCTGGACACCCTGTCTAGCATGCGTTAGGACCCATGTGGCCTGCGCAGAGTGACCGGGCCTGGACACCCTATGTCCGCTGCCGGTTATAAGTTAGGGGCGTATGCGTGCTGGGAACCCATGTGTCATGAGCAGTGTGTGTAAGGATCCCATGTGCGCTGTGCTGGTGCATCAATTGTCCAGTGCAGTTCACGTTCCAGAATCCCACGTTTACGCCCCTCCCTACCCCCACCAGTACCCCTTCGCCCCCTCCGTTATCCCTCTGAACACTGTAGTAAAGTGTATTTCTGCCGCTTCCTACCTATCCCTCGGGTCGCTCCAGCTGGTCTGCTTGGTGTTGTGGTTAATGTAGAAAACCTTGCCATCGAAGTCCCTCGCTTCCTCCCAGCCATCGGGTAAAGGCAGCTGTCCATTCCCCTTCCTAGGCATGATCAAGCCCCGCAAACTCCCCCATAAGTACAGAACGGGAGCGGGGTGGGGGCCGCCAAGTGAAGCGGGCAAAACAAAGTAGTTCTCCCGCAACAAAGAAAAAAAACGCAGAGAAAAAGTTCTACTTGAAGTATGTAAATCCTGTTTTGGAGCAAGAAACCAAAAATCCACTCGGGCTCAGTCCACCATGTCTGCCTGAGTCTCTCCTCCCGGGCTCGGGCAGCCCTGCGCCGAGAAAGCAGTCTGCATTGGGACCGGGGGAGAGCCAATAACCCTGCCTTGTTCCCAAGCAGCCCAGCCAGGGGCTCATTAGCATGGGGGTCATCTGCATGCACATTCCTCTCTCCGGCATTCCTGAGGCTTAATCTTGCCCGCGCTGTCTGCCTCGAGCACTCCTGCCGGTGACAGACACAGACCAGGAGAGCGAGGGGGAGGGGCGGTCTGGTAAAATACGACAGCCTTCTTGCTAAAAAGGCGCACATCCCTAACAAACCCGGATGTTCTCTTCCTGGTACTAGTAAGGATTTCTTTCAAAGTCAGCCATTCCTTCAAACTTAGTTAGTTGGCGCGCGTTTTGCATAGCATATGGCGAAAAAATCTGTACTGGGCAGGGCACGCCGTATTTTGGCACACGCGGGAATTGAAACAAGGTTATGAAGTGATGTGTCCAATATGATACGAAGTGTGGAAACGGGGATCACCTGCGCATGTTACAAGTAAAGCGCGGGTGTCACGTCCTTTTCAGACGGGCTCGGCATGACTTACTGCTGCGGTAAAAGGTTCCTTATCTTCTTTATGGGGCCATCTGGACCCATAAAGAAGAAAAGAAACCTTTTACTTCAGCAGTAAGTCAAGGAGCCCAGTCTGAAAAGGACGGGGCTTAACGAGAAAGAAGAACGTCACTAGGACCTCTTCTCCAATGGCTGGCCACCGTTTAAGAGGCCAGCCAATTGAGAAGAGGAGCGGGGCTTAACCCTCGCTAGTGAAGTACACTCTAAAACATCAAATCTCGCGAGCTCGACTGCGCATGTGCACAGTACGCCACACGAGACCTAAAAACAAAAGGGGAAAAACAATGACAAAGAGAGAAAGCAGGGATAACAAGTATTGGTAAATGCATTTGGTTTTGCCTATGTGATTAATAATAATTAGCTGTTTTTTGTTGTAAGTTGTAGTTTGATGAGTAGTTGTACAATATAAGTTACAGAAAGTCTGTTGAAGCGTTCTGACTTGTTCATGTACAAAAAGGCGATATATTGTGTTGTTACTAGTGGTATAGTGCGGGTAAGTAATGGCAACATTTTGGAAAATGAAGTGAAAGAGGAAAATTATAGAATTAATTGATGTAATAGCGATATTATGTAGTTAGAGCAGTTCTGACAACTTTTGGGCCCAGTGGCACTGCGCCTGCTGCACCACTGAAATCATACTCCTAGTGCGTGCAAGATAACTACATTTGTGACTGCCTGTTTAGTAGTAAAATACAGCAGTATTTGGTGTTTAGAGGAGTTATGACAACTTTTGCCCCTCAGGGCCACTGCTCCTGCTGAACCATTCAAATCATGACCCTATTGCCTGTAAGGTAACTGCACTTTATTGCAAAATTAGGTGTTTAGAGGGGTTCCTAGAGCTTTTAGCCCCTGTGCCACTGCACCTTCTGCACCATTCAAATCATGACCCTAGAGCCTGCAAGGTAACTATCCTTGTGAATGCCTACTTAGTAGTAAAATATAGCTGTATATGATGTTTAGAGGAGTTATGACAACTTGTGGCTCCAATGCCACTGCACCTGCAGCACCATGGAAATCATGGCCCTGTGCCTGCTAGATAACTGAACTTGCGACTACATGTTTAGTGATAACATTCAGCAATAATTTGGGTTTACTGGGGTCCCCAGAGCTTTTGGCCCCAGTGCCACTGCACCTTCTGCACTATGTAAATCAAGTCCCTTTTAACTAGAAGGTAACTGCAATTGTGACTGCCTGTGTAGTAGTAAAATATAGTAATATAAGATGTTTCGAGGTAGTTTATGACTAATTTTGCGCCCGGTGCTACTGCGCCTGCTGCACCATTTAAATCATGATCCTGTTTTCTACAAGGTAATATTACTTGTGACTGTCTTGTTTAGCTGTAAAATTTAGCAATAATCTGGGTTTAGTGGGGTCCCTAGAGCTTTGGTCCCAGTGCCACTGCACCTGCTGCACCATTTAAATCACATCCCTTTTAACTGCAATTGGGACTACCTGGTTAGTAATTAAATATAGCAATAATCTGTGTTTAGTGGGGTGCCTGGAGCTTTTGGGCCCGGTGCCACTGCACCTACTGCACCATTCAAATCATGTCCTTGTTGTCTGCAAGGCTACTGCACTTGTGGATGCCTGTTTAGTAGTAAAATATAGCATAGCTCTTGTGTATTAGCATTATTTTTAACATGCAATGTTTATTACAACATTTAGAATTTGATCATAATGACCAAATAGATTACATTGAAAAAATCAATCTGATAATGCCTGCAAAAGGCACAGAAAGGTACTGAGGCATGAATTGGAAACCCCACAAACGTTCTAAGGCCAAAGCAACTGCTTTGCAAAACAACTTAATAAAAAGCATGCATACTGTTAGAAGCTGTCTGCCTTTTCAGTGGGAAGATAACCCTTTTTGACAGTAAAAGGGGCTTATACAGTGTGAACAGCTTTAATGAACGTATCGTAAATGCATGCAGCCAGGGGAAGTGAACAAAAAAAAAAATAACTTCAACACAAAAGCGAATGAACACAGTAATTCAGCATTAGGAATAGGAGCCCCCTTTTAAGCTATATTAAATACAAGAGATTTCACAAGCACAGCATAAGCGATGTGCAGGCGAGACCTAAAAAAGAACCTGAAAGGGGCAGGGAGGGGTTGTGGTGAATAAAAGAGTCATGAGGTGGAAACAAAACTACTTGGCCTCGGTATTCAGCCCGCATGGCTTTCGATTGAGCTGGCCGCGGGATTCTGCGCAAAATGTTGGTCACCGGCCCATATCCTATTACAAATGAAGTACCGTCAACAACATCGCTTACGCCAATGATCACTCAACTGAATCCATTCTTTAGGAGATAAAAAAAAATGAATAGAGATATTGTTTGTATGGAAAAAATCCAGACTACCAGGGCAACCTAGTTCTGACCCACTATACCAAAAACAATAAGGGGACTGTTGCAGTGGTCTGCGATGGGCAGGTGGGCTGACGTTATTTTGTCTCCTGCTCTCCCAATCTATGCATCATAAGGTACAAGTCTTGGGGTGTAGAGTGTGCTCCCATTGCTTCCTCCTTATTGCTAACCTCTGTGTCCTAAGGAGCTGGCCCAAAGGTTGAGTTGGAAGATCTGATCCCGGTTTAAAGCAGACTCCAGGTGATCCGCTATATGTTTTGGGCGCAAGTATATTGACATTTATAATGCTGCAATGGCATTTGACCTTCTGAAATCAGGGACTTGAGAGAGGATTTTGACTTGTGCGTCCTGAACCACAAGGAATATGACTATCTATGATGCGGTTTTCAACATGACTAGTTTCATAAATGGTTCCATATCCTTCGCCAGGGAGCGTCCGCATATGAGAAAGAGAACGAGGCCAGCTGAGCCATTGAGCCGAGATTTCAAGATGACTTGGAGTTTGCTTTAAATAGGGAGACCGGTAAAGTTGAAACACCTTTGAGGATACCCGGAGTTCCTATTAGAAGGGATTGGATAGCTGCTGGGAATTTTAAACTTCAGTACTTCAAAATATGAGACACCCACAGAATAAGTGAAGCAGCACTTTTGCAAATGGTGCGAAGAGTATTGTAAGGTTCTGAAGGTGGTTTCTGGGTGAAGAAGATTCCACGGAAACGTGTATCAATGTTGTTCTGGAGAGGATGTGGTCTTACGGCCAGAGCTGCCGACTTTAGAGCTGGGCAGCCATGTTCTGGCGTTGGGTCAGAATCCTGTGATTCTGGGCAAATCACTTAATCTCCCCGTGCATACCAAAAATAAATGTTCTTGCGTAACGTAACTAATGCTAATACCTTTGCGTCGAGTCCGCGCTCTATAAAACTGCAATAACAAAAATCAACTCTTATGTTTACTGTTTAGGCAATCCTTGCTAGGAAAGAGAACTTCTACAAGATCTCCTCGACATTCAGAATGACTATGTTGAACAGGAACATATTTTTATGGATTGCTGGTGTTTTATGATGTAGTGGATGAAGGTAAGTAGGGAGAGCTTCTAAAAGTTTATAACATAATCGTTGTCTAAAAAGAATGATTTGTTTGCAAGATTGATTCTTGAGAATACTAAACATTTTGAAAAAAGAGCTTTTTGCTCTATTTTGGTTTGGTGAATCTTGTAGATGGGGAACTTGATGATGTCTGATAGTGAATAAAGTTAGAATATATGTAGTGTTGTATATACTATTCATCAGTTGAGATGACTGAGCCCTCTCCAGCTCCTTCATTCTTTCTTTTACAGCGCAGGTCCATGGGGGTAACGTGAGAGTACCTGGTAGGTCATTGAGATGTTTGGGGGCTCATTCGAACCCTCCTACTGGATATGGGGACACTCTCATGCAGTAGCTGGCCTCAGGTGTTCTTTCATTCTCTCTTCTCCTTGAGGCTGAGAGTGCGGGTCCTTCCTAGCAAACCAGGTGGCCTGGTACTCACCACCATACCTCTGTAAGGGGCACTTACATGAAAAGGGTTGTAGACAGGCAACTGCAGCCATATCCTTCCATGCTACTCCATTATCCTGAGAGTCATGGCCTGGTTTCGGGGAGAAGGGGCAGAGGGACATGGTATTATAAGGCCTTGGCTTGGCCTTCCCTCTGAAGGTCCATCAACTGGTGTAGGTGGACTGGGGGATGTCATTGCCCCGGCACTCCCCTCTTACTTCCTTCACCCTGTATGTTAGGGGTTATGTCGATGATGGATTGATGGGACATACGTCCTGTGTAGAGGTGAGGGGTAGGTGGGCTCGTGACTCAGAGTTTTGCTTGTCTTCAGGCAATTGCTTATGGTAATGGTAAATAACGTGGAACAGGTGGGTCAGAGCTCTGCAACACCCCCCCCCGATCCTGTACCATATGGACAGGTACAATGGGGGATTGGTAATCTATGTTTATAGGGGTTTACGTCTATCGCTGTAACATTGCATATAGCGGGGCAATTCTTGGAGCTAGAAGGGAAAATAAAGTCCTGCTCTCACTGTAACACCATCCCTGAAAGCCTCTGCTTGCAGATCTTTCTTTGTTTCTGATAACTTCAGAAATGGTGATGCATTTCCACACCTCCATTATAAAAAGACGGTGCTTCTCGGCAGGAAGACAAAATAAAGCAAAGCTCTTTTTTTAAATGAAAAAAGAGAGCAAACAGTCTTCTGCTATATATTCTTTCCATGCCTGGTGATTGTAAAAAGTACATTTCTCACCACTGTACGGTATTCTGGTTGTACACATCCTGTTGGGGGCTTGGCCAAGATGGCGGAGATGTAAGACGCTCGTTTTTTGGCTCCTGCTTGCCGTTCGCCCGCGACAGCACAGCTCCCTGGGAGCCTGATCGGCGTGGGTTCAGACTCGGGAACCCCGGCAGCACCCGCCGAACCTGGCTAGAACCCAGGATCCGACTCCCAGCGGTGACGATGGAGGTGGGATCGGAGGAGCGGGGAGACAGCCCACGCCACCCACGTGAGTGCGGCCTCAACAACGCAGTGGTTCGGGATCAGAAGACCGAGGCCGTCTTCCTTTACCCCCCGCCCTCCACTCTACTGGGCTCCTGTCCCTCTAACCAGACAGTTGAGAAGTACCGGAAACCTGAACCACGAGCAGGAGTAACTACATCGGACGCCGCCGGGGAGCTCTCCGGCCGCCACCGACGGGAGCGTGAACGCTCCCCTGCACCAGCTTCCTCATAAACACCCACCGGAGCCTCAGGGACGACCTGCGAGGTACGTGCTCGCTACTGTCGGCAGCATAGAGGGTGGGCCTTAGGCCTGCCTGGCGCCCTGGGCCGAGTCGATACCCTGCCTCACGTGATATTGAGCCCGCCCAAGGCGCACCTGGACAGGCGGCGGCCTACGCAAGCTGACGGATCCGACGAGAGGCCTCCGATGCTGGGCCTGATAGCGCCTGCGCTGGATTGTGGTCCCCGGGGGCCCTCCCGCCTCTAGCTGCACTCGCCCACCCCTCGCAGCAGCTGATCATCCCACAGAGCACAAGACCCTTGAGAGGAAGTTTGCGGTCTAGCACCGACCACCTGGAGTTTTATGACTGGCGCTTCGCAGTTCACACCGGAGGCTCGGAGGAGGCCCCTGGACCGGCTGAGGCCGATATCCTAGGTGAGAAGTCAGCACGCCACCGTTGTGGGTGTGAGGTAACCAGGGGGCTAGGCTGAGTGACTCAGCGCCTGGAGGATGCGAATCTGGGCCCTAGGCAGAGTCTGAGCCCTGTCTGAATGACTGGAGGGAGAGGAGAGGCGCCCCCTTGGTTTTCTCATCACTGTCTGCATAAGCGCCCTCCTCTAAGTGTCTCCTACACATGCCCGGGTGTGCTGAGGCCTTCCGGACCCGCTTGGCGGGCCCCCCCACAGAGCACAGCTCGGACCCGACCCTACAGGAAGACAGCGAGGGGTCTGTTCCCTGGTGCCCGGGAGAGACAGGGCCTTAGCGGCTTGAGACACTGATAGCACCGGGGAAAGGGAGCACAGGCGGACGCCGTTTCTACACTTCCCACGGAGAAGCACAGCAGCCATTTCCCTGCGAGAGCCGGCGCTGCATGGAGGTGCAGTGACCAGAGTGGCAACAGCCGGATTGGGGACACTGCCCTGGCCTGGCGGTGGAGAGCCCCTTTCGCTCCGAGGGCCCAGTGGGAACTTTGACTTGCTCGGTGGCAGAAGCCCCCTCCTCAGAAGCACATACCCTACTCTCGGGGCCCACGTAGTTGCCGCCTGCTGAGGCCTGATAGCATGTCCAAGACTAGAACCAACAAGACGAAGGCCCTCAAAGACATCTTCGGCCATTCACTCTCCAACCCTAACATGGCGGCCATGACACCTGAGGCTGCATCGGGACGGGCCCCCCATCTACTGGAGACAAACCGATTACGAAAGCCTTCCTTGAATCGCTATTCCTCACCTTTAGGGAGGATATTCAATCGGTTAAAGCTGAATTTGCTGCAGAGGTCCAGGAACTACGACGGGATGTCGATGGGGTGGGGGAACGGGTGGCCTCTCTCGAGGAGAGACACAAAGCCATGACATCGGACTTAACCATGTTGCAGCAGGAAGTACTTAGGCTCAGGATCAAAACGCCGACCATCAGACAGATGGAATACTTGGAGAATCGTTCCCGATGGCACAACATCCGGATCCGGGGGGTTAAGCTCTCTGAGGACACCCGCAACATCTTCACGCTCACTCAGGGCCTCTTCCGCTTCATTCTGGGAGAGGTGCATGATTCCGATGTAGTCCTGGACAGAGCGCACAGAGTAGGTCCGCCTCGAGGCCCTAATGCACCGCCAGCGGATATTTGGGTATGTGTCCAGGACTTTAAGACTAAAAAGGCCATACTCACTAAAGCAAGGTCCCTCCCCCCATCTCCTATCAGGGACACTCTCCGGTGCTATACCAGGACTTAGCCCTGATCACGTTGCAGAGACGCCGTCAGTTTCGCCCGGTCACGGAACATCTCCGGCAACAAGGGATCGTATACTCCTGGGGACACCCTTTTTGCCAAATTTTTCGCCATAATGGGACACTCCAACAGATCCGCTCACTCATAGAAGCTTGCCGCATATTAGGCCTGGCGGAGTCTACTGAAGATGACGACGATCGCAGCTCCACATAGAGACCCAAGGTTTCCCCGTCAGGATGGCAGCGCCAGGGCAGGCGGCGGCACTCCCGGCGGCCGCCCAGATCGGAAATTGCCAGGGGCCAGCAGGAGGCCTATCCGCAGCCACTGAGGCCCTTGCCGGAGAGAACTCAACTGCCAAATAAACACTTCTAACCTACTGAACCCTCTACTGGCTCCCTTGCTGGTCGTGGGGACAGCAGGGGCCGGACTCTCCGTTTGGCCATACGACGGCCCCCCTTTGTTGACTGACCAGTTGCCCTGGGGCGACAGACTACTTTCGCCATTTGGACTTGTTGCCCTGTCCCCCGTTGGGGACAGGTTTGGGGGATTTTCTAGCAATGGGTTTTTAGGTTTTCTTTTTCTTTTTCCCCTATCTACATTTTGCTTGGTGGGCCCCCTTGTCCACATTTTCCTTCCATCTGCCAGCATACACAGCCTCCAGAGACGACACTACTGCCTTCTCCTCACACTACTTCCGCACCCTGCCTGCTTGGCGCCTACTTCAGCTTCACCCTGTTTCATACATTAGATGCCACACAGTCCAATTAAAGTGTTGACCCTCAATGTCCGTGGTCTGAATAACCCCATCAAACGTCGTGCTGTCCTTAATTATCTGGAACATTCAACAGCCGATATCTGCATCTTACAGGAGACCCACTTATTGCACAAAGATCAACACAGGATGAAATCCCGAGCCTTCCCCACACAGCTGTTCTCCTCCCACTCCACTAAGTCTGTAGGGGTAGCAATATTGGTTTCCCACTCTTTCCACTGCATGGTACTCCAGAAAGAGGCCGAGATCAAGGGTCGCCTGCTCACATACCAATTCCTAGTGGCTGGGGTGTCCCTCACAATAGGCTCAGTATATGCTCCCAAGGAGGGTCAGGACAAATTCCTACACAGCGCACTCACTGAAGCCACGGCCAACTCCGAAAGGCGCCTGTTGCTGGGGGGAGACTTGAATCTTGTCTTTGACAACCTTACCGTTCCTGCCAGCGCACTAGTCAGGTAGGGGCCCTCTCACAGTATGGTTTGGCACGTATCTGGGACCTGGGTCTTGTTGACTTATGGCGACACTTTCACCCCCATAGCTGGACGTTTACCTATTATTCAGAAGCCCATACGACCTATGCCAGGCTAGACTACTTCCATTAGCTACTGATGCCGATGTTCTCACTGCGTCTCTATCTGACCACTCCCCAGTCATGGGCTCTTTCCTACTCCCATGCACACAGACACCACAGCAGCACTGGCGACTCCGCGACTCGCTTTTTCATCAGGCTTCCATGACTGACCAAATCAAAACCACTATCTCGAATTATTTAGCCCTCAATGCTAACCCGAACACCTCACTGGCGACACAGTGGACTGCCCTTAAAGCCTTCTTACGGGGAGAATTCATAGCCATTTCCTCTGCCATTAATAAAGAGTTTGCCCAGAAATGGGCTGAGCTCACGCAGCAAGTTGCGGAGTTGGAACAGATGCACCAGCGCACTGGAGCAGCCAGAGCCTGGCGCCAACTCTGCACGGAGTGGAAGCAGCTCGCGGCGCTGCACCAGGACAAAGCTGAGTATGCGGCCCTTCGCCTATGCCATTCCTAGTACACTGGAGGTGACAGGTGTGGCCGTCTCTTAGCTCATAAGCTACGGGAACTGAGACAGCTGCAAGGGGTGCAAGCCATCCGACCATCTGGAGGCAATCTCACCTCCGACGATGTAGCCATAGCAGAAACCTTCCAGGATTTCTACACTAAGCTGTACTCGAGTGACTCCCTTGACATGCTACACAGCCTAGACTACCAGCTTCCCTCTTTGAAACCTGCTCAGGCTGCCCACCTGGAAAGGGCTATTGGGCTGGAGGAGGTCATCGCGGCAATCTCACTCCTCCGGCTTGGGAAGTCACCTGGCCCTGATGGCTACTCCGCAGCCTTCTATAAAGTCTTTTGCAATCAAGTGGCCCCCTTGCTACCTGACCTTTTTAACTCATTTGCCCAACCCGGTGCAATCCCTGAGGAAATGTTGGAGGCTTCAATTATAGTTATCGTGAAGCCCGGGAAAGACACCACTAGCTTCAGTGCGTATAGGCCGATCTCCCTTTTAAACATTGACATTAACCTATGTACGAGTATTCTCGTGACACGATTAGCTCCTTATATGCTCCAACTGGTGCAGACAGACCAGGCGGCCTTTATTTCCCAGCGTCAAACCAGTGACAACACAAAGAGAGTACTACACCTCATAGAAAAGGCGTCTTGTATACAGGGGCAATGTCTGTTGCTGGCAATTGACACTGAAAAAGCTTTTGACAAGGTTCACTGGCCCTACTTAGAACAAGTCCTGCAACGGTTCGGCTTTGGGGACATCCTGTGCACTCGCATCCTCAATTGTTATCGCTCGCCCCAGGCCACGGTGCGGGTCAATGGCCAGACGTCCTCCCACTTCCCCATAGGTAGGGGCACTCGGCAGGGGTGCCCTCTCTCCCCCATTCTTTTCGCGCTCCATATTTAGCCACTTGCGCGGAGCGTTAGACATCACCCCCTCATCACAGGGATTAAATTCGGGGGGGACGTACACAAGATTAGCCTGTACGCAGACGATATCTTGCTCTCAATCACTGACCCTGTCCAGACTCTGCGGGATTTCTTTATTGAGCTGCATAACTTCGCGCAGGCCTCGGGGTTCAAGATCAATATGGACAAATCAGTTGCCCTTAATGTCTCATTATCTGCGACTACGCTGGCCCACTTACAGGAAGAGCATCCTGTCCAGTGGTCCACCACCACGGTTCCTTACTTAGGAGTGCAACTGGGCCCCACCATACCAGCCTCCATCACAGCTAACTATGATAGGCTTCGCACTCAAATCTGCAGGGAATTAGGTAGATGGAAACATTACCCCTTCTTGTGGTTGGGCAGAATAGCAGCCGTCAAAATGACAATTCTCCCCAGATCCTTTACCTTTTCCAGACACTCCCTTTGCGCCCTTCCGCAGGCTGGATTCAGCAGACCCAGTCAGAGCTGGCACACTTCATTCAAGTCACGGTTCAAGCAGGCAGTTGCGGTCCTCCCCCGGAACAGGGAAGGGTTGGCATACCAGATTTGCAACTCTTCTTTTATGCGGTACAGCTCCGCTATTTGGTAGAATGGCACCGCCTACGATCCGAAAACACTGGCTGTTCAAGGATCAGGCGGTTGCAGGCATGCCCCCATAGGGTATCCCCTTTCTTCGGAAGAAGCACAGACCACCCAACCTCTACGCATCTCACATCACAAGTACGATACTGGAGGCCTGGGACTGCACTGCTACCATGCAAGAGCTGACGACATTTCCCTCCCCTATGACTCCATTGTTTGGTTACCCTGACCACACTCCAGGACTGGATCCTAAAGCTTTTACAAACTGGTGCCCCTCCCCTTGCCGGTCCTTAGGACCCCTATGTGACTTGGAGGGCATCATCCCATTCCCACAACTTAGAGCAGACTATGGTATCCCAGAGACAGACAGAATGCATTATTTACAACTCAGACACTGGGCACTTCAACCACAAATTAAACCTGGAGCTCAGCGCCACTTAACCCCTTATGAAAAGTGGCTGATTAAACGATCCTCGGATAAAAAATTTACTTCTGATCTGTATAAACACTTTCTTGCGGCTTCAACCCATACATATAATGGATGTATGACATTACAATGCATGCTTTTACCACGCATGCTTTTACATCGCAGTTTTTACAACGCATACCATTACAACGTATAGCGCTTTGGGGTGCTGGATAGTGAATAGTTAAATTTACTATTCCAACTCCAGTCTCCGTGGATAGTAGGGAAGGTGTTGGATAGTAAATTAAATCTATTCCCTATTCTAGAGCGCCCCCCAGCGCAATGCGTTGTAATGGATTGCGTTGTAAAAGTTGCGATGTAAAAGCACTGCGTGGTAAAAGTTGCGTTGTAAAGGATGTTTCCCACATATAATGCTGGGAGGCTGGGAGGGTACGTTGGGAGTGGGAGCTGGGTAGGACTCTATCCCACAAAGAATGGAGTGGCATATACTACAGGGCTTGACACTCGGCTTACCACGCAGGGCTCACTGAGACGCTGACCAAAGTTGCCACCTATTGGTATTATACACCGGAGCTCCTCCACCGCTTCGACCCTCACATTAGCGACCGATGCTGGAGGGAGTGTGGGGAGGTGTGCACCTTGGAGCACCTACTGTGGAGCTGTGACCGAATCCAACCATACTGGGCTGCAATTCTCGATGACATAGACTCTCATCTTGACACGCAACTCCCACGCTTTCCAGCTTCCATCCTCCTAGGACTGCCCAACCCGCTGACATACCCTTTGAAATCCCGGAGAGGCCGTCTCATTGCCATTGCCCTAGGGGCAGCCACCCAGAACATACTCGTACATTGGCGCTCCCCCCAGGCTCCCCCACATTCGGGCTGGCTACAGAGGCTATGGATGGTGCTGGGTATGGAGAAATTATCCCTCACACTGGTGGGCAGAGGGGACGAATTTCCAGAGCAGTGTCACCCCTTCTCTTTTTTGCTTACAACGGAGTTCAGGGAACTGACCTGCCCCCGATATCTAAGGCTTCTCCGCCTAGAGGAAACCCAGATCCCTGAGAAGCGTGTTCCCCGGCAGCCACGGTGACTTGCACAAAGCTGGCATTATTTCCTCTCTTTTCCTTCCTATTTTTATGGTTTATGGACAGGGGGCGGGGCTGGGGGTGGATCTGGGGAGTGTTTGTTGTTAGGTTCCCTTCCCTTTTTCTGAGTGTTCCCTCCTGCTGACCCGCTCCCATCATTTACTCAGTAATGCTACCATCGCTGTCAATTGATGTCTGTATCGCATTGTCTTTAAGGAGCAGGAGACCTGTTCTTCTTTACTATGTTTGAAAATCAATAAAAGATTTAAACCATAAACACATCCTGTTCCAGCAACAAGTAGTATATCTCATACTATCTTTTCTGTGTATCACCTTCCCTCATCTTCCTGTCTCTCCCCTTGTCCTCCACATTCATCTCGGTCTTCAGTGTCAGTTCCTTAATTTGTAAAACAATAAGTACCAGTGCCCAAAGTTTTGCCCAAAAGCCCGCCGCTTGGGCTACGAACAGCGATGGTGCCGAATATCAACGCTGTGTAGTTGTGATTCCATTGCTGCATCTTTAATCCACCAACAGACAATCCCTGTCCCATTGTCACACTCTTTTTTTTTGTAAATCTTTTTATTAGTTTCAAAACAAAGAAGGAAATAGACATATCAGGTGCCATACATCCAGACGTAATAATAAGGCGAACAGACGTAGATACAGGATAGATACTAAGCAATGAAGACATGGTTGAGATGCCTACGCTAATGTACGAGAAACAGGATGTGCCACAATACAATATACAATTCACATTAAGCGCAGGCCCTCAGAGTCTGCCCACCCATAAAATCAGGATAGTAAAAGAAGCATGAGCACCAGATAATAGAATACCAACAAAGTCAGGATGTTCCACCAACTATACATATAAGGAAGTGAAAGAGAGAGTGAAGAAAAAGAAACCATAAAACCAAAAATGAGGACAAAACAAGAAACCCATCCCCCCACCCTGCACCCCTGCGTATGGCTATCGCCTAACCCCAACTAGCAGTGTGCCTGTCGCCCCAACTAACTATGTACTAAAAGTAGAAAAATGGAGGAGGGCATCTTCATACATGCCCCCGGTCTCCCCTCCCTCCGCCAGAACCAAGAATCCCCGGATTAAGGCCTCGAAATCAATTAAGCTGCAAATACGTAGCGCAACAGGGGAAACTTCAAACAGCCGCCCAACCTCCCAAAAGCATCATGATTGCAAATCCCGTGTCCAGCAATACCCGATGTCAAACTCAATCACACAGCCTTATCCTTGACCCTTCCGATCAGACATGTGAGCCCCTTCCGGACGAACTGCCGCTTCCGCGCAGGATAGTCAATGCACAAAAAAAGCTGTAGCAAAGTTCAAACCAAGACGTAGCAGAGAGATGAAAAGGCTGAGAACTCCGCCAGGCCTAAAGACTCCCCACACCGTCATGGACTCCCAAGATTGCTTAGTCCGCCATCTTAGTGGTGCCGATGTATAGAGTAGGGACGCAGTTTCAAACCAACAACAGTTCCCATTTAAAGTCTCCGGAAAGGGAGCATCAAATAGTCCTTCCATAGTCAGCAACGATCGTAGGCCTGACAATCCATTTGCATCATCAAGCTTGCTCTCATCACCGAAAACACTGGTCCGAGGCTCCAACGAATCCCCATTGTCACACTCTTGATGATTCTTTTTCATATCTGCTTTCTCAGCCTGTCACAACTTGTCTTATTTGGTCCTCTTTTTTTCTCCTTTTGTGGTTTTCTCTCTCTTGCTCTGTGAGAAAAGACTTTTGAGGAAAAATTAGATCTGGCCACGAAAAATAAGTGCCGTGGATTCCACCTGCAATAAACACCTGCTCAAATTAAGTACTGATTTTAACAAATCCCACTCAGTGATGGCCACCGTGGATATACTTGCACTGGTTTGCATATATTAAGACATGTTTGTTTTATTTTAACTAATCTCATTAACGGATGGCCACTGTGGCTGCACATCCATCCATGCCCTCCTTTGAATCGTATTAAAATAAAACAAAAGCTATTTGAAAATGCCCACTATGTCAGCGGCCATGTTAGAATGGTTATAACTCAATTTTAAAATGGCGTGCCTTTTGGGGCTTGATTGGTAGTCATAGATTAGTTCATCAAGCAAATCTGGAGTCCTGCTGTTTGAATGCAGCTGTGCTGTCGCCTTATTGAGACACTAGAAGTCACCAACTCTTGTCAATGTAAACAACACGGGCAGAGGTTTAACGGAAATATTTATTTTGGGGATTCCACATTAATGTAGCAGAAGTTTGTTATGCTAATATTTTGGCATCGAAGATTATTGAAAAGTTACCACTGTCAGTTGGAACTTTCTCTTAACATGATCTTTGACAATAAGTGTCAAACAAAATGTGAAAATAATATAGGACTGACTTCCAAGTCAGATATGCTGGTCTTGGCTCTCCCGTTAATCATAACCGAGAGATCAGAGTCCTTTTCACAGTTTCACGGAACCCAATGGCCATGTAATAGTTCTTGCAGTG
This sequence comes from Lissotriton helveticus, assembly GCF_964261635.1. Lineage (NCBI taxonomy): Eukaryota > Metazoa > Chordata > Amphibia > Caudata > Salamandridae > Lissotriton > Lissotriton helveticus. The sequence continues at coordinate 832,411,659 of NC_136072.1, read as the reverse complement.
CTGTGGAACCAGAGAACGATACTCCTCGTCACAGCATTTTCGAACCACACAACCAAATAATCATTCTCTCACATTCTCTGAACCAGAGGACCTTATCATTTTCACAGCCTCTTTAAACTAGGGGGAGACATTCCCTCCAAGAGCCTCTTCAAGCCAGAGGACCAGATAACCCTTCTCACGGCTTCCTAGAGCTGAAGAAGCACTTAATCCTCTCAGCCTCCTCAGAGCCGGAGAACCAGATAATCATTCTCACAGGCTGATGGAACCAGAGGGCAAGATAATCTTTCTCACAGCCTCTTCGAGCCAGCGAAAGAGATAATCTTCATCACAGCGTCAATAAACCAGAAGACCAAATATTCCTTATAACAGTTTCTCATAACCAGGGAACCAGTAGATCTTTCTCACAGCCTCTTTGAGCCGGAGAAGCAGATAATCCATCTCACAGCTGCATTGAACCAGAGGATAATATAAACTTTCTTAAGACTGCTCAGAGCCAAGGGAGCAGATAATCTATTTCTCAGCATCTTGGAACCAGCTATTCCTTCTTACAGCATCTCAAAACCAGAGTTCCCTGAGTCTTCTCGACTCAGGGAACTCAGTAATACTTCTCACCGCTTCTTTGAAATGGCATACAAGATTATCATTTTCACTGTTTCAGAGAACCAGATTGCCCGCTAATGTTTGTTAACGCCTCTTTGAGCCAGAAAAGTAGGCAGCTCTTCTCTCAGCCTGTTGAAGTTATAGAAGCAAATAATCCTCATATCCTCTTAGAACCAGGGAACTGAATAATTATTCAAACTGCCTATTTGAACTAAAAGACCAGATAATGTTTCTCACAGTTTCCCAGAACCATTGACCCAGATAATCCTCAGTCTCTTGGACCCATGGAAGCAGATAACTTCCCACAGCTTCTTGGAACCAGAGGACTAAATACTCCTTCTCACAACCTGGTGGAGAAGAGGACCTGATAATCTTTCTCACAGCCTCTTCCAGCCAAAGAAGTAGATAGTACCTGCAGTCCATAACTTAAAATGGGACTATCACCAGGGATTCGTTTCAGCCCTGGTGCTGCTGGATCTGTCTGCCACCATCGACACAGGGGCCGGCTTATTAGGGTTTTCTTTGAGCTGGATTAAATATTTTCTATCTGGGCGATCTCAAGCAGTTTCATTTAGCTAACCACTTGGCTAAATCAGTCAACCTGTACTACAGAGTCCATCAGAGATCCCCCATATTCCCCGTTTTTTTTCCATATATGCCAAGCTATTCATTCAGGAGCTGGAGTCCAGGAAAATGTTGCTCCATAAAAGTGCAGATGATTCACAACTCTTACTTCAACTGGATGGAACATCTGCAACCCAACTCAAATTTAAAGACACCATGAGCTTTATTGACGGATGGATGAGCTGTAATGAACTAAAATGAAACATGGACGAAATAGAAATTGTTATTCTCAATAATTATATTTCAGTCTGGAGCAAGTCATACTTGCATTCAGAACTAGGACTAGTACCTCTTCCTAAAGCAACAGCAAAAACTAGTAGCCCTAATTGATTCCAGTCTCATCTAAAAACCACAAATAGGAACGGTAGTATCCAAATGCATATTTACTATGAAACAAATTCTAAAAGTACTACCTATTATCCCTTTACAAGCGCGTAAACTTGTCATGATGGCAATTATTATCACAAGGCTGGACTATGCTAATGCTCTCTACTTAGAATTACTTATGAAAGAGCTTCGAAGGCTTCAAATCATACATTATGAAGCAAAAAAGACGCACTAATGCTGCTCGATTACTACAAAACTTGATTGGCTCCTTTTGCTACAGTGTATTCAGTTTAAAGCTGGCTGTCTAAAATACAGGAGCACACACAACCATGCTCCTTTCTTCCTGGTTAAGTAGGTAATATATACCATCTCTTAACCTGTGATCAGCTCATTCAACTTGCTTAATTTTCCCCAGAAATCCGAAGAGTACAGCAGGAGGACGCAGTTTTTTTTGTTTTAAAGATTTTTTGTTTTTTCTAATTGTCAGGAAATAAATTATGCGTGGGTTTGAGGAGTTGCTATGATATGTTTGAAAACATTGGATTATTCAGTTCAGTTCATACGTCTTTATTTCGAAATATTTCATCATAAAAGACAATTTTAAAAATTAGCTCAAACATCATTCCCTAGCCATTAAAAACACTCTAACAAGACAAACCATCGAGTAAAAATTATGTTACAACAAAATAACATGTATGCAGTTAAAGAAGTACAAAAATATATTTATAAAAACAGATTTGAAAAATTAATCAACTATCTGTTAGGTGCTTAGCTCTAATAATCTATGACCAACCCAAGAATTTTGCAACTGCAATGACCACTAGTTCTGTTGTGTCGGTCCTCATTAACCGCAGCGCCTCCAGCCCCACCCGTGTTCTCAAATTTTTACAAATAGGTTTTAGCCATTTGTTCCGGGGAGCTGAATAGGCTGGGCAAGCAAAGAAGAAATGGCCTAGTGACTCTTTTTGATCCTCACACCAAGGACAAAACACAATTGTCTGACCTTGCCATTTACTGGTGAATGATCTCAACGGAAGCGACCCGACCCTAAACTGGTGAAAAAGCTTCCTATCACCACTCTTGGTGATGATATCCCAGTATGCCTCTAGAGAAGGGTCAAGTTTATGCTCTAAGAACCTACCAGACAGGGTGGTGTTATCTGTCTGTTCTATGAGTTGTTGTCTTACTGTGGACCAATATAAAGCTTTGAATTCCTTTTTCGAGGGGAAGACATTATTATTCGGAGCGATCCAGAGATGGCTTAGGCCCATATTTTCCAGGAGCATTCTCACTTTTTTGAACCAGAGAATATTGCCCGAGCCCACCACGGATCTGACATGCAGGATTTCATTAGCAAAAAGTGCCAGTTCCGGGGTTGTCCACACTCTCCTCCACAGGGCAACTGCTCGGAAACGTGCAACATCATCAATAGGGTGGCAGCCCAGGTCAAGTAACAGGGGCTTCAAGGGGCTAGACTGGGGAAGGCCAACCAAATTACGAAGGAATTTATTTTGAACTCTGACTGGTGGTGACAGGTCCGAAAAAGCCCATAAGCCGGCGCCGTACAAGATCGCTGAACTTATTTTAGCATTATACATTTTTAAAGCAGGACCTATCCTTTTAGTCAGTGAAGTTTTCTGTTCCTTAATTAAGCACCCTGTTAGCTGAGCAAACTTCAGAGAGAGTATGTCAAGCTGGGGTTTCCAGCTAAGCCTGCTTTCCAATACAACCCCAAGGTAAGTCATGACTTTAACCTGCTCTAACACACTGCCATTCAAACAAACATGGCCCGACTGCAATCTATTTTTGAATAAGACCATAAATTTAGTCTTTGTAACATTGACCTGTAGATCGTTATCTTGGCAGAATACCTCAAACCTGTTTAGGGCGGACTGGAGACCCTTCTGCGTTTTAGATAGAATGAGAGTGTCATCCGCGAAGATGAGTAGCGGGAACTTATTACCACCTAAACTAGGGGCGTCTGTAGGCAATGCTGCAAAGTACTGCACTACCCTGTTGATGAACAACAGAAACAGGGTCGGTGCAAGTACGCACCCTTGACGTACACCCCGGGAGACCGGGAATCTCTCTGTAACCTGCCCCTGTTTACCCCATCTAACCTGCGCAAAGTTTGCTTCGTGAAGTCTGATTACTATTTGAAGGAGTTCTTGAGGCATCCCCATCATTCCCAGGGCATCCCATAGCTTAGCTCTTGGAACTAAATCAAAAGCAGACTTTAGGTCTACAAACGCTGCATAAATAGTTCCACCACCCAGAATGACAACCGTCCAATAAATTAAAATAAATCTAAACACCTGATCGATCGTGCTTACACAGGATCTAAAACCAGCTTGTAAAGGGGACAAGATATTCTCTAGGTCCATCCAGATCTGAATCTTTGCGAGCACCATCCTAGCTATTACTTTCTGAATGGCATCTATTAAACTGATGGGGCGATAATTCCCCGGAGCAGAACGATCCCCCTTTTTAAATATAGGCAGGATCTCAGCTCCTAGCCAAGAGTCCGGGATTTGTGCACCCTTCACAATAGCATTGGCAAGAAAGGTAATGTAAGGCACCCAATTAATTAAGTCAAATTTAAATAGATCATCTGCCGGGATGCAGTCCATACCTGGTGCTTTTCCTCCTTGTACCATCCTCAGTGCGTTCTCTACATCTTTCCCAACAAACACTAGGGAGTTGGTCGGGTCAGAGCTTGTGGAGAGAGAGCAGAGGGGACAGGGACTGTCAAAGGTTCTAGATCCCTAAACTGAGACTCAAAATATTCTACCCAAACTGCTGCACACACATGGTTATTCGGAACTTGGGATTCCACTGCGCTTCCCCATTTAACTATCTGCCAGAACTTTGTCTGGTCTCTAGACCTACTAGCCACTAGTAGATCCTGCCAGTGCTGATCATACCAATCCTTTTTGGCCTGTTTTTGGATTTTCCTGTATGCAATCCTTGCTGCCCTAATGTCCTTGGTATTCCGTGTTTTAGTGGCTTTCACCAGGGAACCATAAGCAGAGCAGCATGATTTATTGTACCATTGATTACCTAATTTGTGAGGTGGTAATTTACTGGTGACACTTTTGGAGAAATGGGATTTCAATACCCCAAAAAGCTGCTCATGAAGAGCACTAGTTTTAGCAATCTGGTCTTCTTGTTCAGCCAGAGCCTGTAAGGCACACAAAGTGGTCGAAACCTCATGGGAGATCTTATCTAAAATTAGGGGATCATCGAATACCCTATCCCACCAGACCCTATCTCGGATGCTCTGACAGTCTCCAGTCCACCCGCTGTTTTTAAACTAAGTAAGAGCGGGTTATGATCGCTCTCAGTGCGGGCAGATATAATCATGTCCTTGAGAAGGGACCAATACTCAACCTTGATTAAAATATAATCAATTAGACTTGAATTGATACCATTATCAAAGGTTACCCGACTGGTTTTGTCAGACCTGAATCGACCATTGACAGCTCTCAAACCCCGCTCGAGGCAGAAGCCCAGCCACTGTATGGCTGCTTCAGTCCACTTCTTTATCGGGTTTAGGTCGAGGCAGGGGATATTCCACTGTGCATCTTCCTCTGCTAAAATATCTTCCCCAACAAGATGTAAGGGTTCAAATGTATAATTGAAGTCCCCTGCCACAATCACAAGGCCATCCATCCCGACAGAGTTGAGAATGCGGTCCAGCTCTTTAGTAATTACCGAACTCCGCCCCCCAGGCTGGCCTCTAGCATAAATATTAATAATGATGATCTCCATATCATTCGGCTGCGACAGCCTTATAACAAGAATGTCAGGGTTAAGCACCATTACTTCAGTGGACCTGTAGCTAAGCGACTGCTTCACCCAGATAGTCAGGCCACCTGACGATCTACCTCTTTTGCCTCTAATAGCAGGTTTAAAAAAGTTTAAATACCCCAGGCGATGGATGGGATCGGGGGCCCAACTTTCTTGGAAAATCAGAATATCATGGTCCTCCACAAAATCTATCCACTCTGCTATTAAAGTTTTGCTTCTCGGGCCTGCAATATTCCACAAGACAATTTTTAACAGGTTGTCCCGAATAGCGTACTGGTTCTGACCAGACTCCGACGGTTTTAACCCGATTAGTCTCTTTCCAGCAGTAGGGGCCCCTCTTGCTGAGGAGCCTGGGCACGACCTCACCAAACCTTGTTCAACCGCCTCACCCCCCCCTAATCTTCCTCGCTACGATCCCTCCGTGATGTACTGGAGGAATCCTGGGTGAAGGACAGGGACCTAAACCACTACCAGCACTATCACCATCCACCATTGCGTGACCCACAAGGTGATCCACATCCCTACTCAGTCGGCATGCTGTGTCTTCCCTTCCCAATGGCTGGACCACCATAAAACCTCTGTAGCTGTTCTCAAGTCAATCCACCCCCTCTAGACCAGTAAGTGGGTCAAATCGATTTGTCAGGGGCATATGATACTCGACCCTGTCAGTCGGTCTTACACCAAAAGATCTAATATAGCGAATAAAGGAGGTGGGGTTGGTTGGCCCATGGTAAGCATAAGCATAAAAGTAATTTAGGCCCAGGGTTTGGACATCTCCCACTCTGCCAAACCCAGGATCATAACATATGTACTCTACCACCCTTGGGTCTCTAAAGTTGACAATTACGCAGTCACCCTCTATATCCTTCTCTCTACGACCCAAGCAACTCACCCTTCTAACATTTAATATCTCTGCATTTGAGGAAGGTGGAAGAGGTCTATTCCGGTTGAGCCAGTGGGTGACTTTGTTTTTCAACTCCCTATGTGACTCAATTTTATCAGCACTAATCCCCGGAACACCTGCCAGGATAACCATGTACGGTACTGACTCAGGGGGGAGATTGATACAAGGCAGCCGCTGTATAGTACCCTCGCTTCCCTGTAAAGTTGGATTATTGTTTACATGTTGGTGTGTCTTTTTAAAATGCTAATCTATAAAAAGAAATGTGGACCTAGAGCATATAAAGGTCCAGCATACATGCTCCACTGTTAATTGGCAAAAGAAAAAGGTATGTTGTTCCTAAAGGGGACAAAGGGGAGTAGGTCAGAGAAAAGGAGCCACTACATGGGGAATAGTTTCTTTTTGGAAATGGGACCCTCACACACCCGGGCTTGCTTCTCGTCAGGCCGTCGCTGCAATCAATGCCTGATGGACACTATCAAAGGAGCTCTGTATCAGAGATCTTTTTCCAAAGCTGTGATGTGAAGTGCAAGTTAAGGGCCCATTGTGTAGATTGAGGAGTGTCGATGTAGTGATTAGTGAATTAAAAAAGGCTAGGCAAGCCTCAAATAAAATTTTAAACCATGAGTATGCCTGATTTATTAAACACGTGATGTCACCAGTGGGGACAATGATCCCTGGTGACTTACAAGGCATACTTGTGCTTTAGTTCACAGGTTTGGAAAAAGATATAATAAATAGCCCCCTTGAGGGTGTCTGTCAGGCATTGCAGCGCCAGCCCGACGAAGAGCAAGCCCGATGATGCAGCACGACACCCGCATGGGTGTGTGAGGGCCCCATTTCCAAAAAGAAACTACTCCCCTTGTAGAGGCTCCTTTTCTCTGACCTACTGCCCTTTGTCCCCTTTGTAAAATTATATGCATTAAATAAAATAAAAAAGTATGCAGATAAATTCAGGAGGGTATTATATAGCACAAGGACGTAGGTTTATGGTGAAAGCTGCTGCAGCTTCTTTGAGCTCACACCCACCATGAATCTAATCTTATGTACTTTAAAAAAAAACTTAATACACACCTCTTCAAACAAGGATGTCTACTTTAATCAGCCACCTAAGCTATGACTTATTTCCAGAAATGGTTAATGCCAAGAACCCTATGGTGAATGTGTATTCAATAAACGTACACCCCAGCTTTAGGCAATTTTGCCAATCGTGTATTAACTGCAAAATTGGCCATGGTGGCCGTACCTGCAATTTCAAGCCCGGGTGCTGTGATAAAAACACAAGTATTGCTTCCCTGATTTATTTATTGTTGTACGGCCTACGGACTCTGAATACAGCACTACACTCTTGTACTTGCTGCCGAGGCTCTTAAAGGTTCTCTTTCAGAGACTACAAACATACTTAGGCATGCAACCCCACCAAAGATCTGTCCCTAGAGAAGACTGTGTGGCTCAGAGTCTGGCAGAGAGTAAATGCTCTGCCTAAGTGACATGCTCTAACATTTGCCAGCCTGCCTGCCTGCATAGGGCTCAAACACACTTAAGTTTCACTTTCCTTGCAGCCATCATGCCCCAGAGGCAATGCTTAGTTTGAGCTGGTGGTTTCCGATGCTCAGCACCCGGATTTAATTGTCAACACCAGCAATTATTACAGTTTGCCACATGGAGGCGCTGTTTGTCTAATTGAACAAGGAGCACAACAACTGCTGTTTATTACTTCAATGTACATTAAAAATGACTCATTCCTGTTGCCCAAGCCATTATTATTGCTTTGGGGACCTGGATTAGTCAGAAATGTCACACTTGCAGGAGTGTGAGGGTTAGTAGTTGTGTTGGTACCATAATTGGCAGTGCTGGCAGGGGCAATGGGTGGTGCAAGCAGCAGTGGTCTCCTGACGGGGGCCCTGGCCCTTATTTTTTCTCAAATTAAGCACTGTTGACAGAGAAAAAGAATATTGTCAGTGGAGGGTACTATACTAGGAGTGAAAAAGAAGGCTGTTGAGTGAGTGAAAGCTCTTTTTTTTTAAACACCATTGTGCGCAACAATTGTGAGCACACAATTTGAAAGGGCTGTGGCATTACATGCAAAGTCATCAACTGCTGATTTATTTACAGAACCGAAATGTTACATAACATTTACTTTGCATTTGTGCAACAGGAATGAAAAGTAAATGCCCTGTAACGGGAATGCTCTATAAACAAATCAGCAGTTTTTATTTATTAACTATTAACAAAGTAATAACGAATCAAAACATTTACCTTTCTTTCCTTCTCAACTAATGCGAAGTAATTGCTCTGAAGCTGTACTGCTCATAGGTGGGGGAGCCAGCAAATTAATGGGTAGGTTAATTTGTAAAAAAAAAAACAAGTACCAGGGCTCTCATCAGGAGGCAGCTTGCACGAGCCCATTTCGCCTGTTAGTGCTGCCTAAAACAAAACAAACTACTAACCATAAAAGTGGGGAAAGGATGTGGCATAATGGCCAGAGCTACTGACCACAGAGCTGGGGAACCAGGTTCAAGTCTTGGTATTGGCTCAAATACTTTGATTCTGGGCAAATCACTTAAATAAATTAAAAGGATACCAATGTGGGATCACACTGCTTCACCTCCCAGGAGGTTCGCCCCAGAGCATTATGGTGCATGCAGTTCGCCAAGCGTGTTTACTTGCAAAAGTCTTTCTAGTATTTCACCAGGTTGGTGCAGATAAGTACTGGCCATCTCTATACACGTGTTTCTGGATTATTATCTGTCGGCAATAGAGATTAGGCATTTCAAATATTTGGGGTTGCTGAGCAGGCTGCCCAAGTAGTCTCAGGTCACAAGACCTCTCAAGGCGCACAGGTACCTCTCCACGAGCTCGCCAGCTCAAATGACTTGAGGGAGCATTTTAATATTAAATCTTTTTATTGAGGAATTGCAGCACATACAAACAAGATCGTCTGTTACAGCCATCACATCGTAATCATATAGCAGAGACAAGAAATCAAAGTGTCTCAGTAAATCCAACCATGCTGATGCGAATCTGAGCTACTGCAAAACAGACTGTGCACCCATCATAACTTGGTAGAAGAAAAATAAAATAAAATAAACACCCCCCCTACCCTACCCTTCCCTACCCCCCACCTGTGTTCCAAGTCCACCACCTACCATGTCCGTGACCCTACAATCCTCAGTCTGCTCTCGGGTATTCGGAATCAGAGAGGCGTAATAGCCGGAGGTATCGAGGGCATGTGACCTCTCGGAATTCTGAGGCCAATAGGGACAAGCAGGGCTGCCACAGCTCTGCATATCTCGATCCCTCCCCCGCCAGAGTAAGTGAAAGCTTCTCCATCCCAAGCACGTGCCATAAGCGATGGAGCCAGCCATTGAATGTGGGAACATGTGCAGTCCGCCAGTGTGTGAGTATATTTTGCGTTGCAGAACCCAGTGCGATAGCAATCAAACGGCCTCTGTGGGAGCGCAGTGGATATGTCATGGGATTCAGAAGACCCAGTAGGACATATGAGGGGAGATGCGGGATCTCTGTCTCAAGATGCGTATCTATCTCATCCAATATTTGCTTCCAATACGCCTGCAGATGATCACAGTCCCAGAGCAAGTGGACCAGAGTACCCACCTGACCGCAACCCCGCCAGCATGTCGCTTTTCTTTGGTGTGATCCATTGCGTGGAGGCGCTCGGGAGCATAGTACCAATAGGTCGCGATCTTAGTGAGAGTGTCAGTGAGTCCCATGTGATACGCTGAATGCCTTGCTTTATAATTCGGGGGAGCCTTTTAAAAAGAAAACCAATGTGGGTTCACACTGCTTCACCTCCCATAAGGTTCGCCCCAGAGCATTATGGTGCATGCTGTATGCCAAGCATGTTTACTTGTAAAAGTCTTTCGAGTATTTCACCAGGTTAATGCAGATAAGTACTGGCCATCTCTAGAAGTGCCAGGGCTCTCATCAGGAGGCAGCTTGCACCAGCCCATTTCGCCTGTTAGTGCTGCCTGAAACAGAACCAACTACTAAACATAAAAGTGGGGAAAGGATGTGGCATAATGGCCAGACCTGATGGCCACGGAGCTGGGGAACCAGGTTCAAGTCTTGGTGTTGGCTCAAATCCTGTGATTCTGGCCAAATCACTTAAATAAATGAATGTGTCCTTAACTGGTGCTCATGAAAATTGCTGGTGTTGGCAATTAAGTGCTGGTGCTGAGACCACTGGCTCAAATTAAGCACTGGTTGAGCCCAATGGAGGGGCTGGTTATTTACTGCATTGAGTAACATTTATCAAAAGTAGTAGTTTCAGAAACATTCATGAACCCCCTGCCCTAAAGACGGCATCATCAGTGAACCAAGAGACTAGTCAGTTGGTTCACTGATGGTATCGTTGTAAGGACCAGGGCTTTAAGTGAGCTGCGGCCTGCCGGTGCAAAAAGCTGGTGCCGAGATGGGTCCCTATTGGGCTCTCCATTTTTGTCATCGCCATCAGGATGGAATAAACTCTGCAGCAATGCCACCCATAACTACCTGTGATGTAACTTCAAAGGGACTCATTATAGATTTCTCACAGTCTCATTATTTCAGAATTAAAGCATTTTGAATATTATATACAACAAAGTCATAGCTGTTTCTAATTTATATTCTGCAACTAACAACCATTGGCAAAGTCAATAGCCTGGCATGTTGTATGTGTAGCGTTACCTGTTGTACAGCAGAGGCTGTACTACAGATGGTGTCCCGGGGCACTTTGGTATTATAGACGGGGACGCAGACACTTGTGCCTCCCCTTCTATAATACCAATAGCGCTGATGCACTTAAAGCGCCAGCGCTATCAACAGAGGGTGTTCCTTCATTTGCATAGGTGCGTGCCCTATGCAAATGAGGGAATTCCTTTGACTCTGCGCCTGCGCCACATTACAGACGGAGGCGCAGAGTCAAAGAAGCCCTCAGGAGGCGCACTGACAGTGCGCCATTTAAAAGGGGGCACAGTGTCAGTGTGCCTCCTGACAGCAGCCCTCTGCGGGGGGTAAAGGGTCCCATGGACCCCAGACATCCACTTGCAAGCGGGTGCAGTCACTGACTGCACCCGCCTGCACGGGAATCTCTAAACGCCTGCACTGTGAAAACACAGAGCGGCTGCTCCGTGTTTTCACATGAATACACTGCCCTGGGGGCAGCACGAGTTTGCGGCTGCCCTGGGGGCAGCACATACACCATAATGAGGCGCATTATCACTGTTTGCGCCCGGCGCACCTTTTGAAAGGTGCGCCAAGTGCACACAGTGATACCGTGTAATACGGCCCCAGGATGTAATGATAAAAACAGCAAAATACCAGACGGGGGGGGGGGGGGGGGACACCATTCTAAGCACACATTTTTAGTTTAGGTGTTTTTGAACCACGACCTTAATTATGTCAGCCACGCCCACTTGAGAGACCCCCACTTTTTTGATCCGACTTAAAGCCCTGGTTAGGACACACAGTTATTATAGACAGAGCAACATGAATGTCAATCAATCCATCTGCAAGGGAGGTTTTGGTATAGTGCACATCCTGCACTTAATTCATTCAAGGCCCTGCCTCCCCAAGTCCTTTGAAAGAGGCAGGCTCCCTCGCTGCATTTTGACTTTGGGTGCTGTACAGGCAGGCAGTCAACAAGTGGAGCCCGTGGTGGAACTGGGGGAGTGGTTTGCGCCAGCGAGGAAGAGGTTAGCATTAGCAGCTTCCTAAGAGACATTGCGTCCAGCTCAATTTAATATATATATATATTTTACAAAATAAGCATCGCATATAGATATGAAATGCAGTCCTGTGGTTTAAGGAATCCTCCCAGCTTTTAGCGCAATGCCCCCCGTTTAATGCCCGAGTGCCTGAAAAACAAAATGTTAGCTTCCCTGATTTATTTATTGTTTTATTGCCTGCAGGCTCTGGATACAGCGCGGCTTGACTTCCTTTGCGTGATGGGAAGGCATCAGATTGGGTATCTTTTTGCTGCTTGCCCACCCCCCCAAAACGTGCTCTACATAATGTAACATGGCCTAATTCTGCTCTTCCTCCTCCTCCTCCCTGTTACTGGAGTTGCTTCAGGGAGTGGGGAAAGCGAGGAAGTCAGGCCTGTATCAGTATTTATTACAGTTTCCAGAAGATGAATGCAAGCTTTTCAGCTGTACTGAACTGTGCTATATACATATTTGTTTGTACTACTCCTCGTCTCACCCATCTCTCTGCCTACTCGAGGAATAGCAAAATAAAGTTTAAATAAAGCAGATTTCACTACAGGTGAAAACCTTGTGCTCAATTTCTTCAAACCTAAAGAAAATACTAATACAATGCTATTAGGAAGTAAGAGTCAAGTCAGTTGCCACATACACGTGGCCTGGATTCTTATTAGAGATGGAGCAACATTATAGTTTATTGCTTCAAGATGTTTTAGTACAGCACACATTCTGAACTCACATGTTTGAAGGTGCTCTCATATCTGGTAATGAATAAAAATGTAATTCAGTGAAATAACATATTTGCCTAAGATCACACAATTTGGTCAAGCAGGAGCAAAATTATAGGTTATTGTATCAAACACAAGAGGTTTTTGTATAGTGTATATCCTAATCTCACATATTTGTAAGTGCTGTCATATTTGGTAATGAACAAAAAGGAGGTTGAGTGAAATAAAGTATTTTGCTAAGATCACACAATTTGGTCACGTAGGAAGCCGGGATTGATGCCCGATTTTTTAGTTTCATGCTGCGCAATTCAGCGACTAGATGGGTATCTCTTTCTGACATCAGAGGTTAGTGCTTTGTCCTTAAGTATAGGAGGATGAGATTTGAGCATGGGTGACAACCAATATGTTGTTTTTTTCTCTGCGTATTCACATTTTTTTAAGACACTACAATTAATTGTCACTAAAATAAGATGACACAAAAAATGCAGCAAAAATGCAATAGTGTGCCTCAAATTTTCCATTTTTGTGCAGTAAAATTTCCTGATTCATGTTGCAATATCCATGGGGGGTCTGAAAAAATAATATTAACATAACATAACACAATCCTTCTCATAGCTTCATGGAACCTGAACCCTGAATTATTTTTCTCATAGCCTCTTCGATCAAAAGAAGTAGATAATCTTTCTCACAGCCTCTTCGAACCAGAAGACGGGACAAACCTTCTTACAGCCTGTCATAATCAGAGGACAAAATAATCCTTTTCACAATGTTTTGGAAGCAGAGAACTAGATAGTCTTATAGTCTTGGCCACAGACTCATGGACCAGAGGACCAGATAATCTTTCTTAAGGCTTCTCGGAATGATAGGGCCTGATAATCTATTTCTCCGATAATCCTTAGCCCCCCGTAGACTGAGAAGTAGATAATTCTTCTTACATCTTCTTTGAACCATTTTTTTTTTTTTTTTTAAAACACTTTATTCATGACTGTACCAGGCTTTACATTGCATAGGTTATCATCATACATTGCGTCAGTCTTTTCCATTTTCATTAACTAAACCGTGGCATATCAGTCCTGCTATTCATGTAATTATCAGGCCTCATAACAGTCCCAAAAACACTGTAATACAACTCGTATTCCGCATCCGTAAAATTGTGTTGCCTCAACAATTCCCCTCCCTCTCACCTCCCCCCTCCCTCTTCCCGTCTCCTGGCAGTCCCCGTGCCCAACGTCCATAAAGCAGACAGACTAGTTTTAAACCGTGTGTATGAGCATAACAGTGGATAGGCGTGGCTACCGGTGTAAGCAGGCTAGGTATCCCCGTACATAGACATTCCACACCCCAAGCATGCCGTCAAACCATGTGTATCAGTCACAGTTCTGGGTCATCGCCCTCCAGTTCTAATAACATACGGTCCCAGTCCTGTGCAATGGGGTACTTACGGTGGCCCCTCTGTTCCTCCCTGCGTAGTTCCGCAGCCTCAGCCCTTCCCCATTTCAGCATGTCCGACCTCCATATCTCTACATCTGGGGGTCTAGGTGACTTCCATCTCATGGTGAGGGTACGGAGTGCCAACAAGAGAGCCAAGTCTATGAATTTCAATTGTGCTTTACAGGTCTTAGATCTCTTCCTGTGACCTATCAGGCAGGGCAAGGCACCCTCAGGGATCTGTAGAACAGTTATAGTGAACAGTGTATTCCTAATCGTCACCCAGTAATTACGTATTTTCGGGCATGTCCAAAGCATGTGAATAATATTAGCATCATCTTCCCGGCACCTAGGGCAGTTGTGAGGGGTGTTAGGAAACATCCTATGCAGTCTCTGGGGAGTGAGATATGCCCTGTGCAAAACCATGGCTTGTATAAATTTGAACTTGACGTTCCTGGACACTCGCCTAGGATGACCAAGGATGGTCCTCCAGTCGCTGTCTGTGATCTCCTCCCCTGTGTCTGTGGTCCAAGCCTCCCTAAGTGCAGTGAGGGGCAAAGCTGCGTGTTCCCTGATACCCACATAGAGCCACTTCACTAAGTGTCCGCCCGTCCCCATGTAATGGAGAAGGTGAACCAGTTCGTGCTGGTCCGGCTTGGTACGTTGTGGAGCCCAGGTGCGTCTAACATAGTGGGTCACCGAGGCGTGCAACAAGTAAAGTCTTTGCGGGGCCCCCGTAGATTGCGCGAAGGTAGCATGATCCAAGAGGGCGTCATCTCCAAATAAGTCTCCCACCCTGTCCACCCCAGCATCCGTCCAGGGTCGTAATCTATGTCTGGACAGAGTCCCCTGCGGAGTCGGGAGGCCGATCAAGGGGATGTTGTCCGCATAGGGAGGAGTTCCTGCCGTGTACCGCAGCGCTTGCCGCCAACATTTCAGTGCCACAAGTAATAGGGGGTGACAGTCCCTGGGAATCCGGGCCGTGGGCAGCAGGAGGGAGTGGAGGTCCCCACGCGCCAATTTGGATGCCGTGAATGCAATCTCATGGAGCTGTCTGCCCGCCACCCATCTTGAGAGCCACTGAAGCTGGCTAGCATAGTAATAGCTTCGTAGGTCTGGTACCCCCAGGCCCCCCCGTCTGGTGGACAACTGTAGCTTCTTGAGGCTCACCCGTCGTCTACCCGGTCCCCAAATTAAGGTAATGAGCAGCGAGTTCAGTGTAGTGAATATGTGTTGTGGGAGGAGGACGGGCAAATTCACAAAGTAGTACAGTATGCGAGGTAGGAGGACCATCTTCGAAATTGCCACTCGGCCCATTACAGATAAGGGCAGGGACGTCCAGAAGGTCACGCTACCCCGGAGGCCGTTGATCGCTCTTCGCACATTGCCCTCAATCTGGTCCCCAGCGTCCCGGTACACATTAATACCCAGGTATTTAAATGTAGTTGGAGCCACCTGGATCTCGTGAGCGCCAAATTGTATGGGAGTGGGCTGTTGTCCGTCTCTAAAGAAGAAGCCCAGGGATTTTCGGGGGTTCACCGCCAAGCCAGAGATTCTTTCGAATTGAGTAAAGACCGTTGCTAAATGTGTGTGGTCGCCCCGTAGATCCCGGAGAAACAGTAGTATGTTGTCAGCGTATATGGAGAGCAGGTTATGAGTATCCCCAACCAGAATGCCCGCCTCCGCTGCTCTGGTCCGGAGTGCAATCGCCAGGGGTTCTAATGTGAGCACGAACAACAGCGGCGACAGGGGGCATCCCTGTCGAGTGCCCCTGTGCACGTCATAACTGTCTGAAGTATGTCTGCCGGCACGCGCCCTGGCCGTTGGATGCGTGTACAATAGACGGATCCATTTGATCAGGGCATCCGGGAAGCCGAAACGGTGTAAGGTTTCGAACATAAAGTCCCATGCCAGTGAGTCAAACGCCTGACGTAGGTCAAGGGTTATGCAGCCAGCTCTTGGGAACTCCGGGGGGGTGGTGGACATCAGGGCGTGCAGTCGTCTCGTGTTCTGGGAAGTGCTTCTCTCCGGGAGGAAACCACATTGATCCGTGTGTACCAGGCCAGGGAGGTGGGCTTGGATTCTCATGGCTATAGCCTTGCTAAGGATTTTATACTCCGAAGGGAGCATAGACAGAGGTCTATAATTACCTACATCCAGAGCGTCTCTGCCAGGTTTCGGGATGGAGATGACCAAGGCCTGCATAGTCGAGGCTGGCAGGTGACCGACCTCATAAGCAGTGTTATATATCTTTTCCAGGACCGGCACCAGAATATCAGAATAAGTCTGATAAAACTCTCCGGGCAGACCGTCCATACCCGGAGTCTTGCCCCGATTTAAGGTGTGGATGGCAGTTTTAATTTCCTGTCGCGATAAGGGTTCAGCGAGGGCCGTCTGGATCTCCCGAGGGAGGGTTGGGAGTGCCAGCTCATTCAGGAAATCCATCATGGCCTCTCGATTATTATCAGGGGGTGGGGCATACAACTTCTCCAGATGACTTCTGAACACAGAGTTGATCTCCAACTGCGTGTGTACCTGTCTGCCCGTGTCGTCCCGGACACTCGTGATCACTGGGGTCTCGGGGGTATCCCTGATCAGACGAGCCAGTAGTGCCCCCGATCTGTCCGCCTCCGCCTGTTGTCGTCTCAAATATTCCCTGTAGTCGATAACCCGCAAGGTTTCTAGGAGTTCCGCATGTTCAACATTACACCGTTGTAGGTCATCCCTGCGACCTGGGTCCGTTCCCACCGCAGTCTCTAGCTCTGTCAGACGGCTCTCTACCGTACACAGTTTGTCATGGACCTCCTGTCTAGCGCCTACCAGTCGGCCTATCGCAGCCCCCCTCACCACAGCCTTCATAGCATCCCATACTACCAGGTTCGAGGACGCAGAGTCCCAGTTTTCCCTGAAGTAGTCAGTCAGTGTGTCCGCAAGGTGGGCACGGAACGGGCCATCCTCAAGTAATGAGGGGTTGAGCCTCCAGGTGGGTACCGGTGAGGGTATCCTGCCCCACTGCAGATCCAGCATTAATGGTCTGTGGTCCGAGAACGTTTTTGCAAGGTACGCTGATGATACACATTGTGTCGTTAGGGAGTTGGTGCAGGCGAATCTGTCCAGTCGGGTGTGTAGGTTATGTAGTGGGGAGTAGTACGAATATTCTTTAAGTGTCGGGTACAGTGTGCGCCACACATCATTCAGTCCCCAGCCCTGAAGCCACGTGCTAAACAATTCCGACATTCTATGAACTCCCGCCGCCTGTAGGGGAGGGTGTGATCTATCTAAGCCTGCATCCAGGACCATATTCCAGTCTCCTCCCAGAATCCACGGGGCGTCCACCCAGCCTGCCAGGGCCCTACCAACCGCCAGAAGGAATCCGTCCTGGTCGTAGTTTGGGGCATAAATACAGCCCAGGACTACCAGTATACCATCTAGCGTGCCCCTTATCAAGATGTAACGCCCCTGGTCATCCGTTTTCCTCTCCAGCTCCACAAAGGGGACCCCATAACGTATCCATATCGTGGCTCCCCTGGAAAAGGCAGAGTATGTTGTGGAAAGCACAGCGCCCCTCCATTTTTTCCGTAAAGTGTGCACCTCAGGCTGTGTCAGGTGGGATTCCTGGAGGAATACAATATGCGCCCTCTGGCGAATCAAGAAGGCGTGTACTCTATGTCGTTTTTGTATCGCCCCCAGCCCCCTCACATTCCACGTAACCAGCCTATACTTCCCTCTCACTTCAGCCATATCCACATACAGGCGTCCAAGGGGATAACAGAATACAATACAATATGGCCGTCGGCCTAATCAGCCAGGAGACAGTTCCCTCCCTATCCCAAACCCCAACTCTGTAGGCGCAGCGCCGGAACTTCGCTGTGCCGAACATGAAATTGTAAACAAAAAGCAAATATTTAACAGTGCATACGCTCTTGGGGGGTGTACTAGGCCTGAGCCATAGCCGATGGACCATGCCAGTCTGTGACGCCTGCTCAACGGCGCCGCCGGGAGTGATATCTGTCTACCAAGCACCACCAGTGCCCACCACTTATGGGTGGGGGGGGCCCTACAAACCCGCACAGACAGAGGCGCAGACCCGGACCGGGTAGGGTGTGGGTCGTACACAAGTCGCATGCCTGGGATCGCACACAGTGGACAAGGATATGGCCCTTCTGGAGCTAACAGGAAATGCATACACACATTCGCGCACTTTGTCCATAGATTCTGCTCCCTCCTCACCCCTTGATCGTGCAGTCAGGTTACAATAAAGAAAAAGGATACCAATTTGACTTTACGATACGCAACTTAACAGCAACAGTCCTCATTCCAGGGCAGTGTCCAGGAGTTCATCCGCCGCTCTGGGCGTCACAGTCGGAAACAGCACCATACTGTTTTCAGAGTCCGAATGTATAGTGCTATCTTCAGTGTCTGTATTCACTTGCCCTCGGTCTTCTCTGAAGGAGCCCGCCACTGCGACAGCGTCATCCTGCCCCTTCTTCTGTTCGTGGACAGGAGGCCCACGTCTCTTCGGTTCCACCCTACGCGCCCTTGGTCCCCCCTTTGCACTCTTCGTTCCATCCGCGGTCCCGCTAGTCACCGAGTCCTGAGTCGGGTCCAGGTCCTTCTCGAAGTCCATCACTTCCAGCCATTCTTCCGCATCCGTGGGGCTGTCGAAGAAGTGGGTTTTATTATCGTGGATCACCTTGAGGCGTGCAGGAAACAACAGAGCGTATCGAAGTTTGGCTTTTTGGAGCTTCTGTTTAACTTCATAATAGGAAGACCTTTGTTTCTGCACTAAATTAGTGTAGTCCGGATAGAGGGATATGCGCTTGTTCTCATATTCAATAACGGATTTCAGTCGGGCTTGTCTGAGCAGGGTGTCCCTGTCCCGATAGTTGAGGATCCGCACAATCAGGGGTCGTGGTGCTCTGCCCGGGCTCGGCTGACCTGTAGGGATCCTATGAGCTCTTTCCACACAGAAATACGGGGACAATCCTTCCGCAGCAACATTATCCCGAAACCAGTGCTCCATAAAGTCCGTGGCATGGGGCCCCTCACAGCGTTCCGGAAGGCCAATGACGCGTATGTTGTTGCGTCTATTGCGCCCTTCCGCATCCTCCACACGGTCCATAAGAGTTTGCACCTGATGTTGGATTTGTTGGATGGAGTCCGTATGTTCCGCCACTGTAGGGGCAAGGTCCGTCAGTACCATTCCCTGGTCTTTGACTTTGTCCGATAGTTTGGCATGGTCGGCTTTAAGAAGGGAGAGGTTCGTGGTAAGGGTGCCCATTTTCGCTTCTATCGCAGCCCTAGAGTCTCTAATTTCTTTAAGGATCAGGTCCAGCTTGTCGCCCTGGTGGACCTCCGCAGGAGTAGAATTCAGTACCGGGGGTGCCGAGCCATCCATAGTCGCATCAGGGATAGGTCCCGTCGCAGTTCCTTCCTGGCCCTCCGTCGTCTTCGTGCCCCTGCGTCCCATGGTGAGTGCAGTTCCCAACCACCATGCAGGACCCGACTCTTCGGGTGTCTATCTCGTCCCTCAGCCCCTGCAGCGCACAGCAAACGGGCAGCCGCACCAGATTCTTCAGTATGGGGCCGCTGTGCGTGGAGACGCAGGCCGCAGTCGCGTTCGTCCTTCACTGCGCAGATGGCAGGGGGGTCAGCGGGCCTGTGGGCCAAAGAGGGTCTCGTCCCATCAGGGAAAGTGGCAGGCCTCCGCACGACCGCAAAAATATGGGGGGGGGGGCCCACCCCGCTTCTCCGCTCCTCCTGGTGCTAGTCGGCCGGCAACCCAGCCCCCGCCGGCGCAGGCCCGGGCCGGGCAGTCTCTCGCAGCTAGGCCTCCCCTCTCACTCGAGGCAATGGCGGCAAGGCCAGCAGTGCGCCCCCTGTCTCGGCGTCGCCAGCCGCAGATCTCCGATTTGGCCCCCCACCGATTGCGGCGGTCCCAGGGGAGGGGGGAGAGATCAGGGGGAGGGCAGGTAAGGTCGACGCAGTGCCGTTCCCAGCACCCCTGCGCCCGCTGTTCGTGGCAATAGTCCCTCCGGTCCCTCAGCGTCTCACAGGGCCGGCGCCTCGCAGTATAGACAGCTCTGCGCAGGATCCCCAAATCAGGTCGTCGGTGGCCGCCGCAGGGGGATGGGGGGGAGGGCCGCAGAAGACACGCACTCACCCCCTACAGTAGCAACCAGGTCGTCCCACAGGCCGTCAAGGCCGCACAGTCCAGCAGCGGCTCGACTGGCAGCGGCCCCGCGTCTCGGGCGCTGACCGCACTCGAGCTCCCGGCTCCCAGCCCGGAACCAGGCCGCTCCTCCTCTCGTCGGTCTGCTCGGCGCCGGCACCTCTCAGGCTCCGGGAAAATCCGTCGAGGCAAGCAGGGCCCCCAAGGAGTAGGGTCCAATCCTCGGTGGCACGGGGCTACTCCTGGAAAAGGCTCACAGGATCGTTTTGCTCCCGGCGGCACCGGAGCTTTATCAATCTCCGTCCGCCATGTTTGGCTCCTTAGCCACGCCCTTCTTCTTTGAACCATATGACCAAATATTCTTTCTACCAGTCACTTGGAACCAGTGGACTAGATAATCTGTCTCACATCCTTTTCGAGCAAGGGAAGCAAATAATGAAGATTTTCTTAGCTTTAGTGAAATAAAGTCTTGATTTTATTAATGACACAGAGGCGAGTATCTTGCATTTATTTGAATAGCAGCCAAGATAACTACAACTCCCAGCATGCTAAGATTAAGCACCTACAGTATGCTGTCATAAAGAGTAAACAATCAATCACCAAGTTAATCCTATAAATGTCTTGACTCGGGGCAACACGTCCTCTTTTCTTGCAGGAGCAGTTAAGGATATTTAAACATTGGAACAGTAATAATAACAATAGAAAATGCCAAAAGAAGAGCAAAAAAGTTATTTAAATAGTTCACAAGATTAAAGTCATTATCATAATCCATATGTCCTTTCTTGTAAGAAGTATTGTAGAACTTTGAAAATTGATGAGACCCGAACATAAGATGAAAGTGAAATTCCTTCTAAAGACATCTGATTAGTGGATATGATTGACTTTATAGAAAAAACAAAGGGAGGGCTAGAATACATGTGTGGAGGGATAATACTCTCTTCTGTGTCTGTAATAAAACCAAGACTTTCTTTCACTAAAGCTAAGAAAATCTCCATTTTATTACAGACCCGGAGGCTCCTAATAGATTAGTTCAACGCATAGCAACAATTGTATTAGCAACATAAGAAACAGGTTTTCAATAGAAGGTTCTATAAGTAGAAACAACTGTCCAGGCAGCAGATTTGAGAATATCATCCAGACCTGCTCAAGCCCAAAATGCCTTAGAGGCCAACGCACCTCTAGTAGAGGGGGCTCCAAAACCTGAGAAGTTAATGCTCGCCAAACTCATAATCCATTTAAACCAACAGGCTAAGGTTGGAGATGAAACAAGATTGTGCGGAGTTCTAAAGAAAATAAGAACCTTGGGAGCAGATGACTTTCTCAAATCTTCACTTTTTGAAATATATTCTGTTAAAAAACTTCCAACACATAATTTTGGCTGATCAGGAAAGTAAGGATAGAACACAACAGTAAGTTTGTTTTAGTTCTTCTACGCACCTAGAAAAAAACACATGAAAGAATATATTGTACAGAAGAGACAACCAGAGCTTTGACATCAGAAAGACGTTCTAAGAATCTAGACATAGAAGGACAGTCAATTTTGCATACAAACATTTGAGAGATAATGAAGGATTAAAAAGATTAATTGAGGAAAAATTGCAGAATTACATTTACATCCTATGTTTAATTGTATTTTGCTAGAGGAGGTTTTGAAAACCTTACTCCGTTTACAGACAAAATACCAATAGATGTTCGCCCACTGGTTTTCCATCCACTATAATTTGTTCAACTGGTATCACTGATCTATATGTGTTGACAGTTCTATAGGCCTTTCCTTGGGAAGCGAAAAAGTTTATAATTAATGTTATTCTGCTGAAAAGGGATCTGTACCCCTGACCATGCACCAGCTATTTCAAATCTTCCAGGCTGACCTGTATGCTTTGGTTGTGCCTGGGGCCCAAGATTGCCGGATGAGTTGAGCAGCTTCTGATGAAATACCTAGGGTTCTCCAGGAAGACCCAAAACCTTCCATGCACTAAAGTGAGGGAATGGTTGAGGATCAGATCGTGCAGTAATCCTTGAGGTTTCAGAAGTAGCGTTGGGAATAGTGGAAGAAGAGTAGGTCACTCTACAGATAACTCCATGGCTGTAGGGAACCAGGGATGGCCTTGCCAGAATCGAATAATTATTATTTCTGTCATTGAATTTGTGAGAGGACTCAAGATATCATAATGAAGGGGGAAAGGCATACCTCACGTGACTGGACCAGTCCTGAAGGAATGCATCTTTCGCTAAAGCTAGAGGATTTGGTCTCCAACTATAATAAAAAAGGCAAAAATTCTTGGCTAGCCCAACTAACGTTTTTGACCTTGTCCCTCCCAGATGATTTATATATCAAACGGATGATAGGTTGTCCGTCTGAAAAAGAATGGAACAACTTATCTTGTTTCTGGCAATGGTTTGGATCACAAAGGAACATGCCAGCATATTAAACAATTAATGTGCAAGAATAACTCCTCTTGCGACCATGTGCCTCGAGTTGAGAACGGACCGCATCTTGTGCCCCAACCAGACCTACTTGCATCAGATTCTAATGCAAGATCTGGTGCTGTAGAGAGAATTGTTTTTCTCTTGCATATTTCTAGATGTTCTAACCACCATTGGAGTTCTCAGAGAGACTCCTGATCCAGGAAACCGATGTCTCCATAACCAAGTCTGTTTTGAAGATGGCAAATCTTGAGCCTTTGTAACACTCAATAATGTAAGGGACCTGGAAAAATGTCTTGGATTGACGTGGCCAGAAGACCTACTTTTGAGCTAATAGTCCAAACATTAGACTTGACTGATTCAACACCTGGGTTATCTTTTTTTTTTATCTGCGAAACTTTCTGTTTTGGTAGTTGAAGATGTAGATTGTCCGAATCGATTACGAAACCAAGAAACTCCATCTGCTGAGTCAGTTGTTGGGCTGACTTGTCCTTGTTGATGAGGAAACCTAAGCTTTGAAGAAAAGATGTGAAGTTTGTTAGATTGGGTACCAGTAAATCCTTGTCCTGATGTAATAGCAGACAATCATCTACGTAAGCCAGCAATCTGACACCTTGCGCTCTCATGTGAGTTATGGCTGGTTTCAAAACCTTGGTGAAACACCAAGGAACTGAAAACAGTCTTAAGGGAAGGCTTCTGATAAAATGTGTTTTCCATTGGATTTGAACACATTTTCTGAAGGAATGGTGAATCGGAATTGAAAGATAGGCGTCCTGAAGATCCGGGGGCACCATCAAATCTTCCTCCAACAAAGAATCTCTGAGATGGAGAATTGTCCCCATTTTGAAATTATGATAAACTACATAATTGTTGAATGACCGTATATTTATCAAATATTTAAATAAATAAATACATTTTATATTAATGGTCAGAATTTTCAGTTTTTCTCCTGAACTAAGAATATTATGTTTACAAAACCTGATGGATGAAGAGAAGAGATCTCAATAGCTTCTTTACAAAGAATGGATTAAATCTCTTGAGACATTAGAATTTTTTGTTCCTTTGAAAAAAAGGGGGTTTGGCATTAATTTCTGAAACTGTATAGCATAAAACTCTATACTATAGCCCTATACTGTTTGTAGAAGGAGAAATACGCTTGTGCGTCTTGCCACCAGAGGATGCCTAGAAAATCGGACACTTACCTGAGTTCCGGGATCCTCTATTTCTGAAATCAAGTTGCCTGAAGCCTCTGTGTTTCTGAGGATAACATTTTAGTTTGTAGTCTTGCTGCCATCCGAAGGAGCCTCAGGTCTGATTAAATGTACCCCTTGTGGTAAAGTGGCCAACAAAACAGCTCCTGTCTTTGCCAGATCTGCCAAAAACTCGATGGTTAAAAAAAATTCATAAAGAAGATAGCGCTTTGTCTATAGATGCAACAGTGGTCACATATTTACTGAGCTCTTTGATAAATGAATCGCCAAAAATCAAACCATTTGCTTCCTGACTCACTTCTTTGGCTTCCAGATTGCTTCATTTTGGATCAATCGCCAAGAGCAAGTTCTTGTTTCTTTCATGTGTCATGATCGAATTGGCATTTCCTAAAAGACAGATCGCCCCCTGGGCCCAGTTAGGCAAAGGTATAGGATCCACTTTGCCCTCAATTCTTGCTTCTTCTGCCAGGTCCAAGATTCTGGGAAGAGGACCTGTGAGATCTAATAATCTGTCCTGGCAATTGGTCCAGACTCTGTCCACTCCCTTTTTTAAATCTTTGCCACAGTTTGTGAGGAATAAAAGCATATTTGGATTTATAGTGGGAGTGGCAGTAATATTTTGGGGGAAATAAGGACGTGGACATTCAGAACAAAGCCATTTACAGGAAATGTTGTCCAAAGATTGCCTCCGTTTTTTAGAGACATGAAAGGATACATGCTCATTAGGAGACCATTCTGCGGAATTTGGGTGGTGGTTAAAGCAGTATCAAACAGTGGTTGACCTGCAAAATCAAGTAGAGTGTCAGAACAATTATTAGTACTAGTTTTAGATGACTCACAATTTGTTAAGAGACGTTTTATGTCTCTTCCTCACAGGCCCAGACCAGATCATTATGTCTGGATCATCCCTAGCCATATTATTATCAATTTCACTCATATCATCATCTGTGTCTCACAATTGCACTCCATTGATAGGTAATTTAAGCTTTTTTTAACTATTACCTGCTTCAGAGAGAGGTTTTGAAGAAGGAGAGTCCCTCGACGTATTAGCATTATCTGCCAAACATGTCGTAGTCATTTTGCCGTTAATATCTTTAGCATCATTCACCAATAGCTTTTGCATCAATGCTTTGAGATTCTTAGAAATATTTGACATTGAATCAGATACAGCCTGTTGTACTGAATCTTCTATAAAAGAATTTCAATTGTCTTTAAACATTTGAGCCTCCTCAACCTCAGAGAAAATCTCCATTATTTAATATAGGGTGGAAAAATCAAGAAATGAGGGCAACCAAAAATAAATATGTTAATAAAATATAACAATATATATCTTATATATTAAAAAACTAATTTTGTTGAACTCAATAGTCTTTGGAAAACTGTAGCAGAAATGAGTTATTAGTCTGTCAAACAGCCTCTCATAATACTTAGGCCGGTTTGAATAAAGATGGCAGGCGGGCCTGTAGGCATCTTGAGAAAGGAGGTATGCCATTGGCGAGAGCAGGCGAGAGAGAGATATATATATATATATATATATATATATATATATATATATATATATATATATATATATATATATATATATATATATATATATGAGAGAGAGAGAGAGAGAGAGAGAGAGTGGAACCGTTGTAGTGCAATTTGGCAGAGTCCGCAAGAGCTGCATATAAAAAGCTTGAACTGTGACAGTCAAGGAATGGTGACAAGAAGGACGTGGCGTGGCACGGCAGTGACAGAATCATCTCCGCACTTCAAAGGAAAATGGGCACCGTGCAGAGAAAAAAAGACTTTGGGCTAACGAAAATACACTAAAACACAGGTGAAAAGGTTTTTACCACATAGGAACAATATAACCTCAGAAAAAAACGCTAATAAATATAATTAGTCAAAAATTTCACAATTCTATATAAACAAATAAAAGAGATAGGTGTAAAGATACTTATCTTGACTGCAAACAGCAAAATAAGAAGACTTGTTGCTCCCTATCAAGACTTTTATAAGATTGCCTTTATGTGATTGGTTGGTTACACCATATGACAGCATACTGTAGTTGTTTATGTAAGCATGCTTGGGGTTGTAGTTATCAGGGCTGCTATTAAAATAAATGCAAGAAAAGATAGGATAATAGAAGCCTACGGGTTATGTAATAAAATCCTTTTGTCGTAGCTTTGTGGAACCAAAGAAACAAGGGGCTCATCATGATGGCGGGTGGACATCAGTCCGCCCACCATCATAGCAGTGCTGGGACTGCCCACCAGACGTGCAGCGGTCCCACCAGCCCAATTAGGATGCGCCCGCCAGTATGCTGGCGCATCCTGGCCTTTTAACATTGCGGACGGTGCGGCTGGCTGCCGTTCGCAATGTGAAAATGCCACGATGTGCATTTCCATGCACAACATGGCAGGCACCACCCGGTGCCTGCCACCTTGTGCATGGAAATGTAGTATGTACCCCCCCAGTGCACCACCCCCCACAGAGGAGGCCCGCTCTGGGTCCCCAAAGCCAGTCTCCGCCTGTCTTTTTGCGGCGGGATATCCGACACATAAAGACAGGCGGCAGGGCTCATCATAATTACTACGGTGGTGCCTGCACGGCGCCACCACAATGATGTCCTGGTTCCAGATTCCGAAAGGCGGGCGAAAAAGGACCGCCTTGCGGAATCATGGTGGACGGACTTTATGTCCGCCGTGGAACCAATGTGATTCCCACTGCGATCCTAATTTGGCAGTGGGTTAATCTCATTCTGATGGCGGGAGGATCGCCACCGCTGGCCTGGCGCTGGCGGTTGCGGTCCTCCCGCCATCATCATGAGCCCCCAAGTTTTTTCTTCTAAGTGCCTCTTTGAACTAGAAGACCAGATAATCCTCCTCATAACCTCTTGGAACCAGAGGGCCAGATAATCCTTCTCAAAGCCTCATTGAGCTAGAAGACCAGATAATATATCTCACCTCCTCTTGGAGCCTGAGATGAAAATAATCCTTCTCACAGCATCTCTGAATCAGAGGAGCAGAGAATTCTTCTCCCATCTTCCTGCAAATAGAGAACCAGATATTTATTATCACAGCCTATTGGAACCAGATAATCTTACTCACAGTCTCTTCGAGCCAGGCAAGCAGATAATTCTTCTCAGAGCCTCTTCAAACCCAAAAACAAGATAACCCTTCTCACAGACACAAAGGACAAGATAACCCTTCTCAGACCCTCTTCAAGCCAAAAAACAAAATATCCTTCTCACAGCCTCATAGAACTGGAGAACCTGAGAATACTTCTCACAGCCTATTAGGGCCAAGAACCAGATAATCCTCTTCACAGCTTCATGGAACTAGAGCACCAGATAATCTTTCTCTGAGCTTGTTCATGCCAGAGAAGAAGATAATCCTTTTCACATCCTCTTCGAATCAGAGTATCAGATCTTTGTTTGGGTCTCTTGGAACCCTCTCAGCCTCTTAGAGCCAGAGAACAAATATTTCTTCTCATAGTTTCATGGAGCCAGGGGATTTGACCATTTTGCTCATGCTTCTCAGAACCAAAATACATAATAAGCTATTTCTCAGTCTCTCCGAACCAGAGGAGCACACAATTATTCTCACAGCACTTCACAACACAGAGCCAGACTATCCATCACCCTCAAATCTATTTGTTTCTAAAACCGCCACCACTTTCTTTCTCCATTTCCTACAATTTTTTCTCTCTGTCGCTCTCTGTTTTTCTGTACCTCTTTCAGTGGCCCCAGAAACTATAGAATATCCCTTCATACCCCAGGCTGCTCAGGTTCGAGAGCCAGACACTTCGTAAGGAAGGGGGCTACTTTGTCAGCCGGAAAACCTAATTTCCTCACTCAATTTCTTTTCCTGTTTGGAAATTCTACATTTATTATATTCTTAAAACTATAAATATGATAATGTCCAAGTAGCCCAGAGACAGCAGAAGCAGACATAGAGGTCGAGGGGTGACTAGAAAAAGAAGGAGAGTAACAAAAGGGTAGAGACAGTTAGAACAAGGAGGAAGATGCAGTGATGTAAGCGAAAGAGTTTGATGGGGGAGAGAGTGAGGGGGAAAGATAAATACGAAGGGATGAAGAAACAAGGAGGGAAGGGAAAGGAGCTGTCAGGGCTCAAAAGAGAAACAAGGAAGAAGGGATATATTGCCAGAGAAAGGAAAAAGGGGCGAAGTAAGAGAGCCAAAGAGGAGAGCGAGCGACAGAAGGGTAGAGATGATGGAGCTGTAGAGAGGAACAGTCTAGCCTTGGCAAGATGGTGTGCGGTGTTATTTTTCTCTTTATTTTTTATTGCAAGCATATGCTAAAAATAAAAAATAAAACAATAAAAATGTGCAGTCTCTTTAATGTGGCCGCCTTATGCTTGCAATTAAACTTTTTAATTAGTTAGTGATATTTCTTAAACAACAATCATTTCAATTGTGTCATGCATTGTATTATTATTATTTGATGAGAAGACAAGAACAAACCACCACCAAACCAAGTAATCCATTACAGCTACAATGGTATAGTGTCACTTGTGCACTTTATTACATAAACTCTAAAAATAAGTGCAGACAAAACAAACAGACGTTATTTTAAGTTAGTATAGAAATTGTATAAAATCCGACTTTGCAACTGGAGAGAAAGGAATGGTTTTAGGCACATGTGAATAATGTGCAAGGCCGTTGAGCAGTCAGTCAACCTGAATGGGGGCAGTGGGTGAAGTGGGACAGCCATTTCCTCCATGCTGTATTCTGTGATGGGCAGAAGCAAAATGTGAATCACAATTTCACAGACCAGCGGCTTATGCTCGACGACCAAAAGCCCCTCTACGTATTTTAAGTTTGATTATTATAGTCTGCTGGAAGGGCAGAATTTAAAAAGAACGGACATAGGATAGAAAAAAGGATGAAAAAACAGTGAAAAGGGAAGATGTAATTGTGGACAAAAAAAACTGAAAAGAGAGGAAAACTGGAGTGAGATGGAACAGATCAGACAAGGAACTTGGGAGGGGAGAAACAAGTGAGCAAATGATGGTGAGAAAATAGAATTTTAAAAAAGCAATAGCATCAAAGTGAATAGAGACTGTGAATGTTGAAAGAATATGAAGAGAGAGTCTGGACATGGACAGAAAGGGACAGTCGTCAAGGGATGGGAGGGAAACTCCCTGTGTAAACGAGCTGCCTGCTCCCAAAACCACTGCTGCCACTTCCTCCTTGAATATACAGAGTGGAAAAAACAGCTGTTTTTGTCCTCAGCAAACCATCTGCTCACAGCATTAATGATCAAAACAAGAGACCAAAGAGCCAGGCAGCACCGGGGGCAGGGAAAAACCAGCATACGGGGAACTGAGTGCTCGGCAGGGCCACACATTGGGGTTGTGGTACCCAAAAGAGAGGCACACTTGATTTGACGATCGGTTCTCTGCTTTGCTACCATCAGTGGGGCCCTCCGCTGCACAAGCAGTTTGCCAGTTTATTAATCAAAGTATTCATTATATTTTTACTTCTTTAAACTGACATTCTTGTGCCGAATTATCTATTAATACAATATTCTGCTGATTTCCTGTTTTTGCTTTTAATTAGTTGGACTTCCTGTGAAATTGTATTATTTTTAATTTCATTGCCTATTTATATGTATTGCCATGCAAAATGTGCTACACACCCACACTCCTGTAAATTTGTGGGTATTCACAAGCATTTTCCATTTAATTTCCCAGCCTGGAAAAATATTTAGAACTACTTTGTGAAAAACACACATGTAAACATTGCTTCATTTGTGCTGGTGTTTTCCGGTGCTCTGCACTGGCACTTAATTTTAAAAAGCAAACACAATGAGATGATGGACGGAGCACTGAAACTTTTCAGACACTCACCCCCAGTTACAGATCTGGGTTGAATCCATCATCATTCTTTAGCTCACTTCGCCAACTCAGTTCAGACCCAGTTATATGCAAATCAGTCTTGACCCTGTTCCTCATGTGAACAGTCCAGCCCGAACTGCCAAGCAAGTTCTTCCCTGAACCTGAAACAGCATCCTGGGACCTGTTTCTGGGTAACACCCTTCATCAGCAAGGCTAGCTTGAATCCAGTGGCAAAGTAAGCAAGGGACCCACGTTTGAGCATACCCTGCCAACTTATGGCGAACAAAGCAAACCCAAGGAGATGATGGACGGAGCACTGAAACTTTTCAGACACACCCCCCCAGTCACAGATCTGGGTTGAATCCATCATCAATCTTTAGCTCACTTCGACACCTCAGTTCAAACCCAGCTATATGAAAATCAGTCTTGACCCTGTGCCTCATGGGAACAGTCAAGCCCGAACTGCCAAGCCAGGTCTTCCCTGAACTGGAAACAAGCATCCTGGGATCGTGTTTTGGGTAACACCCTCATCAGCCAGGCTAGCTTGAATCCAGTGGCAAAGTGGGCAAGGGACCCACGTCTGGGCATACCCTGCCAACTTAGGGTGAAGAAAGCAAACAAGGAGATGATGGACGGAGCACTGAAACTTTGCAGACACTCGCCCCCAGTCACAGATCTGAATTGAATCCATCATCATTCTTTAGCTCACTTCACCACCTCAGTTCAAACCCAGCTATATGCAAATCACTCTTGACCCTGTGCCTCATGGGAACAGTCAAGCCCGAACTGCCAAGCCAGGTCTTCCCTGAACTGTAAACAAGCATCCTGGGACCGGTTTCTGGGTAACACCCTTCATCAGAACCCCACCAGGCGTTGCGGAGAACAGATACAGCAAATACGGCCAATTGTTCCTAAAGGGCCATCCATGCCCGATAGTAATACATCCAAAGGATCCTGTTTCGTCATAATTTCAGTGTTAAACAACTTACCTGCAGACGAAGTTCACCTTGCCGGATAAGTATTTTATCAACTCATAGTGTGGATATTTTAACGTAGCACGTAGAAGGCAGTCTGTCCTTCAAGGTCCAAACATTACCAAAGTAATTCTCCCCTGCCAGTCAGTCATAGCGCTGCGGATATAAAAGACAGGTTGCGGTGCATGACTGCAACACAGTTAGGCTATAAATAGGCTGGCACAAGCCATCATTGATTGACGTGATATCAGCGACCTATGACTTTGCATAATTCTTCAAGCATTCTTAGAAATTACAAGTGGTCTCCCGAAGAAGGCGTGTGTAACGCCGAAACGCGCGTAGAGATTCCTCATTTATCCACTTGGTTGTTGTTGTTTTTTTAAAATGCATCATTTTATTTGTGTAAATTGTTTTTAACTGTGATACATCTGTTGAAATTCTATGTATTAGCCCTTGTATTGATTGATTATGTATATGCTTTTTGTAAAACTTTTTTTAAAACTATAGCAATTTCTCCATGACATTGGTTAAATAAATTAGACTTATATGACATTGTTTTATTAGTTCTTTTTGTTCTGTACACTGCCCCACTGCACAACAAATTTGTGTTTCCATTATCAATGTGTGTATGTACCTGATAACCTAGCAGGACCCCTAAGTTGCCTAGGTATTACTATTTTGATGAATATTGTGCCCTGACCTAGGAACTTGTTACTAGTCGCAGGGGGTCCCTTTCTTATTTGTTCACATAACACCCTTCATCACCCAGGCTAGCTTGAATCCAGTGGCAAATTGGGCAAGATACTGATAGACTGCGGGCTCACCTGCTCGTTTTACCATACTCACATGGGCCCATAAAAACATACACACTTTGAACAGGTGACCCTTCGCTAAATCAGGATTTCAATTTGACCTTTTTAGGACCTATACCATTGACTTACCAATCCTTGTATATGGCACCAAAAGTCCTAAGGGATCAAGGGAGTTAGAATAATAGGTAGGAAAACAACATTTGCATTTATAAAATAACCACAAACTCGGGAAAGGTTTAAACACTTTATCTATGAAAATTCTTAAATGTCAGAGTCCATATAGTCTTATTTAAAACTTGTTCAATTAGAAAGATAATAATCAAAGCAAATATGCAGAGGGTTGGTGAGAAATGTCTTTAAGCATTTAGGGGCATATGTATCAACTGTTTTTCTATTCGCAGACGCTGCGATTTGCAAAAAAGCAGCGTTTGCGACTTAAAATTCACAAAACGCGATGTATAAGTAAAATCGCATTGCAAAATTAAAGAATTGCAAAATTTGCGATTCCTTAATTTTGCGTAAGCATTTAAGGAATCGCAAAGTGTGATTCCTTAAATGCTATGTATCAAGCACCCACGTTGTGTGATTTCTCATTAACAAATCGCAAATTACCACCAACTTCAAGTTGGTGGTAATTTGCGATTTCTTTTACAAATGCACTTTTTGGCATTTGTAAAGGTGCCATGTGGCGCACATACATGCCTTAGGGCATGTATGTGCGCCATATGCGCACACATGTTCATTTAAGGGGTGCATCAGGCAGGGCCGGACTGGGAACCACAAACGGCCCTGCAAAGTGCTCGGCCGGCCCCCCTTCCCCTGGGGGGTTGTGGGTGCCGCCGAGCTCTTTGCCAGGGCCAGTTTTCAGCCGATTTTGGTACAGGGCCGATTTTGCAGCTATGCTGCAAAAACGGCCCTGTAACAAAAACGGCCCCAGGGACCTAAAACGGGTCCCCACCCGTGCGGCGCACCGGGAGATTGCCCGGTGCCCGCTATGGCCAGTCTGGCCCTGGCATCTGTGTGTCCTTATGACACGCTTGCACCCTTGAAATTATTCTCAATTTGCGATTCTCAAAATACGAATCGCAAATTGAGAATGACTTCCCAATCATTCCTATGGGCCTCCTGGCCCATAGAAATGAATGGGAAAGTATTCCTTAATTGCGATTTCGCAATTTGCTAATCGCAATTAAGGAATATTAAGAATTCGCAAAAAAATTGTGAATTTTTAAATACATCCCATTTTGCAATTCTCGAATAGCTATTCTCAAAAAATCGCTATTTGAGAATCGCAAACACAGATGTTGATACATCTGCCCCTTAGACATAGGAAAGGTAGAAAAGGGAAACAGTACAATGACGTACCCACACAATTATATATTTACCTAGAATGGTGTGAAGACCAACCCTGGCCACGGGCTGGGATAAAGGACAGGATTCCCGAAAGTTCAGGCGTCAGCAAGAAAGAACAGGTGCAGATCAGGACAGGTGAAGGCCAAATTAGGATGGATGCAGGTTGGAACAGGTACCCTCAGCTAAGTGCATTGCCAGCCTCTCTGCGGCTAACAGTTGGACACCGATAAGGTTATCAAATCTTCTCCCTCAGAACCCCGATTGGGTTATCGATTCTCCTACCAAACCCCGATTGGGTTATCGATTCTTCTGACAGAGTGCTCCACCAGCACCTCTGCTCCCGATTCTTCTGACAGAGTGCTCCGCCAGCACCTCTGCTCTCGATCCCTATTGAGTGCGTTGGGTCAGTGACAGGTCAGGTATTCAGACAAGTCGGACAATCTAACTAGGTAAGCCTACCTTAGTTATACCATTTTCCAGGGCAGTGTACCACCCTCCAATGTTGCAAATTCGTGTATTCCCCCAATTTGATTGGTCAAAAAGGCGAGGAGAGGTCATCACACCATACCAGTTATGAGATCATGCTCTTCAATATTCAGATCAATGTTCCCGCCCAATATTTTATTTTCTAATGCACTTTTATTCCACCCAACAATGAATGTTCCAATAGTAAATACAATGTATATCATTTGTTGATTTTAACATCCTCTTGAAAGTTCAGGACGTCGGGTTCCCATGAACATTGGAGGCAAGACTGTCACTGGCACGAGTTCAATGCCATGGCTTTTGGACTTGGGAGAATTCAGCACATGCGCAGTCTCTGGACTCAAAATGGAGCAACATTGTACTTGATTGGTCCAAGCACGAGCTAATAGCAAAGTCAGAGAAAAACAGTTTTTGAACAAAGAATAAATGAATGCACTGCATACCACTTATCTCTACGCTATTCCCATTACTTTAATGTAACTATAGCGTTAGGAATTCGGCAGAATGAACAATTTTGTTAGAGCAGCAGTGCAAGCATTGGCATTGGCATGTGAAAACATAGAGCAGCCATCTTTAGTTCTAGTGCGCAGAAGCAAAAGTTTCCCACCAAGCAGAGAGTACGTCATGTCACGTGAGTGTGGTAGACGCATGCACAGTGAAGTACCCGCATTGCGGCAGCCATTTTAATGCATTTGCGTTACTGTTAGTAAAAGCACATTGAAAAGCTTCCCCTAGATACTAAAATGTTGTGTGGTGCATTTATTAGTAATACAAAACATGTTTTTTTTTTTTTTTTTTAAACCTTTATTTATAAACAGGGTGCACACAGCTATTCAGCCGAACATCCCGGAGGCACGGCAGCAGGATTAGAGACCAGGACTGTTTCAGTACACACAAATCTTTGCACAGGATGAATGAGGTTAATTTAAAAGTTTTAAAACAGGATATTGACCGTTAGAAGGAATGAATTTCAATATAATAACAAAAAAGAGCAGAAAACGAGAAAGAAAGGAGGGATCAGTCACAGAATCTAGATCATAGAAAACAATCGGGCGTGTGAGCAAGCAAACACAACATATCTATCGGCATCAGTCAGTATACGCATGCAATCAAACCCTAAGCACACCCGGCTATTGCCCGTATACGGAGAGGCATAACGAGGAACACTTATAAGCGAAGCCCACGGTCCAACGTCGAGAATTCAAAATCAGATAATTTACTGTACCGATCCCAGAACCCAGAAAGAAGGAAAAGAAACAGACTATCCAGTTAAACTAATGAAGAAAAAAGAGGCCATAGAAACAAGAAACGGAAAAACAATAATACCCCATCCTCCCCCCACCCTGCACCTCTGCAGATGGCCATGGCCTCACCCCTAGCAGCGTGCCTATCGCCCAGTTTCCAAAAACCCGAAATATAGCAAGAAAAGGGAAATATATAAAGATAGAAAAAGGAAAAAATAAGAAAAAGAAAAAAGACGGAGGAGGAGAAAAATCACAATTGCCCTCGGTCCCCATACCCCCCCCTGCGACGCACAGCCCCAGTCCTAAGCCTAGCGATTATATAAGCAAGTTATTGAAAATAAAACCCAGGGAAGGCGTCCGACACCGCCCCACCACAACAAAATGGCGGATCCCCCGATCTTCATGCACCCCTAAAGTCGAGATCTACAGCAGTCTCACCCTTGACCCCTTCGAATGTTCACAGTAAGTACAGCCAACTGCACCAGCACGTATCCCGGAAAAGTCAAAGTCCCATCCAGTCTGTGAACCTGCATAAGGAGTCCGATCAAGCACCGCAGTCCGTCACGATCCACAGCCGCCATGACACCTGCCGTCTTCCAGCCAAAATACGACCATGTCGATCTCAAACTCTGGGCAAAGTCAAAACAATCGAGTAACGTTCGCAGCATCCGCCGGGTCGTATTAGCCGTAGGCTCAGGAGAAGAGAAAACCAGAAACACGTTTGTGGACGGATGCGCCGATAATGGCGGGCATCTCTCCGGGACAATAGGTTCACTAGCACGTTGTGTTCCAGGTGACAATTGCGAGGTTGCGACATGAAGGGAGTCTCGATTCGTAGGTACCGGTAATAGCGTAGTCAAAACAGCCAGCTTGGGGGCATCAGGCAGGTCAGGGTCCTTGCACGATCGGGCAGTTTCGATGACATCCGCGATCGTCTTCTGGAGGGTAGAGGCCATGAAGGATCGTAGCTCCTTAATGGCGGCCATCAAGGTCCTCAAAGACGGCTCTTTATTACCCCGCACCGCCTCCACACAGTCAGCTCCAGACATGTGAATGCAGAGCACCCGATTCTCCCGGGGACCAAAGTGCGGGTCGGGCAGGCGGGGATTGAAGGCTCACCTCAGAGCAGTGACGGGGCCTCTCGGTCGGCAGCACCAACCCGGCGAGGCGGCCAACCGCCGGGAAGGGGACCCCCGACCTCTCAGCCACCTTCAGGATACGCACACCCCCGCAGTGTGTAGAGGACCTCAGGCACCTCACCAATATAGGGCTGGGAAACCCTCCAGGTTAATCGTCCGGACCGCGTCTGGGGTATCCAGCCGCCGCTGTTGCACCGCAACCCGGCTGGGTCATTAAGCGAGGTCCCGGCTTACAGGCGACTCCAGGCCAAGATCTTTCACATGACACAACTCTGCCAATCAGGGTGGGAAAGTTCTCGGGACCACACCGCCAGTGTCAGCAAAGATTACCCCGCACGGGGGTGAGGCGCGAAAGCAGGATATATTTCAGATCTTCAAGCGACAGGCGGAGGTCATCAGAGCCGAGAGCTTATGCGGCCATCTTCGTTCGTCGCTAGGTTCCTCCTCCAATAAAACATGTTTATTATTAAGTTATAAGTTATTTCGAGAGAGTTGAATACAAGCAAGTCTCTTTACGTGCGAAACCTTGCTCCATCAATCCCCTGCTTGATGACAACTTAAATGTTGACCTCATAGTGGAGGACCTCATCGTCAATCATCTCGCACCCAAAGGCCTGAGTAAATTCTTCGCAGTGGAGTGGGCTCACAGAGTGCCGGGTGGTAAACCTAAGCTGGGTGCTACCCCGCGGCCCATAATCGCCAGGATATTTCATTTCCGTGATCGGGACGCTATCCTGCAGGCATCGCGCTTGGGTGGCCCCACGAGATTTGAGAATACGACGGTGAGCTTCTACCCCGACTTCACTCAGTTGGTGCAGAAGCAAAGGATGGGGTTTCAGGGAGTGAAGAGACGATTGAGAGACAGGGACATGAAATACGCAATGCTATTTCCAGCTCGGCTACGTGTGGAACATAGAGATCGGACGTTCTTCTTTGATCACCCTGAGTCTGCAAGTGACTGGCTCGACACACTGCCCAGGCAGCAGGAACACCCTGAACACTCCGGTGGAGCCGGGGGTGGACTGATGGAACAGGAATAGTGATGGGACTTGGTTCGCTGGACTACATATAGATCTTTCGGCATGGTTTGCGGATCCTTTAACTTGCTTTAATTGAGGTGGT
Organism: Lissotriton helveticus; assembly: GCF_964261635.1. Taxonomy (NCBI): domain Eukaryota; kingdom Metazoa; phylum Chordata; class Amphibia; order Caudata; family Salamandridae; genus Lissotriton; species Lissotriton helveticus. The sequence continues at coordinate 832,374,750 of NC_136072.1, read as the reverse complement.
TCTAAAGGGGTGGCGGAGGGAGTGGGTCTCTTCCTCCTCTGGGGTTTCTTTTCGTAGATTAGTTAATTGCTAGGGTGACAGGCACACTGCAAGTTGGGGGGGCCTTTGAGTCTAACGCAGGGGTGCAGGGTGGGGGTCTTGTTTCGAGGGTAGGTTGGGGGGAGGAGGGGGGAAGTTTTTATTGTTTGGTTCACTTCAAGGCACTGTATTGATGGACTTTTGGACTTGGCTGTCGCGACTAATGTGGGGTGGATGCTGCGACTACATTCGGGATGGGGGTAGGGGGCTAAAATTGCTGTGTTGGAATGTTAACGGGTTGGGGGACAGGATAAAACGTGGTGTGGTGTTACAACTCTTGAGACGTCTCTCCCCTGATGTTGTGCTGTTGCAAGAGACACATCTGATAGGCAATACATGCCATGCAATGAATCGAAGGGGCTACCGTCTCCTGGCACACTCCGGCTTCTAGGGGGGTGGGTATCTTGGTCAGAGTCTCCCTCCCCCTTGAGATCGATGCTGTCATTCTTGACGACAAGGGGCGATATGCCGCCATTACTGGACGATGGGAGGGGAAAGTCATCACTTTGCTCTCCGTTTATGTTCCGCCTGGCCTTCAGACTACGACCTTTGCTGACTTGGGGAGGGTGATCTTGGGGCTCCCAGAAGGTATCCTTGTGGTGGGCGGCGATTTTAACTCGGTGATCTCCGGAAATATCGATCGCTACCCACCTAGGGATCTTGGGAGGTCCCAGTCCTGGCTGGGTGGCTTCCTTGACACTCTGGGATTGATAGATTGCTGGAGGCTGCTACACCTCAGACAATTACAATACACCTTTCACTCTGGTGCACACGGTAGTCTCTCGAGACTTGACTATATCCTGATGCCCGCAACACAGGCCCCACTTGTTAAGGAGATCAGACATTTGGCTAGGGGTATTTCAGATCACTCCCCCTTATGGCTCGTAATGGAAACGGGACCGGGAACTGAGGGCCGGGTAGCCCCGATCAACCCTTGGTATCTCCGTGACCCTAAGATCCCCACGTAATTTATCAAATCACTCGACCACTATTTTGTGGAGAATGTGGGGTCTGTGTCATCGTCTGTCTTGCTATGGGAAGCCTATAAGACGGTCATCCGCGGCCACGCCTTATCTTTAATTAATAACGCTAGGAAACGTAAGTGCGATGCAGTGGTCCGACTTGAAACTGAGATATCAGACATAGAAAGAGAGCTGGAATCTGATGTTACCCAGGACAGGTTGCACCTTCTCAGCCTCAAACAAACTGACTATAGAGCATTGGTCACTGATGCCGCCAAGGTGATGAGTAGAGAGCAGCAAGGCCGTTTGTATGACGTGGGTGATAAGGCCGGAAAGTTGATAGCTTGGTTGGACAAGAAGGAGAGGGCTAGTCGTGTGGTTCCTTTGATTGAGAGAGCGGATGGAGTGAGAGTGACTGACCCGGTTGAGATTGTGGAGTGTTTTTCTGAGTATTTCCAAACCGTGTACTCCCCAGTATCGGACAGACCAGAACAGGACTCGCATCCGCTCCTGAGAGACATTGCTTTGCCCTGCTTGTCGGATCTGGATAGGGAGCTGATGGACGCGAGACTCTCTGTTGAGGAGGTCGCGACCGCAGTCCGTTCTGTGAGATCGGGTAAGGCCACGGGTCCAAATGGACTTCCCATCGAACTTTATAAGCTACGCCCAGATAAAATAGCACCACATCTTCGCTCGATGTTTTTAGAATCGCTAGATGCAGGTACCCTCCCTTTCGATCAAAGACTTGCGTCTATCGTCGTGATTCACAAGGAGGGGAAGCAGCGGGATTGCTGCACGTCGTACAGGCCCATCTCGCTCTTAAACGCCGAGCCTAAGATCCTCGCAAAAGTGCTCGCGAATCGCTTGATAACTGTTGTCTGCGACCTGATCCATCCGGATCAGTCCGGATTCATTCCGCACCAAAACACGGCACTGAACCTTCGGCGTCTACATGGCGCCCTTGCGAGAGCGTCCTCGTTGCGTGAATCGGCCATTTTGGCTTCTTTGGACGCCACAATGGTGTTTGATACGCTGGAATGGCCATACTCTGGGCTTCCCTCGCCAAGTTTGGTTTTGGCCCTGTTTTCATCAGTTGGGTGAAACTACTATATCACGACCCCTTGGCTCAGGTGGTTGTTAATGGTCGTGATTCTGGCTCATTTTCTCTCGGAAGGGGTACTCGCCAGGGGTGCCTGTTGTCTCCGCTTCTTTTTGCCCTTGCTTTGGAACCCTTGGCGGCTTGGCTGAGGTGGGAGCCGCCAATGAAGGGTATACGCTGGACCCCTGATTTTGAGGACCGAATATCGCTCTACGCTGACGACATCCTGCTATACCTCACGTCACCTCGGAAGTCGCTAGTAGTGCTATTCGATGTATTGACTTCTTTTGGTAAAATTTCTGGCCTTGTGATCAATTGGTCCAAGTCCTGCGTGTACGTTCTCTCAGGAGACTCTCCTCTCTTGCCGCGTGGGTGCCCAATACAGGTGGTACACGCGGGTTTCAAATACTTGGGGGTGTTCATCACCCTGGACCCTGTGGTTCGCTATGAACGTAACCTGCTACCCCCGCTTCAGCGCTTACGGTTTGATGTTGAGGCATGGCGTAGACTTCCGTTGTCCCCGCTCGGACGAGCGGCTCTATTCAAGATGATGTCACTGCCCCGATTTTTATATGCCCTACAGAATACTTGCGATACCATCCCGGCCAGCTACTTTTGGGAGGTTGAAAGCTTGCAGAGACAACTGATATGGGGTGGGCGGTCCCGCATAGCCCTTGCCAAGTTAACACTTCCTTGGTATGACGGTGGAATCACTCTCCCGGATATTAAGCGCTACTACTGGGCCTCCCAACTGGGGGCGATTAACCACAGCACGTACGATCCCGCGTCGAACCCCGCGTTCGAAATGGACAGATGGTTGCTGCCTGGTGGTGACTACAACAGGGCGCTTTATACGAAATCCGCAGGGAGGACGCTTACTGGCCCTACCAAGATAGCGGTGCAAGTATGGCATCGTGCGAACGATGCCATGGGATGGAAGAATAGACTTACACGCGCTACCCCTCTTTATGCTTCCGAGAGGCTGGGCTCCCTATGGAAGACGAAAGGTTTTGATAGGTGGGACGTGATTGGTATATGCAGGGTGAATGATGTATGGACTAAGGATAGGGTCAAAACCTTCAAAGAGTTACGATTGGAGTATGACTTGAGTGACAAGGAGTTTTTTAGATATGCTCAGATCCGACACGCGCTGATGGCGGTTTTCCCTCCGGGTACTACTGTTCCGGAGGCGTCGCCGCTTGAAGATCGGGTGCTGAATGGGCACGTTCCCGACAGTACGATTTACAAAAAGTTGATAAACGATAGGACCGACCTTCTAAAGCGCCTCAGGGAAGCTTGGACTGGCGATGGTTTGGAGTTAGATGACGAAGACTGGCAGTCGGACATATCTTCGCCGAAAGAGGTTGCAATTCCGGCCCGCCTCCGGTTTGTACAGCTTAAGATTCTCCACAGGATCTATGTTACCGGTCCACGCTTGGTCAGCATGGGTTATGCTTCGGATGGGCTGTGCAGGCGTGGTTGCGGCCTCCCGGGCACCTTTCTCCACATACTCTGGGAGTGCCCGTTGGTTGTTCGTTTCTGGAATCGAGTGCATGCGGTAATGGAAGAGGTCACGGGTGTTGCGCTGTTGCCTGAAGCTAGACGATGCTTGTTGAATGTTTGGGAACCAAATGATTATGATTTGGCACAGACTCAGTGGGTGACCCTTGGCAATATGATCGCTAAGAGGGATATCGCCCAGTTGTGGGGCTCTAAGAGGCCTCCCACAGTTCTGGCATGGAAGGAGAATATGGACTGATGCATGTTCAGGGAGAAGACGGTGTATGTGGCACGTGGCAGGCCTCGCAAGTGGGGAAAGATTTGGGGTCAATGGAACTCCTACCGGGGAGAAATATGTACACCTCCCTTCACACACTTGGTGGCGGATCCTCCCTCCCCTTGACCCGACATCCCTGCTATTATGTTGCTCGAATTGTCTCCGGACTTGCTGCATCCCTCATTCCTCCCATCCTGCAATGTCAATGATTGTATTATGATATTATGCTTTCCTCCCCGCAGGACGCTTCGCCATTCGATTGATTGTACTGCCTTGATTATTTATTCTTGTTTATGTTGTTAAAAGTTTCAATAAAAAGAAATACAAAAAAAGACAAAATGTAATTACTTTCCTTTCTTATTTACTGTATATGTCTTTTTAGACTTGCAACATTTACACCAGAGAGTTATCCCTAATACTAGTAGGGCTATTCCCACTATTGCCATCAGTGTTCTACCTACAATACTTTTTCCTACCTTAAAAAACCAACTACCTACAGAGGAGAGACCACTAATTAGTCTCTCCCTTGCACTATCAACCTCCAGTGGTTTCAATTCTTCTTTCAAATTTGTAATGTTTCTTGCGTATTTTCCAATTTCGACACTTTCGTCTGGAATCAAAGTGCAACAATGTTGTGTTTTTAACATGCTACAGACTCCGCCCTCTTTTACCAATATTATATCAAGAGCAAGTCGATTTTGTAAAACCGTTTATCTTACCGCAAATAGTTCGGTGTTGATCATTAGAAATCCACTAGCAGTGTCAGTCGATAAGCGACCCACCACTGTGGACAATTTACAAATTATTTGGGTATTCAGAACCACTCCCACTGAAGGTATTAATGCACTAAATATATCACCTACAATTTCAGCAAAACTAGCTCTTTTACTACTTTTAGTCCATTATTTACTTCATTGCTTCCAGTGATTTTCTTTACATGATACACCTTTGGGAATACTATTCCAAAATAGCATCTCCCATACCAATGATCAGGCAACTTAAAATATGCCTTGTTTCCACAGATATAATAGATACCAGGAAACACTGGTTCTGATCCGTCTTTGAATCCCCAACCCCCAATTACTTTAAAATTGTGTTCACATTCACTGGAACCAATGAACATATTATTATGGTAGTCTGTTTTCTCACTATGGAGACAAAGCTTCCCTTTCTTTTTGAAATCCAGCAACATAGCAGCTTGAGTCTTGCCATTTTAGGTAAACTCTTTACTTTCTGCCCATTTAGGAATTTTATGTTTCTGTTCAGTAGCTTTTCTATGGAAATCCTGTCTCATTTTCTCTACTAAATTTAGAAATATCTTTTCTTTTTCTTGCAGCTTGCATGTTAGATTATCTTAATGTGCTTCAGCTATATGTATTGATCCTACTGTTCGAAAATACTCACCCATGAAGTGTGTAGAGTCTCTAGTACTAGTGATACGATTTAGATTTCTACGTAAAGGAACTTCAGAGAAAATTACATCAAAATTAGAATAGTAATACTGCAACCTTCCAGTTCCATAAAATAGACTAGCTAATATACTACATGAGATGCCATATGTCAGAGGTAAATGGTGATATGTGACTCCTTCACGCCCCGACATGGGCAACTTCATGCACACATAACAATCACTGATTTCCATACCTTATACATAATGTACTAAAAGATTAGCGAAAAAATTTAAATCTGTTCTATTCTTTGCTCTATTATAGTGTAGTCCTACTTCACCTGGTGCATCTAAATCTACTTCACTCTGCTTAAGACTAACTGCTTTCTCATGTGTTTCTACTTTCTTTGGTGTATCTACCTGTTCGGCAACACTAGTGTCATTTTGCATATTTTTGCTCATCAAGTAAGGTATAGCTAATGTCAGTCCAAACCATGCTATAACTACTATTACTATACTACATGTCCATATTCTACAGCATGTTTTAGGCAGTTTCTTTTCGGTCTTCCGATAACATTATAATCAGCCATTTCTGACTAAGGAGACTTAGATCCTCTTTGTAACTTTTCTACAGAATTTAACCTGTGAACCTTTTCTCAAGTTGGTCTCACTTCTTCGTCGGTCTGACCAGTCTAAGTTTGACCCTATGCCTCAGAGTGAGCTAAAGAATGATGATGGATTCAACCCAGATCTGTGACTGGGGTTGAGTGTTTGAAAAGTTTCAGCACTATGTCCATCATCTCCTTGTGTTTGCTTTGTTCGCCCTAAGTTGGCAGGGTATTCCCTAACGTGGGTCCCTTGCTCACTTTGCCACTGGATGCAAGCTAGCCTGGCTGAAGAGGGCAGTTAGCCCAAAACCGGTCCCAGGATGCTTGTTTCCAGTCCTGGGAAGACATGGCTTGGCAGTTTGAGTTGGACTGTTCCCATGAGGTAAAGGGTCAAGACTGATTTGCATATAGCTGTGTCTGAACTGGGGAGGCAGAGTGAGCTTAAGAACGATGATGGATTTAACTCAGATCTGTGACTGGAGGTGAGTGTTTGAAAAGTTTCAGCACTCCGTCCATCATCTCCTTGTGTTTGCTTTCTTCGCCCTAAGTTGGCAGGATATGCCCAGACGTGGATCCCTTGCTCACTTTGCCACTGGATTTAAGCTAGCCTGGCTAAAGAGGGCTGTTAGCCCGAAACCGGTCCCAGAATGCTTGTTTCTGGTCCACGGAAGACATAGCTTGGCAGTTCAGGCTGGACTGTTCCCATGAGGCACAGGGTCAAGACTGATTTGCATATAGCTGTGTCTGCACTGGGGTGGCAGAGTGGGCAAAAGAATGATGATGGATTCAACCCAGATCAGTGACTGGGGGTGAGTGTTTAAAAGGTTTCAGCACTCCGTCCATAATCTCCTTTACTTTTACTAAATTTTAAAAACCTGCACATGGTTGTGCTCTCAGTCTATTTTTTTCAGCACATCACTGATATTTTGAAATACATAGTATTGAAAAATTATAAAATTTGCACTACCAGGTTATCCCTACAGCCTGGGGTGACCTACATTAGTCCACAATGTCACACGTGATTAAGTGTGCTAGTAAGTAGGAAATGCTGGCAGTGCCAATCAGTAGTAGGCGCTGAGGGTTGTGCAGCAGAAGCTGAATATCTTGAGCCCTGGCACTTACATTTTTACAAATTAAGCACTGAATGTAAGAGTTTTTCCAGACTGACAAAGGAAAGGGGACATCGTAGTATTGCACTGGGGCTTCTCCATAGGAAAATATATTTCCTTTGTTGAGATTGGAAACATGCATATTCAACTGATTTATTTTTTGCAGATTTTTCACCTACTAGAAAATCAGCATGAGTACATTTTGGCCAGTTGGTGTGGATTTCCAGCAGGGATTCTGAGTTTTTGTGCAAGTCAAGCAGTCAAATATCTTCCAGGAGGGCACCTTAGGGTAAGGATTTACTACTTTTAAAGATCTGCTTTGTGATTTTTTAACTGTGTGCACATCAGGCAAATGGAAAAAATTTGAGTGGATTTATTCATTTTACAGCTCTACTCAGGAGTACAACAGATACATATTTATTTACCCCTCATGAAAAGCAGTGCCTATTCGACACACTGTGTCCGATTGAAAAAAAGGCAAACAGAATAAATATGCCAGGATGAAAAAAACTTACATTTTAAATACTGTAATACGACATACCGCCATTAACGTTCTTGTGCCAGTTGAAAACCAGCTTTCTGGTGGCACCTTGCAACTCTGAATGAACACTGGTTCACAAAATTAGTAAACATACCCAGCACACAGGCAATAAGTACACTATAGATAACACATGCAAACACCTACCGGAATGCAAGACTTATATTTGGAGCAAGAAGAGATCTGCCCCGTAACTTCTAGGAAGGACCTGATGGAGAGTTATAGGGAGCATAAACATACTCAGATACAGGAGAGCCCCATAGCTGGCTGATTGACCCTAGAGTTTCTAGAAGTAAAAGATCAATATAGACTAGAACCTGTCCTGGACGACATCCAGCCGCTCCTGGCCAAGAAGTTATATCTGCAGTTCAGACATAGGGTGCTTCCACAAGCAGATGGCCAGGCTCATCTAATTTGGGTTGCCCTGCCTGTAATAACGCAGAGGAGATGGAATATCATGTGATATTTTTTTGTCAAGGATACAAGAGGATCCATGGCTTCTTCAGTTGTGTAGGAACTTGGGGTCCAGACACTGCAGTGAGGTTTTTAGGGTATTGAAATATGACACCCACATACCCATTGTGTTCTCCATATCACGTTTTTTATTCTCTATGTGGTGTACGCGCTGGGCTATCTTAAAGATGAACTTATAGGCCGGGCTGATTCATGGTTATACATCTTTTAAACTGGGCCCCGATCTTTTCTCCTTTTTTTCTATTTTTTAATCCAAATGAAATCATTTGATGGCTTTTTAACAATCTCTTTCAACTATAATGTGAGGTATAAATTGCTTTTATATTTTTCTATTTTATCCATTATCAAATGTTGCTAGGTGGGGGCCACCATGATAGCGCCAAAAATGCCGGTTTTGGATTATTGTAATGCCCTTTGTGCTGCTTATGTATTGAACATGCACTTTACAGAGCACGGCCCAAGAACAACGCAAAAATCACTATGCTGCTGATGTATTGCACATGCACCTTATTGAAACCAATATCCATAGGTTCATTTCAGGCCCCCAGAACCAGGTCTCGGGAATAGTTGAGTAATACAGGATTATTGTAATAGTCTTCTTTCTGTTTAGGCATTGCATATGCACTCAACTGTCCCGTACGGCTACGGTTTTAATTGAAGATAAATAAAGAGTGAACTACAAACAACTCCACTGTATTGCTGTCTTCATCTACCAGAACATTAACAAGTTGCTTTGTCGAATTTTGTTGAAACACTGTATGTACTTACAAAAAATAGTGTGCTGGACCATGGTGTATTATAAAGCTTTAACGATCTTTGACTGGATTTAAGGGGGGAAATCAGCGGTGCTGGTCGCTTTAAAGATCTTTGACTGGATTTAAGGGGGATATCAGCGGTGCTGGTCGCTTTAACGATCTTTGACTGGATTGAAGGGGGATATCAGCGGTGCTGCTCGCTTTAACGATCTGTAACTGGATTTAAGGCAGGATATCAGCGGTGATGCTTGCTTTAGCAATCTTTGGCTGGATTTAAGGGAGGATATCAGTGGTGCTGCTCGCTTTAACAATCTTTGACTGGATTTAAGGGGGGATATCTGTTGTGTTGCTCAATTTAACAACCTGTGACTGGAATAAAGGCTGGATATCAGTGGTGCTGCTCACTTTTAAGAAGTTTTTACTGGAATAAAGGCTGGATATCCGTGGTGCTGCTTGCTTGAACATCCTTGGACTGGAAGAAAGGCTGAATAGCAGTGGTGCTGCTCGCTTGAACATCCTTGGACTGGAATAAAGGCAGTGGTGCTGCTCGCATGAACATCCTTGGACTGGAATAAAGGCTGGATATCAGTGGTGCTGCTCGCTTGAACATCCTTGGACTGGATAAAGGCTGGATATCAGTGGTGCGCTCGCTTGAACATCCTTGGGCTGGAATAAAGGCTGGATATCAGTGCTGCTGCTCGCTTGAACATCCTTGGACTGGAATAAAGGCTGGATATCAGTGGTGTTGCTCGCTTGAACATCCTTGGAATGGAATAAAGGCTGAATATCAGTGGTGCTGCTCGCTTGAACATCCTTGGACTGGAATAAAGGCTGGATATCAGTGGTGCTGCTCGCTTTAACATCCTTGGACTGGAATACAGACTGGATATCAGTGGTGCTCCTCGCTTGAACATCCTTGGACTGGAATAAAGGCTGGATATCAGTGGTGCTGCTCGCTTGAACATCCTTGGACTGGAATAAAGGCTGAATATCAGTGGTGCTGCTCGCTTGAGAATCCTTTGACTGGAATAAACAACCTTTGGTTGAATAAAAGATGGATATCAGTGGCGCTGCTAACTTTCACAACCTTTTACTGGAATAAAGGCTTTGGTTGAAGAAAGACTAGATGTCAGTGGCGTTGCCCATTTGAATAACATTTGGCTGAATAAATGGATATCAGTGGCGATGCTCGCTTTAACAGCCTTTGCTGACTAAAGGTTGGATATCAATGGCGTTGCTCGCTTTAATGTATGCTGTTTCATTTACTCACATTGCACCACTCTCAGCACCAGAGCATAATGCAATGTATCTGCACACTTCAGACGCAGGCAACTTCATTAATTAACTTAACGTAAAGAGCCTTCATGCCTGAAGCACGTGTCAGCGGAGCGGACTTCACAAGCAGTGATCTTCACTAATTAACAGAACATTAAGAGCCTGCAAGCCAAAGCAATGTGTCTGCGCTTCTCAGAAGCAGGGAACTTATCCCACTAGCCAAGCATACTAGCGCCACAGCCCAGTTCAGTGTTTCTGCATCTGAAAAACCAGCATGTACCACGTTCAACTTCAGGAGAATGTGTTGCAGAGCAGTTTAACATAATAGCATCACTTTAATGCGTTCAAATTATGCACATCCTAAGATGGATGTCAGCCTTGAAACTTGAATGTACATACATTTCCGATTTACATCCCCCTTGGGGCAGGCAGGGCACAAAGACCCAGCCAACATGGATTCACACCCAAAGAACCTCTCTGGCAGAGGATTTTAATAGTAAACTCAAGGGCAATGTAGCAATTGAGCACCATTCTTTGGTATTTTTGGGCCAAATTACCCTAGAGAGTGGTTGTGTGAGTTTTTTCCAGTGATCTTTGCAATGACAGGCTTTGAGGGGCAACGATGGTCCCCGAGGGGCTTAGCCTTTTATAATCCCTGCCCCTCTGTCCCCTTCTTATGACCACTTCCGGTCAGTTGTCCACCCCCAGCTGCCAGTCTCCCAGGAAAGCAAAATATGCTAGGTCCTGTGTGATGACCTATAACCCAGGAGGAATAGTAGGCATAAGTAAGTAAACCTCCCATGACAGGTGGGAAGTAGCAAAAGCCATTCCAAATGAAAGTACATCCGCCCTGCACTGTGGATCGACTAATAACACCCCTCCCCTACTTGCAGAGGGCTTCCGCCAGGACCCTCTGTCACTAACAAACCATTTTGAGTCCCAGAGCATAATGCAGTGCCTGCACAATCCGAAGGCAAAGAGATGCTTTCACTTACAGTCATTTAAAAGGAGGAGAGTGAAGAGCCGGCGCGAAAAGCATGAGGGCGTGATTGGGGGCTATTTAGAGAAGGATGAGGTGAGAGCTAAAGTAAGGGAAGATGGAAGAGAGAGGGGAATGGAGGCCTGCAAGTGCAGTCTGTTTTCTTTTTCTTTTCAGAGATAATGGATAAAACAGCCACAGACTAAATAACTACGGTTAAAAATAGCTTGAGAAAAACAACGAAGAAAAACTCTGTCCAGTGAAACATTTCCCACAGTGTACAAGAGCATCATCGTTCACCTAACCCTGAGACATTGATAATTAATGGAACTAGGTGCGAAATGTATCCGTGCTATCTTTCATATTGGGTGGGTGGCAGGGTGTGATGCCCATTACCACACATGCATTTACAACACATGCATTTACTACGCTTCCATTACAACACAATGCCTTTACCACGCAAACCTTTATCGCACAAATGCCTTTCCCACGCATGCCTTTACAACGGCAGGTAAGTATGTGGTTTATTTCCCAGGATGACATCTGGGCTAAAAACCACACTAAACTTCAAGATCTGAATCCAATGTCTTATGATGTTATTTCCTGTGATGTCATCGGGGGCTGAGGTCGTATGTTTAAATTTCAGCAATTTCACTATTACTCTACTTGGAGGTAGTGAGACCTGAAGAAATCTTCTTTTTTGGTCGCAAGATGTTTGCAAGTAGGTTGAGATAGCTAAATATCTATTTGTGTAGGCCCAATTTATACACACAGAGGTGATTCTTTGTGAGACCGCACTGCCTCTGTGGCGAATTTTAGCACTTAGGAAATCTGCTTTTCATTCTGGAGTTGTCTCTTGGCTTGGTTCCTGTGCATGGTCCCTAAGTTCCAGGTCCAGTTTGGCTTTGACTATCCTTCATCATGATCTATTGGGTCATGCCAATAGATCATGACATCTATTGGCACGGGCAAAAACCCATCTGTCAATCTACAAAGCCCTAAAAACCTTGCCCACCCCTGCACTTACATGGCTGCTGCCCATCCCACCCCGCACGATCATGGCTGCCGCCAGACTAGCTACATTCACTTGTACATCACACTGTACCCCACCAGGGTACCTAGAACCTGAGGGTCACTTGCCCATTTTAAAGAAAGCCAAAACTATCCCAGACATATGGGTAGGGTTAATGTCATACAACCCCTATCACACCAGAACAACCAATCAATCCCCATCCTGACATCCTGACAAAAAAGCTAGTTTCAGTGAGGGTTCAAAAATCTCACCACAATGAGATGCATCCGTAGGTGAGACAATTACCACTCAGCTGTATGTTCCCCTCACATCTGAGCCCCTCCAGAACCTACAGTTGAAAAGATTGTTGACCAAGGGGGAGCAGGCAGCCCTATGGTCACAGCAACGCTGACTACACATCCCGCGCAAAATCAGAGCAATTTCCTGTATATGGGATAGGTAAAGAAACTCTGGGGTCCTTTATGGCACTCTGACCCATTTTTAAGATCTTAAAAAAGAGGTTATGAATGAATGTTCTCCTTTTTTGAACCTTCCTCTCCACTATGAGTCAATTCATGGCAAATATAGAAAGTCCGGTATTTATAATCCCAGAGTATCCGTGTTATACAGAACTTTCTTATTAAATTATGACAATTTTTTCTGAAAAGTGCCAGTACTTTCCCATTAAAAGTGTGGCTCCCTCTGAGAAGGGCCAGTCCCCTCCCATTAAAAGGATGGCCGTGCTGCTGCGAGGTACCCGTATTTTCCATGACAAGTACGGCAGTAGTGTGAAGCTTCAGTACTCTCTCGTGAAAGACTGGCAATACTGCTGTGAGGTACTGGTGCTCGCCATTAAACGTATGAAAACTCTGCTGAGAAGACAAGGTACTCTCCTTTCAAATTGAAGACGTGTAGGCACTTAGTGCATTTAAATGGCTAAAAAAAAATCAAATTGTGTCTACACCTATTTATATCCTAGGAGACATCCATCAGGCTTTTTTCATCAGCCCCCGAGAGAACAGGAAGATTCCGATGCGTGAACGTCTGTCGTGACCATGACTTCTGTACAATATGCGGTGGGCGTCGAAAATGGAAGTAAATTGTTCAATTTATTGATCGTCACCTGAGAAAGGAAAGTACGTCGAACTCTTCATGTCATGCTCTTGTTTTTGTCCTTCAACATATTCCGCTGCACACGACAATCCCATTTTCTTTAGGTGAAATTTCGAGCATTTCTCTGTAATTCTTTAGTGTTGCCTTAAAATAGATGCCGCCTACTACAAAAACCTAAGGGGCTAATGGGGGCTGTTACAGTGAAGGTACCGACATATTGAAATCGGAAGACACCACCGCATAAGACCATCTGCACAGCCAGGCCTCAATCCTGTTGCTAGGTCGAAGACTGGCTGGTTTACTATGACTTCTTGTGGGTATTCTGAAAGCGTCACTGAGAATGCACTCCGCTCATTGCTTACCATTGGCTTTGTAGTTTGTAACTCACATTTGCTTGCTTTCTATTTGCTGGCCTCCTCCCTTCATTGAAAATATCCTGTTTACCATTTACTACGCTCTGTGCATTCTTCCATGAGTGATTGTTTTCTGTAAACAGAACTTTACATTTTGTTTTTATCTGGTTTCATTTGCTGTGCATTCAAAGACAGAGGCCTAATGTCAGGCTCTGTCTTGCACGGAGCTTTTTGTTTACTTTTATTTCTATGACTAAAAAGTGAGAGACTTCATCTAACAATCTGGGTGTGTGAAAGGGAGTGACATTTTCCCCTTTAATTCTGTGTAGGGTTTTTTCGTCTTTTTCATCTGCTCTCCTTGCCTCTGTCACAGCTTATGGGGTTTGCTTGTGCTGCAACACCTTTGGGTACTGTGCACTTGACAAATTTAATTCCAATACTTACTAAATACATTTTTTCTAGCACAAAACAAAATGTAATTATCTGTAAATGAACTGTGCAAATATTTCAGACTATATCAGAATTAGGAAAGCACAAACAAAGCACTTTTTTGTAAATCTGTTCTAAAAACAAATATTTGAATACAATCAAAACAAATGGCTAACAGGGAGATTCAATTTCTACACATTATCATTTGTATGTTGTATAGTTTCATTAGCAAAACTGTGTCTTTGCAAATGTGATAGTCATTTCAATTGAAAAGGTGTCTGTACTGGCAATGCACAACCATACCATGCATGCTAATTTCTATGCCACTTGACAACACTCTACTTCATTATTTGCCACTTCACTCTAGGACACTCTACTCTACTCTGACACTCTACATAGTCCACTCTACTCCACTCTTTGCCACTCCACTCTAGTCCACTCTACTCTACTCTACTCTATGCCACTCTACTCTACTCTACGCCACTCTACTCTATGCCATTCCACTCTATTCCACTCTACTCTATGCCATTCCACCCTACTCCACTTGACTCTAAGCTACACTATTCTACTCCCTTCTACTCTACTTCACTTTACGACACTCTACTCCACTCTATGCCCTACACTGTAGGTCACTATACTTTACAACACTCCACTCTATCCCACTTCGCTCAACTCCACTTCGCGACACTCTACTCCACTCCACTCCAGGACACTGCACCCCACTCTATGCCACTCCCCTCTTCACCACCAATCAACTTAACAACACTTTACGCCACTTCACTCTAGGCCCGTCTACTGCTCACTACTACACTACACTACACGCCATTCCACTCTATGACACTGTATGCCATGCAACTCTACTACCCTCCATGCCACTTTACTCCACTCTATAAAAACTCTATGCTATACCACTCTATGACATTTCACTCTACTCCACTCCACGCCACTCCACTCTATGACATTTTACTCCACTCTAAGACACTTTACTTCACTCTACTCCCCTCCTTTTATGACACTCCATGCTACTCTACAACACTCCACGCCACTCTACTCTCTACCTCACTACTATGCTCTACGCCACTCTACTCTATGCACTCTTCCCCACTCTCCTCCGCTATGCTTACTCTGCTCTATGCTTCTCTACTCTCTTCCACTCTACTTAGTCCACTCTACTTACTCCACTCTACTTACTCCACTCAGTGCTACTTCAATCTTCGCCACTTCACTATACGATATTCTACTCTGCAACACTCTATGACACTCTACGACTCTTAACTCTACGTGCCTTCAGTTTACGTCCATTCACTCTAAGACACTCAATGCAATCCACTCTATGCCACTCCACAACACTCTATGCCACTCCACTCTATGCAAACTACACCCAGGACTATTTTATATATGTACATAAATGTATGTATTGTTTGTTTACAGCCCTGATGAAGTCCCCTGTCGGGAAGAAACGTGTTAGCTAGGCTGAAGTTTGATGTTGTGAAGAATAAAGAAATCTTTTTTGGAATATCATTACATTGGATCTATAAAAATAATTCATATGTTTGAATAATCTGGATTAATATGTGATTAAGTGAACTTTCAGTAAAAGCATTGGCCTTCCTAAGCACTACCTTTTGTATATTGTTTTTGACATTATTTGACACTCTAACCAGCACAAATGTTTAAGTTCAGACACTTTTGCTAAATTCATCTTCGCCAAGTTTAACTCCTTTTCAAATTCACTGTTCGACTCAAAGTGTAAACCCTTTTTACACAATTCCTAAAGTGCCACAGATGTGATAGTTAAGTTTGATATGTTGTGACTATAAAATTCAACCATACCCAAAAAAGATGTAATTTGATTTCCTCCTAACTTTTAGGTAACTCAGGTCTACAGACGTCGTCTACCAGCTCCTTCTTAGGCCTTTCCCCACACCAGAAAAAGTGTGTCCCAGATAAGAAATGTCTTCCTTTCTATACTGACATTTCTCAGCACGCAACATTAGACCAGCCTCATGAAACTGTTACAAAACTAGATGTACTAAAAATGTTGTTTTTCCCAAGTCTTTCTGAAGATGAGCACATCATCTTGAAAATCTTTTAGTAATATGCTCATCACTTTCTGAAAAAACTGAATCAGCAGACATCAATCCAAATGGAATCCTGTGGAATAAATAAGAATCCAGAGGAGTTATGAAAGCAGAAGATCCTACTACTGTTTATATGACTAAATATGATGATAAACTGATGCGAGGTCCAGGGTGGTAAAGAACCTTGCATCATCAATTGTAGAAAACATTTGAGCCAAATTTGGTAAAATGAACTTATCAAGAACAATCTTTTTATTCAATCCTCACAGGTCAACACACAACCTAACCTCACCACCAGCTTTGGGAGCCACCACAACAGGTAAAAACTACTGTGTAGCCTCAAAAGCCTCTATGGAGTGATTATCACATAATTTTTTCCAGGTAAGTTCTCACCGCCACTTTTAAGAGAATTTTCCGGACCTTATATTGGACTGGAGTAGCATCATTTTTTTTTACTTGCTCTTATGAAAATAATTGTGAAGACAACCACGCTTCTCACTGGAAAAACTCCAGATAACAAGTTTGGAAATTCTCACATACATATACCACCTGATGCACACAAATTTAAGGTTTAGCATGGGCATACAGACAAACACCTAGATCTTTCTCATGTGGTCACAATAAAATATTATACCCCTTAAATGCACATTGTATTTGCCCTCTACCAATTGCCCTCTGTTCTCTATAACCGCATAAAGTAACCTATCATTTTTATAGGTTATCCTTCATAACCTCCTGGTCTTATATCCATTTTGTGTAAAACTACTTGTCCTTGAAATATTTCTTTAAAAATGGTATGTTTACAATATTCAGTTTGGAACATGAATAAAATTACATCTTACATCAATATCATTTACTTTAACAACATCAGAGGGATGCGCCTACGTTCCACCTCAAACCATCTAAAGAATCTAATCAGTCTTCTTTCAGATCACTCTTGGGTTTGTTCCTGGTCCGAAAACATTTAGACTGTCCCTTTTTTAGTACACTTATTGCGAGTAACCTTTAAAGCTGGCGAATCCGTGCTTTATGCTAAATGGCCAAATATACCACATCTAAAGCAAAAGCTCTTAAATTGACCTGACATTTTGCTGCTACTTTTAACCTGTACTGCACAGACATCTCCACTTCCTCTGCTGTTTTCCACATGGGACTGCGTGTGTTCCACACACTTAGCAATGGCTACTAGATCATATAGAAAAGGATCATATTTAAGCTATAATTCTTCCCTTATTTTGCCTGACTTGTAACATAAAACAGATTGGTCTCTGATCCTTTCATCATCTAGATCTCTAAATTTACAAGAAGATGCAAGTTTCCTAAGTGAAGTTATGTAATACCCCACAGATTCATCTACTTGCTGTCAGAACAAAAGTACCACGCACCTGATTCCTTGGACTTCCACAGGGAAAGAAGAACTTATCTCCAGCTCCCACACTCCACTGCCAGCGAACACCTGATTCACTTACAGTAACGCTGGGGAAAGGGGGATGGGAATGACAAGAGATACTCCACTGCGGTGCCTCTTCCTCTCAGGTTCTTTTTCAGCAAGGGACTGCTTGGCATCTGTAAACATAAATCACAGCTTTAATTCTTTCCTTGCTCTACTCTCTATGCCTACCCATTGCTATTAACTTTGCTCACTTAAATTTTTACCTGTCTATTATAGTGGTTAGCCTCTCTCTTTTAGTATATATTGAAATGCAGATTTGAATGCTGTCTGATGCTCTTTCTTGCTTTCTTCTCTTTTCAGCTGAATGCTGGCGCGCCTGATGGTAAGTATAATATATATATATATATTGCTACATACGCTCCCAAAAGAAATTGAAAGTCTTAGAGAAAGTAGGCACTAATGCGACAATTCGTAGTTACATTGGCATTAAATAATTATTTGATTCTGTTCTATGCACAGGAATGAATATGCAAAGTCTTTTAATGCAGCTAGCCACTCTGCTTCAGAATTGCTCAGGAATTGTCTGCTTAACACCACAAGCCTCTCTAAATAGCTGCAAGCTTGAACAGCGCCTACTTGAGTCCAGCTAAAGAAGTAGCGGTACTGGGGAACTTATGTGAGCAGTTGCTGCACTGAACTGCTAGTTGAGTGCTAAAAATGGAGTTATGGTCGTTGCACGCGCTGCATCGCATTTGGCGATGAGGCTCGCGCAATGAAATTTGTTTTATTTATTTATTTGTTTACTTACCCCTGTTCGCCCGTATTATGGATTTTACTGCTGGTGGCAATGTCTATTTGCTGAAAAATCTTGACTGTAATATATGATAATGTTTTATTATGCTCGGAACCACACTAGCAACTGTTGTACCATATGTAAAAATTTAATAACACATTTTGTTTTTAAAGTCACAAGAATACCCAAATGTGCCACAACTATTCAAAACAATCATTAAAACTCTGCTTAACAAGCATATAACATGCGATTACTACTGCAACATCAATATAAAGCATTTCAGATAATAGCCCCATTACATCCAACCTTGAATAAGTGAGATATTTTTAAAATCTTTATACGAACGGGTTTATAAAGTGGTATGATGACTGAGTCACCATACCACTTCAGGATCTATGAGCCCAAGTCCGACTAGCTATAGTGCCTCACTTGCCCGCCTAACTTTTGTAGAGAAAGAAGTGAGTTGGCACCTCAGAACACAACACTCTCGATCCTCTCAGGGACCGCGGTAACAGTACACAATCTTTCTCTCTCTCACTCGTACTTGTCCAAAATAGGATAAACAAGAGAAACAAAGGAAGTTTTGAATATTTATTAAAACGATTGTGCTCTAAGATGCAGTATTTGCGTTACAATTAAAAAACAAATGCATACCAAAAATATTGTTAGCATCGTTAACAATCCATATACCATTTGCAGTTGCATTCTCGTGTTATGTCTAGGTGCTAGTGCCTTACCTGAGATAATAACAAGGGGCATTGTTGTTTGACCTAGTCTATGGTGTTCAGACCAAATCCCAGGAAAAGAACAGAACACAAACACATATGCAGGTTCAGTGCCAAAATACAATGTGACACAAAAGCGAGCGTGTTTATATAGTAAAGTGTGTAAAAAAATATGGCCTACAATTTGCACAATCAGGCTAACATAGAGAAAGCAACAATGGACCATGTAGGAAACACATGACAATGTCTGGATCATGTAGGCGCGATTCAAACTTTTTTGGCTTCTATGTTAAGCAGAAATGTGTCCCAGCAATCCCTTATGACTCTTAAGATGTTTTTGTTATGTAATTGTTTTACAGTTCTAGAATGTTTTATGGATAAGTATCACAATAAACTTATTTTTGTACCTGTACTTCTTATTTGTTGACTTTTAATCCGTTTACCCTCCTTGCATGCTGAATTTGTAGCCTGATTGCGCAATTCTTCCTAAACTTGTCAGTAGTGGTAAGTTCTGTGTCTGGTTGCAAGAAAACTGTGATCAGCAGGCCGAATATTTATTTTGCTTCTCATACCTCCTTTATGAGCTGGAGTTTACCATTATAGGTGACGTAAAGGCAGAAAGAGAAAACCCTTAGGTAGGGAATTTTTCCTTTTGAAGATAAGTAAGAAGTGACATCCTTAAAGTCTCATTGCCTGGTCAGCATATGCAGTGGCATGTCTTAAAAAAGTGTGATAGTGTCGCCCTTGAAGAGTTGTGGTTCTTGTTTGCTAGATTCCTAAATTATCTTTTTTTGTTGTGGTGGACACTTGTGAGGACATCTGATGGAAGGTTTCTCCCTTGCTGGAACGTTGAGCTCACTCTATTCATTCGGTCAAGTTTATCCTTGGGTAGTTGCTGAAGTTGAGTAAGCAGGTCTTGTACATTGAGACTTCAATGATTTCATCATCATCAAGCATTTCATCCAAGGTTCTATATTGTTGCTCTAAAGTGCCCATCCCATGGATCAGTTTGTCCTTTTCATGAGCATACTAAGTCGAAGAGTTCTTCGTGTGGCCAAACCTTAGTTCAGTTTTTTGGAGAGAGTGATCTAAGTCCGAGAGGGCTTTATTAAAATCTTCCTGCAGAGAGGTAAGGTATTTACTGAACTGAGAGTGGCGAGTCTGCATTTCCCCATTTGTGGGGGTTCCCTCCCTCTTATGTTTGAGGGAGATCTATCTTTTGGGGCTGAAGTAGAGCAGTGATCTAGGAATGGGTTTGGTGTTTAAGCTCAATTCGTAGCCATAAACAGAAGTTACACTTCTGGCCCAGTGGGGGAGGGGCAAGGGAATTTCCCTGTCAGGTGGGCGCCAGGGTAAGAAACTCAGTGGCTCGTTGTGGTCCCCTTTTCCACGTGTGCCTCAGTGCTTTTCTTGCCCCTTCTTTTTTCTGCCTCCAACGCCATGCAATTCTAATTGTTTCCCTCTTCTGGTCCCTGTTAGCTTCTAGAATTCTGGGGCGAGTAGTGCTCTTTGGAGATTTCTTACTAGCGTTAAGCCCGGTGATCATTTATGCTATGCAGTATGGCATATGGGAGCATTCCAACACAATAGGGGTTGCCCTCCTTGCCTCAAGCTCTGTCTTCTACAACCTGAAGTGTGTCACAGGCTGAGGCAATCACAACTCACCTGTGCCTCCTTGGGTGTCCCCAGTCATACTGTTTTCCTTTAGGGGAAGGGCGATCGTTGCCTCTGCTGTGGGCTCACAATTGCTGCTCCGGGTTCTATTTCTGCACCCTGCCACTCTCCAGCCTTTGCATTCAAATGGCGGTCGCCATCTTGGATTTTATGGCAGGAAACAGAGACTTCTGATTATGCTTCTCTTTCTTTACTGAAGCAAAACAGCAGCCAATAAACTTTAAACCACATAACCCAGAAGGCATAGCCCACCTTCTCTCCACCAATCACCATTCACCCATCCGGGTATATACCACAGGAGCGCATTAGTCCGTCCTCTTTCTTTGCTGCTGCAGCAGCAAGATAAGTACATGTTTCTTTTCCTTAACATATGCTCATATGTGTGTAAAGTACTGGATGTGGCAGGCTCTGCGTTTAGGACCACGCGCTTCGGTAGATTATAATTGCTGTGGACCGGAAGTGGGATGGATGGTCTATGCGCGCTGAAACAAGGAAGCAGTCCCATTTCACTGCTGACTGACTCGTGCATGCACGAGCAGCCGTTCGAAGATAATTACACACTGATCGGATCCTCGCGTTGTCACACACAAGCAGCTTGTTCCTCGGTCCCAAGAATGCCCAATGGGGTGCACACACGATAAAGGGCACTGCCCTAGGAGAGTTAGAGGTTGCTCCCTCCACATAAAACATTTTTAGTGCAGGCAGATGCTTTACGTAGGTTTGGTGTAATATAAAATAGCCCTGCTGACTGGAGGCTTTAGGTCTGTGATGGTCCCACACTTGATCACCCCTGGGTTTACTCTCCCCCTGAATCTCCTCCATACCTCCAACGTCACAATGCTGTACTTCGCTGAGTAGGTTTTATGATTATGCTGAATACGCTGAGTTTGAAGAGATGCCTTATGAGCACCATATGGATGAGCAACTTGTGGAAGTCCTCGACTCACATGCACAGGATTCAGTGAACAGGGCATTGATTAAAGCCTTACAACCCTTTTCCAAATCCTTAAAGAATTATGGCATGCGAGTGCTGGGAGCCCCTTTAGGAGAATCCTCAGTAAAAAAATGTGCAGATGGGGGAGCAGGGCTTTGCCCAAAAGAGACCTTCCTTCAGCTCTGCAGCAGAAGTTTTGTCGCATGTGGCCTCAAAGGTCCTCAAGGAGCATGGGTATGGAAGCTCCTACCCATCAGGTACTTTGGGTACCTCTTCAATTTCCACCCCAGGGAAGATAGAGGAGTCTTCTCCCTCCTCGCAGGATACTTCAGACTTAGACAATGTGCAAGTGCAAAACACATTATGTGGGAGCGGAGGGCCCCTCCAATAAAAATGTTCTTTTCAACCCCAAAAACATTATCCATCCAAGATCCACAAAATGGGTACCCTGCGCTGAGGTCACACATTACGCGCTGGAGAACATGAGAGAGGGCTTTGAGTGCGAAGTGCGCAGCACATTAAAGTCGGAGTGTCCAAGGCCTACTCTACTGGGTAAGGTAACGGACACACCAAAGCCAGACCCTAATATGGCTACCTTTCTGAAAACATTTGCTAAAGACCCGAAAAAGAGTCTGGATACAGCGTGGAGGGGATGCCAAGACAAACTCCTAGATGTGTCAGGACCCCTTAGCAAGATCTTAGACCTAGCAGTCATGGTTAAGGACTTAAATTCCAATCTGGACCTGACGGAGGCATGGAACGGTCATAGAGAGCTTTATGCTTTCTAGGGAACGCAGACTGTGCGCTGTCTATGGAGCGTAGGAAATCGTTTTTGATGACGATTGATCCTCAACTGGTAGACTTGGCCTCTACGGAGGTGGGCTCCCTGGCCAACAGTCTTTTATTTGGTGACAAATTGTTCAAATATCTGGGGAAATATGTTTCCACCTTTTCCGCCCTAGATAAGGCCCAAACTTAACTCAAAGTCTTCCACAGTGGCCTTTTTGCCAGGGCCAGACACTTCAAGGGTCAAGTTCCTGGCCGTGGATTCTATCAGGCCTCAAGAGGCAACAGCAACTCTGATGACACCTCCAATTTAGGTAAGGATTGTTCCGTCTGGGGAGGCGTTAGTGGGAGGAAGGATTGGTCTGTTTCTTCAAAATTGGGAGACTTTAATGCAAGATCTATGGGTCATTCAAACAGTTCAAGGTTTCTACCTCGAGTTCTACTCCTCCCCGACCCAGAATCTGAGACCGATTCCTCTACATTTTTCCCTAACAGAGAGCTCTTGCATAGACAATGAGGTGGAGTCACTGTTGCAGAAAGGGACAGTTGTCAAATCAGTTCCTCACCCTCACAGCTTTGTCAGCACAATTTGTCTGGTGCCAAAGAAGGATCAAGGCGTCCGTCATGTTTTAAATCTCAAGGAGTTCAACTCCTGTATTGTGTATTGCCATTTGAAAATGGGGGACATAAACCTCTTGAGGGATCTATTGTTAGAAGGGGATTGGATGGTGCATCTCAACCTCAAGAACACGTATTTGGCTGTGCATATCTTCTTGCCTCATCGGAGGTTCCTACAGTTTCAACAGCGACATTGATGTTCGAATTTATCACCATGCCCTTGGGCCTCTCCTCCGCCTAGAGGAGTTCGGCTGATCATTTATCTAGATGATGTTCTGGTCATGGCGCAGGTGTGGAGACACTGTTACTCCTCTTATCTTGGATGACCCAGCTCCTCCAGGATCTGGGATTCGTCATCAAAATGGACAAGCTGGTCATGATCTCCTTCCAGTCAATGGAGTTTCTGAGTTTCCAAGTGGACTCAGTGTTGACACAACTCTTGCTTCCCCTGAAAGAGTGGATTTCAATCAAGAAAAAGTTGAGGAGAGCGCTTGCCTCTCCGACTATATCCTTGAGAATTCTGGTTCACCCAGTGGGTCTTTTTGCCTCTACGATTCAGGCGATATTCCCTGACCCTCTCCATTACTGGGCTCTGTAGCGGTCGAAGATCTTGCATCTTCGTAAGGGCTTGAGTTACTCAGAGCAAATTGTCCTATCCAGGGAGGCCAGGACAGAAATATCATGGTGGTTGGATGTTATGGATGCCTGGAATGGCAAGGCCATTTTTGCATCGATTTCGGAAGTAGTGATAGAATCAGATGGCATTCTATGGGATAGGGGAGCCCGTTGTGAGTCGGTGGAGACGGAGGCAGATGGTCCCCAGATGAATTGCATATAAATTGCCTGGAACTCCTAGCGGCTTCTTTTGCTATTCGGACTCTAGCCCCACAGACAACGAGTTGTTGTATCCTTCTGTGACTGGACAATGTCTCAGCGGTATGGTACATCAATTGTTTGGGGAGCACGAGGACACGCCTACTGGCAGAAATAGCCAAGGGCTTTTGGCACTACTACCTTCAACATTATATCTGAGTGATGGCGGAATACATTCCGGGCAGCTCCAGTGGGTTGGCGGATTGGAACTCCCCATTTTTGGGGGATTCCAGCAATTGGAGACTGCTTCCCAACAGCTGAACTTGAAGTGGGGTCCGTTCACAATAGACCTTTTTGTATCTCGATAGAACACTCAACTACCCCAATTTTACAGTTGGCGACCGGATCCTCAGGCGCTCAACTTGGATGCATTTCTTCAACCCTGGTTGACGGGCACGCATTATACATTTACCCTTTTCGCCATGATTCGGAGAGTACTAGCGCAAGTTTGTCGACAAGGAGAAGAGCTAGTCTTGATCACTCTGTATTGGAAGGTGCAGTCATGGCTTCTGGTGGCGTTAACCATGGCTTGTGCCCCTCCAGTGCAGCTTCTATTATTTCTGCAATTTTTGCAGGCTCTGATGTGAGGTCCATATCCATTGGTGATTCAGGGACAGTTGTCCCTCATGGCTGGGAGACTTTCTAGAGAAGCTTGCAAGTGCTGGGAGTTTCACAGGACGCACAGTCTTGGGCTCCCGCTACGCACAAACTTTATGAATCAGCTTGGCTTAGATGGGTTTGTTGGTGTGGTAAACGACAGGTGGCTCCCTTGGGATCCGGTATACATATGATTGTGAATTTTCTTTCAGACGTTGCCAGTCAGGGACTGGCGTATAAGACGGTCCATAATTTTTATTCCGCGATTTATGCAGGCCATCCCACATGGAGGGGAACCCGTGGGGGAACATACTCTGTAAGCTCTTGAGAGACATTAGATTGGTGAGACCACCAAAACCTAGAACCTAGATATTCCATGGTGTAGGATGTAGATGTGGTACTTTGTTTTCATCAGGAACTGGCGTGCGAACGAAGGGCTTTCATGCAAACAATTGTCAGCAAAACTTACTCTGTTGTTGTCTCTCATTTCCTGCCGACGGGCCTTGGATTTGGCAGGTAGAATATTCACTCCTATGAGAGTGTCTTTTACAATTTCTAAATGAACTAAGACAAATCCCAAATGTCTGAGCTATCCTGCTTTTCCACATCACAAAATATTATGTGTAGTCCAATGTTTGAAATGCTATGAGGACTGTAATCGTGAATTAGGAACTGATCTGACAGTTCAATTGTTGATATCTTTACATAAACCTTTCTGTCCAGTCTCTTCAGCGACTCTGGCCAGATGGGTCAAATGGTTACTGGGTGAAGTTGGTACTGATGTCTCCATCTTTGGGGCTCATTCAGTGAGAGGAGCTATGGCTTCGGAAAGCCTTTATAATTGGTTCTCGTTTGGAAGACATTATGGCCATGGTGGATTCGTCCTCTGATGTGACCTTCGAAATATTTTATCATAAACCAATTGTGGATGCAGCATCTAATGTGGTTGCAAAACTTTAAACTAGCATAATCAGAAGCCTCCATTTCCTGCCATAGAATAAATTGCTCTTTAGCTATTGTGTCAAGAATTTTCAATTCTATTAAGGAGGCAACAATTATCCCACCCTAGCAATTGATATGTTGTTCTATTGACTGTTATCTCTGATATATAGGTTATCAATTGTACATTAATACATGGTATAACGATTTTTTATGAATTCCCTCCCAAAATTTATGACGTCTTTCTTAGACTTCAGATATTATGGCTGTTGTTTCTTTTCAGGAACTGAGACCAAGATGGCCTGAAGGGTCTTGAAGGACAAAGGCCGCTGTTGCGGTGGGCAATGGGAGAGTTCCTTCTGTTTGTGGAGCTGGTGAAGAGAGGCACTCAGAAGACTAAAGAAGTTCTTGAGTTTGATGTTCATGGTTTTAACTGACTGATTAGCAAAGAAAGCGGACAGCTTTATGCACTCCACTGTTATATACCCGGATGGGTGAATGCGGATTGGTGGAGAGAAGGCAGGCTATGCCTTCTGGTTTATGTAATTTAAAGTTTATTGGCTGCTGTTTTGCTTCAGTAAAGAAAGAGAAGCATAATCCTTGCCTCCGTGTCCTTAATTGAATTGAAAATCTTTACGCGATAGCTAGAAAAATGTGTATTCTGCCATGTGTCTCTCATATCTTCCTCAATCTGGCTTTAAACCTGGTGAATTTCTGTGTCATTCGCTGCAGGTAGTTTCCAACCTTTAGTGTCTTTCAGCTTTTAATTCCAGGGAAAGTGTTGTGGATCTCTGCCTTGGCCACGACCTCGGCAGAGCTATATCTTACCAACAGGGATTTACAGACAGTCATAGTGAAATCTTCCAAGCATATTGTCTTGGTTGTTTTCTTCTTATTAACAAACCACTGCAAGACAAGCTCTTGGTTTTCCACAGCAGTTCTGGTACCGTATCCTGAGGTGGCCTTTTGGCATATTGGTGAGACGTCATTGCGGCACCAAGCTTTTGTTATAAAGATGAGATCTGGTTTGTTCGACGGAAACCTAGAGAAGGCCTTAAAAGCTATCAAGTCGCAGGTGCGCTTTTTGGGCACACTTCCACTGACGGTCACTGGAAGGGTAGCGCTAGCCAAGATGGTGACCCTTCCCCGACTTCTATACCATTTTGTTAATTTGCCACTATATGTTCCGGCAACCTTCTTTAATACGCTCACCAAATTACTTAAGGACTTTATCTGGGGGAACGCTCGACATAGACTGGCGCTAGCAAAACTATATTCGTCCACCAACCAAGGAGGCCTTGCCGCACCCTGTTTTGAGCACTATTTTTTGGCTGGCCAATTGCAGTGGATAGCCCGTTGGCTTGTGGATAGGGGCCTCGAAGATACAGCGACCGCATTGCCACTGTACACGCTCGAGCACATAGTCAGACTCTTTCACCCCGCCACGAGAGCCGCGCCTCCAGCGCCGCTGCTTCTAGCAATGGCATACAAATGCTATTGCAGGTGCCTCTACATTACCAGAACCACTGTCCCTTACGCGCCAGCAATACCACTAGAAGGATCCCCTAGCGGGCCCGGGGCACTCACGCCTCTTTCGCTCACGGAATGGGGGGAAGCCGACATACAGACCCTGGGAGATCTATGGTGCACTCATACCGTATGAGTCCTTGATAGCAGATGCGGGACTTCCGCCGGGGCAATTCCTTACGCATCGTACACTGCTAGCGACGCTGACAGCCAGATGGGGGGACATATCCACAGAACCGGATCAACACCTTACTATACAGTATTTGCACGTCATGGGATGTGGCAGACACCTTTTACGCTGGTTTGCGGCATCACTCTGAACCCATGTAGCGATCAGTTTAGATCTACTCCGCCGTAAATGGGAATTGGACTTGGGGAGGCAGTTGGCATATAAAGAGTGGGAGAGGATACTTAAAAGTCCTGTGCGCATACCTTGAAACATGCGATTTAGACAGATACAATTATTCATTGTACATAAAGCATATCTCACGCCTGCAATGATCAACAGGCACTTTCAACGCACGGATGCGACATGTCCGAGATGTGCCGAGCAAGGGGCTGAGTTGATACACATGCTATGGAGCTGTCCTAGACTGTGCACATACTGGCACACAATAAGTAGACTCTTACATGCATGCACAGTCCGCGACATACCCTTTGAATGGACGGTATATCTATTACACCATTTTAAGAGGACCCCCAACACAAAAGTAACATCACAGTTTCTAGTCCTGGGAATAGTGGTTGCTAAGCGCCTTTTAACTAAATGGTGGCAAGCACAAGACCCACCAAACACACGAGCATGGCGCCGCACACTGTTAGCATGGGCCAAAGCAGAGGGGATTGTCATTCGGTGGGAGGAAACACTGGGACTGCGTAAGGAACCCATAGCAACCCAATGGGAGGGACTCCTGCATGCGCTACAACAGGCAGCAGAGGAAGGTTCTGTGAAAGGAGCATGAGCAAACAGAGGGAGGCGTGCTCGCAATCAGTGGGGTGGCGTGATATTCCAGGAACACACGTGACTTAATAGATTGCCTACATTGAAGCGTATGCCACTAGTAAAAGGGGACAACTACCCAGTTGTTTAGTAAATGCTGGGGGGATGGGTGCGAGGGGGAAATGGGGGGATATATGCACAGATACCGGTCAATGTTGCTGTGTTCCCTTTTTTGTCTTGTTCTTTGTTATATCCTCTGTTTGACAGCCCAAGGTGGATGAAATGGAACGACTTTGTAGAACGTCAGTACGGTACCACAATGTAATCAAGCTGCCCCCTGTGCAATTTGTAACATGGCTTGAACACCAGGACCATACTTGATCCTACACGATAGGAACTGCATGTTATTATTGGTGCGCCTACTATTCGCATAAAGTGCACTGTAAGACACATTTTTGATGGCAGCTACATGTATAGACAGTTATCCAAACGTCTGTTGCCTCTTATAACAATGTAAAATCAATAAAAACAGATTTAAACAAAAAAATGAAGATGTGATCTGGTGATTCAATTGAGATCAGTTCATTAATGTCTGGACACATCGTTTTGGTTGAGTGACCGTTGCTTAGATCGGTTAAGCTTCTGGTCAAATGTGATTCTGTTTATGTAGGCACTGGTGGAGGGGGTTGGAGACGAATGGATTGGGTGAGTGTATATGTGGTAGAGGGGATGCATTTGCGTGGGTGGGGGATGCATGTAAGGTATGTAGCTAGAGATAGGAGAGAGAAGGGTTAAGGTTTGCTTGGCTGTACTTTTTCTGCTTGGTGCTGCAAGGTCTGCTCTATAATCTGCACCTGCCCCTAGTTGAGAGTGAAACGTGTGCTGCTGGCACCTATGTTTTAGCTTCTGTGGGCACATTAAACGCTGGAATTCAAATGTTGTCTTGTCACCAGACCCGGCCCCTTTAACAGGAACAATAACACATTCTCCAGAATTGAAATGGTAATGATGATGTGTATATTTAACAGCTTGTTAAATGCATTCAGAGCTCTCAATACCTAATGAGGCAAAAATGTGTAACACATTGTAATGAAACAGTAAACTGGGAAATTGTCTGATGTCGACTGAAAGATAATCAAGTTAATTAGCCTGTTTTACACATGGCAATAATGGTGCGGTTGTTTGAATAATAAAGATATTGTGTTCAATTAATCATAGCGCATTTTTTAAAGAACAAAAGATACATGGATCAGGCTGCTCTACAATACCTATAGCGGCAGCCCAAACCTGCAGACAAATATGTGAAAATCTGCTGTATGCAATATAGAAATATGTTAACATTTCTGCATGGAAGGAAGTAGAATCTGTAGAACTGACAGTAAAATAATATTCATATTTTTTAGACCTATATCATAATTAATTAGAAAAGTACATTAAATTGCACTAATTTCACTCCTGCATGTCAGGAAACAGACCATTGAATCACAGTGCCTTTGTCCACTTCACGCACATCTCTCTTCAGGTACACTTTGTGAGTCTAGATGTGAAGGTCACTGTCTCTCTTATGTTTCTCCCTTTTACATGTATCTCAGCAGTGTTCAAGTGTTTTAATGTCAGGATTTCTGCACCCGCGGACATCTTTCTTGAACCCTGCGTTATGTCCTGACGACAGACAGAATTAGCATGGTGTCATTGACTGACCTATTGCATCTTATATTTTAACATATAGTTCGAGTAGACTTGTGTCGGGCCACTTCAAAGCATCGTCTTTTGGGTTCTTCCTTTCCCAGCCACTGCCTTGATACCTTGTAGTGCCTGAGGTAGTCTTTTGTCCCCCTCTTTCCATCTCTGAGTGTGGCTGCTCTCACACCAGTCTTCGACCCCCCACTCTCTCTCTTCCCACTTCCTCCATTATTCTCTCATCTGGTGCTCTCCTGTCACCTCGCCCTTCTGGTGCACTCGCTCCCCACTTTATTTTCTTTTTTTGTTAGGGCCCGGCAGCTGTACACTGCTGGCAGGCTGCTCGCTTGTATATGTACGTGGTATCCCATGTATTATTAATAATTTACTATTCGAAAATGACTGTCTACTTTCTTAGAACAGTAAATTAATAATAACATACATTAAAAAAAATCCAAAATGGCTGCTTATACAGTGGAACGGATGTGCAGACGTGGTCCGTCATTTTGCAATGCTTTGTTTAGTGTTTTGTAAGAAAACCATTCCAATATGGCCACCAGTGCGTGCACATGTGTGCGCTCATACAGCAGCCATCTTTCAATGGTTTTTATTATACTTTATCACGAAAAACATCCAAGATAGCCACACATGAAACCACCATCTTTGAATTTTGTTTTTATAAAGTATAGCAAAAACTATTGAAAGGTGGCCACCATACAAAGGTGGCCATCTTTTACAGCTTTGTGCCATAAATTATAGCAAGAACAAACGAGTAATGGCAAAGTCGATGCTCTCCAGTGACAGGGCCTATTAGTTTTGGTATGGCTGGTTGGATGTTTGTATATATATCAGGGCAACAGGCTTTCTTTATTCACTTATGAGTGTGGGAGTAAGTGCTTTTGCCTGGGTAGTTTTCCTACAAGACTGTACACTCACCACGCAGTTTCCAACTACTCAGTCTAGTCCACCATCCAGCTTATCTCATATTAAAACAATTGAGTCAGTGACTGCTAGTCAATGTTAATAGTTGCCAGTGTGGCTATATCTTCTTGGCCCTAGTTATTCATCCTTTCTGTATGATGTTTCGCACACAGCCTGTGGGAAATTTGATTTCAAAAGTTAAAAAATCTGCACAAAATGTGCAAACAGTCCAAAAACTGCTAGGAAATCTGTGTTTTATACAAAAGAATCTTCATGAAGCTTTGGACAGTCGCTGCCTAAAACTGTCCATTGACAGGCCACCCTCCTCCTCAATCCTGGAGAAAGGTAGAGTAGCTGCAGGCATCCTCAATCCTGGATGCATGGGAGGTAGCTGCTTCCCTTCTGTATCCTGGGCTCAATGGGGTATCTGCCCTAATACTCAGTTCTGTGCAGAGTTGGCAAGCCTTCATCTTCCTCGATCTTCTATTGCTAGACCAATGTGGGAAAGATTCCCTAATCCTTAGCCAATCTCTTCCTCAATCTGTAACCTGAATGAATGAATGAACAAAAACGTATAAACCGCAACTTAGCCCAAGGGCATCAAGGCGCTATACCTGTATCTTCTATCCAGGATAGAGGTATAGGAATTGTCCTCCTCCTCTAACCCGTACTCAGGTGGATAGCTACCCTAATACTCTATCCTGGTCACAGGTGGAGAAGCCTCAGTTATCATCAAACCTGAACCTGCACTCCTCCTTGATTTTGTACCCAAATTGAGTAGCCATGCCCTCCTTGAAGCCTGGACTTGGGTGAGGAAGCTGCACTCCTCCTCCATCCTCGAATGTCCTTTTCTTCAACCTCGATGTAGTACGTGTAGCATGGGCTCCGTGGCCCTCGTCTTTCCCATGATGCGAGGCACCCAGTGGGTCTCCCCAAATGAGGTTAGCATCCAGGAAGGATGTGGACACTCATGGGGAGGGCTATGGGTCTACAGGATTTCCATGCAGGATAGACCCCATAAAGCTCCACAAGCCCCTCTGCCACCCCAGGAGCCCCAGATCGCGTGTCTAGTGATGAGTCGATGTTCAGTGGGGTCTCTCCAAGCCCATAGGGGAGAAAGGCAGGAAAGCACCAAGGAAGAGGTGGCAATCTGAAACACTGTGTTTCTGGGTGGATTGGGCCCTCAGGATCCCCCCGACCAAAAGCCTACAGAGAGAGTCCACGGGGGAAGCGAGGACTGGAGATCACGGGTCCCATAAGGCATCCAAGGGCCCCACCGGGCCAGAGCTTCACAGTCAAAGTAATGCAGGCGGCAGTGACAGGAAGGCCTCCATTCAGGCTCCCGCCACCTGGCCTGCTTGCCACCTTACCTTGAAAGGCTGGGGCAGCACGAGCGGCATTCTAGGATTAGTTGGGTCATGCCTCGCCCAGGCTCCGCAGGCTACTAGGTGCAACAATGTTGCCACATAGTTTAGCCTCAGGCTCCCGATAATATCCTCCAGAAAGGAAGAAGAGGGGGTCAACTACCAGCTCCCCGGAGGTCCACCAGCACATTCCCCCGCACCACACCAGGGTGTTGATGCGGGGCAGGGCCTAGAGGCTCCAGGACCTACCCGGCCTGCTCCAAGACAATCTTGAGAGGGGAGGTGAGGTGGGGAAGCTAGGGCCGTCGGTTCTTCATGCCCACGGGACACACCAGTGCAGCCCCACTCACTGCTCAGGAGCCTCACCGATGCAGGGCAGATCTAGTCTATTCTATTCTATGAGCACTTGTATAGCACATAGCTACCCGTAGGCATCCCAGCGCTGTTAGTGCGACACAATGGTGAAGGGAGAGTTTACCGAGATACTTTGGAGAAGTGTCAGGTTTTCAATGATTTTCAAAAGGGAAGTTCTTTCCCAGTTGAATGGAGAGAGAAAGGTTGACTGTTCCATAACTTTGCAGCATTATATGAGAAGGCTTGCCCTCCATAATTTGCTTTCTTTATAATAATAATAATAATAATAATACAGACACTTATGAAGCGCAACAGCTACCTCAAACAGAGGTGTCCCGGCGCTAAGCGAAGAGTAGTACAGCGCTGGACAATTCAGATCAGGCCCTCGGACTCTCAGTCTGCCCTAAAGAGCCAGGTTTTTACAGTTTTCCTGAAGAGGGACTCTGTTTCTATGGTGCGGAATTTACTCGGCAGGGAGTTCCACAGTTTTGCTGCGCCAAGCGTAAAAGATCTGCCCCCAATTCGCACCTTTTTGAAACGGGGGATGCACAGTACATTTTGCGAATTGAACCTCAAGGGTCTGGACTGTTGATAACCACGTAATCTGTGTTTTAGGTAACTAGGGCGGTTGCCATGCATGGCACGGAATGCCAACGTCAAGGCCTTAAATTGAATTATTTTTGAGACTGGGAGCCAATGAAGCGCTTTTAGGTGCGGAGAGACATGCTTGCGTAAGGGCACTCGCCTGATTAGTCTCGCAGCCACATTTTGCACAATCTGCAGGCGCTTAATCAAGTACTCAGGCTGACCCAGGTAAAGGGCAATTGCATAGTCTGGCCTGGATGTCACTAAGGCATGTACTATGCTTTTCCGGCACTCCTCTGGCAGGAGATTATAGCAGGAGTCTTAACCAGATTGGTGTTAGAGGAGCGCATCGATCTCCCGGGAATGTAGGGAGACACCAGATCTCAGAGGCCCTGGAGCTTAGAGGGCCACCCTATTCCTCCTATGAGCTGCCACTGGCAGATGTGGGCCTCACCCCTCAGTCAGGACACCTGGGAGGGTTCACAGGGTCCTGGAGTAATGAGGCCCCCACCTCTTGGAGACCACTGCTGTCCATGGTGAAAACCAACCCCGCG
Organism: Lissotriton helveticus; assembly: GCF_964261635.1. Taxonomy (NCBI): domain Eukaryota; kingdom Metazoa; phylum Chordata; class Amphibia; order Caudata; family Salamandridae; genus Lissotriton; species Lissotriton helveticus. The sequence goes on along the minus strand of NC_136072.1, from coordinate 832,341,464 downwards.
GCCAGTAGGATTATGGAGGGTGCGGGAGGAGGTCCTGGAGTGCATCTAAGATACAAAGCCATCTTGGCCTGCTTGGCCATGCCTGCCCTATCTCCGAGGAGGTAGGCATATCTGGCAAACAAGGTCAAGATCTCCTGTGGGGTGTTACTTCATATCACCAGCAGCAGCAACAGGTTCCTCAGACTGTGTAGGAAAGAGAAGGCAAAACATCAGGCCTTCACCAGGAGGCAAGTGAAGTGGTTCTCAGCTTCTTGGGGCTTGACATCATAGTATTCTGGGCAAATTACTTAATCTCCCTTTGTGAAAGATGTGTAATGCATTAATTATATTTATGTAATGCCTACTTGATTTACACGATCTTGTAGCTTGTCCCCCATTCCTTGCTATCAATGTACAGTCGTCCTTTGCTTCTAAGCCAAGTTTGTTCTATAAAAGTACCATTCCAGCTATGCTCGGAGGCTGTGGAGCACTGCTTAATTTTAGCTGATGGTTACAGGTGGGGCCCACCAGCACTCATTATTGTGAATCTGCACTTGTTTTTCCTTAACAAACTTTGATCCAGAGTAAGAGAGAGAAATCCACAAAGGAGAAAAGAAACAGGAAGAGAAAGACGGAAAAGCAATGACAAAGGGGGAAAACAATAATGAAAAATAATCTGCAAGAGTGAGATAAAGAGGCAGGAAGTGTCTGGGGATGGATTGAAGGAGCATGGGTTAATATCAAGAGTATATAGCCTTGCTACTCGGCACCCTTTCCTTCGACAATACCAGCTAAGGGATTCTGTAAAAAACTTTCAGCTACACTTTGGAACTGCAGCCCTTTCCTGATATGGGAAGCTTGTTCCATCTCACCTTTCAAAAGGAACTCAAGACTCATCTCTTCAAGCAACTTCCTCAGCTATGCACCTCATGACTGAGCCAGTCTCTGCTCATAACTCCCTTGTCCTATATGCTCTATGTATCAGACAGACCACATTTCTCCTCAGACCCCTTGCTGCAATTCTTTCTTCCCTTCCGCACATGTTGAACTTGGCCTTCTTAGGGGGTTTTCCCCAAACCTTTTTGTTTTTCATTCTCCTAGTTTTTGCCTACTCTCTGTTCATGACCCTAGGACTCTGGGCACGTTACCACTGTACTGCACAGGTTAGAAACATGTGGAAGTGTGCGCTCCTGTCCTACCATGGTAGGAAGTGATGCTTACCTGATTGAGTGAAACAGATCATCCGCCTGCCATTGTAAGCGGTGTGCATTCTGGCACCCATGATGTGCTGAGCATGTGTCAGGTGGCTTTGCAGGCCGTTCTGTGCATTTGCGCCAATGATGTTTCTAGACACACTGCACCAGCCTACCATTGCAGGCCAGGTGGAGCACTGACACCAATGATGTTTTTGAAACATAGGTCCCCGGCCTCCCACAGCAGGCCGTTGTGCGCGCTGGTAGTGGCCTCAAGGCTCTGGACACCTTCACCCTGCAAATGCAGTGGGAAAGTGCACACATCTTCCTACACACATTAGGAAGGGGGCACTAATGATGGTGCTAAACATATGCTAAGTCTGCCAGTTCATGCCTTCCTGAGCGTATGTGCATCAATGGTGATTGTAGACCGGTGTCGGGTCTGCCATTGCAGGCCGTGTGCGCACTTGAATGGATCATGCTTTTAAACATGTGTCCAACCTGCCATGGCATGTCTGTAATGGTGCCATTGCATGTGTACTCAGGCTGGCCTTTTGAATCCACTGGCCATCATGAGGGGACCTTTCACTTCCAGAGCCGGGCAAGTACACACATGTGTTCCCTGACCAGGTCGCAGGGAATACCCATGCGTGTTTCCCTACTTTTAAGGATTGCTCGCCCCCTAGGCTAGCAGGGGGAAGTGGTCGACAGTACTTCAAGCTGCAGTAGTGGAGTGCAGTAGCGAAGCATCATGATGTTTCCTATCAATGGGTATGCAATTCTAAACCCTTTCCAGTGGAAAAGGTGGACTTGGCATAACTCGTCATGAAATGCCACTTATAGAAGCATGGACATTTCTTCTTTCTAAAACTCTTTGTGTGCCATGGTGCTTGGTGCCGGTCAACACCGGAGGCCTCGGGAGCCCATCTGGGCATTCCCCAGCAACAGTTATAAACCATTGGACATGCACATGGAAAAGCCAACCTCTGCCATTTGCAGGTCTGGTGGATTTGGTGGGAGGAAGAGGTTGTGACACTTGGCCTCTGGAGACGGATCATGGCCCCCATAAAGATAGAGATCTGCATTCAGGATGGAAATTTAGGACACACGTCTGTGGTTCAAATGAATACCCTTTGAACCGCCCAACTTCAAAGGCCCACTACAGTATAACTGCTGGTGTTGCCCTACCTCAAGAGAGAGCTCTACTTGTGGGGACTGTGGAGAACCTGGACTGTGTGGGGCACACTGCCAGAGGAATTTGTTGTGCACAAGGAGGATTACTGCCACTGTAAAGGACCAAATGTCCTTGCTTAATAGTGGCTTGCCTTAAGTGGGCTCCCCAAGGGCCAGTGGCCTGGCTCCCTGTTCTCACAGAGATCTCAGGGACATCAAAGATCTCCTACGAGGGACCCACACCAGCTATTAGTGCCATCTGGAGAGTGGTGCCCTCTTAAGTGCCACATCGCCTGCTGAATTCCAACGTACAGCATGGCTAGCTTGGAACTAAGAGTTGGGCCTGGGGACTGGAGTCCCTAGTGCAGAGCCCCCAAAGTCTGTTGTGCATCTAAGGCAAGTGGCCCCTGTACCACAGGGACCTTGGCAAGTATAAGCATCTTGTTGGTGGTGAGCGGATTCAAGGGTTGTGGGATCCAAAGTGGCCCGCTTCCTTGATTGTGTCGCATTTCTCTTGTGCAACACGCTGACTGCATGTTCATTGCATGCGGTTTCCCGATTCACAGGTTGTGACCCTCTGAGGTGGGGGCATATCCATTACAGTGCCTCATTCTACCTTGTGAGATATTGCTGACCTTGCACCTGTGTGTGTGAGACTGGAATCATCAGGTGCAGCCCACATCAACACACCGGACAGAGTGCCTCATTTCCAGGGAGGTAGGAAATTTGCAACTCTTTGTTATGTGACCTGAAGTCAGTGCTTAATTTGAACCAGTTGTTTCCAGTGCTCAGCACCAGCACTTAATTGGTTTTCATTGCTCGCAAAGGCACTTACTTGTCAACACCACACTTATGACAGTCTGCCACATGGTGGCGCTGCTCATCTAATTTAGAGAGGAGCAGAACAACGGTTGTTTATGAATACAATATACATACAAAATGACTTTAGCTTTGGGTACCTGGAATAATCTTAACTGTCGCACTTGCAGATAAGAGAGATGATTAGTAGTTGTGTTGGTACCGCCATTGGCAGCAATGTCAGGGGCAATGGGTGGTGCAAGCTGCAACGGTCTCCTGGTCAGGGCCCGGCCACTTATTATTTGACAAATTAAGCACTGCCTGAAGTGTCTGGTGTGAACCATCTCATCGTGCACCACACCATGTGCCTAGGTACTACTCTGATCAACATGTACCGAGCAGGGTGCCTCCTCATGCCGTGAGGTTCCCCCTGTGTTATTCCCTGTTCACCTATCGTTACCTTCTTGGCCACATCTCGGTGGACCAACTTCCCTCTCCTCACTGGCCCCTCCCAATGACTTCTTAGCACCAGGTAGAATGGAGAGTGATTAACTAGGCTGGAGGAATGCTTCCAAGAAAGTTTGGGGGCAGATTAAGAGACTGCGTGACGCCCCTGTGCCTTGCAGAACTGGTCTAGTCCTAGAAGGCCCTGATGGACTCCTGTTTGTAACCATTTGTTGCCCTCAGCCTGCTTCTGCTTTGCAACCTGTTGGTGAACTTTCTGAGTGGCGCCAAAGCCCCCTTGTTTATGTCTGCCTCTTAATTATTCTTGCTACCTATTACCACCTGCTTTCTGGGGACCCAGACGCAGTGTCACCTAGACCGTGTGCCGCCTAGTATCTGGAGATAGGGGCTGGTAATCCCCCATCTGGGGGTAATAGGACAGTAGGGTCTAATTGAATGGTGGAGGGAAACTTGCAGCCACAGGTACTGCAGCTTGTTATTCATTGACCTACTGGGTTTCAGTTATACCGCATCTGAAAGAAACAGGTTAGTATTAGATTCCTTACCTTAGAATCCCCCCGGGCGTCAGACTGGATCCGAAAACTTTTGCGTAGCAGTACCCTTGTGTGTCGGTAGACATCGTCTGCGGCTCCGCGTCGCTCGTCGGCATCGTTGGTGCCGGGATGATGTCACCGGAGTACTTAGACGCCGCCCTCGCGCGCTGACGTCAGTTCCTATTTTTTCTGTGCAAGCAAGCGCCGATCCAGGAACAGTGGTACCCTTTAGTCATTTTTTGACTAAACTTTTTGATCTTTTTGATCCTATTTTTTGAAGTTGAACGACTCCGACGGTAGGGATGCCCGGGTTTAAAACCTACGTCGACTGCAACCGACTGATGTCGATTACCGACCCCCATCGCCGGTGTCTTCCTTGCCTGGGGCCCGACCAAGAAGACAAGTCGTGCCCCGACTGCCGGGCCTTAACGTCGAAGGCTAGGCGGGAGCGGTCCCGCAAGCGCCTCAAGCTCCGGCAGTCGGCCCGCGCCATTCGAGGTCCCGGTCCGGACGGAGGTCGAGGGACCGGTCGTGGGGCCGGAGTCATCACGGCTCAGAGGATCGACACCACTCCTCGAGCTCCAAGTCCTCAGGTAAGAGGCACAAGAAGTCGAAGAGATGACATCGCTCTTCCGACTCCCCCCGACGCTCGCGCGACGCGGCTGGGGGTTCGGGTGACACCGCCCACGCGGCTCCGTCGGAGCTGCAGACGTCGCGGCCTGCTCCATACCCGCCGTTCCCTGGGCAGGACGCGACACCGGAGGAGATTGACGCCTTCCTCACGGCCATGAGGTCGCTCACTCCTCCGTCGGGTTCCGCGGCGCCTTCGGGCCCAGCGGTCCCGACTGGGAGCCCAAGCGGGCCGGGTGCTTCAGGCCTGGTGCCGTCGGGTGCTTCGTCCCCGGCACCGTCGGCGACTTCGGTCCCGACGCCTCAGGTCTCTGCCGGATCCGGGTCGTCGCCGGTCGCCGGCGCTGGCTGCTAGGGTGTCGCCCCCGGCGCCGACCACGGTCGACGCCGTCCCCAGTCCCCCCCTCGGTCCGATTCCGGCGCGGGAGCGGCGTCGCTCAACGCCGCTTTCGACGCCGATGGGAGAATTTTACTTCTATGATCCATCGTTTGACCCTGCATGCTAGGAGATGGGTGGCGAGGAGGATTGGGAGGGGTCTGAGGACCCTCGGGCATGGGAGTGCCAGTCTTATCAGGACTGGACAGGTGAGCTTGGGGACGCTAGTGGTATGGACACTTCGCCAGACACTGGTTTTGTCTCCCCTCCTACCGTGGCTATGGAGGAGAGGGCACCCTATAGTGTGGTGCTGGCGCGGGCGGACAAGGCCTTATCCCTTGAGCTCCCTGTCGCGGCAGTGAGGACTAACCTCCTCACTGAGGTCCTTAAACCGCAAGCAAGCTCTTCGGAGCCTCTGTTGCCGTTTAATGAGGCCTTGTCTGATGTTCTTCTGGGCACCTGGTCCAGGCCTGCTACAGGTCCTCCTGTAGATAGGAACGTGGCCAGGCGCCACCGCCCGGCTCCGGGCGACCCTTGCTTCCTGCCCACCCACCCCACCCCCGAGAACCTGGTCATACAGGCCTCTAACTCCCAGACCACATTCCCGACGGCTCCCCCCGATCGGGAATCCAAGAGGTACGAACAATATGGCAAAAAGATGTTCTCCTCCCTGAGTTTGGGGTTGCGGTCAGTCAACACCACGTGCCACTTGGGCCGTTATACCCACTCTCTGTGGGACACGGTCGCGGACGTGCTGCCACAATGTCCGGAGGAGGCCCGGACTAAACTCGCCCAAGCCCTTGCGGAGGGTCGAGATGCAGCACGGTACTCCATCAGATGTGGACTGGATACAACAGACTCGCTGGGTAGAGTGATAGCAACGACGGTGGTGATTCGTCGCCACGCCTGGCTGAGGTCCGCCAACTTTTCGGCTGATGTCCAAAACACCCTTTTGGACATGCCGTTTGATGGTCGTCGCCTCTTTGATGACAAGGCAGACAGTGCCCTTGAGCGCTTTAAGGGCTCCAGGGCTACGGCCAAGTCCTTGGGCCTGTCTGCCCCGCGCCAGCAATCTGCTGCCTTTCGCCCCTTTCGTGGCCAAGGAAGCGGCGCCCCCACACTTCCTGCCAGCCACGGGCCGCGGAGTAATATCCAGCGCAGTGGCAGGTGTGGTAATTGCCGTGGCGGTGCCCGGGGACAACGGCGCGGCCAGTCCACATCCACCCCTGCAGCATCCACCTCAAAGCCTTCCTAGTCCGAGCTTTCAGGCCCACGAGACGCCAGTGGGGGGCAGGGTTCGCCATCACCTCCTCCACTGGCGCAACATCACGTCGGACAGGTGGGTGCTGCAAATCGTCCGAAGGGGCTACTCCCTCCCCTTCGAGGCAACCCCTCCAGCCATGCCACTGCAGTACCACCGCGTGTCGGGGGATCACTTGAATCTTCTGCGAGAGGAAGTTACAGCCCTCTTGGCCAAGGGGGTCATCGAGCGCGTTCCTGGGCCAGAAGTAGGGTGTGGTTGTTACTCCCACTACTTTCTGGTTCCCAAGAAGGGCAAAGGGGGCCTACGCCCTATCTTGGACCTGCGGAACGTCAACGGCTTCCTCCAGAAGGAGAGGTTCAAGATGCTGACACTGGCTCAGGTCTTAGCTGCCCTGGACCCAGGAGACTGGATGGTAGCGTTGGACATGCAGGACGCTTATTTCCACATCCCCGTCCTGCCGGCCCACCAGCGCTACCTGCGGTTCACGGTAGGCCACGAGTACTTTCAGTTTACCGTGCTCCCCTTCGGCCTTACCAGCGCCCCACGGGTGTTCACGAAAGTGATGGGGTGGTCGCAGCTCATCTGCGCAGGTTAGGGGTGTCAGTCGTCCCCTACCTCGACGACTGGTTGTTGAAGGCGGGCTTGCCCCAGACAGTCATCAGCCACCTCCAGACTACGGCCCACCTCCTGCACCTGCTGGGGTTCTCCATCAATGTGCTGAAGTCGCACCTGTGTCCCTCTCAGAAGCTCCTCTTCATCGGAGCGGTTCTAGACTCAGCGCAGTTTCTGGTTTATCCTTACGAACAGCGGGTTCGGGATATTCAGGCTCGGTTTCTGATCTTTTAGCTTTTATCCCGAGTCTCGGTCAGGTTGACGCTGCGGCTACTATGTCTGATGGCCTCCTGCATCCTTCTGATGCATCATGCCCGGTGGCGGATGCAGACTCTGCAGTGGGACCTGAAGTTTCAGTGGGCCCAGCATTAGGGCAACTTGTCTGACCATGTCTTGATCTCGGAGGGCACTGCAAGACAGTTGCAGTGGTGGCTCACGGACCGCGATTGGGTCAGCGGCAGATCCCTCTCCCTACCCCAACCGGAGCACGTAGTTGTGACGGACGCGTCTCTCCAGCGCTGGGGAGGCCACATGGGAGAAGCGGAGATCAGAGGCCTCTGGTCTCCGGCGGAGTCCCAGCTCCATATCAACCTTCTGGAGCTACGAGCGATCTGACTTGCACTGAAGGCATTCCTCCCCTCTGTCCGGGGGAGTGGACCCTATGCCAGGAGGCTCTGTGCCTCTGGCAGTGGCTGGAACATCAGGGCGTGACCCTGGTGATTCAACACCTGGCAGGTTCCCTGAATGCCAAGGTGGACAAACTCAGCCGTCGGTGCATGATGGATCACAAATGGCGTCTGAAATCGGACGTGGCGCAAGGCCTCTTTCAGCAGTGGGGAGAGCCTTGGTTAGATCTACTTACCACAGAAGAGAACGCGCAATGTCATCAGTTCTGCGCATTGGAATTTCCAAGGCGGCACTCGCTCGGAGACGCTTTTCGTTGCGAGTGGAGTTGCGGTCTGTTGTACGCCTTTCCGCCTATGCCACTTCTGCCCAGAGTGCTGAAGAAGATCAGGCGCAACCGGGCCCAAGTCATCCTTGTGGCTCCGGACTGGGTACGGAGGTTCTGGTATCCCGAGCTACTCAGCATGTCTGTCGATCCCCCGATTCATCTCGCCCTTCAGGAGGAGCTTCTGTCGCAGCAGCAGGGGACGGTCCTTCACCCGAACCTGTCCAGTCTCCACTTACATGCGTGGAGATTGAACGGCGGCAGTTGAGGCCATTTGACTTGCCTCCTGAAGTCTGTAATGTCATTCTGGCAGCCAGGCGTCCCTCCACAAAATCGGTATACGCCTGCAGGTGGAACAAGTTTGTGGCATGGTGCACAGCAAAGGCTGTGGATCCCCTTTCTGCCCCTCTTTCACAGGTTCTCCTCTTTCTTCTTTCTCTTGCCCAGCAGGGCTCTGCTCTGGGCACTCTGAAGGGCTACCTCTCGGCCATTTCTGCCTTCTTAAGGCTACCTGATCAGCCCTCTTTGTTCAAGTCCCCAGTTGTAAATAGGTTTTTTAAGAGCATCACCCATATGTTTCCTCCAGTTCCTTTAGTGATGCCTTAGTGGGACTTGAACCTTGTTCTAACTTATCTGATGTGCGCTCCCTTTGAGCCACTTCATAACTGTCCTCTTCGCCTTCTTACTCTGAAGACCGCCTTCCTGGTTGCCCTCACCTCTGCCAGGAGAGTGAGTGGGCTTCAGGCTCTTTCTTCTAAACCTCCTTTCCTTTCAGTCCATCCGGACAATGTTGTGTTGCGGACGCGACCCTCTTTCCTGCCCAAGGTAGTCACAGCCTTCCACATTGCGCAGTCCATCACTTTGCCCACCTTCTTTCCGCCTTCGCATCCCTCGAAAGAGGAAGAGAGGCTCCACCGTCTGGACCCAAAACGGGCGCTCTCATTCTATCTGGATCGCACACGCCAGTTCCGGGTGGATGACCAACTCTTTGTTGGTTATGTGGGCGCTAAGAAGGGACGGGCGGTGCACAAACAAACCATTTCTCGATGGGTCGTCTTGTGCATCAAGGCTTGTTACTCTTTGGCTCGAAAGGAGCCTCCTGTGGGGCTTCGTGCCCATTCCACACGGGCTACGGCGGCTACTACTGCCCTGGGCCGGGGAGTCCCCTTGCAGGACATCTGTCAGGCAGCTACGTGGGCCTCGCTGCACACGTTCGCAAGACACTACTGCCTGGACAGCCAAGTCCGGAGAGATGTTTTTTTCGGCTGTTCCGTTCTCCAGGACTTTCTGGTGTGATCATTGGTTCGCAGACCCACCACCGGGGTTGGTATTGCTGGGGTATCTATTCTAAGGTAAGGAATCTAATACTAACCTGTTTCTTTCAGATGCACAAATTACTTACCTTCGGTAACAATATATCTGTAAGAAACAGTAGTTAGTATTAGATTCCTTACCGCCCCACCCGTCCTCCCCGTTCTAAGAACCGATATTTAGGGTTAAGGTCACCCCCTTTCAGGGCCCTAGTTTTTATGGCACCAGTGTTGGTTTTTATCATGGCTCTGCGTTTTCTGGCGCGGAAAAGCTGTGTATAAGAACTGACGTCAGCGCGCGATGGCGGCGTCTAAGTACTCCGGCGACGTCATCCCGGCGCCAACGATGCTGACGACGGATGCAGAGCCACAGACGACGACTACCGACAAACAAAGGGTATTGCTACGCAAAAGTTTCCAGATCCAGTCTGACGCCTTGGGGTATTCTAAGGTAAGGAATCTAATACTAACTACTGTTTCTTACAGATATATCGTTACCAAAGGTAAGTAACTTGTGCATTAGGGTGCTGTGTGAACAAATGTCCCGTACAGACCAGGATAGTACCTGTTGCACCGTGTAGTGGTGTGGAGTGAGTGTGTGCGTGAGAGAGTGACAGTCTGTGGACCGCCTGTGATTCAGGACAATTGTCGGCGATGTTGTTTTGTACATTGATTTCTTGCCTAAATTACCTTACATTTAACTCTTTGGTTTTCCCCGCATGGCCTGGGCCCACTGTGCTGCTAAAAAGTGTTATAAATCCTTGTTTGTATATATTTCTGATGTCTTTGGGACCCAGGGTGTAGCCTATAACTGTTTGATATTGAGTTATGATAAGGGTGCTGTGGGGTCTAGAGTAGGATTTGTCCTCTGCGTGCATACTATCGATATCTTATCAAACGATTGGGCCTAGCATTGCTAATAATATTGTGTGATTTATGCCCAGAAATCCATGATATTTATGTTGCATTGATTAATGTGTGTGTTGAATACAAATGATATTTACCTACATCCTGTGTAAAGTCTTTCTTTTGTGATGTGCAGTGTATTTACCGTCATTGACTGCTGTGCCTTTCGTTTACTCATTTCCTCTGTGATAAGCCTGACTACTCATTGCCAAGCTACGGGGGGGGGGGGGTTATACAGTATGTGTAATCACCTGCCCTTGACAGGAGCTGTGGGTTCTGCCTGACTGGGGCATCTCTTCAGCCAACCTGATAGTGCTGGTTCCAACAGCACCCTTTTCTCTGTGCTGCAGTCTGAAGACTACTGACTGTTTATATTGGTTCTTTTCACTTAGTAGCTACATTCACCCTAAAATAACCACAGATACATATGGATGTCCACCCTCATTCCTCAAGGCAATGTGTTACCTTTTCATTAATCCATATGATGGACTGTACCGACAAACTAATCCAGCCTATTCTGAACTCCTCTCTCAACAGGATGTTTGGGGAAATTCAATGCATGAGGGAATGTTTTTAGCTGGCACTGCTGCTATCTATGCTCTACATGTTCTATGTGTGAGAGTGGGGTTTGCACTGCTGCTGCCTATTCCAAACTTGTTTAGTCTGTGTGAGGCAATCTTGGGCTGCTGCTCATACTGTACAAATGCAGCATGAGGGTTATTTGTACCTCTGCTGCATGCACCATATCTACTTAGTGTGTATGAGAGAAGCTTGCATCGCTGCCTCTCATGCTGCACCTGTTCAGTGTGAGAGGGAGGCAAGCGCTGCACCTGTTCAGTGTCTGAGTGTGTGAAAGACAGGAGCTTGCATTGCTGCTGCTTATGCTGCACCTGTTCACTGTGACCGAGGGAAGCTTGCACTGCTGCTGCTCATGCTCACCTGTTCACTGTGGCCGAGGGAAGCTTGCACTGCTGCTGCTCATGCTCACCTGTTCACTGTGGCCGAGGGAAGCTTGCACTGCTGCTTCTCATGCTGTACTTGTTCAGTGTGAGAGGAACGCATGCTCTGCACCTGTTCAGCGTCTGCGTGTGTGAAAGACAGAAGCTTGCACTGCTGCTGCTTATGCTGCTCCTGTTCACTGTGGCCGAGGGAAGCTTGCACCGCTGCTTCTCATGCTGTACCTATGCCGTGTGAGTGGAAGGCTTGTGCTGCACCTGTTCAGCGTCTGCGTGTGTGAAAGACAGAAGCTTGCACTGCTGCTGCTTATGCTGCTCCTGTTCACTGTGGCCGAGGGAAGCTTGCACCGCTGCTTATCATGCTGTACCTGTGCAGTGTGAGAGGAAGGCTTGTGCTGCACCAGTTCAGAGTCTGCGTGTGTGAAAGACAGAAGCTTGCACCGCTGCTGCTTATGCTGCTCCTGTTCACTGTGGCCGAGGGAAGCTTGAACTGCTGCTTCTCATACCTGTTCAGTGTAAGTGGAACACCTATGGTGCACCTGTTCACTGTGGCCGAGGGAAGCTTGCGCCACTACTCCTCATGCTGTACCTGTTCAGTGTAAGAGGAATACCTACTCTGCACCCGCTCACTGTGTCTGAGGGAAGCTTGCACTGCTGCTGCTTATGCTGCACCGGCTCACTGTGTCTGAGGGAAGCTTGCACTGCTGCTTTTCATGCTGTACCTGTTCAGTGTGAGAGGAACGCTTATGCTGCACCTGTTCAGCGTCTGCGTGTGTAAAAGACAGAAGCGTGCACTGCTGCTGCTTATGCTGCACCTGCTCACTGTGTCTGAGGGAAGCGTGCACCGCTGCTTCTCATGCTGTACCTGTGCAGTGTGAGACGAAGGCTTGTGCTGCACCTGTTCAGCGTCTGCGTGTGTGAAAGACAGAAGCTTGCACCGCTGCTGCTTATGCTGCTCCTGTTCACTGTGGCCGAGGGAAGCTTGCACTGCTGCTGCTCATGCTCACCTGTACACTGTGGCCGAGGGAAGCTTGCACTGCTGCTGCTCATGCTCACCTGTTCACTGTGGCCGAGGAAAGCTTGCACTGCTGCTTCTCATACCTGTTCAGTGTAAGTGGAACACCTATGGTGCACCTGTTCACTGTGGCCGAGGGAAGCTTGCTCCACTGCTCCTCATGCTGTACCTGTTCAGTGTAAGTGGAATACCTACTCTGCACCTGCTCACTGTGTCTGAGGGAAGCTTGCACTGCTGCTCATGCTGCACCTGTTCACTTTGACTGAGGGAAGCTTGCACTGCTGCTTTTCATGCTGTACCTGTTCAGTGTGAGAGGAACGCTTGTGCTGCACCTGTTCAGCGTCTGCGTGTGTGAAGGACAGAAGCTTGCACTGCTGCTGCAGTGCTCCTCATACTGTACATTTGCAGTGCACGGGAACCTTGCACAGCTGCTACTGCTGCAACTTTTTATTGTGTGTGAAAGAAGCTTGCACTGCTGCTGCTATTAGCACTTTACCTGTTTTAAGTTTGTGATATAATCTTGCCATGCTGGTGCCTATGATGTCCCAGTTCACTGGGTGTTGCGGATGTATCTGCCGCGTGGATGGAGGCAGCGCTGACTCTTTCTGCACATGACTCCCGTCTGGGCTCAGCAGACACCTGTTGCTGTTTTCTGCAGATGCAGCTATTAGGTTATCTCGTGCCGGGTCCATAAGGCCAGCTCCTCCTATTTCCCAGAAACCATCTCCTTTCACGCTGCACGCACCAGACAGGACTCGTCAGCTGTCAGGGCGAAGCCTGCAGCGGGAGGGACTGAAAGGGCAGCGCATAAAGCCTCTTCCATGCAGAGCTGCACAAATGTAACACTGTGTGTGGTGGCGATGGGGGCTGAAGGTGAACGCAGCGGGGCAGAGAATGCAGCGCCCCCTGCTGCCCTGTGAGATGAGTTATGGGAGACGAGGTGGTAGACGAAAGAACAAGGGAGCGTTGAGTGTGTAATGGAAAAAAAAAGAAAGGGCTTATGTGCGAGGAAAAAGAACACAAGCCAGTGTGTGTGAGGAGAACCATCTCATTTTAAGTAGATTTTAAAAAACAAAGCTGGACGTGGTCCAGTAAAGCCTCTAAACAAGGTGTTCATTCCATCTCCAACCTAAATTATTTCACCACATTCAAAGGCCCGGATTCCAAGTCCAGTTGTGAGTTCCATGTCCTGTGGAAACAGGAGTTTGTGCAGGGATCCGAATTCAGAGTCTGTTGTTCAACCTGCACCACGCAATTTTCCTTGGAAAATTTCGTTAGGTCAAACTTTCAGAAATGAAAACTGGCAAAATGTGCAGTAAATTGCAATAAATTGGAAAATTGTGTGCACTCCGCATGCAATTCCTCATTTCTAAGAGGAACATTCTTTTTAAGCGGTATTTACTGCACCCGGTATACACATACCTCTTCTGTGCCATTGGATTCATCTCTTTCCAAGTTCACCACTCCTCAGAGCCTGAGGGTTTCATACAGAGTTTGTTGGGAGTGTAAGAAACGCGCCCAATGTACAGAACGCGCATTTCCCTGCATTTATCGGATCCATCTAATTATAAACAATGGAATGACCACATCGAGGAATGTGCTAATACCGCTTCTCTGCGTCGCACAGGTGTGCCTGTTAGCGCCACTCTCCACCGTCAGACGTGGAAAACTCTTGGAAATAGTGTTTTTTCTCAGTTGTTACCCATTTACATGTAGAATACATCTGGAATATTTATTAGGTTGCATCTAGGGATTTAAGCATTCCTGGAACTAACAACTGATTTCTGAATACTCTAGAGGACCTAATTATGAACGCTTGCACATGAATAATTTACAAACGTCCTTGTATATCGCAGTCGGTTTTCATTCTTTTTTATGGGTTAGATCGACCATGCTATATGTCTTCTCTTGCCTAAACCCTTACATGTGCCTGACAATTTGGGAAGTCCCGGGACAACTACTGAGACTTCCCCGGCTGCCTGCGCCTTCCGTCGTGGTGGCCTTCTGATGAGGCTCTGGCTAGGCCTGGGCAGTGAACTCCGCTCCGTTTGTGGATTTTTCCGCCCTCCGTGGAGAACGCTAGACCACCTCTCAGTGAGATGTCTCAATGCGGGCGGTCATGGATGGTCGGGACTGCTCGCCTCGAGAAGTCATCTGTTCGTGTTGAGGAAGCTGCCGCTCAAGTAGAACATCTAGTCGAGCGGCCGAAAGTAGCAGCGCCCTCTTACGCTGTGCATGGCGCCATTCGCGCTGATTTTCCAGCGCAGGAAAAACATCCAGGGCTAAAAATCTGTGCGAAAAGTGTGACCTACCGCACTCCGCAGCTTGCAGAATGCCGCGTAGTGCAGCAGAGATTTTTGGTCACGTGGAACTCCGCCCAGGATTAGTTCTGATGACTGACTCAATAGTGCCGGCACACAGATCTTTTGATCCTGGGGAGATGATCTATACTTCCCCCATAAAGAGGTTCTTTCATGGTAGTATGCATGTGCATATTATGGTGCATCTTGTGCCTATGCAATACCTGCTCGGGAGTCCATATGTTGTGTCTTCTGCTAACACACTGTAACTGTAGTATAAGATGTAGGCTCTGCTAGCAGTTGTCCTTTCCTACATGAAAGCATGCATGGAGCACGTTTTTAGCCGTTCTAGGAGTGTTGAGAAAATCTATATTTACATCCCACAAGACCTGATACCTGCTTCAGGACAAAGCACTGAGTAAAACTAGTTCAGCTACCCGACAGCTCTGTCCACAGATATGCCCAGTGACAGCTTACACTGGGGCGCGATATCGGCATAGTGCATAGACAATCATATCACTTTTGCCATCTGTTGTGTTCTGTGTTTGAAGGAGTCCCAGTGTAAGAGGTCTGAACTGGGTTTCTGTCTGATGCTGTCCATCACCCCTCCTGTGAGAAAGATAGGCCCTGCATTAGTTGGTTAGAAATACGGTTGAAACGTGGCATAGTTTGTGATGTATCCTTCTGCCATGACCCCAGAATGCCAAAAATAGAAGTCATCTGAGCTAGTATTTTGTATATGACTGGCCATCTGAGGAATATCTCCATCGTCACCTAAAGGAGACGTCTGACCAGGACGTTGGTCGAAGCAGTCCCCCAAGGACCATGACTGTCTAGTATACTGGACAAGCCCTGAGATGTGCCATGCCTGGATAAAGTAATACCCAACTGCCAAGGAGAGGAGAGCATCTACCCTAATCTGGAGTACAAGTACGAAGCCCATCTGATGGAGACCTGAGCCGAGGATAATATGGGAAAGTTGGTCTCCCCAAAAGACATGAGTATATGTAGATAATTTTTTTTTAAACGTAGTTTATTGGTTTTCATACAAAACAAACATGAATACAAATGACCCAGTGGTTTCAATATTGCCATTCCTATGATAAGACATCTCGTCTAATTCCCGTTACGTGTCTTAATCATGCATCACTTATGGTCAAGCAGTGCCCCCAGTAAGACCCAACAAAACCCTGTCATTTTGCTCGCAACTCCCTTTTCAAACAACAGTTACCCCACCCTCCTCCCAGTTCTCGTCACTGATGCATCACCTGTAATGACCCCTAAAATCAGTTGTGTTCAGGAATACATTATGTCCTAGTCTGCACGATGTTCTCGGTATGCTACGGGGCCTCCCTGCCCAGTATTCCACTCCTATTGGTCCTCTAGTGTTTCACTATCTCTTAGCGCCTGTACTAACACTTCCCACGCTATCGCTGCTTCTAATTCCTTATCATTACCTCGCCTTAGCGCTTGCTGAAATCGCAGTACACTCTCACTATTCGCCCACTTTACAAACTCATTCTTCACCTTCTTGCTGTTCGGCCCTACTGTCGCTTTCCAATGTCTCGTGATTTCCCTTTTCGCTAGTATAAGCCCCATGTCTATGAATTTACTTGTTATTTTGTTTTTGGATGTGTGGGGGTACCAGTGTAGTACGCTAGTGGCCATATCGAACGTCAATTGTCTCTCTGTTACCTCATTTAGGGTGTTCCCCACATCCATCCAGTAGGATCCTATTATGGGGCAAGACCACAGCATGTGTTCTAAGTCTGCTCCGGCTCGTGCGCACCTGGGGCATGCTGCCTCCATAACTTGAAAATATTTACAAATCTTGTCCGGTGTCAAATACGCTCTATGAAGGATGTAGAAATGTACTAATTGGAATCTTGCGTTCCTTGTACTCTTCCATGCTCTCCGCACTATTTGAGTCCAGACGGTTTCAGGGATTTCTTTTCCTATGTTGGGTATTTGTAGATCATCTGACCATGTCTGTCTGGACCTGATGGCACTTGCGTCACCTAAGGCGGTGAAAGGCATAACATAAATATTTGTAAAGTGCATGTTCACCCAGAAGGGTATCTTGGCACTGAATAACAGATGTGTATAGTTGCCCAACTCAATGGTACTCATTTTATCGACCTCAGAAGGATGAAAGGCTGAATGGACCCACCAGGATTTGAACCTGTGACTATGAGGTCAAACAGAGGCCCCTGCAGTGGACGCATTAGTCCACTAAGCCACCAGACAACGCTGCATTGAATGACTGTGGCTGTTGGTAAACCAAAATTATGTCTTGACCTGTATGGCTTTGTATGAGTCTGTAAGTTCAACAGGACACACAGGGAGTAAGGGTGTGTCCCAATTACTGGTGCTGGTTGCCCAGCTTCTAAAACAATGATACCCATGTGTCTACAATGTATGACCCAGAAATATCGCAATTTAATTCTGCTCTGGAACCTTAAACCTAAAACCAATGTTGTCTTAGTAGGAACCACTCGTTAAGTGGGTATCCCAGTTTACGCAGATGCACCTGCCACCAAAAACGTCTCGCTGGAATCAGCTGTTTTTAAAGTATAATCCCTTAAAAGAGCGGTTCCCCATGATCGCCTGCACTGAATGTAAGTCTAAATCCTAGCTCCAGAAGCAACATGTTGGAACACTGAATTTGAATCAATTGATTCTGTAGCCGACCCCCTTCCTTAAACTGTGTCCAGTGCTTCTCTATTACTGAGCACCAATTTCCTAGTCACAATATTTACCCTTGATTTCCGATTGCTTTTGCCAACCAGAAACCATTGTTTGAGTTGGGAATCCCATTTCCTTTTCTTGGTGATGGGCCTTTGGGTTTTCTTGGAAATTTGTAGCAAGTTCTCAGCTACTTGGCCACTAACTCAGTGGTCTTCACTGCTTAGACCCAATCATACACATTATTAAAGCAGAACAAAGTGTGGATGTATTATTGTACTCTTGAATCATGTGTAACTTTTTGTCTGGCACCTGGATTTACTGAAAATAGTGTATATGGTAAAAAACCAAGACCCAAAGACATCCAGACTCTGTATAGGAATCACATTCTCTGGCTCTCAGGATAACAATGGTCATAGACCCTCATTTAATTTTAATAGCACCTTATTTGTACGCACTAGGAACCTGGGGTTGTAGATCGGCCACAGAAGATGCGAATAGTCATGGAGTTATGTGTTTGTGGCAGGCAAAGTGACTGCAGCCCCCATTGTAGCACTAGAAGAAGCTTCCTTCAACCTCTTTGTCCACTCTCTTCATTGCCTTCAAGGATCTTGAGGGGAACTGTACCATTACTGCCGACGAGCATGCGCAGTGGAGTGCGTTTCACCTTGCAAGTGGAATAAGAAAAGATGAATATTTACCAGCACTACAATGTTGCATGCCTCTCATTGGCCTTGAAGCCATTATGGAGTTAATTGATGAGGATAGGAAAAATAATGCATGCAGGGAAAATGTTGTGGCGCGTGGGTTGGACCTTTCCCTGCCCAGTATCTGAGCAAATTCAGTACTGCGCATGACACCTATGATGTCACAATAAACATAGATGCATATTTTACAAAGAAATCCGAAGGGATGGTGACGGGGCAGAACGTTAACACCTGTGACAGACTGTTACATTTTTTTAGACTTGTCCTGATTGGTGGTGCAACATCCAGAGGATTGTCCAGTGGAACTGCAACACCATCTTGTTAACTGGCTGGCACCTGATCGCAAGCAACTGTCTGTAGCTGTGGGTAGAAGGCTGGGGAATAGATTTTCTTCTTTTTTATTTAATTAATTTTTTCAACGTTTTATATAGCGCAAACTTGACCCGAAACCAGCTATCAGAGCGCTTTCCATGAGCACCAGTTGCGTTACATGAGGACACATTCATTTTTGTTAGGCACAGCAAGATTAAGTGATTTGCCCAGAATCACAGGATGTTGAGCGTCGTTGCCAAGACGCGAACCTGGTTCTCCAGATTTCAAGTTGAGCGCCCTAACTATTAGGCTACATCCTCTCCCCATATCCCAATAGATAGATCAGAAGGGGCAGGCGAGCGCAGGTTCTCCCAGCAGCATGGCCAGAAGCCTTCTTAGAATGACCATGACAGTGCCAATGTATCCCAGAATGTGGGGAATCCCAGGGCTAATGGGCCCTTACATCGGGGCCAGAAGAAGAAAGGGGCAAATATAGCAGATGATCGCTTAACCTGCGGAGATAAAGGCAGCCTGAAGCAAGGCTGACCTGAATGGACTGCAGCCCACGTTTAGCAGAATTCCAACTTGCTTTGTTATGTAGGAAAGGGATGGACAAGTACCCTGGTCAGTCATAGAGTTGTCATATGCCTGAGAGGTAGTACCGCCTGCGCCAATATCTGATAGCAGCTTCACACTGCCTAACTGGATAGCCAGAGGATCACTCCCCTTTCCTTTTCTGGGACTTGCATGATCACAACCAATCCTGTGTTTGTAGACCCCAAGCAGTATGTATAGGGAAATAACAAAAATAACAGGGAGAAAGCTTTCAAGTACCCATTGACAAGGTGCAGTTTTAGATTGGAGAAAAATTGGAGACAATGAAGGTTGGAGAGACTGATGGTTGACCTCAAACATGGACTGGGGAATGACCTTGTTAGCTTGGGTATGAAGAATGTGGACGTGCCTCACTCTCAGACCAGGCACTTGGGAGAGTCTAAGAAGAAGGATTTGAAGAAAGCTGTCGTAGGGAGTTGTCACAAGAGGTCACGCCCGTGAGCTGACTGCACCCACTAAGGAGGAGCATGAGCATCCTGAAGGTGGCCTGATGCTGGAGTTAGGGAGCTTGACAGAGTTCTGAGAGGTTTTAGCTGCTGGGGGCTCTTGTGGGCTCTGTTGTTCAATGTCCAGAGGCTGGTGGCAGCCAAAGCTGGCTGTCCCCAGGTACAGATGAACTTCCCCTTGCATTTATCCCATAAGGGACTCTTGGCAAGGCATTTTGGGATCAACAGGAGAAGGTGATGCCTGCATCTACAGTTCTGCTTGCCTGCCTTACACATTGATAGCGGGTGGTTTTGCTGGACCACTCTGATTTGCCATGAGCAGTAAGTTATACACTAGGGCTGCCCGGTGCCAGTGCCAGTGATAAGAGTTCTGTGTAAAATGGTGGGTATTGACTTTGCGGCCACCTTCAGCCATCTTATGACCACAGACAACAAACACAATATTGTAATGAATATCATCACTGAACACCACAACGTCATAGTATTGCGAAGGAATACTGCACCAATGTTGGCATGAGCGTCCATTGTCGTCTTTTCTCATGTTGAGTATACTGAACCCGATTTAACAGAGGACATTTATGTCAACATACATGAACCCCCTGAGGAGTTAATTAATTACCATGTTGCCATATCTGGGGCTTCTCTATTTGGTGAGGAAGGTAGACTACAGAACAAGAGGTACTTCATATATTACTTGATGGATTATATGTTAGACATAAGTGAGAAGATGGTCTGGTTAATGCTCAAGATAAAGGACAGTCTTCCATTGAGCGAAGATCAACTCAGGATGTTTTATGAACAAAAAAAGCCATTTTCTAGTTACCAAGGTGTCCTATTCCTTACAATGATTAGACTGCACGCTGTGTTGGACAAATAAAGCAACTCCTGGATTTTCTTAAAGGACACCAGTGCTGTCAGCTCCCTAATTGATAATGGGGTTACCCAGGACATCAAAACGTTTTCAATGTAAGTGTGATGAATCCATATCTCCTGAAGAAGACATGGTAGTGAACTTGATAACTTCTGACCACCTGTTCTACTAAGCCTAGGGTGTATTCAGATCTGCAACCATGATATCACATTATGGGGACAGTATTTCTGTAAAGAGCATAATATACAAAATGCCCCAAAAAGTTCAGGACTGGTTAGATGTTAGCTCTTGGAATATTTCAGCCATGCTGACATTTATGAACTTTCCCATTTGCTCCAGTTCCTAAAGACGTTCCAA
Source organism: Lissotriton helveticus (assembly GCF_964261635.1). Taxonomy (NCBI): domain Eukaryota; kingdom Metazoa; phylum Chordata; class Amphibia; order Caudata; family Salamandridae; genus Lissotriton; species Lissotriton helveticus. The sequence goes on along the minus strand of NC_136072.1, from coordinate 832,321,012 downwards.
AAAGACATACAGTTTTGCCTGGACTAGAGGGGTCTCAATACGGTCTTTCCTACTGCTGCTACCAATGTGAGGACTTTTCTCTGTGTGGCATTGCCCATCAAGGATGGTAACCAATGACTATGCCAGGATCCAGAGAAAGGCCCTCCCTCACACCATGCATCTTAAGTCTGGCCTATAGACCGCCTTAGCTGTCTCATCATCCTCACATAACAAAAACAGAAATCATAAATAAACGATGCATAGACAGTGACAGCTCCTCCGCTTTGGCGGAGGAGTGTCGCCGCCCTACCAGCGGCCTCAAAATTTGAAAAATAAAACGATAATAAAAAATGTTTATTATCATTTTCTTTTTCCTTTCCTCTTGTGGGAAGGGCCATCACGGGGGAAGCAGTCACAGGAGGAGTGGTGACACTGTACTCCGTACACATGACGATTTGGTCGGCTGTCTCAGTAGGACCAAACCGCCATGCGCACGGACATCTCCCCAACTTGAGCTGCAGTGGAGAGAAAGCAGGCATAGGCTTCCAGCCAACTTTGGAGTGGAAAACAAGCCTGCTTCGGCCAATCCCAGGGCTTCTCTCATGCATGAGAAAAGTGCTGGGATTGGCCCCAAGTGAGTCTGGGAGCCTCAGCAGAAAGGAAAAGAGCGACGATCGGCGAGGAGAAGGTAAATTTTTTTTTTCTTTTTGTCGTCCGTCCCTCCTCACCTCCCATGCCAAGCCGCTCTGCCATGAGAGCAGCTGCTATTGTGCATAGCTATAGACCTACATAGAGGGGCTTTCGGACAGCCCTCTTCCTCTATTTATCTGTTCAGCTGTGACCCACATTTTGGTCTGCCTGCCTTAGCATACAGCATGGGAAAATGGGTCAGCCCATTTCCCCCATTAGATCTCTTACACTGTGAGTGACAGCATTTTGCCTGATGACATGGAAAGACCTGAATAATAATGTACTTCAGTGCCAGGGCTGTTGGGCAATATTTTACTTTGAAAAAAATGTATTTCAATTATTTATTGTTTTTTATTTTTCTAGTCACCCTAGTGTGTTCAAACTATGTCTTTAGATTCCAGCCAGTAGTACTTTTTCTTTGATTCCACCCCTGTTCTTAGAACATGAGAAGACTAATAAACTCCCATGCTGTTCTTTTAAAATTCTATGTGATGGTTCATTTATTTTTAAATTAAACTTTTTTATTCAGAGCATATGTCTGCCACCTAGCCGCATGTTTTTTTTTCTTCTTTTCATATTCTACCAGTAAAAAATGTTAATACATGTAACTATCAGTGTCCTAACTGTTCTGTCAGTAATGCAGCAGATAGAGTGGCACTGTGGCCAGAGGTATTTAGAGACGACTGCAACCAAATGATAATACGTTTTCCACCACAATAGGGGGGGCTATTTTGTCATGGGCATAACCATCTGGCCAGCTTGCCAAGGCCAGCCTATTGGCTTTGGCATTGCCTGTTACAATTGCCTCAAATCAAGTCCCTCATTCTTCCTCTCTTCCTGAAAGACAATATTTTGAACTCCGCATACAGTGTGGTACATACTAAGTAGTTCAACTCATTTAGGGGCCTATTAGGATGGCGGATAGACCTGCGTCCGTCCGCCACCCCCGAGGTGGAGGGACCGTCGGCAGGGGCAGCGGCGGTCCCTCCGGTGCAATTAGGATGTGACCGCCTCCCTGTCGGTCACATCCCGTATCTTTAACCTTGCGGCCGGTGCTGCTTGAAGCAGCATCCGCCGCAAGGTTAAAAATGCATGTTTTACATTTACATGCACAAAGCGGCAGGCATCGCGCGGTGCCTGCCGCTTTGTGCATGTAAATGCTGGGGGGACCCCCCATGTGCACCCCCCACCCCCCGACACCCTGGGGGCCCGCAACGGCCCCCAAACCCCAAAGACCACATGAAAAGCATGTTGCACTGCACATCGTAATTTGGCTGACGGTGTCTTGCAGACACCGCCACCAAATAGCCCTCCACACCCCGCGGATCAGCGGCGGACAGACCTGCTGTCCGCCGCTGGTCCCACCGCAAACCCACCGCCATCCTAATCTGGCGGTGGGTCTTTTCTGTGGCCGCGGCGGTGAATCCGCATCCTCCAGGCCGGCGGTGGCTTCCGCCGGCCCGGAGGATGCGGATTCACCGCCATCCTAATCGGCCCCTTAGTTCGAATTACAAGTGTTTGAAACCGAATGGTTTGGAAAACCTCAGCTAGAAAATCCATAGTTTTGATGGAAATAGATATGAAAAGAGAGCAGCGACTAGAGTTAGTCAGTTTTAGGGCTATGGTATGGGGTAAGAAAAATTGTTTTAGAGTTGGGGGTATTAGGCTTAAGGTGAGGGTCAGTGTAAGGCGAGGCTGGTGGTGAGTTTACGGATTAGAGCCAACAATTCAAAAAATATTTAAGCAGCTGTAAAAGTCCAAATGAACCAAATGATTCCAACTTGTGTGCGTTTCAGCCGAAAGAAGTGCCTTTTTGAAACATCTGTCTGCACTGAAACAATTTGATAAGAGATGGATGTCATTGACATTAAAACAAGCACTGGCAGGGCCTATACATCTGCCCTTGACAACCCTGCAATTATTATTTTTTTAACAAACATATCCATTAGACATTAACAGTGTAAAAGTAATCAAAAAATAAAAACGCTGCTGCCATTTAAATGTGGCATGCATAAGTTTGCACAAAAAAGTACGTAAAAACTGAAACTTCAAATAAAGGAAACAAGAAATTTAAACGGAGATTGACTGACCAACCGTCAGTACATGTGCAACACAAAATGTTGTCCCTTACAGGGAAGAAAGCCAAAGCCTGAAGTGGGCTGACCCCTTGTCCTATGCTGTAGGCTATGGTGAGAGGAAGCAAAATGTAAATGACACTTGAGCAAACCAATGTATGAAGAGGACTGACGGATGTATGACGTTACAATGCATACTTTTACAACGCCTACCTTTACAACGCGGTTTTTACCACGCATACCATTACAACGCATAGCGCTTTGGGGTGCTGGATAGTGAATAGTTTAATTTACTATTCCAACTCCAGTCCCCGTGGATAGTAGGGAAGGTTATTGGATAGTAAATTAACCTATTCCCTATCCTAGAGCGCCCCCCAGAGCAATGCGTTGTAATAGTATGCGTTGTAAAAGTTGCGTTGTAATGGTAGGTCGTTGTAAAAGTTTTGTTGTAAAGGTTACATACCACTGAAAACACATTTATTTTTCTATATGTGATTTTTAAAACGTTATAACATATTTTTTTAACATGAAGCAGGCGAGATAGTTAAAGATGTTTCTAGGCCACGCATTCAAATATCAACCAATTGCATAGTATCCCTACAACAGGTTAAAAGGAAGTTAAGGAGGCAGGGGCAGCACATAATCCCCTGAAACCCTCGGACATGGGTGGTCTCACACTTGAGCTAGCACCTGTTCTGCCACAGACTCGCCTATCTCAGATGCTGGAATATCAGGGGCCAATTACGCCATGCTGCAGGGGGCATTTATTAGGTCGAGCCTGGACAGCGCATGCGTTTCTCTGCTGGACACGCTGTATTTGAGTAGGGAGTTGAAGCTCCGCCCACTCTCCGCCCATATTTTTCATTGGCTGTTGGCATTGTCCTTTGTAAATGCTGACTTCTGGTTCATTAATAGGCTTGTTAGTCCCTCCTTAGTACAGCCTTGTCTTCATTTGTAACATCCCATGAGGACTTGCCCTTTTACTTCTAATGTTACATAGTATGTCTTATTTAGTCTACAAGCACTATTGTCTTTAATGAGCTTCACCTACTGCACGCATGGCATGCCTTCCTGCAACATTCAGCCCGCCATTCACGTTTTCACTTTCCAAGCAGCCCGGGACAATGGCAGCTGCTTCTTTGAAATGAAATAGGTCTCGCATTTACAAGAGTTTCAGCTATTGGTATTGTAAATGACAATGTCTTTTATTGATGTGTTTATTATCAAAACAAATAAATAAAGGATTGGTCATTTACAATGCCAATAGCGTAAAATCTTGCAAATACGAGACCTATTGCATTGCAAATGCTTGTTTTTCTTTAGGGAGGAACGTTGTTTTTTCCGTGAGTAGACAGGGGCCCCAGGGAAATAAGCTAATACATGAGAGTCATATGTAAACTCACCTTTCTGCTACAAACTGGGGCAGCCTGACAGAGAAAGGTCGTGTGAAAGAGGTGGTGTGACAAGGTGTTAGTGTGTGCAAGAAGAGAAGTTAGACAGTATTTGGTAGGAGGGAGAGAGATAACTGTGTGAGTTCGGAAATGTGAGTGGGCGATCAAATTTAGAAACAGTATGGAAGGATAATAATACTGTTACTGTTATTTATAACTGTTGTTAAAGGAACACTATCTTTAAACGGTCTTCAATATCTTGATATAGTGTTGTATTTTTAACTCTGTGTTTTTTATTTGTAATTGATTACGTTTTTTTTAAGATTATGTGTATGTCATGTTATTATTTGTAATGTAAATACTTTTATGGTTGTCAAATCGAACAACCGAATAAAGTTATTTGACTTGACTTGAGTGGGGAAGTCTGTGAAAAAAGAGGGGGAACTGTAAGGGGAAAAGGAGTGAAGGTACAAAATACAGAGACAATGTTAATGGAATGGTTAGTTGGGCAGAGTGTTAAAGAAAAAGAAGAACGAGAAATTGTGTGAGAAAAAGAGAATGTAGAGAATAAAAAGGAGTGTGAGGTGACTATTAGGAAAGGACCATGCAAGGGGAGAAGGAAGTGCTTGGGGAATCAGAGAAGTGATGAAAGAAAGGTGAGTATATGGGGCCTGAGAAAAGTGAGGACGAGTATGAGAAAGTAAGGAGAGAAGAGATCAGCATGACGCGAGAAGGTAGCAGGCGTGGACAGGAACACTACAGAGACAGGGTGGAGTGTGAGGATCAGCAGTGTAGGAGGGACAAGAAAAGAGTGTGAAGCAAAATGAGGAGGCGGTGGCGGCTGGCCCTGATGGGCCCTGATGGGCACCGATGGGCACCGTGCCACCGAGGCATCTCATTTGTTGTGCTCTGGCCCAGTTTGATCACATCAATAGTAAATATTAACCTATTGGGATCATTAGAAAAATGCTGACCTTTGCTAGGAGGATCAAGCAGCAGTCTGTGGTATGTGGTCTGTTTGTTGATGGATGGTGCAGGCACTTAGAGGCGCCTGAATCAGCCATCAAATAGATGGTTAAGGGCTGGCAAAGTCCAAGCCCTATCCTCAGGGTCCTGCCATTCCTCAGGCCTTCCCCCTTGGAGATGTCCTGCAGCATCGCTTTAGGCGACAGTCCTGCAAAACCCTATTCTATCCTTCAAGCACCCTGTCACCTCACCATCTCCTATCTCATCACAGGGTAGAGTCATATCCTCACTATCTCCCACTCTGTGAAAATGAGTGAGTGAGAAACAGTGTGAGTGAAAGTGACAGGGAAGTGAGTGAGAATGAGTGGGAGTACTGAGCCCTTTCAGAGCCTATGGATTCTGAACAAATTTATGTGGCAATTGTGACATATGTGAAAGGCACTATAGGACTCCTTTTTTTCGACATTTTCCAAGGGGAGGGACTTCCCAAATCATCCTCGAAAAAGTAGGGCGTGCTCTCTTCACTCACTCGCTGGAATTGGGGCAAGAATTGCACCTCACCACTTTCAAAGATTACCAGTCGCCACTGTGTAATTTTAAAGGTGGGTGGAGGGAGAAATCCGGGCTGTCAGGAGGTGAAGTAAGCAAGTGCAACAGGCAAATGGACAGAGGGAAGTGTCTAGTTGCAAGGGAGAAAGGGAAGCTTTTGAGAACAAAAGTTTACAAAAAAAGTGAATTGGTTAAGGGACAACAGAAGGGAACGCAACAAGTGTGTGGCGAGGCTTGGCAGATGAGCATGAGAGGGTAGCTTTCGAGGGTGAAAGTTGAGGTGGAGAAGAGAAGGGAAAGTGTGTAATCGAAAAGAAGACGTAAAGCCTTCAGAGGAAGGGGAGATAAGAGGGCTAACGTAGTTCATGAGGGTAAAGCAGACAAATGAGAGAGATTCGTTTGTGAGAGTAGAACGAGGGCAGGAGAACAGACTAAACTGTGTGAGATCAACAGGACAGAAAGAGAGCTGGCGTTTGTGAGGAGGTAAGAGGAAAAGATGTATATGTAAATGTGTGGGGCATAAGATGATAGTGGGTGGGCAGAGCTGAGAATTGGGGAGGAGCAGCGCAAGTGTCTGTGAGGCAAGGGAAGATGAATAAGTGAGGTCTGTGAGGATGCGTTGAAAATAAGTATTTGTGTGAGGGAAATGTGAGAAAAGGGAGAGGGTGTGCGAGAGAAAATGAGAGAGAGGAAAGTGTGAGAGGAAAAGCAAAGACATGAGAGGTGATTTTGTAAATGAAAATGGAAGGTTTCGAGAGAGAGAAATGGAAATGGTAAAGCGGAAAATGGGTAAGGAAATAAGTTGATACTGGGGTCTCTTTTAAAGCGAACATCAGAAAGGATGTGAGGGCCCTTTTTGGAAGGGAACGATGGAAATGTGAGAGGGAAACGGTGTAGAAGAAAAGGGCGTGTGTGAGGGGAAAGGGGAGAAATGTGGCGCTTGGAGAGAAGATAGCACAAGGACGTGAGAGGAACTAAATCAGGAAAAGGTGGGAGGTGCGGGAGGATAAAGGTAGATAAGAGAATGGGAGCACATGAATGAAAAGGAGAGGCTGAGGCTGCAAAGAGAAATGAGCGGAAGGTGCAAAGCAATGAAGTATGTGACGGGATGAAGAGATGCACAGTGAGAAAAAAAGAAAAGGCCATATGCGTGGGAAAGGAAAGTCGGGATAGGTTGTGGAAATAAGAAGAAAGAAAATCAAGCAAAGGGGAGAAAAGAAGGGGGGGAATGGAGTTTTAAATGGAGAAAAGAAGGGGGAAAATTGAGTTTTACGGACAAAAGCAAAGAGAGTGAAATGCAATGACGCAGTACAAGGGTGCCAGCGCCTACTGCAAGCAAAGAAAACAGACTCCCGGCACTATAGTTGGGTATTAAAAAGGAGCCCTTACTTTGGAGCAAGGGGCTCGTGTCACTCCTGGGGCCCGGGGCCCGGGGCCAGTTCACCGGCTGCACCAATGATTTCTGGTTACCTATGTATTGGTAAAGCAGAGAAGGTTCCGCGAGAAGTGTGTGAGGGGACATGTCAGTGACAGCAAAGGGGACGAGCATCGAGGTGCGTGGGGTAGGAGAGAGAGAGGGGAAAGAAAGGTTGCATTGCGAGGCGCAGAAAAGGGGTTCAGTATGGGTAGTGTGAGGGGACAGGACGGACGGTAGTGAGGGAAATGCGTTAAGACGAAAACTGTTAGGGAACAGTAGAGGGGAGGGAGACGGGGAAGTAAAGAAGAAAAGAGTGCGGTTTGTGCGGAGCAAAATGAGACGAGGACAGAGGGAGAAGTGTGTCGGGAAATTAGGCCATTTCGAGATCTTAGCAGCCATAAATAACCTACCCATAGAGGGGCCCTTAAGATGAAGAGAGCGCCATGAGAAAGACACGAGGCAAAGCACGTTCATCGTACACGCATGCTCTCTCCCCCCCCCCCCCCCCCCCCCACACACACACACCTTACCGGAGAAAGCATGGGGCCGAGAGAGGCGCGAGACAACTTCACGACACTAGGCGGCAACGGAGAGCCGGTGAAACCCCCCACGGACCAGCTAGGACAAGCGAGGCCCCCGTTCTCTGACCAGCAGGGCAGAGGAGGGCAAACAGAAAAAACAACTCCCCCTCCCCCCACGCAGAGTGCCCCATCAGCACCAAAGAGATATGACAGGCACCGGGCATGATACCTCCATGACCAGAAAAAGACAGGCTGGTATCCGGCCACGAGGCAGGAAACTGACCCCAAACCCCCTCCAACAGAGAGAAAGAGCAGTAAATCGGCGCAAACCCACCACCCTCCCGCCCCCACGGGGGCGCCGCTGGGGCTGCAGCACCCCCACACATGGGAACGTTTAATAAAGATATTAATGGAAAACAGCAAAGCCATTCACTGCTCACGTCAGGCAGCTCCAGCCGTCCGTTCATATACACTGACAGGTAAATGGTAAGGAGAACACAGCGACCCGCCTGAACCGCTGCCCCCCCCCCCCTCCCTGCCACGTATGTCTAAGTTCATGGGGGCAGATTTATGAAGGCCTTGCGCCGCCGGTGCGTCATTTTTAACATGGGAAAAGTGACGCTCCGGCGGCGCAAGGCCTTCATAAATCTGCCCCATGGTATGTGTCTTCAAATTAGCGCTTAGCACTTAGCGCTGGGACGCCCCTTCGCTGGGGCAGCTGCGCGCGGTATAAATTATATTAACATAACATAACAAATAAATAGCTTTTGCGAACAAGTTATTATCACTCTTGTGATCGGGTCAAGAGCGACGCAGTGAAAGGCGCCAACGTAAAAAAATAACACCCACTTAATTAAGCTTGACCAATATTATAAATGAGCTTCTTTGGCTGTTTTAATTGCAGAATGTGGTGGTAGGCAAGTTTCGAAATAGGATGAAAAAAAAAACCAATATATATTTTTTTTTACCCATGTGAGCGCATGGCTAAAACCACAAAAAAATGCATCAGAATACTATGTCACCAACTTCCTTCACTCTCGCAAAACTCAAGAGCAATACTAAAGTTTTTTGCTCGTTTGCAGCATTTCCTCTATCAGTGACACCAAGTATTTTTTTATCTCTGACCAGCAACCCCAGTCTGGAAATTGTTCCAGCACCACTTCCAGCACCACAAATCACAGGGAAAGCCAGGATGGGTTCCACAGGGATGTGTGACATTACAACGCATGCTTTTATATCGCATGCTTTTACAACGCGGTTTTTACAACGCATACCATTACAACGCATAGTGCTTTTAGGCGCTGGATAGTGAATTGTTTAATTTACTATTCCAACTCCAGTCCCCATGGATAGTAGGGAAGGTGTTGGATAGTACATTAAACACATTCCCTATCCTAGAGCGCCCCCCAGCGCAATGCGTTGTAATGGTTTGCGTTGTAAAAGTTGCGTCGTAAAGGCACTGCGTGGTAAAAGTTGCGTTGTAAAGGTTGTTTCCCGTTCCACAGCGGTATTCGTACAAGCGCCTTGAGACCCTTGCGGGTGAGTAGTGCGCTATACAAGTATCAATTTACATTTACACGTTCACTGCCCACTCCCACTACACCGACCATAGGGCTCCCCTACCACCTGGACAGGGCAGTACACATACACGAGGCACCCCAACCACCACCAGAAATAAGAGCAGTACCCACCAGACTGTGAGCATACAAAATATCAACGTTAGAATATCAAGGGTACTAAATAGCGAGAACAAAATATATTACAAAAATACATTGGCGAGTCTAGATTTTCTATACCTAACTCCACATATATGTACTCATGCGGTAGAGATATCTTCAGGATACGTAGTGTGGAGTAATGAATGGTAAATCCATACTTCCCTAAATGCACTTACCTTTCGATATTTTGCCCCCGATAATTTGTCCTCGATATTCTTATACCACAATATTCTTCATGTCGATATTCAGTGGAATAATCTACCAGATGCAAGACCTTCCCCACCAGGTCCATTTAGGGCAGGATAGAGACACAACCCCCCCCCCCCCTTTGTGGCACTAGTGAGAGATAGTGCAGTGGATATCACACGAGTCTACAAGCCACCACCCAAGACAGACGGAGCTGAAAATATTGTGAATCCTCCTACCATCACAAAGGAGATGGGTTAGTAACAGACAGACATGAGAAAGAACACCAGCGCCAAAGAGAGATTTCAGAGAGAAAGAGCTACAAACGCACATGACAACTTAGAGGGAGGAAAACAGACACTAGAAGGAAAGGACAGGAAGCAGACGGGGCAACCCATACCACCAGACTCAGAAACATTGACAACAGGCAAGAGATCCTCTAGCACGACCCCTAGAAGCAGAGAGCACCAAAGGCGTGGACAGAACACACAGGAGCGGGAGGTCAGTATCAACATTTACAAATATTTAATGAAGGTACAAAGGTAAAAGGTTGGCCCACAAATTGGCCCTTAGAAGGCATCTGAAATACCCCAAACCCCAGAGTTTGCACAGCACTGAGATCACCAGGAGCAACTGTCAATTGTTTGTACAGAACCATCAAACAATATTTGTAATGACTGCAAAATGCAAGTTTGCCAGGAGGTCACCACTCCCTTTGGATTCACAGTGTATATGAGATCCTCGCCCCGGAGTACGCAGAGTACAAGGGCCTTGCCAGGGGTCATGAACCGGTGGCAGCCAACTGTGTGCACTGGACTCTCACCCCCAGGTGCCAAGGGGTCCCTTCAGTTACATCATGATTCTGCAAAGGACCCTCACCTCCAAAGTCTGCAAGGACTGGACCTGCCTGGGGTGACCAAGTAGCCCACTTTGAGTTCTATTCCCGCAGATCAAGGTTCACAGTTCTTGAAATCCTGGGGTCACCGCACTGTCCACAGGATTCTATCCTTCCCCAGTGTACTTCAGTCTCGGGAAGCCTAGGGGTCACCAGGCTGTGGCCGTCCACTGTCGGCACAGAATCCTGCGGAAGGCCCTCCTAAAGTCTTGGTTGAAGATGGTGTAGATGACTGGGTTCAGTGAGCTGTTGCAGTAACCGATCCAAAAGAAAAACTGGAAGAGACTATTAGGAACCTGGCAGAGCTCTCGACAGATGGCCCCTAAACTGTAGGTGAAGAAAAAGGGGAACCAGCAGAGGACGAAGACCCCGATCACGACAGCCAACACGAAGGTGAACCTCTTCTCTCGATTCATGTGGGTCCTCTTCTTGGCTAAGATGGGGCTCGGATCTCCCCTGACCAGAGCCACCTCCCCCCCAACCAGTGCAATTGTGTCTAAAGACTTAGGAGGGCAGCGGGTGATAGCCCTGGCCTGCTTGGCTTGGTGGTGTCCCGTGTGGTTTTGGTCTGGTTGGACCCCCTCTGATGCCTGAATCTCCGAGCTCATTGCTGGGTGTTTCCCATTTGGATGGATTATGGTCTGCAGCGCTGGTGAAGACGTGGAGGATGTTGTATGCGGTGCCTCAGGGCCGCTCTGACAGCAGGGTTGGGTGAAGGCCTTCTGGATGGATGGCAAACTGGAGGGCTTCATGCAGGGTCCATCATCTCGAAGAGAGCCTTGAAGACCATTGGGGTGGGCCATCGTCTGTTGGCTGATTGGGGAGGTAGCAGGCATTGTGGGCTCTTCTGCTTTGTTTATGGATCCTCTGTGACAGTAGGGTCCAGGCAGGGTCTGCTCGTCAGATGGAGGCATGGATTGTATTGTGTGAGCCTCCTTGCCACACAGAGAACCATCATCACCATTAGGCTCTACCAGACCATTGTTGTTCAGGGCTGGAGGATCCTGGATGTGCTTTGGAGGAACTTTCTCAATGACCGCCTCTCTGGACTTGCTGCCCTTGGGGTTCTTCTTGTTCCTGCGCTTGGCAATGAGGTAGATCCTGAGGTAGACAAGGATCATGATGACACAGGGTGCAAAGAATGAGCCAATGCTAGAGGACAGAATGTACCAGGTCTCCTCGTTAAGCTTGCATTGGGGCTTGCTGCCCGGTGGCTCTGGTTTATTAACCTTGTAGATGAGAGGTGGGAAGGATATGGCCGCTGCAATAGTCCACACAATCAGGATGATGCACTTGATCCTCCGTGGCGTCCTCTTGGAGTTGTACTCAATGGCTTGGCTCACGGACCAGTAGCGGTCCAAGCTGATGGCACACAGATGGACGATGGAAGAGGTGCAGAAGAGGACGTCCAGGGCCAGGTAGATCTCACACCAGACCTTCTCAAAGTACCAGTAGCCCATCAGCTCATTGGCCAGCGAGAAGGGAATGATCAAGGTGGCCACGAGGATGTCAGCTGCTGCCAGCGAGACTAGGAAGAGGTTCTGAGGAGCTTTGAGGGACCTGCTGGTCAGAACCGCAATGATGACCAGGACATTCCCGAAGATGGTGAAGAGGATGAGGAAGGTGATGACTGCAGCAATTGCTGCAGTGACCTGGACCGGGTAGGGGTCAGCCCTGTTCATGGCTTATGCAAATGTTATTCTAAAGCTGAACAAAGATGCTGGAACGCCAATCACTTATGCCTGCCTGATCCTTCGATAGATGGTCACGAGCGGTATGAAAAAGGGTCGGAAACCATGCCTCCTGTTCTCAAGGAAGCAGAGACTGGTCAGTGGCAAGTACTCTGGGACTCAGGTGGATCTCCAGATGCTCCACGCGGTAGACCTATTTTCTGGAACTCTGATGAAGAGTTCTCGGATACCCATGGCTAGCGGGTTCAGCAAACCCCCAACTCAAGTGAGTGAATTTTCTTGAGATCTGGGTGCCTGGTTTCTGTACTGGACTCTAGATCTCCCCAGTACATGTTATGCCACCATCTGTACAGACAGCCCCTTTCTCAGCATAAAGTTAATCAAGTCTTAAGGTCTGCTGCTGAGAGTTGCAATGGTTCTTCCAGCTTAGAAAGTGTTGATTGGGGTTTTGAGGGAGGTCCCCTTGCCACTCGGGAGGATGGGCTGCTCAGGCTTCAGGGGGCTGTTGAAGATCAAGGTCTACTACTCATAAGTTGAGGGACCCACTTGTACACTGAGGGTCTGCCACTGGGATTTGGGTCTCTCCTTCTAGGCTTATCTTAATAGTTCTGCAAGGTTCATCCTCAGGCACTTTTCTTCCCTTGGGGTGGAGCTTCAGGGCTGCCACACTTTTCTGCACCGACTCTTTCCATTTCTTATAACTTTAGGCTGTCTTTGCACCTCTGGGTCCTTTTCTTTACACAAAACGTTAACTTTGGAAGTTCTGTTGTCCCCAGTCAAAGGCAAAACATTCCTGCCAGAGAAGTGCGGTCCAGGAAGGCCCAAGGTCTGCCCAGAAGATGGTAAAGCAGGGACTGCAATCGAGGATGTGAGGAAACAAGGGATGCTCTGTTGGGGACGCTGGGACTGCGTTGCTGATGATGGGAAATGCAGGAGCCACTCTGCTGATGATGGGAGAAGCAGGGACTGTTCCGCTGAAGATGGAAAAGCAGGGGCCACTCTGCTGATGATGGGAGAAGCAGGGACTGTTCAGCGGAAGATGGAAAAGCAGGGACCACTCTGCTGATGATGGGAGAAGCAGGGGCTGTTCAGCTGAAGATGGAAAAGCAGGGACTGCAATCGAGGATGTGAGGAAACAAGGGATGCTCTGTTGGGGACGCTGGGACTGCGTTGCTGATGATGGGAAATGCAGGAGCCACTCTGCTGATGATGGGAGAAGCAGGGACTGTTCCGCTGAAGATGGAAAAGCAGGGACCACTCTGCTGATGATGGGAGAAGCAGGGACCGTTCAGCTGAAGATGGAAAAGCAGGGACCACTCTGCTGATGATGGGAGAAGCAGGGGCTGTTCAGCTGAAGATGGAAAAGCAGGGGCCACTCTGCTGATGATGGGAGAAGCAGGGACTGTTCAGCTGAAGATGGAAAAGCAGGGACCACTCTGCTGATGATGGGAGAAGCAGGGGCTGTTCAGCTGAAGATGGAAAAGCAGGGACCACTCTGCTGATGATGGGAGAAGCAGGGGCTGTTCAGCTGAAGATGGAAAAGCAGGGACCACTCTGCTGATGATGGTCGAATTACTCCCCGTTCTGCTAGTGATGGGAGAAGCAGGGTCCACGCTCCTGGTGATGAGAGAAGCTGGATATACTCAGCCAAAGATGGAAAAGCAAGGGGAGAAGCATGGGCTGCTCAGCTGATGTTGGAAAAGCAGGGTCCACTCTGTTAATGGTGGTAGAAGTACTTTCTGCTCTGCTGGTGACGGGTGAAGCAGGGTCCACTCTGCTGGTGACGAGAGAAGCAGGGTCGCTCTGCTGCCGATGGGAGCCGCAGCGTCCGCTATGCTGCCGATGGGAGCTTCAGCGTCCGCTCTGCTGCTGATGGGAGAAGCGTCGGATGCTGCTGCTGATAAGAGTTGAGTGACTCCCGCTTTTAAACCAGTTGCAGAAGTGCCTGTTCCCGGCTCTGTGATGTCAGGGAGTCCTCAGCTCCGTGCCACCCCCAGCCTGCGATACAGCAGAGGCAGGGACACGGGGAGGGAGGGGAGAGAGAGCGAGAGACGAGGGGGCTGGGGAGAGTGGCGGGGACAGAGAAGGCGGGAGGGAAACGAAAGGGACGGAATCAGGGAGGAGAGAGAGAAGGGGAAAATAGTGAAAGGAAAGACGGAGAAGACGAATACAAACAAAGAGTCAGAAGGGGAGGCAAGGAAGGGGATAATGTATCAAATGAGGGGAAGAGCGAGGAACAATAGACTAAAGGGAACTAGAGAGACAGAAGAGGAGAGGAAGAAAGTATAAAAGCGGAGTGGAAAGAATAACATGAGGTAAAAAAAGGGGGAGGAGTATAAAGTGATAGAAAAGGAGGGGAAATTGTAGAGGATTAAAAATAACAGTGGCCGAGGGTGGAAGGGGGGAGAAACAAGACTACATACAGCGGGGCAAAAGCCAAAAGGGGTAGAGAAGAAAATAAAGAACAATAAAAGAGAAGTGGAGATAAAGGAAGAGGGCGAGAGAAGAAAAATGGAAAGACCATATGAGGTAGTTGAGGAGTGCTGCGCAGACGGGTATCTCTACAATGAGACAGGAAAATAAGAATGGGAGAAGATGAAGTGAAACTGCCCCACTCTGTCTCTTCCTACACTACCCCTCCACCCAAGCGACCTCCTGTTGCGTGCCCCATAAAACAGTGTACCCCAAGACACAGCACCCTATAACATGATTTTCAATTATGACCGCTCCTATATAAATCTCTCAGATCCAGAGGAGCAGATTTGCAAACTGGCTCAAAATGTTTATTTTGAAACTTATTTTGTGCTGGAAAATTGCCTGAAAAATAACGCAAAGCAGCACTTTGCACTGTTTTGGATTACTTTGTATCAAGGGTGCGTTCATGGTTGGCATAGGGTGTTCCCCGCAAACACCAATGTTGTTTGATGCAAACCCCTATCAACTAACCATAGCACAAAGTGTTTTGCACCTCACAATAACGCTTCTTTGAGGCAGGTGTAAAAAGGATAACTGCTTTTATTTCTCCAAACTTTTCTAACTTTGCATTTGTTCTGCAGCGTATTTGTCTAGGCATAGTACCCTTCCAATACGAACCTCTGCTAGATATCACACACCCACCCTTGCACTATGGTGCAGAAGTGTGAACATTGTGGGCTGGGCAGCCTAATTGTGCGCCAGCTTTAGGTAGAGAGCTGGACAGTACAATATCTTAGTAGATGTGGCACTTTTTTGCTCTCTCCCTCTCACGCAACACAGCAGAGCAACTTTGAGTGCTGCACTTTGTTTTCTGTGACATGTTTGTAAATATGGGCTAGAGCACTCTACAAAAGCACCCCTCACTAAAACATCCCTGTCCAGACTGAGTATCAAGTGATACGGCTGTGACACAAGTTCGTATCGGAGGCTGGAGAATGACATATTTTGGGAAACGTGCCTTGACTAAACTTTTGACACAATCTTGCTTCCTCTGTTTTTCCCAGAAGAATAGAATTCCGAGAACGTTGAATCCCTCCTGGTAAATTTTTCTCATAATGTCAATTTCCACGCATGCATATGTTTCCCAGAATCATTTAGGTACATTGTTTTCCTCTTACAGTTTGGAGCCTGATGTACTCTTGTGCCACCTCCCTGTATGCTCTCTGCCTTGTAAGTGGAAGGGGGCATGGTTCCCCTTCTTTTCTCTCCTCACCCCTGATCATGTACCCAAGTCCACTCCTCCTAATCTGAATCAAGTATGTTTTTTCATAGCCCATGGCTTTTAACCCTTCATACCTTGGCACCTTTACCAGTCCTTTATTTGATCCGGTGGTTTCCAGGGCTTTGCCCCGGCACTTTGCTGTTACTGCCCTGCGTGTTTCTGCCTGATTGCCAGGACCCAGGGCACAGCTGACAACCTAGGTGGTGTTTCTTATTCACTGTGAGTATTGTCTTTGTGTTACATTTATAACATCATATCAGCTCCACATACCTTGCCATTTCCTTGTATATCCTAAATTTGGGTATTTACAATCAGTATCTGCCAAAGCAATTGTGGGTGAGGAACTTACTAAGCTTCAGTCTAACCGTGTGGAGCTCCGGATTGCTTTACCCCACATTCCCATTATTAATAATAATAATAATAATAGTAAAATGTCTAAAGCGCTTGGTTACGCCATCTCGGCGTGTCCCCGCGCAAGGTGAGAGGAGGAAGACAGGGGCGCCAGCAAAGCTGACTATCGCTATACCACGAACAGGTGGGGTTTTAGCAGCTTTCTGAACTTAGTTTCCGAGCATTCTAGCCTCAACTGGAGCGGCAGTTTATTCCAGCTCTGAGCAGCTAGAAACCGGAAGGAGCGACCACCCATTCTGGCCTTTTTTATCTTGGGGATTACCAGCTTCCCCCTCCCGCTGGGCTGTTGTTATATATTTGTCTTGCACATCAGTCCTGGGTGTTAGTCATTCTGAATGCTAAATTGCCTCTTGATTACCTGTCCTTTCTGAGCCTTAACTCTCTTATTCTCTTGTACAGAGCTTTCTCTTTGGATTCCCTTTCTCCTTTTGACTCGCTGTGTGATCTTGGGCAGTTCTGTACCGAGTATTGTGCCTACTTTGTCTTCCCTGCCACCAGTCCTTGCCAGAGTCCATGACGCATGCCAGTGTCCCGGAGTGAGTCCTGATAGATAATGCTGCATGATTTGCCTTTTCTTGCTGCATAATTTACTCCATCGTGCCACATAATTTGACCTTCCCCTGCTGCAGAATTCCAGGGGCCCGGCTATATCCTGCCATCCACATATACTTTCCGCCCCACTCCTTTATCCACAACATTTTCTCTATGTTGGCATTGGTCTCAGCATGAAAGAGGTGCTCATTTGTCATTACAATATTATAACAATAATTAATTCTTGGAACTTCTCATACATACAATGTATATGGCTCTTTGTAACACTAGTTGCTGGTAGATGCTAGACTTCGACTGATTGCCTCTGTCTTGTACAGAGATGCTTTCACTTCACTGCTCCTCACCTTCGGAGGGGCAATGGCTGAGACCCACGGAGGACAGCTCTTTGCTTGAAGCGTCACCTGAACACCTCTGTCTTGTGGTCTGCAGACACCCTACCACTCACCAGCGCCTCCGTGGCATGTTTAAGCGCAAATGATCACAGTTATCTTATCTTGATTTTAAAATATAGCTACTTAGCTTTTTCCTTTCCCACATACATAAGATGTCATGGCTATGTTAATATTCATATCAGTGGATAAAAGGGTTTTTGGGCTTTTTAATTGCTTTTCAATTGGAATGAAATATACATATTAAGTGTCTCTTCGTCTGCGGTCACTTCAGAATGAAAAACAGGGCAATTCGCTTTCGCCACTAGAAGCAGCTGCACCCCGAGATCGAGGTCAACTCTGGAAACACAGCCCCCCCTCCCCCTCCCCACTAGATATCTATTTACTCTAGTCTAGACGCAGCTGCGCGCCCACAACCCTCCAGTCTGCGGATAAATGCACACTCCAAATACACAATATAGAGCTCTGCCGAGGAACAGCCTTACCCTTAGACACACCCGAGCCCAAACACGGCTCTCACATATACAACTCTGCACCAGGAAGTGGCGTACTGGCCAGAGCTGCCAACTGGGGAACCAGGTTCAGGTTGTTCGAGTCGCAACATCCTGTGATACAAGGCAAATACATCTCTTACTCTCCCTGTGCCTACAAAAAAGGAACGTGCCCCTCGTGTAATGTAACTGGTGCTCATGTATAGCGCTCCAATATCTTCGAGTGGAGTTCGCGCTATATAAATACTGCAACAACAACAAAAATACACTTTTACCCACCCACGTGTACAGCTCTGCCCCAACCCCAGCTGCAGCTGCACCTCCAGAAACAAATGCACGTCGCCCGCAAGTTATCCTGAGCCCCCGATCTGGCTGTCCAGGGTACTTTTCCCTATTTACAAAAGTCCTCCCACTCACCAAATACATCGTGTCCCGCTCAGTGCCAGGTGAGTACTGTCTTTCACCCCAAACTCCCATTCCTGACAGGCGCGTCTCTCGTTCAATTTCACCATCCGCTGTTTCCCGCCATCTTTCTGGCTTTCCCTCCCATCCTGTCTCCCGCACCTCTCCCTGTCTATTTGCAAGTAGCCCCCCCCTCCCCCACCTCCCCTCACCCTCCTCTTCCTGTGCACCCTCTTGTGACACTCTTGCCCCGCGCCCGGTTCAGCACCTGGACAGCACCGAGAGGTGGTCGCGCTCCCGAAAGTACATAACCCATAACCCGAGCCCTCCCACTGCATCACCATGGCACAGAGGAGCCCCGCTTCCTTTCTCCGGAGTTTTACCCTCAACCAGGGCGTAGGAATGGAGTTCTCTCTGCCTTCCAAATAATTTCCTGACTTTTCAACCGCCACGTGCGCTTTTCCTAGCCCACTCTCCCACCTCGCCCTCCGTGTACACTGTCTTTTCCGATAGTACCTATCGTTCCTCTCACCGCCCCGTGTTTTTTTAGACCTAATTTATATACTTTTCTTGTTTCGTGTATCCCACTCTTGCCCCACACCTACAGCCTCCTGTTTTCCCGCACCCGTCCCGGATGTCGCCAGAAATTTTCTCGGGTGCCCCCTAGTGGGCGCCCTGTTAATTGCAGTTTCTGGCACTTCCTCAGTCATGCGACAGACCAAAGGGAGGGAATGGGGGCATCATGGAGTGTGGTGCGAGGGACCCTCAAGGAGATCATCCTACTAGGAGTCCACAGGGCTCTTCCAGTCTATAGGTCTAGTTGGAGTTGCACTTGGAGGGGTCCCGTCCACCTACAGGCATGTCAGAGTTGTAGTTTCAGGGGCTGTGTTTGAGTTGTTCCACCCCCTATGATTTTGTAGATAAATAGTTGGGTTACAGGTGCTTTCAGTCGGGTATGGTGAGGTGTCTGTTGGATTTCACCAGAACATTTTACATACACACAGACAAAAACGCACCCACACTTCCTGTCTCTATTTAGAAATTCCTCAAAAATGTTGGTTATTTTACAAAATATTGTGCATGCAGAGAAAGGGTTTTTAGTGTTTCAGAGTTTCTCAGGGCGCTCTACCAGATGTGGACGCTAAAGTAGTCGAGTGGACTGAGTACGTAAGGTGCAAACAGGCGAGCGGAGAAGACCCCCCTAACCGCTCAACAGTATGTTAAGCGAGCTAACATACAAAACAATTACTACAGTTTTGCCTATGCACACAATAACAAGATTCGTTCACAGTCGTGTACAGTATGACACACAGTTTAGAGAAAAGGCCAAAGTCAACAGAATAACACGCCAAATCTTTAACGCAGAGGTGCTTTATGAAGGTTTGATAGTTCCACAACCAGCCGACACATGTTTCGTCGCGTGGGAACAGTGTCTTCGCGACTCCTCAGGGCTGGGATAATGGTACACTTGCCAATAGGTCGCTCTACCGGTGATAATTCCGACCCGGTAGGGCCCGTGACCATGTAGAATAGTGTCTTCACGTAAAGAAAAATGCTCCTTCCAAGAATATAATCAGCTCCAATTAAAATTACGTCTAGGCGTCTGTTTGGAACACGGTGACCCGGGAGCAACAGACTAGGGATTCCTGACATACATATACCAGGACCACTTGCTGCTTACTTGCGCTAGTGAAAGCCTGTTTGGATCCTCTCTCGGGACTTAGGCTCACCTTTACTTGAGCGGAGCTTACCTTACACAAACAGACGGCTAGACGTAATTTTACATTGGAGCTGATTATATTCTTGGAAGGAGCATTTTTCTTTACGTGATTACACACACGGAAGACACTATTCTACATGGTCACGGGCCCTGCCGGGTCGGAATTATCACCGGTAGAGCGACCTATTGGCAAGTGTACCCTTATCGCAGCCCCGAGGAGTCGCGAAGACACTGTTCCCACGCGACGAAACACGTGTCGGCTGGTTGTGGAACTATCAAACCTTCATAAAGCACCTCTGCGTTAAAGATTTGGCGTGTTATTCTGTTGACTTTGGCCTTTTCTCTAAACTGTGTGTCATACTATTTTCTCTCACATAGTGCCTCTACAAATTCACTTTCCTCTCCCCTTCCACCGCCCATTAGGCCAGAGACGTTTTAGGGCTTGGGCAAAGTGGGCTTTGGCCCAGGACCTAAACTTTTCAAGGGGCTCCTGACAGAGTACGCTCTGTTCTGCAGAAAGTCTTGCGCTGATTACCTTGAATACTTCCTCATTGTTTAAAATACTGTTTTACTTTAATTTATTTTTGATGTGGTCATCTATTGCATACATGTTGAAGAAAAATGTGTTTATGTTTCACGCAACATCTATAAAAAAAGTTTTTTAGATCAAAATATTACCTGACATATGAGAAATGGGAGGGTGTCCCCTAGATTATTTGCGGTAATGTTAGTGAGCTGCTGCTTTGTTACAACATTGAAAACACACCTCTCTATCCCTGGCTAATAGACGTGGAAAAATGTATAATTTGGAGGAGTGTGCCTGTGCACTGTCAGTGACCTGGCCCAAGAGGGCATGAAATAGGAGTAATTGGATCATAAATTTAAAGATGTTCTGCACAGGGGTCCTCAAAGTACATGTGGCCCAGGGCCCCCAAAATCCTTAAGATGTCCCTGCATTAGGTCCCTTGCGTGCACCCTGCTGTGCCAGCGTGATTGTTGGAAAACTGGAAACTTACACTACCCCGTCTTATTGACCAAGCTACGCCCCTGGTGCTTGTGTGTTTAATTTGGGGGTGCAGATAATTTGGGGGGGGGGAAGGGAAATGTGAGTATCGGAATTAAAGTGGGCAATTGCCCAGCCCCATGTCTTCCAATTTGCTTCTGTATTCCATCTATGTATCTGTCACAACCTTTAACTTATAATTCAACATTTTTGGCATCCTGGGGCTTGAATTAGCAGAAAAGGGATAATAAAATTCAAAGTTGGTCCTGACAGATGCTTCCAAAATATTTTTGCAGCAGGCTTCCAAAATCCCTGCGGCGACATTACCCATTGGGTAGTAAAATACTGCCATAATCGAGATTCGGTGGGTCTCTCACACACAGGGCTTGGCCTATTGCCAGACCTTGAAACGAACCCTTTGTGGGGTACCAACACACCATTGTTTGCCATCGCGGTCAGTCAACCCCTGCTATGCATGGCACCTCTAATGGTACCCTCCTATGGGCTCTGATTTTTTTTTTCACAGATAAAAAAAAATACAAGTTTCAAGATGACAGGAAAATAAATCTCCTTCTTTGGCCAATCAGATTTGAGAAAAAAATCAAATGTGATTAATAACAGCTCAGCTAACTATAACTGCTGAATTTAATTTCTTTGTACAAGTAAAACCTGAGCCTAACTATAACATCTCTGTAACCTTTGTTTTTTTAATGAACTTCTATGTTTTTTTTAACTAGTAATCGCATTTGAAGAGTGGTGGAGAAAGGGGGCTCTCAGGAATTCCGCTGTGTAGGACTTACAGGAGGTTTTGGAAAAGGTGATGGACAGAGCTTCTGAATGATGCAGAATACTCTTACCAAGTCAAGAGATCATGGTTTTAATCCATCACTGTTTTTTAGCTCACTGCACCATCCCAGCTCAGAACTTGGCTATATGCAAATTAGTCTGTGCCCGTCCCAGTGCATGATGGGAACAGGGCAAACCAAACTACCAAGCCAATTCTTATACTGGGAAGGAAACAAGCTTCCGGGGACCGGTTTCTGGCATCACAGCCGTCTTCGGCCCGGCTTGCTTGAATCCTGATGGTGCAATGAGCAAGGGACTCACGTCTGAGTATACCCTCCCACACATAGGGGCCGATTAGGATGGCGGTTTTTCCGCATCCTCCGGGCCGGCGGAAGTGTCCGCCGGCCTGGAGGATGCGGAAAAACCGCGGCGGAGACTCCAAAGACCCACCGCCAAATTAGGATGGCTGGTGGGTCTGATAATCTGTCCGCCGCTTTTCCGCCGCGGTCGGAAGGCGACCGCGGCGGAAAAGCACTAACATGTCTGGCGGTGTCTATCAGACACCGCCAGGCATATTAGGATGTCTGAAAATATATGCTTTTCCGCGGCGACTTTACCGCCGTGGAAAAGCATACGGACCTTCACTTCGGGGGCCCGTTGCGGGCCCCCTGGGTGAAGGTGGGGTGGGGGGTGCACATGGGGGGTACCTATGGTACCCCCCTGCATTTGCGTGCACAATGCAGCAGGCACCGCGCGGTGCCTGCCGCTTTGTGCACGCAAATGCTGTGCATGGATTTTTTACATTGCGGCGGATGCAGCTTGAAGCTGCACCCGCCGCAATGTTAGAGATGGAGGATGTGACCGCCACCCTGGCGGTCACATCCTAATTTGATCGGAGGGAACGCCGCAGCCCATGCGGACGTTCCCTCCTCCTCAGGGGTCGCGGACGGACTCAAGTCCGTCCGCGATCCTAATCGACCCCATAGTGTGGATAAAACCGATTTTGGAAAAGGTGATGGACAGAGCTTCTGAATGATGCAGAATACTCTTACCAAGTCAAGAGATCATGGTTTTAATCCATCACCGTTTTTTAGCTCACTGCACCATCCCAGCTCAGAACTTGGCTATATGCAAATTAGTCTGTGCCTGTCCCAGTGCATGATGGGAACAGGGCAAACCAAACTACCAAGCCAATTCTTATACTGGGAAGGAAACAAGCTTCCGGGGACCGGTTTCTGGCATCACAGCCGTCTTCGGCCCGGCTTGCTTGAATCCTGATGGTGCAATGAGCAAGGGACTCACGTCTGAGTATACCCTCCCACACATAGTGTGGATAAAACCGATTTTGGAAAAGGTGATGGACAGAGCTTCTGAATGATGCAGAATACTCTTACCAAGTCAAGAGATCATGGTTTTAATCCATCACCGTTTTTTAGCTCACTGCACCATCCCAGCTCAGAACTTGGCTATATGCAAATTAGTCTGTGCCTGTCCCAGTGCATGATGGGAACAGGGCAAACCAAACTACCAAGCCAATTCTTATACTGGGAAGGAAACAAGCTTCCGGGGACCGGTTTCTGGCATCACAGCCGTCTTCGGCCCGGCTTGCTTGAATCCTGATGGTGCAATGAGCAAGGGACTCACGTCTGAGTATACCCTCCCACACATAGTGTGGATAAAACCGATTTTGGAAAAGGTGATGGACAGAGCTTCTGAATGATGCAGAATACTCTTACCAAGTCAAGAGATCATGGTTTTAATCCATCACCGTTTTTTAGCTCACTGCACCATCCCAGCTCAGAACTTGGCTATATGCAAATTAGTCTGTGCCTGTCCCAGTGCATGATGGGAACAGGGCAAACCAAACTACCAAGCCAATTCTTATACTGGGAAGGAAACAAGCTTCCGGGGACCGGTTTCTGGCATCACAGCCGTCTTCGGCCCGGCTTGCTTGAATCCTGATGGTGCAATGAGCAAGGGACTCACGTCTGAGTATACCCTCCCACACATAGTGTGGATAAAACCGATTTTGGAAAAGGTGATGGACAGAGCTTCTGAATGATGCAGAATACTCTTACCAAGTCAAGAGATCATGGTTTTAATCCATCACCGTTTTTTAGCTCACTGCACCATCCCAGCTCAGAACTTGGCTATATGCAAATTAGTCTGTGCCTGCCCCAGTGCATGATGGGAACAGGGCAAACCAAACTACCAAGCCAATTCTTATACTGGGAAGGAAACAAGCTTCCGGGGACCGGTTTCTGGCATCACAGCCGTCTTCGGCCCGGCTTGCTTGAATCCTGATGGTGCAATGAGCAAGGGACTCACGTCTGAGTATACCCTCCCACACATAGTGTGGATAAAACCGATTTTGGAAAAGGTGATGGACAGAGCTTCTGAATGATGCAGAATACTCTTACCAAGTCAAGAGATCATGGTTTTAATCCATCACCGTTTTTTAGCTCACTGCACCATCCCAGCTCAGAACTTGGCTATATGCAAATTAGTCTGTGCCTGTCCCAGTGCATGATGGGAACAGGGCAAACCAAACTACCAAGCCAATTCTTATACTGGGAAGGAAACAAGCTTCCGGGGACCGGTTTCTGGCATCACAGCCGTCTTCGGCCCGGCTTGCTTGAATCCTGATGGTGCAATGAGCAAGGGACTCACGTCTGAGTATACCCTCCCACACATAGTGTGGATAAAACCGATTTTGGAAAAGGTGATGGACAGAGCTTCTGAATGATGCAGAATACTCTTACCAAGTCAAGAGATCATGGTTTTAATCCATCACCGTTTTTTAGCTCACTGCACCATCCCAGCTCAGAACTTGGCTATATGCAAATTAGTCTGTGCCTGTCCCAGTGCATGATGGGAACAGGGCAAACCAAACTACCAAGCCAATTCTTATACTGGGAAGGAAACAAGCTTCCGGGGACCGGTTTCTGGCATCACAGCCGTCTTCGGCCCGGCTTGCTTGAATCCTGATGGTGCAATGAGCAAGGGACTCACGTCTGAGTATACCCTCCCACACATAGTGTGGATAAAACCGATTTTGGAAAAGGTGATGGACAGAGCTTCTGAATGATGCAGAATACTCTTACCAAGTCAAGAGATCATGGTTTTAATCCATCACCGTTTTTTAGCTCACTGCACCATCCCAGCTCAGAACTTGGCTATATGCAAATTAGTCTGTGCCTGTCCCAGTGCATGATGGGAACAGGGCAAACCAAACTACCAAGCCAATTCTTATACTGGGAAGGAAACAAGCTTCCGGGGACCGGTTTCCAAAATCGGTTTTATCCACACTATGTGTGGGAGGGTATACTCAGACGTGAGTCCCCTGCTCATTGCACCATCAGGATTCAAGCAAGCCGGGCCGAAGAAGGCTGTGATGCCAGAAACCGGTCCCCGGAAACTTGTTTCCTTCCCAGTATAAGAATTGGCTTGGTAGTTTGGTTTGCCCTGTTCCCATCATGCACTGGGACAGGAACAGACTAATTTGCATATAGCCAAGTTCTGAGCTGGGATGGTGCAGTGAGCTAAAAAACGGTGATGGATTAAAACCATGATCTCTTGACTTGGTAAGAGTATTCTGCATCATTCAGAAGCTCTGTCCATCACCACCCCCCCTTTTCCAAAATCGGTTTTATCCACACTATGTGTGGGAGGGTATACTCAGACGTGAGTCCCTTGCTCATTGCACCATCAGTATTCAAGCAAGCCGGGCCGAAGAAGGCTGTGATGCCAGAAACCGGTCCCCGGAAACTTGTTTCCTTCCCAGTATAAGAATTGGCTTGGTAGTTTGGTTTGCCCTGTTCCCATCATGCACTGGGACAGGAACAGACTAATTTGCATATAGCCAAGTTCTGAGCTGGGATGGTGCAGTGAGCTAAAAAACGGTGATGGATTAAAACCATGATCTCTTGACTTGGTAAGAGTATTCTGCATCATTCAGAAGCTCTGTCCATCACCACCCCCCTTTTCCAAAATCGGTTTTATCCACACTATGTGTGGGAGGGTATACTCAGACGTGAGTCCCTTGCTCATTGCACCATCAGGATTCAAGCAAGCCGGGCCGAAGAAGGCTGTGATGCCAGAAACCGGTCCCCGGAAACTTGTTTCCTTCCCAGTATTAGAATTGGCTTGGTAGTTTGGTTTGCCCTGTTCCCATCATGCACTGGGACAGGAACAGACTAATTTGCATATAGCCAAGTTCTGAGCTGGGATGGTGCAGTGAGCTAAAAAACGGTGATGGATTAAAACCATGATCTCTTGACTTGGTAAGAGTATTCTGCATCATTCAGAAGCTCTGTCCACCACCACCCCCCTTTTCCAAAATCGGTTTTATCCACACTATGTGTGGGAGGGTATACTCAGACGTGAGTCCCTTGCTCATTGCACCATCAGGATTCAAGCAAGCCGGGCCGAAGAAGGCTGTGATGCCAGAAACCGGTCCCCGGAAACTTGTTTCCTTCCCAGTATAAGAATTGGCTTGGTAGTTTGGTTTGCCCTGTTCCCATCATGCACTGGGACAGGAACAGACTAATTTGCATATAGCCAAGTTCTGAGCTGGGATGGTGCAGTGAGCTAAAAAACGGTGATGGATTAAAACCATGATCTCTTGACTTGGTAAGAGTATTCTGCATCATTCAGAAGCTCTGTCCATCACCACCCCCCTTTTCCAAAATCGGTTTTATCCACACTATGTGTGGGAGGGTATACTCAGACGTGAGTCCCTTGCTCATTGCACCATCAGGATTCAAGCAAGCCGGGCCGAAGAAGGCTGTGATGCCAGAAACCGGTCCCCGGAAACTTGTTTCCTTCCCAGTATAAGAATTGGCTTGGTAGTTTGGTTTGCCCTGTTCCCATCATGCACTGGGACAGGAACAGACTAATTTGCATATAGCCAAGTTCTGAGCTGGGATGGTGCAGTGAGCTAAAAAACGGTGATGGATTAAAACCATGATCTCTTGACTTGGTAAGAGTATTCTGCATCATTCAGAAGCTCTGTCCATCACCACCCCCCTTTTCCAAAATCGGTTTTATCCACACTATGTGTGGGAGGGTATACTCAGACGTGAGTCCCTTGCTCATTGCACCATCAGGATTCAAGCAAGCCGGGCCGAAGAAGGCTGTGATGCCAGAAACCGGTCCCCGGAAACTTGTTTCCTTCCCAGTATAAGAATTGGCTTGGTAGTTTGGTTTGCCCTGTTCCCATCATGCACTGGGACAGGAACAGACTAATTTGCATATAGCCAAGTTCTGAGCTGGGATGGTGCAGTGAGCTAAAAAACGGTGATGGATTAAAACCATGATCTCTTGACTTGGTAAGAGTATTCTGCATCATTCAGAAGCTCTGTCCATCACCACCCCCCTTTTCCAAAATCGGACTTACAGGAGGTACCAGGAGGGCTTCTTTGCCCCCAAGGTCCCTCAGGAGTAAAGGGGACTTCATCCCCCAACCAGTAGTGCACCACGAGCTGTGTTTGCTGAGTCGTGGAGAAAGGGGGCATGGCCTCCGAAGACCACTTAGCAATCCCTCTGTGTAGGACTTATTGTACATAACAGGATGACATCAGTGATGTCATTTGAGATGTCATCAGTGATGTCATCAGTGATGTCACTGACCATGTCATGAGTGATGTAATATGTGACATCATCATCAGTGCATTGCCGGCGCGTGAGTTATAGTTAGCTCAACTAACTATACCAGGCGAATTTCTCTGGTTTTTATGAGTCAAATATTCAACTAACTATAAGGTCTCTGAAACCTACGTTTTTTTTGGTGAATTTCTAAGGTTTTTTTAAATGCTAAATCCTAACTATAACGTGGCTGAAACCTGTTTTTTTCAGTGAATTTCAAAGGATTTTTAAATGTTAATTTCATATTTTAATGTTTTTAAAAACTATATTTTTTCCAAACTTTAAAAAAATATTTTGGAACTCTATTATATGTCTTTTTTTTAACTTTAAAATTTAGGTAATGTTATATATCTTCCCCAAAAAATATGCATATATATTTTTTTTGTTGAGAAAACTGCACTCCCATACTGGTAGCGTACCACGCTCCTTCACCCTGCGAATCCTATCCGCCATATTGCTAAACTCGTAAATGATGCGCTTTTTGTATCCGACAAGTTCATGGCACCACGTCCCACGTAACATCATACACGCATGAAGTCACCCCAGCTGCTACTTTGGTATCCGACGGGTAGGCAGTACCAAGCCACGTGTTACGTCATGTACGTATGGGGTCGCGCCCGCTGCGCGTTGCGTATGCGACGAATACACTCTTCTAGGCCCAGTGTTACTTCACAGATGTATAGTGTCGCGCCGGGTACACCATTCTCTCATTTTTTTTGTCTCAAAAGTATATCTAAATAACTTTAAACAATATATGAGAGCAAGCGATAATCTAAAATATTTTAAACATTTATACATTTCTAACTGTAATAAACTTATATTATGGTAAATATATTTTCTCAAAATCGTGCCAGGTGCGGCCTCCTTGCGCGCTCAAAGCATGATTGCCATGTGACCTAAAAAAAAGCATTTGATTGCTTCATAACATTTCCCATTGTAACAGTTGGATGACCCCACACATTATAGTCATTCTCTCTACAGCGTTTGATGAGAGACACCTCTTCGGCTTAGAAAGCTTTTTTGAAAACTGTTTTCCTGTATACCCATATCTTATACTACACACAACATGCAACAATCATCTTGATCAATATTCATGGTCTATACATTAGCCTTCCACGTGTGATTGCCATGCATCTCAAACGTTCCATCAAAAAACAAATGTGTGTTACACGATTCCCCTGGTGTGTGTGTGCACATTATTGTGCTCCCTTTCGGCCTGGGTATTCATGGCTCTAAGAAGTATCAGGAGCCACGGGCAGAGTGCACATCCTAGATTACATGTGACAAACAGTAAACAGCAATGTGTAGATTTCTTTTGCTGTACGCTCTGTTGTCAGGCTTTACCAATATAGTACTGTGTTATGTGTGAGACTTTCAGATTCACATTTGACATGCATTGCTTGACTGTAATGAGCGTTATCACTGTGTATGAGGAAGCCTCACTGCTGATCTTCCCTCCATCCGAGCACATTCACATGTGTACGCTTCGCGATAGCAACACTTTCAATAATACAGCACGCCATTGACAGGCAGTTTTCAGAAAATTCGATAATTTAACTAAGAGAACAAAGGATGGCAATATAAAATCTAGAAAACGACAAATCAGAGATTGACAAGCCCTCAGACAAGGGAGGGAACATTGTTTTACTCTCCCGGGAGCAATACGTGAAGGAAGCCATGCGACAATTGACGGACGAAAGTTGGTATGAATCTACCACTATGGAAAAGTATAACAACAGTATTCTCTAACTCCACGTATTGCTCAAAAAGTGGCATGAGAGACAAATGCTGGACCTGGACGAATACTTATTTCTGAGGACAACTAATCCTATTCTACCGACTTTTTATCACCTACCAAAGGTGCATATAAAGATAAAGATAGCCCACCCGGACGACCCATAGTCTCCTCTATGGGGAGCCTGACTGAAAACCTCTCAAGATTTTTGGATCATTATCTCTTCGAATCTGTTTTGGGCTTAAAATCGTATATAAAGGACACTACAGATTTCATTTTCCGCATTGACAAAGTGAATTGGCAACCAACATACTGTTTAGTTGTTCTAGATATCACTAGTCTCTACACATGTATTGATCACATGCAAGGCCTAGAGGCAGTGGAGTATTTCTTGAACAAACGCCAATTGAAATTTGCCCTACATAATCAGATGCTGTTAGAACTAGTCAAATATTGCCTCTTTAACAACATCTTCCTTTTCCAGGGGGATCGCTTTAGGCAAGTTTCCGGAACGGCGATGGGCACCTGCTTCGCCCCCAGCTATGCAAACTTGTTTGTTGGCTGGTGGGAGGAGCAGGTGGCCTGGGCACCCGACAAAGAAGAATGGTCCAGGAAGATTATATCATGGCATAGGTACATTGATGATCTATTCCTAATATGGGATGAATCAGTAGAAGAGGCAGAGAGATATGTTGCATTACTCAACGATAATCAGGGGAGTTTGGTGAGTGAGTTTGGTGGTAGCAAACTACTTGGACCTTAAAATGGAGATACAGGATGGTAAGATCAGTACTGCACTGTTTAGAAAACCAACAGCAGGCAATAGCACTCTTTATGCCTCTAGCAGCCATCCCGAGAAACTAAAAAACAGCATCCCATACAGGGAATTTTGAGATTAAAGCGCAACTGTACTAATAAGAGAGAATATGACTTGGCAGCTAGAGACAGTATCAACAGATTCGCTGCGAGAGGATACAGAATGAGGCTTCTGAAAAACACCCTTAAGAAAGTAGAATTCATATCTAGAAAAGATCTTCTTAAGCCTAAAAAAAGAACCATGACTGATGAAGACGGTAGGTTTCGGCTGATAACCACCTTCCCATAAGATGCAGGCACCCTTAGAAAAATCATGAGGAGACACTGGCATGTACTGAAAACCAATATTATTATCGGGACAGACGTCCCAGTGGCCCCACTAATTACCCTCAGAAAGGCTCGATCCCTTAGGGATGATTTGGTACACAGTTTTTGGATCCAATACAAGTCAGACAAAGCACTCTGCGTGAGATGAGAGGTTTTTTCCCTTGCGGCAAATGCAAGGCCTGTGCCTTCAGTAAAAGGACCCTCAAGTATGAAGTCAAAGGTGTAAAGGGAGGGAGAAGAATAAACAAATTCCTCACCTGTCAGACGACCTTTGCAGTGTATTGTCTAAAGTGCCCATGCGGGCTCAGATATATGAAATGAAATGAAATGAATGAAAGGAAATGTGGACTTGTAGAGCGCGATTGCTGCCCTGGGGCGTCCAAGCGCTAGCGGCCAAATATGGAATTGCTTAAGTCAGAAAAAAGAGTTTCGGAAGTACCATCAACTGTGTCAAGTTGAGAATTTCAGAACATATATATTTTTTGTAAATATGGTTTTTATTGGCATTCTGAAATAGAAGGAACATCTAGTACCACATTACAGCAATACGCACCGGTTCCAAAATACAACATAATCAGTTATATTCATGCCTTTTATACTGTAAGCTCTTTTTGCCCCCCCAACAACCCTCCCCACCCCTGTCAGTGCGCCCCGCTCAACTCATATAAATGTAACAACCATGAGTAGCCTCCTTCTAGTAACGTGCTCTATTTTACCCAATAGCGTTAGGGGGACAACGTCTGTGCGCGCCCACCAGTCCTTTGTAAAAAAAAAAAAAAAAACAGCCCGCAGGAAAGCGGGCCACCCATCCAACCCCCGGCTCTAGGACACAGCCTCCTCCTCGTCACTCAACCCGTCCGCCGGTCTCTGCAGCTCTGTCACCAGTGCCTCCCATGCCCTAGCCACTTCCATTGCCTTGTCATTATCTAAACGCTTGGCCTGTTGCAGTCGGAGGGAGCTCTCAGCACGCGACCAGCGCAGAAAGCCCGCGTTCCACCGCGCATAACTAGGGCCCCTGCGTGACTTCCAATGTAAGGTAAGTTCTCGTTTGGCCATAATTAAACCCAAATCACAAAACTTACTAGTGACTTTCGTTCGGGGGGTGTGCGGAAACCAGAGCAGCAAGCAAACGCCCATATATTTACTTCTATCCGCCGATCCGTGATCGCGTTCAAACAGGTCACCACCGCAGTCCAATAAGCCGCCAGCGTTGCGCATGACCAAAACATGTGGGCGAAGTCTGCTCCGTCCGTGCCGCATCTTGGGCAGAGGGACGTGGCGCCCCCGAAATATTGCGAAATCTTGACAGGCGTCAAATACGCTCTATGAAGCGTAAAAAATTGGACCAGTTGGAACCTGGCGTTCCGCGTGCCCTTCCAGGCGCGCCGAACTAGTTGAGGCTACGTCGTTTCAGGGATGGGCCTCTCAAGATCCAATTCCCATTTGCCTCGCAACACATCCAGGGGCAACATGGCCTCCGTCGAAAGCCTCCGGTATAGACAGGTAACGGCTTTGAAAGTACCAACTGCCATGACCACATATTGGCAACCCAGAGAAGTCGGTGGCTTGGCGAGGCCCCCACCCCAGTGTTTCTGGATACTGGCCACCAGGGCGGCATGTAACAAGTAATACCCCCGCGGGAGGCCATAAGCGTCGTGCAGCTCCTGAAAGGTCAGCAGCGCCCCATCGCGATACAGGTCTCCAAGCATGTGCAACCCAAGTTCCTCCCAGGTTGCCAGTGCCGACCAATCCCCACCATGTGGGAGGGCCGTGCACATCCCCAAGGGAATTTCCGGGGCATATGGGTGAGAGGTGCCCGCGCGCCTGTGACTCCGGAGCCAACAGAGGCGAAGAGTGCGCTCCTCGAGGGTAAGGCGGCCTAATTCGAGCTTCTGGCCCAGCACTATGAAAGACATGACATGTCTCGGAAACAGCCTATCCTGTGGCCCCTCAGGACTGCGGAATTCACGAGCCACTGCTTGAGTAAGCCATTGGAGTTGCGCCGCCAGATAGTACCACTCAAAATCTGGGACCGCCAACCCCCCATCGGCCCTGGGACTCATCAAAGTTGTTAAAGCGACCCGGCGTCTGCCTGATCCCCAGATGAATCCCGTGGTTAAGGAGCGAAGTTTGCAAAATACCGACGTTGGCACCCACACCGGCAGGGTACGAAATAAATATAGTAGACGAGCAAGAGCAATCATCTTCAGCAATGCCACCCGACCTGCTACCGAGAGAGGTAGGGCTCGCCAGAACCCTATGGAACCCTGAGATTCCTGATCGCTCTGTTGATGTTGCCTTCCAGCAGATCCAATGGAGTGTGGTAAATCTGAGTGCCCAGATAGGGGAGGCAACGGTGTTCCCAGCGAAGGTTCCCCTCCATCCGGGGTTCACCGTCCTTCGGTGTTACCGGGAAGAGGCACGACTTCCCCCAATTGACCCGCAGCCCCGAGAGACCGCCGAAGCGAAGAAGAAGGCGCTTGGCCCCACGAAGGGAATCATCGGTATCTGCCAAAAACATCAACAAATCATCTGCATATAAGGAGATATAGTGAGGGTCGCCCCTCAGTGCCAGGCCCTCATAAGTCCGTCCCATCCGAGCATGAGCCGCCAGCAGCTCAATGGCCAGCGCGAAGAGCAATGGGGATAGGGAACAGCCCTGACGCGTCCCCCGGCCAACCGGATACGCCGCCGATATCGCAGCTCCCGTCTTCACTCTAGCCGTGGCCGCATTATACAGTAAAGCCGTCTATTTCACGAATCGTTCTCCTAGCCCAAACACCTCCAAGACCCGGAACATGTATGGCCACTCCACACTGTCAAAGGCTTTTTCGATATCAATCGAAAGCACAGCGGCCTCCGGGAGCCCTCCGAAATCACCACCCATGACCCGCAACAGGCGGCGCACACAGGTGGCCGTGGTGCACTGGGGAATGAAGCCCGCCTGGTCCGGGTGGACCAATGTGCACATATGGGCAAGCAGCCGCGTCGCGAGGACTCTGCTCAGAATTTTGTAATCAGTTGTGAGCATTGATAGTGGGCGGTAGGACAGGCAAGAGCCGGTCTCTCCCCCTCGCTTCAAGAGGGGTATTATAATGGCCTCCCGGGAGGTTGCGGGAAGAACACCAGCGTCCTATGCCTCCCTATAAACAGCGTGCAGCCGCGGTGCCAAGACGTCAATGTAAGCCGCATAGAACTCAATTGGTAGGCCATCTGCGCCAGGGGTCTTGCGGCGAGCCATGTGTTTGATGGTCGCGCGTATTTCCCCCACAGAGATCTCGTCGCCTAGCTTGTCCCCATGCTTTGGCTCAAGGCGCGGCAACTGTGCGGCGGCCAGGAAGTCATCCAGTCCCTCTGGTGCATTGGGCATCATGCTCTGATACAGTTGCTCATAGTACTAAAAAAACTGACCATTGATGTCGGTTTGGGTGTAGACTAAGCGCCCCTCCGCCGTGGTTAAAGCCAAGATCGGGGTGCCACGGGCCGCAGGATTGGCCAGCCAAGCCAACAGGGAGCCCACTTTATCACCCTCAGCGTGCACCCTAATAAGATACTCCTTATGATCAAAGCAGCGGAGTCGCTCCATCTGCACCGCGACCTCCTCGTGGGCGGCTGAGACAGCCTCGTGAGCCTCGGGATCGTCGTGGCCAGCTCGCTCCGCCGCGCGCAACCGATCTTCGCCATGCGCAAGGTCTTGCAGGAGGGTCTTGCGGGCCCCCGCCGTGGCCGAAATGCAGGCACCTCTAATCACCGCCTTGAAGGCGTCCCATTCAAGGGCCCTAATCGACGCGGTACCCTCATTCGCCGCAAAATAGCCCTCCACGCTGTCTTGCACCGAGGCCTTAAAGGCCGAGTCCTCCAGCGCCAACGGGTTCAACCGCCACGTGGGAATAGCCTGGCGCTGCCTGAACCACCGGACCATCACCAAGCAAGGGTTATGGTCAGAAATTGTTCCTGCCAAATACTCGCTGTGGCGGATCAAGCCCTGGACATCCGGTGAACAGAGGACACTATCAAGCCGGACATGGAGATCGTGCGGGGAGGAATAGAAGGAATAATCCCGCTCGGCGGGGTGCTGCGTCCGCCAGGCATCCCCACATAGATTGCCACTCCCGTCTCCCTTTCGCCATCCTATGAACCGCCGACTGCGCAAGCGGGGGGTGCCACCTGTCCAACTCCACATCTGTTACCAAATTGAAATCCCCTCCAAGGAGGACCGTGCCCGCTAAGACTGTCACCAATTTCCCTGATAATTGCGCAAAGAAAGCCGCTTGCTCCACATTTGGGGCATACACACTGCACAGCGTCAAATCCCTCCCGTCAAGCCTACCCTGTACAGCCACATATCTTCCATCAGGATCCACTATTGAGAATTTTAGAACATATGCGAGCAATTGTGAAGAAAGATTTTTCTTATCCAGTTGCTCGACAATTTTCAATTAAACACAGAAGTAACAGGGACCTGTTAGAGTACTTTTGCCTAGACTGTGTACCAAATAGCCCAAGAGGAGGAGATAGAGTGCTAAAATTAAGAAGATTAGAATCTAGATATATAGTGGATTGACAAACTAAGTCACCGGGAGGATTGAACAGCGGGGAAGAACTGGCGGTACACCTGGGGACTTAATTTAGAACCTCAGTTTTGTGGTCTTTTTCGTTCTCTTTCTGCACTTTTATGTTCTTTAGGAAAGCAAAGGTTTTAGAAAATTGACTAGGGTGTATAGGTAAACACTGACATGAACATAGCATTAGCCGATCAACGGCTAGATTGACCCCGGCTGGGACTTATGATATAAGATGAGATGAAGATAATATGAAATAATTTCTCAAATATCATTTCTTCATGATTGTGTTTACTGCATATGAGAATGTATTTGGAAAGTAAGCGATTAACTGATTGGTTTACATTTCAAGGATGGCTGATGCCATTCAGAGACTGGTCATATTACACCTTACCTTTGATCAATGAATGAATTGCTGTTTTGTAATAGTGAAACATTGACAATAATTTTTGACTAATCATGTGAATGTATAGGTGGAACGAGAGGGGTCACAGCAACCCATTATGGGTTGCATTTGCCGATCCACGGCAGAAAATTAACATCAAAGTAAACACCACCAATATTATAAGTGATGCATTGCTAGAGTCACAAATTGTAAAGAAAGGTGTAACTAAGGTGATCCACTAAGATGATTGTGTTTATGTATAAACAAAACCTGTCTAAGATGGCGCGTGACACATCAATCTCGCGCTAGTCCCCTCTCTGTTTCAAGCTATGCATAGCGATTGGTTTAAATCGTGCCGCGTCACACTCAATGTACTGACTCTGACGAAGGAGTTTTCTCCGAAACGCGTTTGTCTTTTTGCTGATTAAATGCCGTTTTGATTCACCTCGCGAGTGCTGTATTACTTCCTGTTGATTTGGGAGGTTCAAGGATATGTATATATATATCACAAAACCACATGTGCCAAGTCACAACTGCCTCATCTCCCTATCAAAGGGTGCGTTGCTGAAAACGGGCTGACTGGGCAAAGTCCGTTTTTAATTATTCAACTCCTTTACCAAGGTACAGGAAGACGACGCCATGTCTTGCATCAAAAATAATTTATTTCCAAACGGCTGCTGGATGCGTTTCGCCTGACCGGCAGGCTTGTTCACCAACAGTGTGAACAAAGTTTTCCACCATTTTAAACTTTCAAAAATACAGTGTCACATGATTAGAACTACAACAAAAGTGTAATGAGCCTTCAATATATTGCTAACTAACATTTGTTTAAAGCATCTGGCTTTCCTGAATGTTAATTGAGGTCTCTTTGCTACAATTTTACCCGAAACTGGATCACTCCGTATAAGGTGCTTGTGTTTGGTTAAAATGCTCCTCACCTGATTGTGTTGGGTGTTGAATGTAGTTATCATTCTGCACTCATTTTTCTCAGCATTTTCTTTTCTCTTTCTGGTATTACTCTTGCTAAAGAGAAGTTCTTCTCTTGTGCGTTTTTTTGCTTTGGAAATTGCTGAATTCATACAGGTGTCAGTTTAGCCTCTGGCTTTAAAACGTGTTTTCAATACAAGTAGTGCTTCCTCGCAACTCTCCTGATTGTTACAGTTGCAAATGGTTCTCAAATTTTCCCCATACGGGATACTCCTTATCAATTTTTGAGGATTAAAACTCTTGCCATGTAACAATGTGTTACCAGCCGTTGGTTTTCGGTAGAGTGCAGTCTCGAGTTTCCCATTATGAATATACACTGATAGATCCAGAAAGTTCACATCAGTACAACTGATAGTGCTGGTGAATTTCAAATTCAGATCATTAGTTTGAAGCATTGTTATGAAGTTCACCAACTGCACTTCGGGTCCTTTCCATATAACGAAAAGGTCGTCAATGAACCTACTCCAGTGCATGATGTTGTTTTGCTAAATGTCTGGGTATTGCGTTTGGACCACCTGCTCCTCCCACCAGCCCATATGCAAATTAGCAAAGGTGGGGGCGAAGCAGGTGCCCATCGCGGTACCACAGACTTGATGAAACAGTTCACCAATGAATAAAAAATAGTTGTTCTTAAGACACAGAGATGTCATCTCTATTAACATTTGTGTGTGCGCCCAATATTTCAATGGTCTATTTCCTAGAAAATGTTTCACCGCATTTAGGCCATCATTATGGCGAATGCTGGTGTAAAGACTTGTTACTTCAATAGTTGCTAACAGAAAATTATTCTCCCAAGGCCGATCATATACTTTTTAAAGAAAGTCCCCTGTATCTTGAATGTAGGAGGGGAGAGATTTTGTCAAGGGGCATAAAAAAGAATCTATGAATTTGGAAGTGTTAGCTAAAGCACTCTGGATAGCAGATATAATTGGACGACCTGGTGGGTTGTGTTGATCTTTATGTACCTTAGGTATTAAATACATAACAGGTGTCACAGGTTTATCTATTTTTAAAAAGGCCATTTCCTCTTGTTTAAGTAAACCTTTTGAATACTATTCAGATAATTTACAATTGTATATTGTATGGCTATTAAGCATGATTGTCTCTGACACTCTTGTGTACTTCAGACAGTTGTTAAGTTGTTTATAGGCTTCTAGCAGATATTGTTCTTTGCCCCACAGAACTACGTTCCCTCCTTTGTCTTCATTGCAGACTATGCAGTCTGCATTTGTTGCTAGTTTATTAACCAATGCATAGTACTCTTTCTACTCCTCTGAAAATGTATTAGATTTAGTGAATGTGCTAGTGCAAATATTTTTTAAATCATTGACAACTAATTCATTGAAGATGTCAATTGGGTCTCTTCCTGACATCGGAGTGAATCTGGAGGCCGGTCTGATGACTGTTGGGTCATTGGTCATGATGTGCAACCCTTCTTCTTCAGCTATAATTTCGGCTTGGTTTACATTTTCTGTTATGGGTTCTTCAAATTGTGTGACAATTGGATTTTCTTGCATTTGGTATACATCCAGCATTAAGTTCATATCATCAACCCTTAATTCATTGCTCTCACTCTGTGCTGCCAAGTCCATTTCTGTGATCCTTGCGTTGGAGTTATTTATGAAATGTTTTTTCAATTTCAAAGTGCGAATACATTTGAAAGTGTCTATTCTTGTCTTAACATAATCAAATTCTTCCTCTGGGCAAAATGATAGACCTAGCTTTAAGATCTTTTGTTCTTGGTCTGTTAGTTTGATTTCGGTTAGATTCACAATAGTTGTT
Organism: Lissotriton helveticus; assembly: GCF_964261635.1. Taxonomy (NCBI): domain Eukaryota; kingdom Metazoa; phylum Chordata; class Amphibia; order Caudata; family Salamandridae; genus Lissotriton; species Lissotriton helveticus. The sequence goes on along the minus strand of NC_136072.1, from coordinate 832,283,243 downwards.
TTATCATCCTCTATTGTTTCTTCTTGTTTTTCCAGTTCTCGCCCTCATCTAAATAGTTTTGCGCCTTTCCTCCTCTTTTGTCTTTGCCTCTTCCCCTTTGAGGCTTTGCGTATTGTACAAACTGTCTTGTCCTGAGATTGAACCTCCGTTCTTGCTCTAAAAAAGCGAATTAATCAATCATTGTCGGTGTTGGGTCAGTTCGAATACCCTGACCACTTGTTCCTTCGTCGGCATCTGTGTCCACTTCTTAGCTTACTGTACTGCTCAACTCTGATTGGTCCAGGACTAGATCTTTGCCTGCCGCATACATTTTTTGACTTCTAAGCTTTTCAAACTTTTTGGCAAACGTATAAATCTGGCCTCTTTCGCAATCCAACTTGTCGCGCATAAACTTTTGCGCCTTTCTTTCTTTGATCGAATTTTCTAATTTACGTAGTCTAGTTTGCATATCGCTTTTGAATTTGATTATTAACTCTTGATCACTTTATTTCTTTAGAAATTCACAAATTTGACTGATTTCCTGAATAATCTTCAACCTGTCTATTTCGGCGTATTTATTAAGGATTAACAACATTCTGGCCGAAGACTCATGATTATTTTCTGCCCATTCCCGCAACATGTTTGGATTGGGGTCATTGTATGTCGGGGCTACCAGGATCCTGAGCCCTCTTGGAATGCGCTTAACTTCTAGGTATCTGGTCAAAGACTTGGATTCCCACCATCTGGAAAGTTCTGCCCGTTTTAATTTTTACAACCTTTTTAAACATGAGAGGGCATCCACTTTGCTTGCATCCTGCTGTATTATGGTGCTGGTTTTGGGTTTAACCGCCGCATCATCAAATATGGATAGGGGGGCTTCCTTCCTATCCCTTACTTCATCAGCCGACATATTAATATATTTGTATTGAAGACTGAAAGTGAGTGCTCCTAACTTCCTGCAAGAACCGCCAGTATCACAACTTGTGAATCAGTGTGAAAATGTCCTTCTAACTGGCTTCCCCTTTTCCCTTTGTCGCTTTATTCTTAACCCTCGCTTACCTGGGTCTCGGTATGGGGCTGCGACTCCTCCGACACGCGGTCTCACCACCTACTGCTCCAGGCTCCTCTACGGGTTAGTTCCATGGTGCCCAAAGCTTCCTCCGGTGTGCGAATCAAGCGGGGGAGGCAGTCAATTGAAACAAAACCACATGTGCCAAGTCACAACTGCCGCATCTCCATATCAAAGGGTGCGTCGTCGAAAACGGGCTGACTCGGCAAAGTCCGTATTTAATTATTCAACTCCTTTACCAAGGTACAGGAAGACGACGCCATGTCTTGCATCAAAAAGAATTTAATTCTAAACAGCAGCCGTTTCGAAATAAATTATTTTTGATGCAAGACATGGCGTTGTCTTCCTGTACCTTGGTAAAGGATATATATATATATATATATATATATATATTCACTGAAAAAACCATAGGTTATAGACCATATATAGTTAGGAATTTGCATTTACAAAACCTTGAAAATTCACTGAAAAAACCATAGGTTAGAGACCATATATAGTTAGCTGGACATTTTATTGACATAAAACCAATGAAATTCCATATATAGTTAGTTGCACTAACTATATATCGTGCACCCGCAATCCACTGCTGATGATGTCACATATTACATCATTCATGACATGGTCAGTGACATCACTGATGACATCTCAAATGACATCACTGATGACATCACTGATGACATCTCAAATGACATCACTGATGACATCATCTAGTGTCTGTGTGTTTTTGTAAAGTTTAAATATGTTTTACATATTGAAGAATGAGTGGATGTACGGAAGACTGAGTGTGTGTGTGGCTGGCTGGGAGGTGTGTGACTCTGTGCATATCAATGTGTACTTGTATCAGTGATTGTATAAGAGAGTAAGTATGTGTTAGTATATGTGTGAAAAGTATGGTGTTCTGTGTTTAACTGTATAGATGAGGAAATCGAAGTGTGATTGATTCTTTACAGGACTGACTAGGTGTATGAGTGCATATGATAGTGTTGTAATAATGAGTGACTGTATGTATGAGTGATTGTATGGGTGAATGAGTGAATGTGTGTGTAGACGTAGGAATCAGTGAGTGCGTATGTAGTAACTGGTATTGGTGTGTCATGATGTCATCAGTGATGTCATTTGAGATGTCATCAGTGATGTCATTTGAGATGTCATCAGTGATGTCATCAGTGATGTCACTGAAGTATGGTGTTCTGTGTTTAACTGTATAGATGAGGAAATGGAAGTGTGATTGATTCTTTACAGGACTGACTAGGTGTGTGAGTAACTCCATGGATGAGTGGCAGTGTGTGAGTGTCTGCATAGGTGTATGAGTGCATATGATAGTGTTGTAATAATGAGTGACTGTATGTATGAGTGATTGTATAGGTGAATGAGTGAATGTGTGTGTAGACGTAGGAATCAGTGAGTGCGTATGTAGTAACTGGTATTGGTGTGTCATGATGTCATCAGTGATGTCATTTGAGATGTCATCAGTGATGTCATCAGTGATGTCATTTGAGATGTCATCAGTGATGTCATCAGTGATGTCACTGACCATGTCATGAATGATGTAATATGTGACATCATCAGCAGTGGATTGCGGGTGCGCGATATATAGTTAGTGCAACTAACTATATATGGAATTTCATTGGTTTTATGTCAATAAAATGTCCAGCTAACTATATATGGTCTCTAACCTATGGTTTTTTCAGTGAATTTTCAAGGTTTTGTAAATGCAAATTCCTAACTATATATGGTCTATAACCTATGGTTTTTTCAGTGAATTTCATTGGTTTTTTAAAAGCTAATATCTATAGCTGTAAAATATATTCTTTATTACGTGACGTATCACGTAGCCACGTGAGACGCCTCATGACGCGTCGCATAACCGTGACGTATCGGCTCTGCAGCGCAAACAAAACCCGTAACGTAAGCGTGCCGGAGCACGCTTACCAATATATATATTTTTTTTAACCTTAATTAGACAAAATCCACACGTGCACATATCTTGAGGCCTTGCAAAGGCACATCAAACAAACAGTCCCTACAATTTTGCCAAGTTTGCTGGAAATCTATTCCCTTAATTTTTTTTTTTACTGTTTCTCTTGGTTTTTCCCCTTGTTACGCTTACCGGGACGCTACCCGGTACGCGAACCGGACGCTCCAAAAACACAAGATGGCGGACTCCCGTTACGCTGCCGGTTAGCTGCCCGGTTCGCGTACCGGGAAGCGCCTCTACCGCGAAAAATCGCGGGGGACTTTAATATCCCCCTCATCAATCCTAGGGGGTCAGGAGGGGTTTACCTTGCCCCCTTTCCTTCATTTCCCCCTTCTTTTTTCACCACATCTTGTCTCTCGAACCTACCGAGAGACAAGATGGCGGCCGCTCCGGACTGTTTAGAATGTTGACAGACACCGGAGAGCCAATCAGCTTCGCTTCGCGAAGTTCCGTTACGCGTCAGGTACGCGAACCGGGGCGCTAACCGGAGCGCTGTCACAGATATATATATTTTTTTAAACGTTAATTTCTCAAAATCCACTGGAGCACATATATTGAGACATAGCAAAGGCACGTCGGGCAAACCATATCTACAATTTTGCCAAGTTTCATGTAAATCTATTCAGCCGTTCGAGCTAAAAGTGAGTCCAACCGCCCTATGGAAAAATGAATGGGAAAAACGCGTTTTGGGACCCCCCTTTTTTCTCGGCCCCCCCTTGACGAAACCCCCCCAAATTTTCAGGGGCTGCTCAGAAACAAAATGTGCCATTTTCCTGAAGATTTCAGCCAATTCCGTCCACAAACGCCAAAGTTATTAGACATAGAATTTTCAGAAATCCCATAGAGAAAAAATCCTAACTATATATACCCACTGGCTATCGCCAGTAGGTAATATACATATATAAACATATATAATCTGCATATCTATATAAATATAAATGCATGCATACATATACATATATGCATACATATGCATGTTATTTACATGAAAGTTTTAAAAACACTAATAAAAGCAAAGCTAAAAAGCCACCTCATTACAAACAGAATGGCTTTAACTTAAACGAGGGCGAGATCTATTGCATTTTCAATGCTTGTTTACTTTGGTTCTATCAAGAAGGCATTCAGATGTGTCACACATTTGCCATAAATTCTGAATGTTAGCACTCTAGTTGCTCATTAGATCACTGTAGTAAAGCTAGTGCTCACCAGGGAAGTCTGCTGCTAATCATGGTTTGCAGCCATTTTCCCGCATTTTTTATCCCGCAGACTTTCAGTCCGCATACCATTATCCCGCAAGGTCATTGACCTCGCATACCATTATCCCCGCATTTTTTCAAAACGCATGTGCATTTATCGCGCATGCCTTTACAAAGAATTACGTTTTAAAGGCATGTATGGTAAATGCATTTGCGTTGTGAAAACCAAGATGACGAGAGAGGTAAGTGGGTTTGTGTTCATTTTTTCGTGGGTTAGTGATTGTGTAGTGTAGTGTAGTGTTGTGTAGTGTAGTGTTGTGTTAGTGTAGTGTAGAGTTGTGGTGGTTGTTTAGTGTAGGGTCATGCTGGGGGTAGTGTTTTAGGGTTTAGGGTAGTGTTGTAGTGTTTGCGTAGTGTAGGGTCATGCTGGGGGTAGTGTTTTAGGGTTTAGGGTTGTGTTGTAGTGTTTGCGTAGTGTAGGGTCATGCTGGGGCTAGTGTTTTAGGGTTTAGGGTAGTGTTGTAGTGTTTGCGTAGTGTAGGGTCATGCTGGGCGTAGTGTTTTAGGGTTTAGGATAGTGTTGTAGTGTTTGCGTAGTGTAGGGTCATGCTGGGGGTAGTGTTTTAGGGTTTTGGGTAGTGTTGTAGTGTTTGCGTAGTGTACGGTCATGCTGGGGTGTAGTATTTTAGGGTTTAGGGTAGTGTTGTAGTGTTTGCGTAGTGTAGGGTCATGCTGGGGGTAGTGTTTTAGGGTTTTGGGTAGTGTTGTAGTGTTTGCGTAGTGTAGGGTCATGCTGGGGGTAGTGTTTTAGGGTTTTGGGTAGTGTTGTAGTGTTTGCGTAGTGTAGGGTCATGCTGGGGTGTAGTGTTTTAGGGTTTTGGGTAGTGTTGTAGTGTTTGCGTAGTGTAGGGTCATGCTGGGGTGTAGTGTTTTAGGGTTTTGGGTAGTGTTGTAGTGTTTGCGTAGTGTAGGGTCATGCTGGGGGTAGTGTTTTAGGGTTTTGGGTAGTGTTGTAGTGTTTGCGTAGTGTAGGGTCATGCTGGGGGTAGTGTTTTAGGGTTTTGGGTAGTGTTGTAGTGTTTGCGTAGTGTAGGGTCATGCTGGGGGGTAGTGTTTTAGGGTTTTGGGTAGTGTTGTAGTGTTTGCGTAGTGTAGGGTCATGCTGGGGGTAGTGTTTTAGGGTTTTGGGTAGTGTTGTAGTGTTTGCGTAGTGTAGGGTCATGCTGGGGGTAGTGTTTTAGGGTTTAGGGTAGTGTTGTAGTGTTTGCGTAGTGTAGGGTCATGCTGGGGGTAGTGTTTTAGGGTTTAGGGTAGTGTTGTAGTGTTTGCGTAGTGTAGGGTCATGCTGGGGGTAGTGTTTTAGGGTTTAGGGTAGTGTTGTAGTGTTTGCGTAGTGTAGGGTCATGCTGGGGGTAGTGTTTTAGGGTTTAGGGTAGTGTTGTAGTGTTTGCGTAGTGTAGGGTCATGCTGGGGGTAGTGCTTTAGGGTTTAGGGTAGTGTTGTAGTGTTTGCGTAGTGTAGGGTCATGCTGGGGTGTAGTGTTTTAGGGTTTTGGGTAGTGTTGTAGTGTTTGCGTAGTGTAGGGTCATGCTGGGGGTAGTGTTTTAGGGTTTAGGGTAGTGTTGTAGTGTTTGTGTAGTGTAGGGTCATGCTGGGGTGTAGTGTTGTAGGGTTTTGGGTAGTGTTGTAGTGTTTGCGTAGTGTAGGGTCATGCTGGGTGTAGTGTTTTAGGGTTTAGGGTAGTGTTGTAGTGTTTGCGTAGTGTAGGGTGATGCTGGGGGTAGTGTTTTAGGGTTTAGGGTTGTGTTGTAGTGTTTGCGTAGTGTAGGGTCATGCTGGGGGTAGTGTTTTAGGGTTTAGGGTTGTGTTGTAGTGTTTGTGTAGTGTAGGGTCATGCTGGGGGTAGTGTTTTAGGGTTTAGGGTAGTGTTGTAGTGTTTGCGTAGTGTAGGGTCATGCTGGGGTGTAGTGTTTTAGGGTTTTGGGTAGTGTTGTAGTGTTTGCGTAGTGTAGGGTCATGCTGGGGGTAGTGTTTTAGGGTTTAGGGTAGTGTTGTAGTGTTTGTGTAGTGTAGGGTCATGCTGGGGGTAGTGTTTTAGGGTTTAGGGTAGTGTTGTACTGTTTGTGTGGTGTAGGGTCATGCTGGGGGTAGTGTTTTAGGGTTTAGGGTAGTTTAGTTGTTTAGTGTATGCTAAAGGCATATTCGTTCTAAAAGTTTTCGTTATTTTAATTTGCGGCCTAATAGTACATGCAGGATTTTTTTTGCGGACTGATGGTATGCGGGATTTCGTCATATATTCGCTAATCATACTTTCTATGGCAAAATGAACCCCCTCATTTTGTTCCTTTTTAAATTAAATGTTTTAAGAGTTACCACTTTATTCCAATCAAGATGGCTTCAGGTGTGCCATACCTTTGTAATAAGTAGGACTGTTAGCACTCTAGTTGTTCTTTAGAACACTCTGGGACATTCTGTCATTGGGCTATAGTTGGGCTACATCTGGCTGATATTTGGGCTACATTTGTTTTTTTTTGTCTCTGGTGGCCATCTTTGGGCTACATTGGGCTACATTGGGCTACATTGGGCTACATTGGGCTACATTTGGGCTCCAACATATATATAGCCCAATGTAGCCCAATATGTATTTTTCAAAGTTAATTTTCGTAAAAACCACTGGAGCCTATATCTTGAGACATAGCAAAGGCACATCGGGCTACCAGTCCCTACAATTTTGCCAAGTTTGGTGTAAATCCATTCAGCCGTTCAGGCTAAAAGTGAGGCCAACCGCCCTATGGAAAATTGCATGGGAAAAACACGTTTTGGGACCCCCCTTTTTTCTCGGCCCCCCCTTGACGAAACCCCCCCCAAATTTTCAGGGGCTGCTCAGAAACAAAATGTTCCATTTTCCTGAAAATTTCAGCCAATTCTGTCCTCAAACGCCAAAGTTATTCGACATAGAATTTTCAAAAATCCCATAGGAAAAAAATCCTAACTATATATACCTACTGGCTATCGCCAGTAAAATATATCAAATCAACACAAGCACAAATCGCTTGCAGCGCCTCTTCCCAGCCGCTTTAGGACAGCGGTCCGTGACGAGGCAGGCAGCCTCTATTATCCAACAACACGGCCGTCTTGCGGTATCTCAAAACAGCAGTCACGGACACAACGGAGCTCTTATTAGCAATCAAGATTTATTGCACAAATGACCGGCAACAACAATCAATGCGTTTGAGGATACACTCCCTTGTTCACGAGTGTCGGAATCTATGTTTGCTTCATTTTTAAATAATCATGTGATACCCTTTCACCATAAGAAGTGAAGACAGACTTTCATTTACGATCAAAATCATAAGTGTAGACAAATGTTATCATAATTCTTAAGATGTTCAAAAGAGATTGAGGGAGCGACTGAATTCAACCATGAAATCAAAAGGTTCACAGATGTGAATTCCCAAGAATATTCTTTTATTTAATAGTGTTCAACAGAGATGATGACGATCAATCAGTAGCACATCTTCATTCTTTCATAAATCAATATACATAATAAACAGCCGACGCGTTTCGTCCACAGATGGACATCATCAGAGCTGTAATTACCAAAAACATGAAAAAGTAAAAATTAATGACCTGTGCATATATAAATGACGAAAAATACATCAAATATTACCAATTTACTATAATTATCTGTCAGTAATATATATTGAGACACCTGCCTATATAACAATCTACAAAAATGAAGAGCATGTATATAATGAACATTTGAACACACTCCCTAGAACTCGCCATTAAAATAAGTATGATGAAAAAGTGTTCAGCCTACCTCCTGTTAATATGCACTTTTCAAAAAACGAAATCTTGTCTCAGTATTCAAACAATCCAACTGCAGTACAACCTAATTAGAAATTATTGATTTATGAAAGAATGAAGATGTGCTACTGATTGATCGTCATCATCTCTGTTGAACACTATTAAATAAAAGAATATTCTTGGGAATTCACACCTGTGAACCTTTTGATTTCATGGTTGAATTCAGTCGCTCCCTCAATCTCTTTTGAACATATTATGGACATTACTGGATTTCTTCGGTGGATCCAGATGAGGTGTTGAGCAGATATTGTATCACAAATATTTTCTCAATTATTGTATACAGGAATTTAGTTTTTGTCTGTGCTAATCTAGTTACCCTCACCGCTTTTCGTATATGAGTATTTGTTTGTTAGGGTCATTTGCACGACAACAACATTGGTGATTTCTACTGAATAGTATTATTGTTCTAGATCAAATATGGAAGATGACAGAGAGAAAATGGCAGCAGAGATGTTTCAGATGAGTAAGGGTGCCACCCCGATGTCAAAGAACAAGACACCTGTCAACAGCTTAAGGGATACATTTCTGAAATTAGAAAGGCTGAAGAAAGCTGAACTTTCAAAATGGTGGGACGGGGTCACTTTACAGAATTATTTAGATTTGAGAAGAATTCCTAGAGGTGTATGGATATTAATTTTTCTGACATTCGATGACCTTGATACTGACTTATTAAAAGATTGGGAAGAAAATCTTTATAACTCATCGTTCACTATGATCAATATTCTGATCAAGAATGCCAATAGAAAAGTGGATAAGCTAAAACAAGAAATTTTAGATCTTGAATCAGATATTAAGGCTATGAATCTCCCAGAACTCACTGACAAAAATTATGCGATATTGAAAGATGTAATTAACAAGTTGCAATTACAGATCAAATACAAAAAGATGAATAAGATCAGAAGGGATGAAAGAGATTATGCATAGGGCAGGATTTCTACTTTTTCCAGAGGATATGATGAAGTAGTCAGACCAAAGGGTTCTGCTAAGGTTGCAGGTCAGAGTGATTTGAGCTCTGTTAATTACAGCAGCTCCAGTGTGTCATCTGTAGAGGACTTGGCAGGGGGGGGGGGGCTACTGCCATCCCTCCCACCAACTCATCTTTTTTGGACGAAATTACTCGTATAAAGAAAGGCAAAAGAAAAGACCCAGTAGGAACAGGAGGGGCAGGAAACACAGGAGGTATGAGGATGGGGACAAGGAGTCAGGATGCACAAAGGAAATAGTAGAGCAAACGCTAGAGGCCAAATCAGGGGAACTTCAAGTTATTAATTTGTCTGATAGGAGTCTCAACAAGGATGAGTTAACAGTATTGAAAAAAGGTCTATCATTTTGCCCTATGTATAAGTGTAATTATACTGACTTGGAAATAGATCTGTTTCATTTTACCAGAAGACTAAAATTGAAAACCTTTTTTTCTGAACATGAGAAACCTACGATTGTGAGTCCTCAGTTGAATAAAGATTGTGCCATGTCTATCAATGATTTACGAAGCACTTGTTTATTATTGTCCATTTCTGAAGGGGATGACCTAAGGGAGGAGGATGTAGCGGAATCTTTGAACATTACAACAGATTATAGTTGTTCTAGTGGTTTGAAAGCTAAATCTAAATTTGTTCCGCAAGGTGGACAATTCTTTGCTATTGACATGTAATCCAATAAAACTTTAGAAGAACTGCATAAAATACAGGACCGTGATCGTATGAAAAGAAGTACATTTCATGATAATTTGTTTCCTGGTGAGAGGGTAGCCTTAAGAAGTTTGAGGATGGATAAGAAGATTGTAATACAATCCTCTGATAAGGGGGGGAATGTAGTTATCATGAATAGATATGATTACAGCAATGAAATTAAACGTCAATTACAAGACCCCTCTTGTTATCATAAGCTCACGTATAATCCCATTCCTGAGGCATCCTTGCTTATCAATGATAGGCTATACAATTGGAAAGAAGTTGGGATGTTGGACGAAGCAGAATTTAAATATCTCTGCGTTACCAAACCTACTTTCCCCTTCATCTACGTCCTACCGAAGTTACACAAGTCTAGACAAAAACCGCCGGGTAGACCCATAGTAGCTGGTATGGGTAGTATCACCGAACACATGTCTGAATTTGTGGACATCTTTTTAAAGCCTCTGGTATTGAACCTGCCCGCATACATCAGGGACACCATGGACGTCCTCATTAAGTTGGAGGACGTCACTTGGGAGGAAGGGTACACCTTGGTCACTATGGATGTGGTGGGGTTGTACACCTGTATTCATACTAATATGGGCTTAGTGGCATTGAAACATTTTTTGGGAAGCAGAAATGTGAGCTTAAGAGAGCATTCAGACATGTTGTTGGAAATGGCCAGATTGATTCTTGAGAATAATTATTTTTTGTTTGAAGATATCTGGTATCATCAGACGAGAGGGACAGCGATGGGCTCCAGGTTTGCTCCTTCTTACGCCAACCTTTTCATGGGTTGGTTTGAGAGGGAGCACGCCTGGGGCCGACAGGCTGGTAGATGGCATGACAGTATTTTGTTTTGGACTCGTTTTATTGATGACATTCTCATGATTTGGAGGGGGTCGGTGAACGACCTACAGGAATACTTATGTTACTTAAATAATAACAACTTTAATGTAACATTAACACTTGAACACAGTAACTCACGTATAGTGTTCCTGGATGTTGAATTGTTCATTGAGAATGACAAAATTATGAGTACATTGTATAGAAAGCCTACTGCCACTAACTCTATTTTGAGGTTTGAAAGTCATCATGCAAGATCAGTAACTAGAGGCATCCCCTATGGAGAGATGGTTAGGATTAGACGAAATTGCAGTAAGGATAGTGATTTTTGTACAGAACACAACTCTTTACAAAATAGGCTCATTGAAAGAGGGTATCTTGAATCTGACCTCATTAAAGCTAAAAATAGAATCTATAAAATAGACAGGAAATCTACTTTGATTCAGAAAGAAAAGAAGAATATTTAAAGGGACAGGTAGCTTTTGTCACCAAGTATTGTGCGCAGAAGGGTGATATATTTAAGGCACTTGGTAAACATTGGGACATTTTGAAGGGAGTCCCGGCACTGTCTAGTCTTATAGGTGAACGTCCAGAGGTCATTTTCAAAAGGTGTCCGACAGTTAAGGAACTTATCAGCAGGAATTATCTTGAGCCAGTGATTGACAGACATTCTGATTGGATAACTAAATGCCCATCTGGTTTCTTTATTTGTGGCACATGTAATGTGTGCGACTATGGATCCAATAAGGTGAAGAATTTCTGTTACAATACTGATCAGATATATACGATTAGGGAGTTCATTAATTGCAATAGTGAAGGCGTAGTTTATGCTATTAAGTGTGAATGTGACAAGGTATACATTGGGAGCACTAAGAGGAAACTCAAAATAAGAATTCAAGAACATGTAAGGTCTATTCAGAACCAAGATGAAAGATCACCTATTTTCCAGTATATCAGGGTCTGTCATCTTCTCAAGACTAGGATAAGCTTCCATGGAGTAGAAAAGGTTCTACCATGGAAAAGGGGAGGAGATTGGATCCTCCGATTAAGACAGATTGAGGCGAGATGGATTTCACGCTGTAGATTGGTGAAATTAGGATTGAATACTGAAAATGAGCTTCATTACTTGTTGTAACTTGGGGATGAACTTTATTGGGTTAATGGATCTTCTACTTGAGGACCTGTTAGTACCCTTATGACATTATCAAGCACTAGTTTGTTCTAGTGTGGTTAGATTACATAATCTCTTGTTGTTTTTCTGTAATGTTTGAGATTAGAGTCACTTCTGGAGATGGATTACTGGTTGTAATATGATTTGTCTTATAGTAACACATTGAGATATTATTGAGGGAATTGGTACCTTATAGATAACAGAGTTGTATTAAGAGTTTTTTATATTTTTTGTTTCTTTTTGACTGACTGCCACATTAGTCTATGCAATCTGCTTCTTATTAGTTATGTGTTCGTGAGCACAGGGATCACAATATATATTCAGGGGTTTAAATATTAAGTAGTGATACCAGTGACATGGGGTCAGTCAATTATTGTACCCCTCTACAAAAAGGGATCCAGGTCCGAAGCTCGAAACTACCGTCCCATCTCACTTCTGGACTCGACAGTTAAAATCCTTAGTCGAGTCCTATTAGTGAGATTGGAAGCCTGGGTTGAGGAAAACGACATCTTATCCCCAGTGCAGTATGGGTTTCGTAGGGGGATGGGTACAATGGAGCAGTGCGTGAACCTGGAACTCATAGTTGGCAAGTATACTAAAGCTAAAGATGGTAATCTTTTCTTGTGCTTTGCCGACCGGAGTTCAGCATTCGATCTGGTGGAACACGCACTGCTCTGGCCTATTCTGTTGGCGATGGGTGCCCCTACTGAAATCATCCATCTGCATGCCAGACTGTACAATAATCTGTCCAGTAAAGTCAGATTTGGAACAGATGGAGAATGCACCCCTTTTTTTAAAATTAGGAGAGGTATCCGACAAGTTCTCCTGTTCTCCCTTTTTATAAATCAAGTTGACCAAATTTTAAGACAGACTAATGCAGAGGCACCTATCATTAATGGTAACCCAATCCCAATCCTTTTATACGCGGATGACGTGGTCCTTATTTCCAGGACTCATAACGGACTGCAACATCTAATTAATCAGTTCCACGTATTTACTGAAAGTAGGAAGCTGAAAATCAACAAAGGGAAGACGGTTACAATGATGTGTGGTAAGAAACCAAGAAAATGAAAGCCTTTTTTTTTAGACGGGGAGAGATTAGAATCTGTCAGGAGTTTCTGTTATTTAGGTATTACTTTTTCAGGTGACGGGAGATGGGCCAATGAACAAAAAAGTATCCTTTTTCAAATGGTTAGGAATACAAGTTGTATTTTGAGATTTGCTGCCAAATTAGGGCGTCGTAGAATTCATGAAATGTTGTCCATATTTAATGCAAGATGCATATCATCAGCCATGTATGGGGCCGGGGTATGGCGGCATGATGCCCAGAGTGCTAACTTGATCCAGCGCTAGGAGAATGTGTTTTTAAAACGATTAATCTGTGCCCCGGCTACGGCTTCAACAGAGATAATACATAGGGAACTTGATATAAATTATGTTAATGATTTAATTGTTCTACGTCCTCTGTCCCTATGGCGCTCAATTTGGGCAAAGGAGGAGACAAAGTTTACTCAGGATGTAATTACTGATCGTATTAAACTCGACCGCCGATCAAATATTCCCTGGTTAAGCCACATACAACATTGGTATAAGACACTGTATGGTCTAAACATCTTTAAAGATCTAACAACAGGGTCTACGCTGTCGAAGCGGGAGCTTAAAGCCTCATTCCTCAAATTTACAGCTGGGATTAGAATGGAAAGATATGTAAAACAAAGTATGTTTAATCTCTACCTGGAATATAACATTAATGAAGGCTTCCAAACGTATCTTACTGTTGTTAGTATTAACTCCCACCGTTTTGTATTGACCCGTCTCCGGTTGGGTATTGTGCATCACTTAGTGGCTTTCCCCGTGCTTAAGAAACCCTGCACCTGTCTTTGTCCCTGTGATGATAAATCCAAACAGAGTACTTGTCATTTTATGTTATCTTGTAATATTTATACCTCTTTTAGGAAATTTTATTTGAAACCCATCTTTTTAAAATATAATACGCGTGGTATACAAACAGCAATGCAACTGATGATTAATTTAGAGACCCCAGATGTATGTTTTCATGTGGCCACTTATATTTTAAAATGTATTTCTGTAAGAAAATCAATCATCGTATGAATTCAACCAATGATGCTTTTTTTTTTTTTTTTACTTTCTATTATGTTGAAATTGAATACTTTTACCATTTATACCACTTACTGCTAGCAGAACGTAGTGAGTTAGATTTTTAAGTATTCAGACTTGTGCTGCTAAATGCATATTGCACTTTGGGAAGGATGGTACTGACACTCCGCACTTTATTATGCTAATTTGCACATATACTAATGCCGGACAAATGCTGCTATTGTATATTGTACACAGAAAGAACGGTATAGTGCTTTGCACTTTATTTTGCTACTTTTTGCACATGTTTCAGTGGAAGTATGCTTCAATGGAAGCAATGCGTCTGCAAAGGATGACATAATTATTTTTTGCACTTTAATATTGCTAAATTTGCACAGACATTAGTAGGCAAGTGTACATGTATTGGTAGAAATTTGCCCCAATGTCATTTATACATCTGTGAGGATGATATAATTGATTCTGTACTTTGATATTGCTAAATTTTGTACATACATTTGTAGATAAACGTACCAAAAAGTATTTTAAAGATTGTTGGATATGTGTTGTCAAATGTATAATGTATTCAAACAACCAAGGTATTTGGCAAACCAAATTGATACATATGTATGTTGTATTTATCTTTCTTTTTTTTATGTTTGTTGCTATATGGTTGTATTTCTACATACCGAATAAAGCATCTTTGAATTGAATTGAATTGAAGTAGTGAAACACACACGAGCATTTGTTCTTGCATTGAAACGGTTGCCGGTTTGGCGTAGCATGTGAGTTTGAGATTCGGCGCAGCAATATTATCGATTGGCCTATGATCTTATAATTAGGTTAGAATTGTCAAAAACTAGTCCCTTGATATTGGGAACTTACGCCTATTGGCTAACACATGTAGTGTAGTTTGAACAAATTTACTTGGGACTTTATAATCGTATGGTGAACCTTTTTGTGAATAGAAAATAATTTCTATGTCAGATAGCACGCTTTTAATAATCAGGAGATTGTCAGTTGGCATTTAGGTATGCGTTGGGGTAACTGTGATCACAATATTTATACGATAACTTTCCTGATTGAATTATTCAGTGGTTGCACGTAATCGGCAATTCTAGGAAATTCAGTGATGGTTCGTGTGGCGCGGCGGGCCAGCGTACTAACAGCTACTATACTTTGTCATCTTATTGTTTGCTACAGGATATACCGGTAATGCCCCGAATCCGGTAACCAGGAGACTGTCAAGTTATATCAAGGCTAGCTTCAGCTAACCAAGAGTGGAATACGAATCGGTATTTTAATTTATTTTTATTTACAATGTTATCTTACTCGTATGCTATTGGCGATTTATTTATTGCCTGTGATTGGTCGCTTCGGGAGGTAAACTAGTGATTCCGTTAGTAGCTACTATCGGATATCTCATTGGTTGCTATAATACCGAAAATGTAACAATACCAGACATGATATGCTTGTGATATCCATACCGGATATGCACCGAAACCGGATGTTATTCGCCCGTTGAACTCAGATACGGACGCAATAGGGAACTTACAGAGGACTTTCTTGTGCGGTCTTCAGTCATGCGTAGGAGGCATGGCGGACCGGATTGTGAACTAGGGTGGATAGTTTGAGCGGGAACAGTCTTGCCGGCATTTGATTGGCTAATATGGGGCTTAAAGGGAGACAGCAGGAGTTGGTTCTTTGCACGCTGTCGGGAAGGACACCAGACGTCGCCTGCCGAGACTCCCCAAGAATATATGAGATTCATACTTTTGCAAGGTGAGGTGCAGACCGGCTTAGATAGTTTATCTGGGTGAATTATCATTGTTTATTTAAACTTTGTATGTTTACTTTTGGGCCAGAGGTTGGCTTTTAAGGGTTGTTTTTTTTATTTTTTCTCTTAATAGGAATGGTGCTTTTTGAATTCGTGGAGATCAGGTGAGGATCAGGAATTACTATGGAAGCTTTGGGTGGTGATTAACAGTCAGAGGGCTGATGGAGACAGATCTTTATATTTGGCTGATGGAATTTTTCTTAGGATGAAATTATTATCAAGTTCTCCAGAAGTGTAATTTACAGTTATTCAGACTAAGAAGTGTGATGCTTCCTCTAGCAACTATGTCAGCTCTTCATTATTTTTTGTTACTATTTAATTTCAAATGCATTTTTTAATCTTACAGTGATTTAAAGAAAAATAATTAATTCTGGAAAAGGGGAAGTTCAGGCAAAGAAACTAATATAAGTGTTATTTTCAGGTAAGATGTACTTTTGAAATAGGTCATGGTTTTTCCATGTGTCTTAGCCAGTGCAAGCCCATATATTTTATAAAGTTACTTAGTTATGCCTTTGGGAAGCATTTTCTTTTCTGTACTTAATCACTAAATATGATGAAATTTAATTAGTATGAATTCCTTTGTATTTATAAGAAACTTATGTATGAATTAGTATGTGATAGAGGGTGGATTCACCTTATGAATTCTGTCAATGTATGGTGTTTAGGATCTATTTGAGGTTATATTTTCTAATATGATTATTAGCAATATTATGTATTAAGCATGTTAATAATTTCTAATTAGGTTGTACTGCAGTTGGATTGTTCGAATACTGTGACAAGATTTTGTTTTTTGAAAAGTGCATATTAACAGGAGGTAGGCTGAACACTTTTTCATCACTAATACTTATTTTAATGGCGAGTTCCAGGGAGTGTGTTCAAATGTTCATTATATACATGCTCTTCATTTTTGTAGATTGTTATATAGGCAGGTGTCTCAATATATATTACTGACAGATAATTATAGTAAATTGGTAATATTTGATGTATTTTTCGTCATTTATATATGCACAGGTCATTAATTTTTACTTTTTAATGTTTTTGGTAATTACAGCCCTGATGATGTCCATCTGTGGACGAAACGCGTCGGCTGTTTATTATGTATATTGATTTATGAAAGAATGAAGATGTGCTACTGATTGATCGTCATCATCTCTGTTGAACACTATTAAATAAAAGAATATTCTTGGGAATTCACATCTGTGAACCTTTTGATTTCATGGTTGAATTCAGTCGCTCCCTCAATCTCTTTTGAACATATTATGGTCATTACTGGATTTCTTCGGTGGATCCAGATGAGGTGTTGAGCAGACATTGTATCACAAATATTTTCTCAATTATTGTATACAGGAATTTAGTTTTTGTCTGTGCTAATCTAGTTACCCTCACCGCTTTTCGTATATGAGTATTCGTAATTCTTAAGAGTCTCTCTTAAATGAAAATGTTGGTCTAAAAATAAATAATCATTTCATAAATAAATAACTGCGTGACCGCATTGTGATAATTGTGCAGAAAGTTAATCTGTGCTGTTTAAATAAAGTTGTAATTCATTTGACATTTTTAGAAACTTATAACGTGTCACACTCGGGAGGACATTAAATTAACTTTAGCTTACTTCCGTAAGACAGACGAATTCCTCGTCCTCTAAATAGTCATTTGTCTTTCACAAACTGCCTTCCCTTGAACAATTCAACTTTGTACATTATTTAATTATAATGCATCGTATTGCCCCAGTGGGCTCTGTGCACAAAGTATGTGTGATTAACCAACAGTTATTCGGCCCCAGTGGGCTGAGAAAATCAAGTTCTCCATGATTTCTTCTTCTTCAGAGAGTCCTCTAAAATTAAACAAAATAAAAAATCGCTAAACAAAATAATAAATGTGCAACATACATTCCAAAACAAAATAATACTATTTAAAAACCATATGCTCGGAGGCTAGAGCAGATCTCATCAAGCTATAGCAGAACATTCATTACAATATATTAAAACAGTCTTTGCCCATTATTAACCTAAATGCACAGCTAATTCCTCATCACAATTATGACCTGACCCATCTACGATTCTTGCATATATATGTATATATTCAAACAGACAGTGTTTTGGGATGTATGCTACCTGACAAACCCCTGGTCACTTTCAGACGGGCACAAAACATGGGCGCAATTCTTGATCAAAGTAGCCCTGAATTGCAACAAAAGCCCAATTGGTTAATATCAGCAGGTTTTCGAAAGTGTACTTCTTGTCGGGCGTGCAAGTTCGGAATAAATAAGACCCACTATAGAACGCCTTTTTCTGCTGCTGATGTTCCGATTAAGGGTAGCCATACTTGTAAAACTGAATATGCTGTGTATGTCCTGACGTGCACCTGTGGCCTAAACTATATTGGCAGTACGAAACAGCAGGTGCACGTCAGGATACTGCAGCATATCAGAGCTATCCTTCATAGTGACCAGGCATATCCGGTGGCTCGCCATTTTGAGAGCACACATAATAAAGACCTTAATTGTCTCTCTTATTATGTGATAGCTTCTATCCCAAAACCTAGAAGAGGAGGCAACAGGGAGCTTAAGTTAAGACGACTAGAGTCGAGCTTGATCTGTCATGTATTCCTATAGGTTCTGAATCGATCCCCCTATTCCTGACCCTATTCTAGTTAAACAAACCAACAAGTTAACTAGCAGTCAGCCCATGAGGCAGAAAACCCCCATGATGCAGATACCGTTATCTGACGCAGTCACACTACGGCACAGGAACGTGTTATCTGATTAGGTCATAACGCTTGCGATCTAATTAGACAAGCGATATTCCTCCAGCCCCTGATAAGGCATACGGAGTTCTCATAACAAATCAAACCTATGACAACCTGGGCAAAACCCTACGGCCATTGTTTTGATTTCACCGAGAACTTTAGTAAAAGAATGTGCTAACGAGCAAGTCGTATGACATCTTTATTGACGTATCTATGTCCATCCTTGCGTCAATCTCGGTACCTTAAAGGTATAAATATTACCGATCTTGCCCTATGCAAACACACGCGTGGTGACGAGACGGAGCAGCCATACTTGCCGAAGCCAAGAGCAGAGCAGACCCCGCTGGCAGCAGCCCCGCCTTCCTGACGCGCTGAGAGACGCGCTGCTTTCTCCTGCCGAGAATCCAGCCCCGGCGTTTCTGGGTAGCCCTCGCAGGCCGCCTGGAATATCGAGACCAGAGAGAGAGATACCATTCCTCATTCATCCTAACTTCCAGGTACAGAACTGAATAACCCCTCGCAGAGAATTCTTAAGTTATTCACTTGGCAAAAACAAACTTAACTTAAACTGTAACTTTCTATTCCCGCCCACGCATTAGGCTTAGGTCAGGTACACGGGGTAGGCGTATCTAGAAACACCAGTTGAGTACGTTTAGTCAAATGTATATGTGTATGTAATATATTTTATTCATTTTAAAACATCTTATGGCTTAGAAACCATATCAATGTTTTTACAGTATTATTTTATACTATTGCTTTTAATGTATGCACTTTACTTAACTATAAGTATTGCAATAATATCGATCCATTTCTCTTGTATGAGAAAAGAGACTGATCAATAAATAACACCTTTTTATTGAACACGCCCGTCTCTTCCTTTTCTCTACATTCTGATGAGACTAAGAATGCACGTACTGACTGAGTAAAATAAATTGCCTTTTGTTCACACGACTCTCGAGATTTACTCTTGATTAGGGGAGAGCAAAGTTGTCATGTTCTATGGTTGTCAGAAACTAAATCCCTTCTTGTCTAATCAGGGAAGTTAAGTCCTCCTTGAACATTCGAGAAAGTTTCTAGTGAACTCTGAGCTAAGCTGGCAAACCCAAAACTTTAAGTCTAGTATCGACAGTAGTAGACCTAGTTAACGTCTGGCCTAGGCCTTTACTGCTGTAGGTATTATTCCAATGCGCAGAGCCTATTGGGAAGATAGGAGCTACACTACAGATCCTTGAACTCGACAGCAAATGGCCGAATGGCCTTAATAACACCGAGGATCTACGCCACTTTTTATATTCACTCGCTCTAAATATCTGCCAATTGTAACTATTATAAAGTAATTCAGGCTTCCTGCTAGCACCTTATAGCCCCTTAGATAAGTCAGGATCCCTGTGATCTAGGGTGGCAATCTGTTTTCCTTGTCTCACCTTGTAAACACCTTGTTCATATACGTAATTAAAGTGGCTGGTCAAGTTCCTTGTCAGCCACTTTCCTATACATTGCTCTACTTCTTTCAACATTTATATATTTTTTCACTGGGTTTTAGGTATTTATTTATGTACCTTAGATGTGAGAACTGTTTTTAACACTCATTTATATATGTGGTGTCTTTTTCTATATCTTTTTAATATGATGATATATTTATACTGGTATTAATAGGTTTTATGTATGATTTTACTCGGACCAAGAAAAAGGAGATACATTTAAATTTCCTTTATGTCCAGACTAACATACATGCATCATGTACACAGACTTTTTATCATCATACACTCTCAGCACTTTGTTTCCCTCTTCTTTTGGTTCATTTTCCCTCTATTGGCACTTATGCACTTTATTATCTCCATGATTTGCAGACTGCGATTCAATGACACATTAGGTCTTGCACTTTTACCACTTGTCCCGTTCCCCTATCATTTAAAGGTCGCAATATTTTGCACAATTTTTAATATTTTGTACAAATAGAAGAAACTGGTATCAATTTACGTGTTCCATATAAATTGCGTAATTTTGCACATTTGCTATATTTGCACAGGCCTTTGCTAAGATTTGCACAGGGATTCATCCCATAAGTTTCCAGCCTCATTGCGTAATTATTATTGCTTGTATAGGCATTAGCTATAATTTGCACAGGGATTCATCCCAAACCATTAAGGAAAGGAAACTATATATGTTTACAATGTCTAGATATTTACTGCGTGATCTTGCACATAGGCCAGTGCCTGTTTTCGGGATTTATCCCAGAAAAGTTAAAATAATCAATGCAATTCTTACGTTTAGAAAAATAAGTGAACAATTAACCAATAGCAAAAATAATTTATTTAAATTACATTGTCATTGCACTGTTATATTATAATTCAATTATATGTAAACTCTTTTGTTTATGTCTATGACCATGTGACCTGAGAGAAAATGGCGGGGAAGCGGGCTTGCACTGCATTATAAAAAAGAAAAAATGACGTTGAATCGATGCATGTGAACAAGGGCTTTGGTAGCCCGAAACGCGTCTTGCCCTCGCTGTTTTCAACCCTTGAACAATAAAATAGCTGTGTATCCAGTTCGTGGTCCGTCTCCTGATTGCCTGGAGGGTTCTGATTCTCACAAGAACCAGTAGTGGCTGTTTTTGGAGTTTGCGCAGGAAAGGGCAATTGCAGCAGAAGGACATAGGCTATGCAGACGCCCACCATATACATTTAAAAGGTAAAAGAACTGTGCCAGCAAAGTAGTCCCTTGTGGGCGTGTCTGAGTTGTGCTGTGGGCGTGTGCTGGGGGCGTGACAAACGCTGGGGGCGTGTGGTACATTCCGCCCTTCATGCCATGTCTCATATCGTGTGCTGTGGGCGCCTGCTGGGGGCGTGGGCATGTGCGGGGGCGGGATTACGGGGAAAAAAAAGCGAGCGTTTTGCCCAATATTTCATTGTTTTTTCTTCCCAGGTTCTGTACATTCCAGCTCCGGGTGTCTAGCCTGCTCCCTTTAAATACCCCTGCACCCCATAATCATAACCCACCCTTACTCCTTAAAATACCCCAACACCCTTAAACACTAACCCATCTTAACCCTATAAATATACCCTATACCCCAAAACCCAAACCTATCCCTAAACCCTAAAAATACCCCTGTACCCCAAAACCCAAACCTAGCCCTGAACCCTATAAATACCCCTGTACCTCAAAACCCAAACCTACCCCTGAACCCTAAAAATACCCTTGTACCCCAAAACCCAAACCTAGCCGATCCCTAAAAATACCCCTGTACCCCAAACCTACCCCTGAACCCTAAAATACCCCTGTACCCCAAAACCCAAACCTAGCCCTGAACCCTCAAAATACCCCTGTACCCCAAAACCCAAACCTACCCGTGAACCCTAAAAATACCCTTGTACCCCAAAACCCAAACCTAGCCCTGAACCATAAAAATAACCCTGTACCCCAAAACCCAAACCTACCCCTGAACCCTAAAACACCCCTGTACCCCAAAACCCAAACCTAGCCCTGAACCCTAAAAATACTCCTGTACCCCAAACCCCAAACCTAGCCCTGAACCCTTAAAATACACCTGTACCCCAAAACCCAAACCTACCCATGAACCCTAAAAAAAGCCCTATACCCCAAAACCCAAACCTAGCCCTGAACCCTAAAAATACCCCTGCACCCCAAAACCCATACCTATCCCTAAACCCTAAAGCTACTCCTTTACCCCATAACCCAAAACTATATCTGAACCCTTAAAATACCCAAACACCCCAAAACATATACCTCAGTACCCCAAAACATATACCCCTATACCCATACTTACCTTATCCAAACATTAAAAAAAAACATGCTTTTACCATTCATGCATTTACAACGAATTTCGTTGTAAATGTATGCGTGGTAAAAGCATATGAAATGTAATGCCATGCTTTATAATGGCATTGCGGAGTCATGGTACTTTCGTAATGAAAGTATGCGGAGTGATGGTATGCGGAAAGAAAGTTGCGGAATAATGGGTGTTTACTCTCCCCCGGTAAGTACATTGGTGGCACGGCGGCCCACATCTCCAGCAACATACTCATATTTTTTCACCACCGATTTGAAAAATGCACAGGTGTCTCTCATTGATAGCCAGCACCGACATACACTTTTAGACACACCTCCCGCCACAAGTTCTAGAATTGCGAACTTTAGAGCTGGGGAGCTACGTTCGCATCTCGGCATCAGCTCAACATCCAGGCAAATCGATTTGTCTCCCCCTACCACAAATGAATGTGTTCTTCTGTAATGTAAATTGTGCTCATGCCATGTTGTCGAGTTCATGCTATATAATATTGCAAGGAAAAATAAAGTAGGGAAACTCGAGTTCACACACTACTGAACGCTCACTCTTAAGTGCATCAGCAGTGCACTGTGAATCGGAGCGTTTCACAGGCCTGTCACAGATAAGAAATGCTATCAAAACGAAATCCTACAAAACAATATAGTACCGGCCGGCAGCAATTCATACCCAGACAAGGTCAGGACGGGCTGCTAGTATAGATATATATATATATATATATATATATATATATGCCACATTCCCCTTCCACAAGAAAAGAGACGTATCCCAGAAGAGAGACTTTTCAGGAGCACTTTAATACACCATGGGCTCAGGCGGATGCATTTCGGCTATTACTGCCTTCCTCAGCGCCCCTCTCCAACTGCTCCTGGTGCTGCGATGCATCGTCCCATCACGCTGCTGTAGACAATCACCTGGTCCTCCCACTGGGTGTGGATCAGCTCTCAGGTGTAGTCCCATGTGGTGGAACTACAACTCCCACAAGGCTAGTGTGATGCCTCGTGTGGACGTGAAAGTGCTGTGGGCAAATCACTATGGAGCCGGTATTCGTGATGGACGCAGCCTTCAGAGTTCATTGGGAGGTGAGGCCAAAGTGCAGTTCAGAGCCCCCTCGAGTCCCCCTTCTTGACCGCTGCAACCTCTCCGCCTGGTTACCTTTACGGGGGTTGGCACAGGAATCCCGGTCACCCATTAGAGGATAAAATACCCTCTGACCGCGTTGTGTCACCAAGTGTCCTGGTGGGTGCTGGACTCCATTGCTAACGCAATGCAAACAAAATTGCTCCGACGAGCTGGCCAGTAAGTCCAAACCACTTGTGCAGTGGGGGATCACGTACATAGCGCTCTGGCACGGCGCTCAATGTCTGCCACATTCCCCTTCCGCAAGAAAAGAGACGTATCCCAGTAGAGAGACTTTTCAGGAGCACTTTAATACACCATGGGCTCAGGCGGATGCATTTCGGCTATTACTGCCTTCCTCAGCGCCCCTCTCCAACTGCTCCTGGTGCTGCGAGGCGTCGTCCCATCACGCTGCTGTAGACAATCACCTGGCTCCTCCCACTGGGTGTGGATCAGCTCTCAGGTGTAGTCCCATGTGGTGGAACTACAACTCCCACAAGGCTAGTGTGATGCCTCGTGTGGACGTGAAAGTGCTGTGGGGAAATCACTATGGAGCCGGTATTCGTGATGGACGCAGCCTTCAGAGTTCATTGGGAGGTGAGGCCAAAGTGCAGTTCAGAGCCCCCTCGAGTCCCCCTTCTTGACCGCTGCAACCTCTCCGCCTGGTTACCTTTACGGGGGTTGGCACAGGAATCCCGGTCACCCATAAGAGGATACAATACCCTCTGACCGCGTTGTGTCACCAAGCGTCCTGGTGGGTGCTGGACTCCATTGCTAACGCAATGCAAACAAAATTGCTCCGACGAGCTGGCCAGTAAGTCCAAACCACTTGTGCAGCGGGGGATCACGTACATAGCGCTCTGGCACGGCGCTCAATGTCTGCCACATTCCCCTTCCGCAAGAAAAGAGACGTATCCCAGAAGAGAGACTTTTCAGGGGCACTTGAATACACCATGGGCTCAGGCGGATGCATTTCGGCTATTACTGCCTTCCTCAGCGCACCTCTCCAACTGCTCCTGGTGCTGCGAGGCGTCGTCCCATCACGCTGCTGTAGACAATCACCTGGCTCCTCCCACTGGGTGTGGATCAGCTCTCAGGTGTAGTCCCATGTGGTGGAACTATATTTGCATACAAAGTGATCCTTCAAACCCTGTTTTGCGCTCCACTACTGGTGCTCAGCATAGGGGCCGGATCATGGCCCAAAACAACAATTTTACTCCAATGATGCGGCACACAGGCTTGGGTGATTTTCAGCTCAGTTTATTGAACAACAACTCTAACCAACGTGTTTCAGCCTGACCTCGGCTTTGTTCACGGTAAGTGAGTAATCATTACTTTTTAGGTCGAGCAGACGGAGTGTCTGCTCGACAACTATTGTTGCCCATTAATGGGAATGTGGACGAGCGTTTCCTTCGCGGTTTTCACTGCGGGAGCGCGCGTCTCACCCGCGCTTGCGCAGAGTAACTCAGCCATTTTTTTTTTTTATTTCCCAGCCCCGAACCGAATCAGGTATCAGAGCGCTTCACATATAGGCAGCCCCCACCCCCACCCCTCTGCATGCGCACACACAGGCGAGCGCATGCACACGCAGGCACACGGCAGACACTCGCTCACACACACCCCCCTCCCCCACAGTCACACACACGCACTCCAGACACATACACACACGCACGCACACACACATACACAGCCCGCCCCCCCCCCCGCACTCGCGCGCGCGCACACATGTTCTCCCCCCCTTGCCCCCCGCTCAGCAACCCACTCACCGGCTTCATTCCTGCGGCGGCTCTCCTCAGCTGCAGGGCAGCAGGACTCTTCTTCCCTCCTTCGGCACCCGCAGGGTAGGCTCCTGCCAGCTCCGGTGCTTGAAACGCGGCTCCGGCTCCTGCCAGCTCCGGTGCTTGAAAAGCGGCTCCCATCGCGGCTCTTCCGTTGGAGGCGGGGTAGGCTCCCGCCCTCCTACTTCCTGTTTCCTGTTGTCGCGCCGGCCTGCCTGACTTCCTGGTCGCAGGCCGGCACAGTGACGGCGGTGATTTGCGGTACTAATTAATTTAGTTATTTATGCATTTTTATATAGCGCGGACTTTATCCGAAGGCGGGATTTCTTTTTTTGAGATCGTTGGTCGTTTTCTTCTGTTTTATTGCATTTGATTATATTGCAAGTCAGTGTGCTTATTACATGGCCATCACGTTTCACTCTTTGATTGGATATTTACCCTGGATTTTTATCAAGGCCACACATTAAAACAATTCTGTTAAAATGGTTTTATCTCTTTGCAATTGTTTGGGAAATGTTATGGTGGAGGGATGGGCCAGGTCAGACACTCGCAGAGGATAGACTCGTACTGGGTTCCACTGTGCATTCGTTCTGATGTTTGGCCTGCTTCTGGTAATTCGTGTCTCCTTCGCTCATTTTGGAGCTTATTCTCAGATCAGCCCGAGGCATTTGCACTTGGTACTGTGGCACTCTAACTTGTGATTTTGCTCTTGAAGTCCTTCCTACATGTCTGCGGTTTGTACATAGTGATGCATGCCACATTCTAGCCCTGGGGTATTTCCTATATTTATGTTTGGAATTCCCCATGTGTTTAGGTCTGTGGATCGAAAGCAAGAAAACTCGTTTGCCACTCAAAATATCACCTGCCTGTTTATAGGAACGGCCAAACTATAAAAGGGAATCGTTGTTTGTTCTGCTCAGGGAAGGGGAGACTGGAGCTTCTGCCTGGGGTAACCACTCCTAATGTTACTGGTCGTTCTTCGGAGGTGTGGGATAATTCAGAGCTGCTGCTTAGGATAAGCAGCTCGCCCTTCGTATTGAGGAGGAAGGGCAGAATTGCAGCAAGGGACACCAAGCTTCCACTGAACTTGAATGGAAAACAGAAACTACATTTGAGGGCAAACAAGATTCTCCTCCTTACCAAGTAGCCTTCGGTGACCCTGCCCCAGTGGAGTGAGTGCTGCTTCTTAGCCAAATGTCTTGTTCTCCCCTCACAGTCCAAGGTCCTCTATGCATAAACCTGGCATGCGTAATCGGATGTCCACACAGCAGCAGACTGACTGTCCTCAGCATGGGTGTATGCAGTTGTGCTCTTTTCAAGAAGGTCCAATCCCCACTAGGAGTAAAATAAAGTGCCCCACCTGGTGTTTTACTAGAATGGGGACTGTTGTCAACATCGAGGTTCAACATCGAGGTCCAGCATCGAAACTTCTCACCCACCCAACACTGCAATATAAGTCGTGAGATGAATATTAGGGCTCCATAGAGCCACTCTGCAGTTAATTCAAACACTTACAGCACTGACGGGCAAAGCACACAACAGATAACCCATTTAGCATCTAAGCACACCTAGCAAACTTATAACACATCTAATTTTCTGGCTACTAGCTGTGCGTGCACAGTCCCAGCCGCCGCGGTCACAGCGGGCCGCCTCTCCTCTCAGCTGGTATAGTTTTAAAGTCCGGATTTAAGCACTAACGCGAACTATCCTAATTCTTTTCTATAACATTAGTATGCAGTTTAATTAGCTTTACATTCGTTTTTTTTATGTTTGATTATCGCATATAATTGTCAGATTTTTTTTAACTAACCGTTTTTGTTCGATAACTGTGATTCGAGCATATAATAGAATTGTTAATGTTTTAAAAAAGGTTGTAATGCTACATTGAAAGGATGTCCTATTGATCTGACTTGTTCTACTCAGGGTGACCTGTTCGGCATGCCACAGGCAGTGCCTCCGTGCCCAGAATTCATACCCCATTTAATCCGCGGCTACATGCGGATGTGTCGCCCTGCTCCAGCTGCGCCTGGGCTGCCTTCAGCTGGCAGCCTTTCAGCGTCAGTCTCCAGGGTCAGCCACCTGCGATGCTCCAACACTCCGCAGCGTGTGGGCCAGGGACAGGGGGGCTCGAAGTCAATGAGGCCTCATAATCAGAGCCGGCTCGCCTCTTTGGAAAACCCAGAGTTCAGCAAAGCAACAACATTATCACGTTACTGAAAGGAAAATAATTGTTCGTCTAGCAGGGTTATTATACTGCAAACATGTGCTATCCTTGATGATGCGTCACTTAAGCTCTTCGTGGAGTTGGGTACCCGAAAGTGCTCTTACATCCACATTAGAAAAAAAAATGCACTGCTGCAGCAAAAAGGCAAATTCAGTTTAACCTTTTCTTCAGCAAATGTAAGGTGGAGAGTTGAACTGGGGCAAACATAGACCAAAATAATGTTTCCCTTTTTTGTTGTTTGTACATGTTTGGAAAGACAGATAATACATGTTGTAATTTTTTCAAAGATGATTCTCAATTTGAGGGACTGCCAAGTTTGTTCCATATTTAGTTCGTAAGCAGCAAGCAGTGTGAAGTCAGTTTCCTCTATTTTTAAAGGAATTAAAGAATTATGCTTTCTGTATTAAAATCACTTTTACACATGTAAAATGTTTTATGAGCTTACTGTGTATAGTTAGTGATATGGTTTGGCAATCCACTTACTCACCTCTAGCCCTAGTACAATAATCTTACATCACTTGATGTTCGCTCTGCCTTCCCTAATACAACACATATTACATTACAAATGCTATAGGTGTCACATTTGCGAAAGTTAAAAATATTGGCATTGTAAATGCCAAAGCTATTAATTTCAATATTTTTAAAACCAACACATAAATAAAATATTTGTCATTTACAATACCAATAGCTCAAACTTTCCTAATGCGAGACCTATTGCATTGCAAATGCTTGTTACTTTTATATCCTGTCTGCCATTATGGGGCATTATGGGATATGTAGTGCAGTTACAAATATTTACAATTTAGTCCAGGCATTGGGTTCTTTTTAGATGCATGATTTTTTGTCTGTTTTGCATTTATATAGTTCGTGGGTTTAGTACCCGGTTTCTTTATTGATTGACAGTCTCAATATTAATGTAATTGTTACAATGTCTCTTGGATGTAACATTGCATTTCGGTCACCGCCACTGCATGTTTTCTCTTGTTGACATTTTTAAGTTCGTCTTGGTTCTTGGTATTTCGCTGGTGCTGTGATATTATTATTTGTATCTTGATATCTTGTGGTTTTTTGGAGGTATAGTACCTTATCACTCTACCAAGTCTATTATCATTAAATGTTGTTGCTGTTCTTCAATTACTCGAGATGTACATAAAGTTCTTCGTCATTGTTCATGCCTCTCGGCACCTTGGTTTTTAATCTGATGATGAGGCGTGACTCCGCCTGCCTCAGCTTTTTTCGTCTGACGCCTCCTATATATATCGAGAGTTGCCTCAAAAGATGAAGCCACACCACGCCAAGCTAAAACCTTTATTTGCAGATTGCAGGACAACCAGACCAGCTGCTCCATAGCAAAAGTCTCGAACCAAACGTGTTTCGAGCGTAACACTGCTCTTGTTCACTGGCAGAAAGGGGAAAGGCAACACACGCACCACTTGCGCAAATTTAAATGTCCCGGCCCAGTGGGCATCTGTGCAAAGCAAGCTGGTAGTTGTGGTGCATAATCAATGTTATCCCCAGAGGGTCGCATGCCTTGCCCCCAAATGTTTGCAATAATTACCCAAGTGGGCTGCTTGAAGCTGTTAGAGCTGCCATCCTGCCCATACACCTTCCACAAAGCGGACTCGCCGTCCCCACAGCGTCTTTGATTATTGTCACTGAAGGCCCGCCTTGGTAGCAGTGGGGCTCCCTTGCAGCGCGGCATGACGCATAACACAGAAAACAAGAGTTACCTCCAAAGATGAAGCCACACAACGGCAAGTTAAAACCTTTATTTGCAGATTGCAGTACAAACAGACCAGCTGCTCCATAGCAAAAGTCTCGAGCCAAACGCGTTTTGAGCGTAACACCGCTCTTGTTCACTGGCAGAAAGGGGAAAGGCAACACACGCACCACCTGCGCAAATTTAAATGTCCTGCCCCAGTGGGTGTCTGCGCAAAGCATGCTGGTAGTTGTGGTGCATAATCAATGTTACCCCCAGTGGGTCACATGCCTTGTCTCTAAATGTTTGCAATAATTACCCAAGTGGGCTGCTTGAAGCTGTTAGGGCTGCCATCCTGCCCATACACCATCCACAAAGCGGACTCGCTGTCCCCACAGCGGCTTTGATTATTGTCGCTGAAGACCCGCCTTGGTAGCAGTGGGACTTCCTCACGGCAGCCCGATACGCGTTTGGTGCATGTAGCTGCTGGAAGGCGACGCTCTGTACCCCGTATTCCTCCCAAACAAAAAGGTTAAATGAACGCGCTGTGAGTGGCACCTCAAGTGTTGAGTCTCTTCAATTGGATATAAGGCTGCCTGCTCAGGTCACGAGGTGCCCCGCTGCGGATGCTGCAGCTCCACCGCCGATGATTACAGATGCAACACGGACCATTTTTGGAGAAGTAATAGATGTGGGGTATCTGCCTCACCTATGTACAGCGACCCACTGGGGTGATTGAGACTGGGGGCACAACACCATTGCAAGAACTACTGTGACCAGAATGTCCATTGAACACGCTCACTAAAGGCAGGACTTGTAATTACCACTGCGAGTGCGGTGGAAATTTCAGCTGCTGTTCCCCCCCAGAAAATGCCAGTGAGCAAGGGCTACGGAAGCCCGAAATGTGTTTGGCGCATGTAACTGCTGGAAGGCGACGCTCTGTGCCCCGCATTCCTCCTGAAGAAAAAGGTTAAATAAACGCGCTGTGAGTGGCACCTCAAGTGTTAGTCTCTTCAAGTGGAGATATATATATATATGTATTAAGTTAAAAACATCGTTAAAGAACTGTTATACTTCCAAGTTACTAATAAAAACAAATAAACATCAAGTTACTGTTAGCTCCTAACTTCATACCCTGCACAACAGCCGTGCAAACCGTAGCTCACACACCAAATGCAAATTTTCCTTTTCATTTATATATTTTATATTAAGGGGGTATCCCTCAAGGACACACCATTGAGCCAGGGTGTTCATCCCGATCTCTTATGGCTCCTTTCATTTTTTCAGGGT
Organism: Lissotriton helveticus; assembly: GCF_964261635.1. NCBI lineage: Eukaryota > Metazoa > Chordata > Amphibia > Caudata > Salamandridae > Lissotriton > Lissotriton helveticus. The sequence goes on along the minus strand of NC_136072.1, from coordinate 832,252,867 downwards.
GCTGGACTAGAGTCCCCATGCTCTGCAATGGTGAGCTTCAGACCTGGTACCCAACTTTGGCTGCTTGGATTAGAAATGGATGACTGGAGAAATATCTCCCTCATCTGTGTTGGTACATTCTTTAGGCTGACAGTACTGATATCTCTAACTCCGACTTTTAAACACTTTCATCACCACCTGAAATGTTTCAAAAACATACATTTCTTGTAAACTACTTAAGATTTACACCAAATCCAAAAAGCACAGTTTCTGAATGAAGTCCTGCTTTCATGCCAAGATGGTAGAATTTCATTCTGCGTTTTTTTCTGTAGCATACAGAAAAGATTCCTGTAGGACTTAAAATGGGGAAAAGTCACGTTTTTATCTCACACTTTATTTGTCCACTCAATGATGGATCTGTATGAAACTTGATAAATTGGATACGCTTCTATATGTATTGGAAAGGTTTACTGAAGATTCATTGAAGGCTGCTAAAGTTATTAGGAAAAGCAAAAAAATCCTGCCTTTTTCAGTGGAAGATCTGATAATACAGATCGTCACTTTTGCTGACACCAAAAAAAAAAAAAGTTTACAGGGACGTTATCGTTAGGTTCAGAATTTACAGACACAAAACCATAGAAATTCAGCAGTCATAGTTAAAGTTATCACAAGTAACTAAAATTCATGCCCTAAGGTAACTATAACTCGCTCCCCCACCATACACAATTTTCTCATCAATAATTTTATTGCAAATGTTGCAGTGATATTATCAATGATGTCATGGCTGATGAAATATGTAGGGTAATTAGCAATGCATGGTGAGGTCGTGAGTTATAATAACCTTCAGGCACAAATTATAGTTACTTGGTATAGCTTTAACTATAACTTCTGAATTGCTATTGTTTTATATCTGTAAATTCTGAACCTAACTATAACGTCCCTGTAACCTTTACTTTTTTTTGTGAATTTCAAAGGTTTTTAAATTCTATTTCCTAACTATATCATCCCTGAAACCTTTGTGTTTTGCAGTGAATTTCTATGGGTTTTTTTACGCGGCTGGGATGTGGCCAAAGGTCCTGGCCGTAGCCAACCCCACATAAATGAGGAGGGGGGCATGCAGCCCCCTCCTTGATTTCTGGTCCTGGAGATCCCATCTTTTGGGGCTCAGCTATAGTATGAAGGGGAAGGGGGCTTGCACTATTGCCCCACATCTCAGGACCCGCCCAGTAAATGGTGGGTGCCCTGGAGGTCACCCATGGCACCCACTGTATATCGAAAAGCGGGAGGGGGCATGCAGCTCCCCTCCCTGGGGCAATACTGGGGCAATACTGGGGCAATACTTGGGGACTTCATGGCCCAGCCAGTAAATGGTGGGTGCCCTGGACCCCCACTCAGGGCACCCACTGCATGCTTGTTGGAGGCTGCGGGGGAGCCCTAATGTCTCTGCGACTTCAGCCGGCTCCCTCCTTCAGCATCAACTTGCATTGCTCCCACCCTGAAGGAGCAGCTAAAATGCTGCTCCCTGCTGGTGAGACAGTTTTTTCATCTGTTTCCCTGCCTGCTTCACAGAGGGCAGGGAAACAGATGAAAAGTCCGTTCCTAGCAGGAGGGAGCATATTTTTCATGCTCCTGCCCGCTGGGAGCTGACTTAGGGCCACATGTACAAACCTTTTTTGCAGATCGCATACTGGTCGATTCGCATAATTGGCCCATTTGCAAATGCAAAAAGGCTTTTTGGCATGTACAAAGCCCAAATATCGATTCAGCACCTTCACAATTTGGGTTTTGAGATTTGGTATTAAGAAGGGGCGTGTTCAGGGCGTCCCTTACTAATAGAGACTCGCAGTACTATGTATGATTGTTTTGCTACCAAAATGCAGTCGCAGAACATTCACATTTTATAACCTACTTCAAGTAGATGGTAACCCAGTCGCAAACGGTAATGGTTGAATGGTTGCAAAAACGTTTTATATGATCCTAAAAAATGAAAGTGTAATGTTTAATTTTTCTTTTTGAAGTGTATCCCATTTCCCTTGAAGGAAAACAGGCTGCTTTTTAAAAGAAAAACGTTGCTTTACTTAAAAAATAAAACACATGCATAGTGGTCTCCTGTCCCCGGCAGGCCATCATCCCTGTGTTTTAGCGATTCCCAATAGATAGCAAATTGCGACCAACCCAATGAATATTGATGAGGTAGGTCAATTTGCGACCCACTGGGAATCGCAAATGAAACTCAATAGAGTTTCGTACTTTTGAAATTGTGGGTTCACTGACAAAATATCGAAGTATAAAATATAGATGTTAAAAATATCGAAAAAATACATAGAATGCTAAAATATCGACTCCCCATACTTAAACAGGTAAGTACAAAAATATCAAATCAAAAGTATCAAAATAAAAATATAGATGTAAAAAAATGATTATAAATATAAATAAAATAAAATAATATATATCAAATTTATAAAATATTAATATGATCTTAACAACATAAATTACATTTAATATACATTTTAACTAAATATAAAAATAAACTTAATTTAAAAAATATATAATCACACAAACATAATAATTTATACATATACATATATTTATTTGAAAATATTGTATTAACTTTATCTTTATTTAATTTTTAAACTTTATATAAAAATAAAATATTTACATATAGCAACAATTTAAAGAAATGAAAAACCATTCTATAGTTAAATAAAACATTAAACTATAAAAAAACGTTCCTTTTGCAATACAATAAATATAACAGTAGAGAAAATGTTGGATAGCAGAATAATTAAATGTACTATTCCAACACCTGTGAATACTACAGTAGGTAAAGTGTTGGATAGCAGAGGGGTTAAAATTACTGTGGCTCACCGGTTAGGGGAGGCAGACCCTGATGCAGAGGTCAGACCCGGGACCAGGGTTCAATTCCCGACGCGGCAGGGTCTTGAGCTCATAATGTCCACGGACTTGATAATTCTCGCCCCGGTGCCTACTCGAATCGTGGCTCACACTCTGCAACTCTGGGCAATATCTTGCTTAATCTCCACTACGGCCCCACCGCGATGGGATGCCTGGTCTTCACCATGGGATCCCCAGTAGGGGTAATCTCGCAGGGAAAGACCAGGACGGGTTCCCAAAGCAAGCGCCTTGAGACCTTACGTTGATAAGGCGCTATATAAGAGCGTATGATTTACGATTTACGATTCCCACTCCAAAGAGGGCAACAGTAGGGAAAGTGTTGGATAGCGGAGGGGTAACATTTACTATTCCCGCTCCAGTGAGTGCAAAAGTAGGGTAAATGTTGGATAGCGGAAGAATTACATTTTCTATTCCAACTCCAGTGAGTTAAACAGTAGGGAAAATGGTGGATAGCACAGGGGCAAATAATTAACTATTCCCACTCCAGTGAGTGCAACAGTAGGGAAAGTGTTGGATAGTGGAGGGTCAGAAATTACTATTCCCACTCTAAAGAGTGCAACAGTTGGATAAGTGTTGGATAGCTGATGGGGAAAAATTACTATTCCCACTCCAGTGAAAGCTACGGTAGGTAAAGTGCTGGATAGTGAAGGAGTAAAAATTACTATTCCCACTCCGGTGAGTGCAAGGGTAGGGAAAGCATTGGATAGCGGAGGGGTAAGAATTACTATTCCCACTCCAGTGAGTGCAACAGTAGGGACAGTGCTGGATAGTGGAGGGGTAAAAATTACTCTTCCCACTCCAGTGAGTGCAACAGTAGGGAAAGTGCTGGATAGCAGAGGGGTAAAAATTACTATTCCCACTCCAATGAGTGCAACAGTAGGGAACGTGCTGGATAGCGGAGGGGTAAATATTATGATTCCCACTCCAGTGACTGCAACAGTAGGGAAAGTGCTGGATAGTGGAGGGGTAAAAATTACTATTCCCACTTCAATGAGTGCAACAGTAGGGAAAGTGCTGGATAGCGGAGGGGTAAAAATTACTATTCCCACTCCAATGAGTGCAACAGTTGGGAAAGTATTGGATAGCGGAGGGGTAAACATTTCTATTTCCACTCCAGTGAGTGCAACAGTAGGGAAAGTGCTGGATAGCAGAGGGGTAAAAATTACTATTCCCACTCCAATGAGTGCAACAGTAGGGAAAGTGCTGGATAGTGGAGGGGTAAATATTATGATTCCCACTGCAGTGACTACAACAGTAAGGAAAGTGCTGGATAGCGGAGGGGTAAAAATTACTGTTCCCACTCCAATGAGTGCATCAGTAGGGAAAGTGTTGGATAGCAGAGAAACCAACATTACTAATAACATTTAAATAATTGAAAAAAATTAAATAATCTTAAGAATAAATAAATAATATTTGAAAAATATACAATTAAATATATTACACATATAAAATGAACACATATTACAATATTAATTACATATAACATAAAGGTACAAATATTATATAAAAAATCTAATTAAATTAGTTCCCACCCTATTACCCTATAAACCCACAACCCGCCACTTAGTGTTTGCTCTAGCAGCTTTGAAATTGCTCTCACCAATTGAAAGCAAACACAGGTTTTCCTACCCATTCGGGCAGGGAAACCGATATGTCCTTGAGGGTCCATCTTCTCCTTGTGTTTGTTTTGTTCACCCTAAGTTGGCAGGGTATGCTCAGATGTCGGTCCCTTGCTCACCTTGCCACTGGATTCAAGCTAGCCTGGCTGATGAGGGGTATTGCCCCAAAACCAATCCCAGGATGTTTGTTTCCAGTACAGAGAAGACCTGGCTTGGCAGTTTGGGCTGGACTGTTACTAAGAGGAACAGGGTCAAGACTGATTTGCATATGGCTGGGTCTGAACTTGGGTGGTGGAGTGAGCTAAAGAATGATGATGATTTAACCCAGATATATGACTGGAAGTGAGTGTCTGAAAAGTTTCATCGCTCCGTCCATCATCTCCTTTTGTTTGCTTTATTTGACCTAAGTTGGCAGGGTATTTCCAGACATAGATCCCTTGCTAACCTTGCCACGGGATTCAAGCTAGCTTGGCTGATGAGGGGGTTTACCCCCTCCACAGCCAAGCAGAGTAGAGTTTGCTCAAGTTGCCATTGGAATCAAGCTAGCCTGGCTGATGGGGGGTTTTACCCTGAAACTGGTCCCAGGATGCTTGTTTCCAGTCCAGGGAAGACCTGGCTTGGAAGTTCAGGCTAGACTGTTCGTATGAGGAAGAGGGTCAAAACTGATTTGCATACAGCTGGGTCTGAACTGAGATGGCGAAGTGATCGTTTGCTGGAGGTGGTGGCAGCACCTCGATATTTCGCTCTGTGAAGGCGAGCAGATTGCGAGGGCTCTCCTCTGCTCCCTTCTAGCTCCCACCGATTTACCGAGTCTCTTATGATTACCTGCATTTAATTTTTAAAAACTGTGTGTTATAACCCCTGTGCCTTTTTAAACTTTTAAATACTGTTACCTGCTGTAGCGCTTGACATTTGGACCCCCTGTGCCCCGTTCCACCGCGGCTGGTGCCGATTGTTGTGGAGGGCTAGACGGGCGCCATCTTGAGTTAGGCTCGGACCCGGCTGGACCCGAGTTAGCGGTCGAGCGGAGGGAGGGGCTGTGACTATAAATAAACATGCACTTTAAGACGCGCAGCGGACACGCGCAGCGGGCGCGCCGTCTGCGCGCCGAAGGAGCGCCAAAGGAGGGCCCGTCTGTGCCCGTCCGTGCCTCGGACGGGCCCAGGGCCAACCCCCTTACCAACACTCCTCGGCGCCCTGTTAACACACCCATTCGGTACTCTCGTGCTCTCCTTATGACGCTGAAAGCCTGCCCCTGTCTGTGCAACACCTCATGGGAGGTGGCAAACAGTGCATCCCGGGTCTGCCAGGTGTGTAAATACCGTTTTCAGCCCACGCTTGACCCTTTGCCTCCCCGCCCTGTGGCCTCTTCACTGGTCCACGCCGGTTTGATTAATGCTAGGTCACTGGTCAAACATGCAGCAGACATTTTTGAGCTGCTGAGTGACAATCAGCTGGATCTCCTTTTCATAACGGAAACCTGGCTCAATGATACCTGCGCCCCCTCTGTTGAATTGGCCGTTCCACGCGGTTTTAAAATTGTCAGATCTGACCGCCCTCTAGGTCGAGGTGGGGGGATAGCAGTTGTCTTTAGAGAACAGTGGACCTTTTCTTACGACTCCCAACAACAATTGCCGGAAGCCGAGATGCTCCATTTTTCCCTATTCTTTAACGCCCACTCTTCCATAGGCGGCACGCTGGTCTATCGCCCTCCAGGCCACGTTGGTAACTTTGTGCAGGTCTTAGAAGAATTGATAGTCCCTCGGATTCTATGCCATTCCCGGTATCTTCTCCTAGGGGATTTTAATATTCATGTTGATAGCCCGGACCTACCAGAGGTAGCTCGCCTTGCAGAAGCTCTCTCTATGGCCCAACTAAGGCAATGGGTAGCTGCCCCAACCCACTTAGGAGGTCATATTCTTGATCTGGTATGCTCTAATTTTGATATCACTATGACTCATCCTGAGCCAGTAACCTGGTCGGACCATAAGCTTATCAGATTCTCTTGGCCTCTGATAACTGCTGCTGTGATCCACCCCCAAATTGCCCATACACAGAAGATTAATCTCAACACCCTCTCTGAGGGTCTTGCTGCTTCTCGCCCTTCGCTACCTTCTGATATCGAGGCCGCAGCCAACGCATTTAACTCATGGGTGGAATGCGCAACCGCTGCATCTATTAATAGTAGCCGGGTCTGCAGACTCCGTTCTACCCCCTCCAAACCTTGGTTTTCCCCTGCTCTCCGAGACCTTAAATCAGACTGTAAAAAGCTGGAGAGGCTGTGGAGACAAGCCTATCTTCCCGAGGCAAAAAAGGATCTGCTGGTTGCACAAAAAAAGTATTATGCTGCCATCAGATTGGCCAAACCTAGCTATTTTGCAGGACGCATTAATAAAGCAAACAACAATAGTAAGGAAATCTTTACGATTGTAAAAAGTTTTGTGTCCCCCTGTGCATCACAACCTTTGTTGCCTGCTTCGAAGGAATGGTGCGAAGAACTATCTGAGTTTTTTATTGAAAAAATCGCTAAAATTCAGGAGGACCTACAAAATGTGTGTAATGGCCCCACACCATCTCTAACCACTCTGCGTCCGTCAATGCCCCCACGTACTGAGCAATTGGTTACGTTTATTCCCCAACTAAAATCTGACATCACTTCTATTGTGGCTGCTCTAAAATCAGGATCTCCCTCTGACCCTTGCCCGGCTAGAGTATTTGCGGGATTAGCGGAAACATTGGGAAATGAGGTTACTCAGCTGATCAACCTTTCGCTCCTTACAGCTACTGTCCCCGCTTGCTGGAAGCAAGCCAAACTGCTTCCATTGCTAAAAAAAAATGGATTAGATCCGGCCACGCCGTCTAATTACCGGCCTATATCTCTGCTCCCAGCTCTTGCAAAGATTTGCGAAAAGACTGTCTTTAAGCAGCTGGATAAATTCGTTGAGTCAACTGAGGCCCTACATCCAGCTCAATCCGGATTCCGGGCCTCCTATAGTACCGAGACGGCCTTGGTCGAAATCTCAGAAGCTATTCGGGAGTGCCTTGACGGAGGTGGCAGAGCGGCTCTGATTTTATTGGACCTCTCTGCTGCCTTCGATACGGTGCCTCACTCCCTACTACTCGCCAGATTAGCAGATATCGGTGTCACTGGTCCAGCATTTGACTGGCTGACTTCTTACTTGAATAATCGTACCCAACAGATCTGGCTGCCCCCATTTGCCTCCACCCCTAAGCAACTTTCCACAGGTGTTCCCCAGGGGTCCATTTTAAGCCCCTTGCTTTTTAATATCTATCTTACTCCGCTGATTTACCTCGCTGAACAACTAGGGGCAAAAATTATGGCGTACGCCGACGATACGCAGCTTTTGTACACCTGGCCTAAAGATAATTTAGATACGTCGGATGCCCAACTTTGTTTGTCCTCTGTTTTTCAATGGCTGGCACACGCACAATTAAAGTGCAACGAGAGTAAATCCGAGGTTCTGCTGTACGGCTCTTTTTCTGAGGATTTTAGTGAGCGTCTCTGGCCTGCTGACCTCCCCCCCCCCAAAAGCCGCATCTGGCCCAGTGAAAAACTTGGGAGTCTGGTTTGGTAAGAACCTTAAGTTCGAGGACCATATAAAGAAACTCACGGGGGTTTGTTTTGCCACCCTAAAAACGCTACGTAGGTTTTTCCCTCTTCTTCCACAAGAAGCAAAAGAGACAGTCATCCGTGCCTTAATTCTCTCCAGGCTAGACTACTCGAACGGACTGTTCTGTGGATTGCCGGCATACCTGATTCACCGCCTTCAGGTCATTCAGAACGCCGCCGCCAGGCTCCTGTTTAATGCACCTAGGCGCTCCAGTGCCCGTCCCCTGCTTTGTGCTCTCCACTGGCTTCCGGTTGCCCACAGGATTTTGTTTAAAATTCTAGTGCTGGCCTACCGAGCCATCTATCAAACTGGCCCTGTCTATCTGAGAAAAAGGTTCTGTCTGTATGTTCCTAATCGCCCTCTACGATCGGCCAACATGTGCCAGATGTCTGTCCCCAAATTTAAATATTGCAGACTTGGCGGCCAATCAATCTCGGTAAAAGCAGCAAAATCCTGGAATGCCCTTCCCCTCCACTTAAAAACTGCACCGTCTCTTAATGTTTTTAAGAAAGGACTAAAAACTCACCTTTTTAATATTAAAGTTTAATTTTTTTTCTTTCGTTTCTTAATATCTGTCCTTTCCCAGTCTGCTCCGCCTTTACCGCGCCAGGATACTATTTTTTTAGTAATAGAGCGCGTTATAAAAGCCTTTAATAATAATAATAATAATAATCTAAAGAGCGATGATGGATTTAACCCAGATCTGTGGCTGAGGGTGAGTGTCTGAAAAGTTTCAGCGCTGCATCCATCATCTCCTTGTGTTTGCTATGTCCTGGGGGTGGGTACCCTGGAACATAGCTGAAGTTGTCCCTGGGGTATGGGGCCCCCGGGGCCAATTACTTGACTAATAAGCGGCAGCTATATCCTCCCTTTGCTCCACGCTTGATTTATAAGCGTTTCCTCCGTACCCAAGACTCTTACCAACTTCAGCCGACTCTGACGCTGAGTTTGCAGTGTCCTGGGCGGGCCGAATTTCTAGCGCGGCCATCTTTGATTGGGGAAGCCTTCGCAGGCACTCGATTGGCCGGTATATAAGGACACCCCGTGATAGGCTCTCTAACTTGTTGTGTGTGATACCCCCTCCTGAGGCGGAAGCCGGGAGGTTGCTGTACTTTGTGCTTTTTTACTTTGATTTATTCGTTACTTTGCACGCTTTTATCAGCTGCATTATTTCAGCATTTTAAATTCACTAGTTTTGTGCTTGATTACGAAGCTCAACAAATTGTACCTGTACCCTAATGTGATCTCCTCCGCTTGACTAATAAGCGGCAGCTATATCCTCCCTTTGCTCCACGCTTGATTTATAAGCGTTTCCTCCGTACCCAAGACACTTACCAACTTCAGCTGACTCTGACGCTGAGTTTGCGGTGTCCTGGGCGGGCCGAATTTCTAGCGCGGACATCTTTGATTGGGGAAGCCTTCGCAGGCACTCGATTGGCCGGTATATAAAGGGTAGGGCATGGCTCCGCGCAGCGGACGCGTTCAGCGGACGCGCCGGATCTGTGCCGGAGTCGTGCCAGAGTCCTGCCCGTCTGCGCCCGTCCGCGACCATTCCGTGGCCTCTACGGTCGACGATCCTCTTGGCTCCACTATCTACCCCATCTCCTATAGTAGGGAACTCTTATTAAATCTTAACCCTATTCGCTGCAACTTTACGCACATAACTTCTTCCGATTCCAACTTCTACGTCCACCCCTATACCCATTGTGGCTATGGAAAGACAGCTTGTAACCTCTTGAAACAATGTCCCCTTCAAAAGGTACCTACCCAACACCCACCTACTAGTAACACCATTAACATTAAAGCGGGCTTCATCAACTGCCGATCACTAGTTAAACATTCCTTAGACATAGCGCAAACCCTGGAAGATAATAAATGGGATCTCCTTTTTCTAACTGAGACTTGGTTGGGGGACGAATCCAACCCTGCCCTGAATTTAGCTATCCCCCCAGATTACAGCATACTGTGCGCTAATAGACAGAGCTCTAATCCAGGTGGAGGTGTCGCAATAATCTATCGATCACAATGATCTATTTCGTCGTTTCCCTTTGCCCAAATAGATTCTATCGAGGCATTACCTTTCTGTATCCAATTCTCCGCTAACATCACTTGTTCAGGTCTTCTGGTCTATCGCCCCCCCCCCCCAAATGCAAACGTATTCATCTCCCATCACTTTTAGACTATGTTCTTCAGGCTTGTTCCCGCTACTTGAACTTCACTCTGCTTGGTGATTTTAATCTCCATGTAGATAATGTCCACGATCAAACCAACTTAAACTTTCTATCCACCCTCTCTGATGGTGGTCTAAATCAATTGGTCTCCAACCCGACCCATAAGGCCGGACACATCCTTGACCTGATCTGTTCGAATCTGATAGATATCTGTATCGGTGAACCCTATCCGGTGATCTGGTCAGACCATTTCTTTGTCCCCTTTTTCATTCGCCTACAACATCAGGACAGACCTAGATTCCTGGCCAAAACAGTGGGCCGTAACTGGAGCAAGGTTACCCTCGACAGCGTTGCCGCCCATCTCCCCCCGACCGCCCTAACAGAAACCTCAGACCTAGATTCTAGGTTAACTGATCTCAACAACAGAATCTCCTCTGCCATAAACATAATTGCCCCTATCAAATCCATTAAAACTTTCCGAGCTGCCCCTTCTGCACCCTGGTATTCTGATGATCTGCGTAAACGCAAATCAGCTTGTAAAATTTTGGAGAGACGTTGGAGACAAACATACTCCTCTGACAGTAAACAACTCTACAAATCAGCCCTCAAAGATTACAGGACGAGGATAATTGATCATAAGAGAGAATATCTGGAGGAGAAAATCAACCGAACCCAGGGCTCTTCTAGAGAAATCTTTAACACTGTTAGAGCCTTCACCGATCCTATGGCCCTTAAACGACAATCCCCAGTGTCCCAATCTCTCTGCAACCGCCTCTCGGACTATTTCGAGGACAAAATTGCTACCATATATGACTCCTTCCCAGACAAAAAATCCTTAGAGCCCACTGATAACAGCCCAGTCAATTCAGTCTCTACCCCTGTCTTTACTAACTTCGCGGAAATCTCCCTTGAATGTTCTCTGACAGAACTATCAAAATGTAAATCAGGGTCACCCACAGACCCTTGGCCGGCCAAACATTACAAATATCTGGCCCCTCTTCTTAACCCATTTCTTAACGAGGTTTGGAACGACTCTTTTCGGACAGGTATCTTCCCTGACTCCTGGAAGCACGCCCGACTGGTTCCTATCCTTAAAAAACCCAATGCCGACCCCAATGAACCTTCTAATTACAGGCCAATTTCGCTATTACCTGCACCTGCAAAAGTACTCGAAAAACTAGCCCATCAACAACTTGCTAACTTTCTTGAATCCAACGGCGCTTTTCACGACTCCCAACATGGGTTCAGAACCGGTTACAGTACCGTGTCAGCATTACTAGAAATGGCCGACTCTGTAAGATGGAGACTGGATGAAGGATCTAGAGCGGTGTTGGTGCTGCTCGACTTGTCGGCAGCATTCGACACCGTCTCCCACCCAGTCCTTCTTGACCGACTTCGATCTAAGGGCATTCAAGGTAAGGCACTGGAATTGCTTACCTCCTTTTTAAAAAACGGGACTCAAGCGGTATTCACCCCCCCCCCCTACACCTCGGCTAATCGCCCTTTGAAGTGGGGAGTCCCACAGGGCTCCTCACTTAGCTCTCTTCTATTTAATGTCTACTTTTCTCCATTGGCAGAGATCATTGCCCAATCTGGTATAAAATCTACTTCTTACGCTGACGACATTCAGCTACTGTTTGCTTACAATAACCCTAACCAGTCCACCTTCGACCCTTTAAAGAACTGCCTCAACAACATAGCCCGCTGGATGGATGACAACTTCCTACGGCTTAACGCCGGTAAAACCGAGGTCCTCTTCTTCCACCAATCCTCCCCCCTTGACTCCAATCTCTGGTGGCCTCACGAATTAAATACACCTCCCTTACCCAAAGAATCCGTGAAAAATCTTGGAGTTAGATGGGACACCAGTCTTTCATTTTATAAACAAATCCAAATGGTCTCGGCGGCATGTTTTTCGAAAATCAGAATGATTAAAAAATTCATTAATTGTTTACCCAACAACACTAGAAGAACAATCATCCAAGCACTGATTACGTCCCATTTGGATTACGCCAACGGCCTCTATATTGGACTCGCCTCCGGCCTCTGCCATCGACTTCAGATGGTTCAAAATGCCGCAGTCCGCTTGGTCTGCGGCATCTCTCTGCGTGAGCACATTTCCCCTCATAGACGACGTCTTCACTGGCTTCCGATCAAACAAAGAGCAGAATTAAAGTCCTTAATTTCGACCCATCGAGCTGTCAGGAGCAAGGGTTCTGCATATCTCTCCTCCTCGCTCCGCCCCTACAGCAACACCAGACTCCTCCGCTCCAGTTCCCAAAAAATTCTCGTCACCCCTAAATTCAAAAAAGTACGTTCAGGAGGTAGAACGTTTCAAGTAGGTGCTACTACCCTTTGGAACAAACTCCCTCCATCCATTCAATCGATTCAAGAAGAACTTCCTTTTCGAAAAGCCCTGAAATCATTCTTATTCTGTTAATATCCATTAAGAGCCATTAAATCGTCATACTTCCACACAACGAGCGCCGGGACACCCCGTTGGGGTAGCCGTGCGCTATATAAGATACACTAAATAAAATAAAAAATAAAATTATGGCTCTGGGAGTGGTCTGTGTGGCCCACTCCCTTTTGTGTGCAGAGCCAGGTCCTGAGGGTTAGGGTACCTGGGGCCGAAAACGGTCCAGGGAGGGAGGTAGTGCAGTACCCATCCCTGTTTTCAAATCCATCCAGGCCCCTGAGGGATAGGGTCTCCAGGGCCAAAAGTAGCTTGGCAGGGAGGCCACATGTGCCTCTCTCCCCTTAGTAAATAAATGATATTCTCCCAGGACGTGGCCCACCAGGGGGGCAAAAAATCACCTCCCGGGACTTGCTCTCGAAGGTGACGAGGTACCGACGGATAGAGCGGGGCCTCCCTCCAGAGCAGTCCGCCAGGTAGAGGTGAGGCAGGAATATCCTACTTATGAGGATACCTGGGTATGACCTGACTGAAAAGACAAGCAGGAATACCGGTTCTGTATAAATTTTCTTTATTATTTCACTTCTGATTTACACTAAACAGTGCAGCAGCATTATCACTTATGTAATCTGGTCCTGAAGAAAGCCGTTGATACACGAGCAGTGATCTAGAGGCTGAAACATGTCGACCACCGAGTGACAGTGGTTTTAAATCCATACCACTGTGCTGTCATCTTTCTTTTAATCCTGTCAGGCACAACACACTATTAAAGTATTGTTCTGTGATTGCACCTAGGCAGTTTTAACATCACCACTTACTATATATTTTTTCTCACAGCGCTGCACACCTCACTACACCCCACAGCTCTCATTGGGATTACCATCCTAGTTCTTACCATTGAAAACATCTCTGAGCTCCTTCCTTAAATCCATCTGAAGTAGTAGCTCCCAATGTTGACTAGGGTTTCAACATTGGTAAGGAGGACCCCAATGATGAAGCATGTCACCTTCGGGTGAGTGAGGGATCTTATCCTTAAGGGATGTCTTGCCCTTCCCTTTTCCTTTCATTTTTTCACTGGTGGTTAGTTTGAGAGACACACTCCATAGTGCTTTTGACACATTTCTGAGACTATAGGTATATATTGTGTTGATGTTAATATCCATTAAGAGCCATTAAATCAGCATACTTCCACACAACGAGCGCCGGGACACCCCGTTGGGGTAGCCGTGCGCTATATAAGATACACTAAATAAAATAAAAAATAAAATTATGGCTCTGGGAGTGGTCTGTGTGGCCCACTCCCTTTTGTGTGCAGAGCCAGGTCCTGAGGGTTAGGGTACCTGGGGCCGAAAACGGTCCAGGGAGGGAGGTAGTGCAGTACCCATCCCTGTTTTCAAATCCATCCAGGCCCCTGAGGGATAGGGTCTCCAGGGCCAAAAGTAGCTTGGCAGGGAGGCCACATGTGCCTCTCTCCCCTTAGTAAATAAATGATATTCTCCCAGGACGTGGCCCACCAGGGGGGCAAAAAATCAAGTGCGGGTAACCATGCTTGCTTTTTTTAAAACACATTTCCCATGGATCCTCCATGAATTCTCTGGAAAATTACAAAAACAGTTTTTGGCCCCAGGCGGGATCCATCTAGGACCACACCACCAGGCTTAGAGGGTCATGGTATTCCTACCCTGCACTCTTCTGTTTTGTTTTCCTTTTTTCTTGGGATACAGCTGACTCTGAGTCCAAGATAGCTGCCACCACTTCCTGGTTGAAGTGGCAGCAATCAATCAGATCTCAGTGTGAGATTTGTTGGGTCTGCATATACATACATCTTTTTTCTTTAATAACTCCAAAATTCCTGAACGGATTTCCACCAAATTACAAAAAGCACCCTTTCGGAAACAAGGTCTAGCTTTCTGCAAATTTTGGTGACATTCCGTTCAGCGGTTCGAGCTGCTGTCTTGAAAGTTTCAGGGTGATCTGTCAAGCGTGGGTGAAAAAAATAGGGAGTCCCAAAATGCATTTTCGCCATCGATTTCTCAGACTGGGTGGGGTTCGCGTAGTTTCACGCTGCTGAATTCTGCAAAGTAAATTAAAAACTCTGCAAAATTCCACCGAATTCCATGCGTGGGCGGAGTACTGCTTGGTGTAAAAAAGTAGGGTCTGCTTTCATGGTTACCCCCACTTTGTGCTGGTGCCATTCTGTTTTCTGACTAGGCTGATTGGGATCCTGCTAATCAGGACCCCAGTCTCTGTTTTCCTCCCTAATTTGGACCATGGTGAGTACTGAGGTACCCCCCAGATTGGCTACTGTTGTACCCTTATAAGTCCCAGGTATATGGTACTAAGGTACCCAGGGCTTAGGTAGAGGTTCCCCATGGGGTGAAGCATGTATTATGCCACCCCTGGGAGACCACTCAAATTGTGACTACAGGACTGCCATTGCATCCTGTGTAAGCTGGTGCTAGCACCACTTACGACAGATATGTTTTCTTATATCTGAGGTCAGTACACTTAAAGCCTATAAGTCACCCCCAAGGCAGGCCTTTTAATACTGAAGGCAGGCTGCTTTGTTATAAGTGTGAGGGTACCCCTGCTTGAGCAGGACACCCCTACTAACCCCAGAGTCCATTCTCCAGGCATTGTAAGTGCGTCAGCCAATACGATACATATAGTGGCCATGCGTCATTAAGCGATAGCTAACTATAAACTGGCTGTAACAAACCCTGGCATGTTTGGTATCAAACATGTTGGAATCATACCCCAATATCATAAACAGTGTTGGAGGTATGATTCTATGCACTGTGAGGCTCCTCCAGGAAGCCCCCAGTGCTCCCGGTACCAGTCTTCCAGAGGCTGCCAGCAAGCTAGGGCTGCTGCCGACCACAGACACGATTCTGCCCCACTGCTGCTGATCCAAGCTTAAGCAGGGGAAGGTAGAACAATAGCCTTTCTGTCACAGGAAGATGTAACCACCTCCTAGACAGAACTCAGGGGCAGATTTACAAGCCCCTTGCGTCACTTTTCCCATTTTAAAAGTGACACAAAAGTGGTGCATAGGGCTTGTAAATATCCCCCTTAGTGTATTGGGCTGAGGTGGGGGCACTTGCCAGTGCCACTAGACTGCTTTGAAGGGCACATTTGGTGCCCTCCGTGCATACTCCAGTTGGAACCAGTGCAGGGAGCCGTTGGTGCTCGCTCTGGCATGAACCTAGACAAAGGACATGAGAGTATCCTACCACTGTACAGCCTCTCTTCTGGGAGGGACCTTTGAATCGTCGCATCCCTTTCCTTAAGGTACTTAAGGGCTTACATGTGGGTGGCTGTTCAGATTCGTCATGGGACAAGATTCGTCTGGCCACTTTGGACTTCGTTGGACTTCGCTTAGGGAACCGAGACTGACACTGGGAGAATCCTGCTGCTCGTTGTCTTGACAGTCTTCTGCATTGGCTGTGCCTGTGCTCCATCCAGGTTCTTCTGTAGACATCAAAGACACTCAAATTAATCTCCTTAAGGAGTGAAGTAGTCACTCCCCTGCCTCCACAGGCACTGTAACCAAGATGACCGGTCTGCTGCTCTTGATGTCCTCCGGACTTCCCAAGGTCCAGCAACACAGGTGGTGGTTCTACAACCAACTCAAGGTTTGTGCTGTCCTCTCACCAAGTTTGAGGCCAGTATCCCTCGTAGGAACTGCTGGAATAGCACTTCTGTGCAACGCGTAGACTTGCTGTTACCAAGGCTTGTTGACTCTCTTTACCAGAGATCTTTGTGCTCCAAGAATCTCCAGCCTCCAGCATCTCCTGCTACCAAGATCTTTGTCCTCACCACACCCTCTGCAACGTGGTCCTGCATCATTGGTGAGCTGTTCAAGGTCCTCTTTCAATGCCTGTGCCTTTGGCCGGTGGGTCCTTTTAAGGGTTTTGTTTGTCTTCCATGGGCTCCACTGCTTGCTTGGACCCACTCTGACATACCTGCTTGTGGTGAGTCCCTTGGAACTTGCTGGTCCCAACACTGCACCTTTTTTGTCTGCCACGTTTGTTGCCGCTGCCAATGCTTGTTGGTGCTACCTCCTGACACTGACCTCCTGACTCTTGACATCTGACGTGGCACAGCTCGTGAATGGCTCCTGATCTTCCACAGTGTGTCTTGGTCCACACAGCAGCAGCGCCAAGATCACCATCATCTCTCCTGCATCTTCCGACATTGGTGGGCATTCTTCTTCTGTGCCTGCGAGTCACTCCTGAGTGGCATAGACTCTGTACCCTCTGCTTGCAGGTACCTTTCTTCATGAATATACCCTTGGATTCCACCGGACTCTTTCACATTCTTTGCCAGCAGCATCTTTTCTGAAGTCCTCCATTGTGGTCTAAGGCGTTTCCCAGCGTCACTTTACACCTATGCACCCGGCTCCCCAGTTGTAGGTATCCTGGTTCCTGGAGTATCCACGGGTGGGGTGACCCTCTAACATCCTATCTTCTACTGGTTTTCTTCAGGGCCCTCTGGGAAGGGTCCTTCTTCTTGTAAACTGCAACAGCAGCTTCCCTGTTGACTTGTATTGAGTACTCAGCTGTGTATTCACTCTGCACATGGCCTCCGTAGGGTTCCTGGGTACTTACCTTGGGTGGTTCCTTGAGTCCGCAGCTCTTCTAAGTCTTCTGGGTCCAGTCTCCACTTCACTCGCAGTTCGTATTTGCACTTTATTAGTATATGGTTTGGTCTTGTGCTACTTACCTGTTCTCGCATTGAAATATTGTGTGTGTTGTGTTTATATCTCCAGACAGGAGATATACCGATGTGTTAATGACTGTGTATAATAAATAACAATATTTTTATAACTACACTGTGTGGTTCTTTTTAGTTTAACCTACCCTATATGATTAGTACTAGTAAAACAAGCTGCTTCACACTCCTTCTGCACTAAGCCCGAAGGCTGCTCTCCTCAGCTACCACTTAGAGAGCTTTCTAAGGTTGTATAAGGCCACTAAAATCACCATAAGAGTTGTCTGGAGTAGTGCAATGTGCAATGTGCTCCACTTAAATAAGTGTGCACCATATACTAAGCCAGCCTCCCACACCCACTCACTGTAATTTCGACTCTCCACCAAAATCTTCAGTATTCTTGAAAATGCTCTCGCTCTGTAAATCGCTAGCATTACCGTAAAGTACGTGCTCCAGAAGAAATGATACGCAGTGGCCTGACTGCAAATCTCTAACATCAATTCCACAAGATAAAAAAAAATGGCTAGGGCACCCTTTCATTTTATTTCCCTCTGTGATGCATGAAAGAAGTATTACTAGTGACTAGATGAAAATGAAACTGACTTGGCAGCAAAAAAAAGCTCCTTATGAAAATTACAAACGCACGTCTTTCAAACAATGCAAATTGGGAATCACTGGTCATTAAAGCCAGATGTTTTCAAGATAAAGAATCAATAGTGCTTACATCACCGCATGACACTGCTCAACATAAATACATATTTTTGAAAAACAAGAGCAATCCATATGTCCATGCGAACTAGTTATGAAGCATTACCTTCCAGCAATTGCCCACATGGAACTCATTTAATAAATACGATTTTCTATTTTCACAAGGAACGTTCTTGTGTGAAATTAAATCACTGAAGTAAGATTTAGAATAATAGAACAGTATTCATCTGTCAAATCAATTCTAAAAAATAATGTTATAGTCTCTACCACACTGTCATGAAATTCTGATCAGTCGACCTAAGTCATTTATTTTTTTGTTATTTTCATAAACATTAGATATAGTATCTGCAAATATGTCCAACGGTGCAAACTGATTTTGTGCTAAGTGGTTTTGAAGAGATAAGTGTTAAAAGAGCCCTTGATAAATTAACAATAACCACACATCAAAGGAAAGTGTCAGTAAGCGACTAATACAATTTACAAAAAATATATACAAGGCTGAGTTGGCAGCTCTGGTTGTTACACCACAAGTTTATTAGTGAAAAGTTGGATGACTCATTAGCGGTGCTGGAAGGTTTTGTGAGTTGCTTGTTTGGTAATTTGTTTACTAGATTGAGCTCAGTGGAAGCTTGCATAGCAAACTACCTTGAAGCTATGAACAATGTTTAATCTAGAAAAAAGATTCAGCAACTAAGGGGTTCATTACAATGGCGGGTGGACATGAATCCGCCCACCATCGTTTCAGTGTTTGGGACCACCCGCCAGTCATGTGGCGGTCCCCCCACTTCAATCATGATGCGCTCACCAGCATTGCAGGCGCAACCAGGGTTTTTGACATTGAGTACGGTGGTGTCAAAATGTAATGCTGTGCATTTACCTGCACTAAGTGGCTGGCACCACGCGGTGCCTGCCACGCAGTGCAGGGAAATGCAGTGGGCTTCCATGGTTACCCCCCCCCCAGTGCAGCAACACCTCCCCCCAAGGCAAGGGGGCCCACAGCCGGCTCCCAAATCCAATCCCCGCCAGCCCTTCCATTGTGGTTTCACTGACATAGAAAGACTGGCTGACACCAGCATTGTAATCTAGCGGGCAGTGCCTGCTAGGCACGGTCACCATTTCCCTGGTCCTGTCTGCTCTGATAGGTAATCCTAATGATTGCCCGTGGTGGAAGCGTTGCGGGTGGGTCTTTGCGCCCACCACGCTTGCAGAACGATTCCACCCGCCATCGTAATGTGACGGGGAGTTTGGTAATCAGATGGTGGAGGGCCCACCACCGCATGGCTGACAGTGGCGTGCTTCCGCCATCCTAATGACCCCCTAAGTGTTGAAGATGCAAGTGAAGGAGCAGATCAATCCAATCCACTAAGAGTCTGGTCCAATGGTGGCCAATTTAATCAACAGCATTTATAACATAGACACTTACTGGCATTGGATCCACCAACGCGAATGATGTGAGACCTGGTAGTGACAGTCAATTCTGAAAAAGTCTACCCTCCTCCAAAGCCACACCATATGTGTTGGTGTTAACTAATGTCCTGACCCTCCCGGTAAAGCAGAAGTAAAGTTTGGAGAACCTAAAAACTAAGGTGGATCACTGAGTTGGTAATAGGGTGGGTCATACATGAATATTTCTAGTATAAACAAGTTCTAAAGTATGAGTACTCGCAAACATGTGCCCAAGGCCACAAAGTTTAGTCTGTGGTGTGACCGAGGGCCGCACTGATGCCAGCAGGGTGCCAGTAGGGAGTCTGGGTGGGCCAGGGATTGTGCCAGGAGCTCAAACGAATTGGTAACTAAACGGGCAGGCATTTATTTGCAGGTTAATAAATGCCTGCTCATTTATTTAACTTTTTTTATAACTATTAGTGCTCAGCAACTAAACAGCAGCTTGTGCTGCTTTTCACCAGGGGGACCATGTGTAAAGGTCAATAGTGCGCAAGCGGCCCCCAGGCCGTTCTTTGAGTATCACTGGTCTAAAGGGTACCCTGGGTGGTAACTGGACTAAAGATCTATCTGCAAAGGTGACTGCATAGTATTAATTTCAGAACCCCTAGGAAAGTAGAAACGATATTTCCAAAGTGAGATGGCTAATTGCAGAAAAGAGAGATTAACACAGTTATCCTAGACTTTGTATAGACCCCCAAATCCATAATGACCAAACAGACAGTCCACCTTTAAGTGCCCTGAAATCGATTGGTAGAATGTGGAGACATCCAATCATTTTTTATTTTTTTTCAGTTGAACACAACAGAAGAAGTACAATGCCAGGCTCCATCTGGTTCGGGCTATTCAGAGCTGCCAGGGGGTACTACTGAGGATGTTTCTCATTCAAATAATTCCCCATTGCAAATCAATAAAGGTTCCTCAGTTGAGACTATCCCCTCTAGAGTGCTAAGCCATTCTTCCAATATAGCACCATCAAAATCAGCCTGGAATATTGTTTCTTGGAATTTAGCAGGGAATAAAGCCAAATTGGACAATCCTGACTGGATAGATTTTGTAAACAGAGTTGTTATTCTATGTTTCCAAGAAACCTAGGCTACTGATAATTTCCATTTGAATGGGTACAAAACGTACAACATCCTGGCAGCTCCTTCAAGGAGAGCTAAGGGCAAGTTATCAATCCTTGTATTCCCCTTGATGCCACAAAAGTGACAATGAATCTGTGCGAGTCCTCATTCCGTAAGATATTGGAACTTGAATTGTCTCCTGGTTCTCTACGTTTTATCATTAATTATTACAATAACATATTGGATGCCCAAAGATTAGAGGTGGTAACCAATCTTGACCATGATTTAGACTATGTGTCCCATAGTCCTATATGAGGGGTAAGGAGCTACATATCACCTGTGATTTTAAGGTTCAGTTGTGCAGAGCTCCCTTGAAGGCTATCTGTGAATTATGAAGTAGGAAGGAAATGGTCAAACGAGAACTATGAAGAAGCACTTAGGGCCAGATGTAGTTAATGCTATTTTACCACTTCTTAAATACCGAATCATACCGATTCGGTATTTAAGAAGTGGTAAAATAGAGGGGGGGATGTAGGTAATACAGACTCGGTAAATACCGAATCGTTAAGATTCGGTACTTACCGATTCTGTAAATACCGATTCGGTAATGCCCATTGATTCCTATGGGCATTGAAGCCCATAGGAATCAATGGGCATTACCGAATCAGTATTTACAGAATCGGTAAATACCGATTTCAGCAAGGGTGCAGGGGGTGTCACATTGACACCCTCTAGCACCCCAAATACAGGCATGTGTGCCATGTGGCACACAGACATGCCCTAAGGGCATGTCTGTCTGTCACATGGCATAGGTGTGCATGCACACATGTGCATGCACACCTGGATTCGGTATTTTACCACCCAATTGGATTGGGTGGTAAAATACTGATTCTGAAAGGCCTTTGGGACTCAGAAGAGTCCCACCTACATCTGGAAATTACCGAATCGGTAAAAATACTGATTCGGTATTTTACAGATTCGGTAAATTTACAGATTCGGTAAATTTACCGAATCTGTAAAATGATGCCCCTACATCTCAATCACCAAATACCGGTCGGTAACGGCCGAATTCGGCCGTTACCGACCGGTATTTGGGCTCCTACATCTGGCCCTTAATAATTTATTTTTTACAAATAACCATGTTATCTCTAACGAAGTTCAAAATGTACCTATCCCCTTTAGGAGAGCCAACACCACATTTGATTTTATACTTTTATCCGAGAATTTGAGTCACTTTTTTTACAAACTGTAGAACATGTAGTAACTGTGCCAGGGACCGTATTCAGATTCCCTTAGCATAGATATCAACCTATTTATTGGTAGGTCTATAAAACCAGAGATTATGAAGGATACTGAGGCTGTAGGAGCTAGTGATACATCAATCCAGTGAAATGGAGTTAATCCAGAGAAATATTCGACTAAGTTTATAAGAGGAAATAAATAACATTTAAAACTCTGTCTGGATGAGATGGCTGGTGACCCAGCAATCAAAATGCTTTTATTGAATTATCTAGGTTTAATAAATCACAGTTAAAAATCACCAGTCTGATTAGGGCTCTCAAAAAAGCAGGGTGGATTGATGCTAATTTCTCAAAGGCTCAATAACATCTACAAGCAGCATGTAAGGAAACAGGCTATTAGTTGTGTGGCCTGCACAAGTAATAGGTTATCAATCCCCACTTCACTGGTATCCAAACACCCATTGTAGCACTTGCCTCTCGCAGATAGCAAACCAGAGCGATACAAGGCCTAATCAGAGTAGATGGTGTGGGCTAAAAACCACCATTCATTAGCACGCAATATTAACACTAAATGAACAATTGTCCAATCTGTGCTTTTCTTTAGAAAAGGAAAAGTAATTTTTTTTATAAACACTAGTTAATACTACGCAGTCATTTATAAATACACATGATTTGAAAATACCTTTGGTAACAGTACAATTGACCCCTAAAGTTTTGTGACCCAAAACATAACAGTACCCCACCCTCCATGTAGAATACAGCACATAGCCATATAAGGGGTTTTACTTTACTTCAGGTCGATATTACCACACTTTAAGACCAGAATCACATGTCATAATACCTCCGTTCATCACTGACTTCAGTAACCGTAATCCTTCTGCATTCATTATAAGTAATAATGTATTGCAACAATTAAAATACATTATAATTAATTAAGCTTTGCAGCTTTCCTGGAATAACCATTACTGCCCAGCAATAACTCCACCTTTAAATAAAACATTGACAGTAAAACAGTTAAAATTAGCATTTGTGCTGACGTGTTTGGCGAATTCTACAGGGAGTTATATCAGGGCACTACTCCGGACACGACAGCAACAGTTTTTGGATAGCCTGTCCATTCCACAATTATTGAAGGCATCGGCTGCGGAATTGGATGCCCTCATCACCCAGGAAGAGATTGGTGTGGCTATCTCGAGATTCAAGCTGCACAAGGCCCGGGTCCCGATGGCCTTACGGCCCACTTCTATAGGTGTTTTCCGCAGAACTTCTCCCCCATCTTACGGCCCTTTTTCAGGCTGTGGCTACGGATGAGCGGGTTTCTCATTCGATGGCGAAAGCCGTGATTTCCGTCATTCCCGAACCTGGTAAGGATCCGCACCTATGCAGTTCTTATAGGCCAA
Source organism: Lissotriton helveticus (assembly GCF_964261635.1). Lineage (NCBI taxonomy): Eukaryota > Metazoa > Chordata > Amphibia > Caudata > Salamandridae > Lissotriton > Lissotriton helveticus. Next base: position 832,229,562 of record NC_136072.1, on the reverse strand, counting down.
TTGCGCTCCTCAATTTAGATGCCAAGCTCTACTCTGCGGTTTTAGCTGCGCAATTAGAATCGCTGATGCCTACCCTAATTCATCCCGATCAGTTTGGATTTATAAAAGGCAGACAAACCCATGATAACATCCAGCGCACGGTCCATTTGATTGAGAAGGCCACGAGATTTCGGATTCCCACAGTGTTGGTGGGTCTTGATGCGGGAAAGGCCTTCAACAGAGTTGATTGGGCTTTTCTTTTTTTAACTATGGGGAAATTTGGCTTTGGGGACCCTTTTATTAATATGGTGAAGGCCAACTATTATCAGCCTACCTCGCCCGTCTTTGTTAATGATTGTTCTTCTTCCCCTTTTGCTTTAAGTAGGGGCACGCGACAGGGGTGTCCCCTCTCCCCCCTCCTTTTTGCTTTGAGCATAGAACCCCTGGCGCTTAAACTTCGAGCCAATGATGAGATCCTGGACATCTCTTTCGGCGAGGTCGAGCATAAGGCTTCGTTCTTCGCAGATGATATCCTCCTCTCCCTTATGAACCCGGCATAGTCGATGTGCTTGGTACAGGGAGAACTGCGAACGTTTGAGCAGGTGGCCGGTTTCAAGGTAAATTATACAAAATCTTTCATACTTAACCTTACCCTTCCCTCCGCGGAGGTGTCTCGCTTGAAGCTTACAGTGTCTTTTCAATGGGCGAAACACTCCTTGCTCTATTTGGGGGTGCGTCTCACGGCTAAATTGGGCGAACTTTACAACGCGAACTACCCGCCTCTACTGGCTCAGGTCCAACAAGATTGCAAGCGGTGGTCACCTGTCTACATTTCACGACTGGGGAGGATTAATGCTGTTAAAATGACGGTGCTACCCACATTTTTATACTTGTTTCAGGCACTCCCCATAGCGCTAGATGGTTCGCTATTGCCGACACTCCGCATGTTGATCACTAAATTCCTTTGGCAGGGGGGAAGGGCTTGCCTCCCTCTTCATGTACTTTGTCGTCCACGCATTCAAGGGGGACTGGCATTACCGGACTTTGCCTTATACTATCAGGCTGCTCAGTAACGGGTGGCAAATGAGTGGTCAACCAGGGAATCCGAAAAACATTGGCACCACAAGGAGCGCGCCGTTGTGGGGAGGTATATATGGGATATGTTATGAAAGCCTAAACAACATCGCCCTGCCAACGCTTATATTAGCACTCCCACCCGTACGACTCTCACCACCTGGGATAGGGTCACAAAGAGGGTGGGTTGGACGTCTTTTCCTTCCCCGTACACGCCTATTCATTTTAATCCAGATTTTCCTCCGGCACTACGGGAGGGACCTTTTGATTGCTGGAGGAAGGGGGATTAGCTCAAAATAGCTGATATGTTTCGTGATGGGGAGGTTTTGACCTTTGATGAATGTAGGAAGGAATTTGAACTCCCTCAGAGCGAACAGTACCACTACTTACAGCTTAAACATTGGGCTTTGATGCCTCATTTTCGAGAGGCGGCTGTTAGGGATCGCACGGAAATATAAAGATTTGTGGCCCTGTGGGCGGGGTCCATGAAGGGAGGTATTTCGGCTATATATGGGATGCTTCTTTCCACTACATTCTCCCCCCCCCCCGTGCGAGTTGCATGCAGTTTTGGGAATGGGTCTTGGGGAGGGATATTGAGGGCGGGGAGTGGTCTCATGTCTGGAGGGACATTTTCAAGCACAATCGGTCCTTAGCCTTACTGGAAGCTCACTATAAACCCTTTACGACTGGTACCTCTACCCTACTAAACTTCAGCGTATCTTTCCAGGCACCTCTGACTTATGTTGGCGGGGATGTGGCTTGCAGGGGGATGTAGACATATATGGTGGGACTATCCTAAAATACGGCCTTTTTGGGATGAAATCCTCTCTCACATCAAGGATATCTTGGGTTATCCCATTCCCCTCTCCATAGACTTCGCCCTTCTGGGTCTACGAGATCCCCTCCTGATTAGACAAACTAAGGCAGACAAAGCAATCATGTGGACTTGTTTAGGGGTGGCCAAACTCACTTTGGCAGCAGCGTGGAAAAAGACTGAGGCCCCAGCGATTTCTTTATGGCATGCTCGCCTATGGAGGATTCTATCCATGGAGTACCTGGCGGACATTCTCCAAACTGATTCCGAAGACTTTACACTTCGCTGGGGACCACTGGTGGCCTACTTATCCCGGGGCTTGCCTTCTGCGGTTTGTCGGCCAACAGTGCGGGCTATGCACCTATTTCAGCTTTAGCGGCCTCCTCTTGGAGACGGTGTGCCTTGGCATCTATTCCGACTGTGTTATGAACCAGTCTGTGCACTGCCATTACTGCCTATACCACTGCCTATTTCTATCTTTGTTATTAACTGCTTTACTTCTTTTACTTTTATTTTGTCACCACCAGATGAGGCAGGGGGGGGGGATACTGTTGGTTCGGTGGGGGGGGGGGGCGGGTTACTTGTTCAGGACATCAGCATCATTCACCCAGTACGGGACGGTGACCGGCTTGGGGACTTTGCGAAGCTGAACCCACCATAGCTGCTTCTGTTGCCACCCAGGCAGTTGCCCGCCCTTTGTACTATTAAGATTGCAGTCCTTTGTATTTGGTCATATTTGATGCTCAATAAAAAGACAACTTTGAAAAAAAATTGCATTTATTTAAATAATTGTACTTGACACTTTTCACTAAAGCCTTGTACACACATGAACCATATGGCTGTGTCTTTTTTAAACAACCTTAGGTCACATCAACAGTAGCAATAGAACCAACCCATAGGAAGCACAGCAATCCCGGCTGTAGGGCAACAGCTCTAGACTAGGGAGTGCTAAGAAATACCAGAGAATTATGATTCTCCTAATAATATGACTAGAGAATCTATCTGGATTTCATTAAAGACACGGAGGCTAAGATTATGTATATTTCTTTTAATGCCACTTAAAGCAGCCACTTGGAAGTAATACATCATAAAGTAAATATCTAGAATAGAATACTAATGTTGTACAATAGCCATAAGCTCAGATTGATCTGCCTCTTTTAAATGTGAGGAAAATAAGACTTTTCTCTAATAGAACAATTAAACTTTTCTTCTTAATGTAACTAATAGGTTCCAAACGGAGAAGTATATCTGAACGCCAAAACTTTGCTTGGAGAGAAGAGAAGACAGTCTTGAATCTCTAGAAGCAAGCTCCTATGGATGCATCCTTGTGGAAGAGCCATCTAAGCGGAGTTATCTGAAAAAGACAAAAGATTAAAGTTCACTTGTATCCAATAAATATATAGAGGAGAAATGTTGCACAGAGCATCATAAAATACATTATACAATGAAACCTGTTTTCTTTCTTTATTTTTATTTTGATATATAACGACAATATTTTAAAACAATGTTTAATTATTACTAATTAACCTTTAGAAGTTTATTATCCACTTCCAGGAGGGAAGGTTTGGGATAATGTTAGCCTCCGTGTCTTTAATGAAATCCAGATTCTCTGGTCATAATATTAGGAGAATTGCAATTTCATTACAAGACCGGAGGCTACAATTATGCATGATTGTAGTTATGTAGAACTACGCCAGACGTGGTCAATAGGTTTACAAAAGTGTTGCACGAAGGTGTAGGAATTGGCAGCTTTAAGAATATCGTCTAATTTACCCCCTTTCCATGACGATTCGCTAGCCATGGCGCCTCTTTAAGAGTGTGCTTGGAATCATTTAAGAATATGAAAATGTTGGTTCTGTCAAGTACAGAATTGATTTCTTATGTACTGAATAAAGGACTAATTACTCACACATTTCGGTAATAATCAATAAAAAAGGGGAAGAAAGGAGGAGAAAACACAACAAATATAAATGAATCAAAAGAATGTATTGAGAGATTAATCACTGCATTCCTTTACATTTTATGGTTTATCAATAACATTTGAAGGCTGTCACAGTTATTGAACACAAGAATTGTTCCGAATGGCGCAAGTGATATGGTGACAAAGGGGCGAAACAAGTCCTAATTGTGAACAAAATATGTACAGTGCTGTTTGGATGGTCAAAAATGGTCATTCAAAGGTCATCCCGTCCCTAGGTACATCAATCTCTGGGCCGCTTGGGATTTAAATTTCCATTTCACGTGGGGTGGAGAGAATAGGGCCTGCGATGTTATTGATACACCATAAAATGTAAAGGAATACAGTGATAAATCCCTCAATACATTCTTTTGATTCATAATGAATTCTCTCTGTTTATTATAAAACCTACAACTCTCTATCAAATTTCAGGTCTTTCAGTATTTGGGAATGATTTTGGTACATGCGGAGAATGTCGTCTATGTAAATTATAAGGCGGATTCCTCCTTCCCTCAGAACGGAGGCGATAGTCCTCATTACCTTGGTGAAGCACCAGGGGGCAGAGGAGAGACCAAAGGGGAGAGCTTGGAATTGGTATAGATGATTGGTCCAAGTGAATTGTAGGAAGGAATGGGATTCTAACGCCATCCGAATTGCGAAGTAGATGTCTTTCAGGTCCAGTTTCACTAACCAATCTTTTTCTAGAAGCATGTCTCTAAGGAGGTGGATACCCAACATTTTGAAATGTCTATAAATGAGAGATGTGTTCATTTCTCTTAGGTTTATTACTGCCCTACAACCTTTGTCTTTTTTCTCTACAAGGAATATATTGCTTAGGAAGTTCATACATTCCCAAGTCCCTTCTCCAACATAGAATTCACCTCTTCCGCCATAATTGTCTGTTGCTCTTCTGTCAAATTTAACACTCTTGGGGGTGTATGTTGTGTTGGTTTCTCTAAGAAATTTATTTTGAAACCCTGAATGGACTGTAAAACCCACGGGTCCTGAGTGATTCGCTCCCAGGTGTGAAAGAAGTATTTCAGTCGACCCTCCACTTTTCCTGCTGAAAAGGAAGGATTAGGGGAGTTGGTAATTGTGTGGGAGGTTGGTGGGAACTTTGACCTCTAGCTCTGAAATCTCTAGAGTGGAAGGTTCTTTCTCTCTGTGGATAGAAGGAGGTGTTCACCTGGTAGGGGCGTCCGAAACTCCGTTGTCTAAAAATGGGTCTTTGGTAAGGGCGGATGGCAGAGCGACCCCTACTGCTGGCCCTGGCAAAACACTAGGGTTAAAAACTCTGTGCATATTAGTTTGAGCCTTATCTAGCGCAGTAAAGGATGCCACATAATTCCCTAGGGTTTTGATCATGTCCTCCCCGAAGAGGAGTCCTTTGGGGTTAATGGAGGGTTCCTTATCGGCCATATTGATAAGTTTAGGGTCTATCTTCTTCAGGACCACTCTTCTCCTTTCGGTGTTAATTGCAGCATTGGCATTCTCCAGAAGGATTAGCGTCCTTTGGCTCCATTATCTAAACAAATCAAGGTTTAGAGGGGTGCCATTAATGTGGCTTTCTTCAATTAGGTCGATAATTCTACACAGGGGATGTAGCATGTCAAGCATGATATCCTGGCATGTCTTAAGGGACCGTTCAATGCCTTTCCTTGGGTCCCTGCCCAGTTTAAACAGGAATTGAATAAGTTCTGGATCCAGGTTAGGCATGAGACAAATTTTGTCTTGGACCGTAGTTCTTGGGAATTCCGCATTTAAAATGTTTTGTGTGTCTCTTTCCTGGGGTTTTCTTATCCACCTTTTAATGAATTTGGCTACGTGGCTCTGTGGCCACCATTGTGCGCTCCTGGGATATTGTATATTGTAGGGGGAGAACATCTCCTCACCGCGAGAGCCAATTATTATCTCTTTAGAAGAAGAGGGTAATTCATCTTCCGAAAGAGTGAAATCAGGGTCAGTTTCAACGGAGTCAAGGTCAAAAACATAATCGTCCATTGATTCAATCCGTCCTTGTCATTCTTGAGGGTCAGAAAAAGCACTTTGGTTTTGTGTGCTGCTTGGGGCATTCTGGCAATTCGTGCGGTTAAGGACACCTGAGATATTTGTTGCACGTGGGCCTCCCATATAATTTGAGCTGCTTAGTCCTCCTTTAAACGATGAGGTGCATAGACCTCCCAATAAGTTTGAGGTGTTTGGACCTCCCGATGTGCTCAGTGGGCTTATTCTATCGATATTATTGGTTTTTTTTTACCTTTTCCCCCCGCTCTTATTATATCCGTTATTTGGCCCTCTTGGGGGTTCTGAGGTGTTATTTTGAACCTATCATGGTTTTTTTGCCTGCCATGACCTGGTCCATCGTTTCGTGCATGCAGGTGCGCATTTCATGTTGAATACATTTTTTGATCTGCTCACTGTCAAGACTGGGGATGGCAGCAGCAGGAGCTTGGGAGTTGTCTGATTCAATGTCAGACATGCTCTCAAAAGTATTTATCCCCATGGTCTTCAAACCTTAAATAATTGTAACTGGGGTTGTTAATATATTATACAATAGATTACCCCTTAGGATGTGAATATTATAAAAATAGGTCGATTAGGAAGTTGGAAGTTGAAGGCATTTGTTGAGCGAGCTAACACCAAGCGGTTTCATGGCGCTATACCCAGAGTTCAGAACAAAAGAAGAGAAAAGAAAAAGTGAGCAGGAAAAATAGTTATAGAGGAAAAGCTAAGGCGAAGAGATGGGTTTTAAGAGCCTTCCGAAAGTCCATATAATTGGTCATGGACCGGAGGGGAAGGGGGAGGCTGTTCCAGAAGGTGGGGGCAAGAAAAGAGAAGCGGAGGCCACCATGTTTTTTCTTCTTGAAACGAGGAACTACCAGGAGGATTTGGGAAGAAGAGCGGAGGTCTCTCTTGGGAAGATAGGGCCGGATTTTAGATGTGACAAAGCCCGGGGCAGTGCCTGCAAGAGCCATAAAGGCAAGGCAACCCAACTTGAAGAGAGAGCGCTGGGGAATGGGGAGCCAGTGAAGTGATTTGAGAAGGGGGGTGACGTGGTGATACTTGGGGAGATGGTATATCAAACGGGCTGCTTGGTTCTGAATAAGCTGTAGGCGCCGGAGCTCATATGCCGGGATTCCTACAAACAGTCCATCGCCATAGTCCAGGCGGGAGACAATCATGGCCATGACAATGAGCTTAAGCCTCAACAGAAAAGAAGCGGGAAATTTTGCGGATGATACGTAAAGATAGAAAACAAGAAGATACTACAGCGCTGACCTGGGGGCGCATAGTCAGGTCTTGACTAACTAAAATACCTAGGGTTTTAACTTTAACAGAGGGGGAATGGGGGATACCAAGGGCAGGGGGCCAGAAAGCGGGGGACCAAGGACTAGGGAGACGGCCAGTAAGTAACAACTCTGTTTTGTCTGGGTTCAATTTGAGCTGGTTGGCATTCATACAGTCAAATATAAAGGTAAGGACAGAGCAGAGGTTAGAGCTGGAATCAGGTGAGGGGGAAAGGTTAAAGATGAGCTGGAGGTCGTCTGCATAGTTATAAACAGACACCTCCATGTTTTGTAGGGCCAGGATGAGAGGGTGGATATAAAGATTAAAGAGGAGGGGGGAAAGAGCGGAACCTTGGGGAACCCCACAAGTGATCGGGCAGGGGGTGGCCGAGAAGCCGTTGAGGTGGACGGCCTGAGTCCGGCCGCTGAAGAAAGAGGAAAGCCAGGCTCGGGCAGAGCCCCGAATGCCCGCTCCCTCGACACGGTCGATAAGGATAGAATGGTCGACCGTGTCAAAGGCCGCGGACAAGTCGAGGAGGACCAAGGCCTGCGAAGAATTGGAATCAGCACATTGCCTAAGCTCGTCCAGGACAGAAAGAACCACGGATTCCGTCGAATGAGCTGGACGGAAACCGGCCTGGTGGGAGGATAAGAGGTGGTTGTCCTCAACAAAAGTCGAGAGGCAAGAGGTGATGTGGTTCTCCAGGGTCTTTCCAAGGAAAGGGAGAAGGCAAATGGGGCGGAAATTGGAGAGGGAGGAAGGGTCACTCCCAGGTTTTTTCAAGATAGGGGTGATAATAGCCGATTTGAAAATGGCTGAAACGATGCCCTGTTGAATAGAAGCATTTAGTAAAGTAAGTGGGGGACCGGGACAGTGGGAAAAGACTTCCTTGAGTATGCGGACCGGACAACAGTCCGAGGGAGACCCAGATTTGACCTTCCCTAAGAGACCAAGAAAAGTCTCTTCAGACAGTAGAGGAAATGAGTTGAGGAAAACGGAAGGGGGGCAGGAGTGGGGGGGAAAAGGAAAGGGGGGGCAGGGAGATGTTGTGTTTGATAGCCACTATCTTGTCAACAAAGTAAGAATTGAGGGAGTCACAGAGGGATTGAGAGGGAACAGGTTTGGGCTGTACTCGATCTGCAGCTGCTAGATTGTGGACAATGGAGAAAATCTCCTTGGGCTTATTGCTGGCTAGGAGAATTTTAGTGAAGAAGGGCAGAGTAATGGAGTTTAAGGGTGGGACAATATGTACGTCTCCAGTGACGTTCGGCTTGTCTTAAAGAAAGCTTAAGAGCTTTGAGGTTTTCGGTGAACCATCTATTTGCCTCATGTGAGCGACAAGACCTAACCAGCTTGAGAGGGGCGACTGTCTCACAGGCTGCTGAAAGCCAGTTGGTAAGGGTGGTCGCCTGTGAGTCCGGCGAGGAGTTGACTAGACCGGGGGGTTGGCCACAAGGGATGCACACAAGGCAGGCATGTCCACATGGTTCCAGTTGCGGAGCCGCCTGTTTTTTGGCGGAGGGACTTTATTAACAGCTCCCACTTCAAGGGAGAGGGAAATTAAAAAGTGGTCAGACCATATGCAGGGGGAAATGGAGAGAGCGGAAGTGGAGATATTGGCAACCCATATCTGATCCAAAGTATGTCCACCAGAATGGGTGGGGAGGTGAATCAGAGGCGAGAAATTAAGACAGCCACGAGATTCAGTGAAATCTCTGGACATCAGGTCTTCTCGGGGATCATGGGGCCAGAAATTAAAATCGCTTAGGATGAGTATGGAAGAGTTGTTGAAAACCAAAGTGGCCAACAAGTCTTGAATGGCTGTAATGAAATGAGGCATAGCCTGAGGTGGGCGGTATAACAATAAACAGGTCAGAGGGATAGTGAGGTTGGTAGAGCGAGCGAGCAAGAAGTCTACAGCAGGAATATTGGGGTAAGGCAAAAGTTGTAACTGAAATTTAGAATGGATAATTATAGCCACACTGCCGCCGGTTTTCCCACCCGGGCGGTCCGCGCGAAGGGCGTAATACGACTCAAGGAGGGTTGCCTGGACATCGGGGGATGAATCAGGGGAGTACCATGTTTCCGTTAAAAATAAAAAGTCGGGTTTGGCCGAAGTCAAGAGATTGTAGAGCTCTGATTGATGCTTAACCGCCGAGCGGGTGTTCAGGAGGATGATGTTAGCCTGAACAGGGAGAGAAATAGCAGAGGGCTGTGGGCGATAGCCTGTGGGAAAGGTGGATTCCGTGGGGGTAAGCAAGGAAATTCCGAGATCACGGATGCGAATCAGAGCAGGGGGACTGATATGCCAGTTACCCTGGTAAGCCCGTAATTGTAGGGAAGAATAAGAGTATTTTTGGGCATAGTGACTGGCCCCGGGTCCCGTTTGGGCGCGGATGGGCGCAGACGGGCTTGCCTTTGGCGCGCCTTCGGCGCACCCGCTGCGCGCGTCCGCTGCGTGTCCGGGACAGGGGTGGCATTATATACTGTAGGGAGACGGGAGGGTCTGACAACTGGACTGCTACCTCACGACTCCCTCCCTCCAAGATGGCGGCTGAAGTCGCTGTACCTGGTCCCCTGCAGTAGCCCCAAAATCGGCAGTGCAGGGACCGGAGCGAGAAGGAGGGGGGAAGGAAAGGAGGTGAGTGGCAGTGAGGAGGGTTAAAAACAATTTAGAAATTAAAACAAATACTCCCGGCTTTCCGCCTCAGGAGTAGAGAATAGCGTTCTGATCAGTGAGTAGCGCGCAGGTCAAGTGGCGCGGTTTAAGTACCAGCGGGAGGCAGGAGGGTCTGACGACTGGACCGCTACCTCACGACTCCCTCCCTCCAAGATGGCGGCTGAAGTCGCTGTACCTGGTCCCCTGCGGTAGCCCCAAAATCGGCAGTGCAGGGACCGGAGCGAGAAGGAGGGGGGATGGAAAAGAGGTGAGTGGCAGTGAGGAGGGTTAAAAACAATTTAGAAATTAAAACAAAGACTCCTGGCTTTCCGCCTCAGGAGTAGAGAATAGCGTTCTGATCAGTGAGTAGCGCGCAGGTCAAGTGGCGCGGTTTAAGTACCAGCGGGAGGCGGGAGGGTCTGACGACTGGACCGCTACCTCACGACTCCCTCCCTCCAAGATGGCGGCTGAAGTCGCTGTACCTGGTCCCCTGCAGTAGCCCCAAAATCGGCAGTGCAGGGACCGGAGCGAGAAGGAGGGGGGAAGGAAAGGGGGTGAGTGGCAGTGAGGAGGGTTAAAAACAATTTAGAAATTAAAACAAAGACTCCCGGCTTTCCGCCTCAGGAGTAGAGAATAGCGTTCTGATCAGTGAGTAGCGCGCAGGTCAAGTGGCGTGGTTTAAGTACCAGCGGGAGGCGGGAGGGTCTGACGACTGGACCGCTACCTCACGACTCCCTCCCTCCAAAATGGCGGCTGAAGTCGCTGAACCTGGTCCCCTGCAGTAGCCCCAAAATCGGCAGTGCAGGGACCGGAGCGAGAAGGAGGGGGGAAGGAAAGGAGGTGAGTGGCAGTGAGGAGGGTTAAAAACAATTTAGAAATTAAAACAAAGACTCCCGGCTTTCCCCCTCGGGAGTAGAGAATAGCGTTCTGATCAGTGAGTAGCGCACAGGTCAAGTGGCACGGTTTAAGTACCAGCGGGAGGCGGGAGGGTCTGACGACTGGACCGCTACCTCACGACTCCCTCCCTCTAAGATGGCGGCTGAAGTCGCTGTACCTGGGACCCTGCAGTAGCCCCAAAATCGGCAGTGCAGGGACTGGAGCGAGAAGGAGGGGGGAAGGAAAGGAGGTGAGTGGCAGTGAGGAGGGTTAAAAACAATTTAGAAATTAAAACAAAGACTCCCGGCTTTCCGCCTCAGGAGTAGAGAATAGCGTTCTGACTAAACTAGGTTAAAAAAGCAGTAGACGAAGTCTTTTCATGCCTGGGGCGTGTGGAGAGGCTCAGCTAATCGCTCGCGTCCCAACCATGTAGCTAAGCAACGTGTGTCGCTACGTTCAAAGTGTAGGCTGAAAATACTGGTCTCTCCATTGATACCCTTTAATTTTATTTTTTGATGTAGTCCATCTCTTTATTGGTTAGGTTTTGCACCTCCTTTAAAACAATTTTTAATTAATTAGCAGAAATTGCCTCTGCAATCAGCGTAATGCACGTCCCGTTGCGGGGTCAAGGGTTTTTCATTGAAGGAGGTTGAAATCGGCAAAGGGTATCGCCTGGTAGAGTGAGGAGCGGGGGTTTTGGGACTCCGGACGGTATGTTGTGTCCAGGAACCCAGTAAGGTAGCATTTTCTGTCAGTTTAGTATTGATAGTGAGGCAGGGGGGAAGCCTAGTCTCTGTAAATTGGAGGACATGAGAATGGGTCATTTTGGATTAATGAACATAGTCAAAACGGTATAACTAAAGCTAAAACGGTCAGAGAGACGGCGCAAGGAATATTTAAGATAAGAACATAAGCTAAACAGTTATAAACGGTTATGAACACAGGAAGAAACGGTCGGGAAAGGACACAAAAAAGATGTAACTCATAGCATAGTGCTCTAAACAGCTATAATTAAATAATAAGCAGTCTACTTAACCCAAGGCAAAGTATGATAAAAGGCTAATAACGTGAAAAAGAGTAGTACTTATCTGCTTGAAGCCGCATTTAAAAGAGGCAGATCAATCTGAACTTATGGCTGTTGTACAACATGAGTATTCTATTCTAGATCATTACTTTATGATGTATTACTTCCAAGTGGCTGCTTGAAGTGGCATTAAAAGAAATATGCATAATGGTAGCCTCCTGTCTTGTAATGAAATTCTAGGGTGGTCATTATTTCTATGGTCTTGTACTTCTTCTGGGTGAATTTGGGAGGAGGTGCTGCACTCCTGCAGTTCAGCAATGCCCTCTTTCTTTCCAGGTCATCTCAGGCAGTGGAAATGCTTTGCCTGTTACAGCTCCTCATGGCATTATGGGGTGCTCCTTCACAGGAAGCGTGCATTCCTTATGAGCGGCTCTGGCTGCTTTTTGTAGTTGCACTGCGTGGCCAGGCGGCTTTCTTCTTTGTTTTGACTTTTATTTCTTTTTTCTTTGGGTGTGCCCAGTCTCACTAGGGCACCCGTGTGGCATTATTTTGTTGGGGGCAGCTCGAGGAGCCCACCCATGCTGCCTGAGCCTCCTTGTAGCAGCCAGTAGCTCTCTCCCCCGCTCCCGGAGGCAGGGAGTTTTTCTTTGTGGCGGATGCCCCGCACCCCTGTGACCCCCTGAGCAGGAGCAGGCCCACCACAACTTAGGGAACCCAGCAGTTTTCCCCCTGGAATATTTGGCACTGAGGTCCTGAAATGGGGTAATGGGCTCTTCTCCTCTTCAGGAGAGAGCGTATGACACTCTCCCTTCACCCACTTGAATTGGGAGCCAAGAAAGGGGGCCCCAGACCCCTTTATTACTTCTGGGGGGGCATGACTGGGCTCCCCATGCAGGGTCCCAGAGTCTTTCTCTTTTTTGGGGGGCGAGGGGGCATGACGGCACCCCCCTGTTCCTTTTGTGTGGGGGGACAGCATTGATGTCACTGGCCCTGTAGACATAAGCCGGCCCAGGGGCTTGGGATTTCCAGGCCTCCAGATCCCTGGGGAAGGAGCCTAATGTGCGCCCCTTCCCAAGGTTCTTCGGTTACAATGAACGTTGCATCTAACCCTGGGTCTGGCCCACCCTGGGGGTTTGACTAGCCTGGCAGCAGAGCTTCACATGCTCCATTTCTCTGTTGGGGGGGGGGGTTAAAGGACAGATCATTCTTTCTTGCATATCTCGAATCCTGTTGGGTTGATTTGCGTGATCGTGGGCTCATTGTGTTCCTAGTGTCAAGCCCTAGCCGCCTGAAGCCTTTCCTAAGGCCTCCTGGCTTGTAAGGCTGCACACCTAGCAGGCAGCTACTTCCACTGGCTTCCTGCACCAGCCTTTCTCTTTTTTACTGTCCTCTGGTGCTTCTCTCCTCCTGGGTGCAGTTCTTCCCCCAACTGGTCCCTATGGGATGTAAGAAGACCAGCTTCCCTGGTCCTGGAGAGAGACCCACTGGCCCTGGGCCAATTGTAGGCAGAGTACTTAGTCCAGGTGGACATCAAGGTTTTCTCCTTCCGGTTGTCCATGGCTGCCACCATCCATTCCCAATGTTGAGCTCCTATAAAAAATACTCTCTCCCCCTTGTGCAAGAGTATTTCAGTGGGGGTGGAAAGTTCTATAAGCTAGATGCCCCTAACCAATCCTAGGGTGTCGCATCACCTCTCCACCCCTATCCTAACTATCCTGCACAGTATGCTGGGACAATTGAGGATGGTGTCATCCAGGAGTCACTGGTCAGATGTCCTCTGGGAGCCTCAGCCCCTCCCCTCACTGACATAACTGCAATGGGCTTTCCCACTAATACTTCAAAGGGGAGCCCTCTCCTGTGTTGGCCCCAGAGGAATGGGCTGTCTCATCCTTGGTACAGTGTGACAGCTAATTAATGGCTGTAGATTTTCTTCCCCTCCCCATTGTTTCAGGAGCAGAGTGAAGCACTGTTAATTGCTCCCTATGTGTGTGTGGGGCAGGGGGGCATTTGTTCCTGCTGCTGGAGAACAATGTAATTAACGTGGCCCAGCAGGATGACAACGACCCTGTGCTCTGATCCTGAGCTAAGCCACAGAAATATGACAAATTTGGAAGACACCTAAGTTATATATATATCTTCTTGAAACTTGCAGATTTGAATTTGCCGCATACCTTTTGCCCCAGTTAGATACCTCCCAGTATTTTGTAGGTGAAGGTGAAGTAAAGCTTCAACTCTAAGGCAGATTTCCTTCAATGTGCGTAATAAAGTGTTAATGCAGACAACACAATAAAGCACACTGGCTTTCCCTATGAGTGCCCACTACTATTATAAGACCTATGCCAGTCACTTTCTAACCCTGCAGAGTCCCCTCTGAGCCAGGCTACCTGTACGCAGTTCTGGGCTGAACAGAACGTTAATCTCACATGCACAGACCTCACACATATGCACACACACACTCACATGTAAGCAGCCAGGTACCCCTCACCCCTATTGCATTGCGGTACAAAAGGGGGTGGTGATGGACGGAGCATCTGAACCAATCAAACACTCACACCCAGTCAACAGATCTGGGTTTAATCCATCACCATTCTGTAGCCCACTCTGCCACCCCAGTTCAGACATGGCCATATGCAAATCAGTCTGACCCTATGGCTCATGGGAACAGTCCAGCCCGAACTGCCAAGCCATGCCTTCCCTGGACCGGATACAAGCTTCCTAGGACCGGTTTCTGGCAGTTCAGCCGTCTTCAGCCAGGTTTGCTTGAATCCAGTGGCAAAGTGAACAAGGGACTCATGTCTGAGCATACCCTGCCAACTTATGGTGAACAAAGCGGTACAAAAGGGGGTGGTGATGGACGGAGCATCTGAACCAATCAAACACTCACACCCAGTCAACAGATCTGGGTTTAATCCATCACAATTATTCAGCCCACTCTGAAACCCCAGTTCAGACATGGCCATACGCAAATCAGTCTGACCCTGTGCCTCATGGGAACAGTCCAGCCTGAACTGCCAAGCCATGCCTTCCCTGGACCGGATACAAGCTTCCTAGGACCGGTTCCTGGCATTTCAGCCGTCTTCAGCCAGGTTTGCTTGAATCCAGTGGCAAAGTGAGCAAGGGACTCATGTCTGAGCATACCCTGCCAATTTATGGCGAACAAAGCGGTACAAAAGGGGGTGGTGATGGACGGAGCATCTGAACCAATCAAACACTCACACCCAGTCAACAGATCTGGGTTTAATCCATCACCATTCTTTAGCCCACTCTGCCACCCCAGTTCAAACATGGTCATATGCAAATCAGTCTGACCCTGTACCTCGTGCGAACAGTCCAGACCGAACTGCCAAGCCATGCCTTCCCTGGACCGGATACAATCTTCCTAGGACCGGTTTCTGGCATTTCAGCCATCTTCAGCCGGGTTTGCTTGAATCCAGTGGCAAAGTGAGCAAGGGACTCACGTCTGAGCATACCCTGCCAACTTATGGCAAACAAAGCGGTACAAAAGGGGGTGGTGATGGACGGAGCATCTGAATCAATCAAACACTCACACCCAGTCAACAGATCTGGGTTTAATCCATCACCATTCTTTAGCCCACTCTGCCACCCCAGTTCAGACATGGCTATATGCAAATCAGTCTGACCCTGTGCCTCATGGGCACAGTCCAGCCCGAACTGCAACGCCATGCCTTTCCTGGACCAGATACAAGCTTCCTAGGACCGGTTTCTGGCATTTCAGCCGTCTTCGGCCAGGTTTGCTTGAAACCAGTGGCAAAGTGAGCAAGGGACTCACGTCTGAGCATACCATGCCAACTTATGGCAAAAAAAGCGGTACAAAAGGGGGTGGTGATGGACGGAGCATCTGAACCAATCAAATACTCACACCCAGTCAACAGATCTGGGTTTAATCCATCACCATTCTTTAGCCCACTCTGCCACCCCAGTTCAGACATGGCCATATGCAAATCAGTCTGACCCTATGGCTCATGGGAACAGTCCAGCCCGAACTGCCAAGCCATGCCTTCCCAGGACCGGATACAAGCTTCCTAGGACCAGTTTCTGGCAGTTCAGCCGTCTTCAGCCAGGTTTGCTTGAATACAGTGGCAAAGTGAGCAAGGGACTCACGTCTGAGCATACCCTGCCAACTTATGGCAAACAAAGCGGTACAAAAGGGGGTGGTGATGGACGGAGCATCTGAATCAATCAAACACTCACACCCAGTCAACAGATCTGGGTTTAATCCATCACCATTCTTCAGCCCAACCTTCCACCCCAGTTCAGACATGGCCATATGCAAATCAGTCTGACCCTGTGCCTCGTGGGAACAGTCCAGCCCGAACTGCCAAGCCATGCCTTCTCTGGACCGGATACAATCTTCCTAGGACCGGTTTCTGGCATTTCAGCCATCTTCAGCCAGGTTTGCTTGAATCCAGTGGCAAAGTGAGCAAGGGACTCACGTCTGAGCATACCCTGCCAACGTATGGCGAACAAAGCGGTACAAAAGGGGGTGGTGATGGACGGAGCATCTGAACCAATCAAACACTCACACCCAGTCAACAGATGTGGGTTTAATCCATCACCATTCTTTAGCCCACTCTGCCACCCCAGTTCAGACATGGCCATATGCAAATCAGTCTGACCCTGTGCCTCATGGGAACAGTCCAGCCCGAACTGCCAAGCCATGCCTTCCCTGGACCGGATACAAGCTTCCGAAGACCGGTTTCTGGTATTTCAGCCGTCTTCAGCCAGGTTTGCTTGAATCCAGTGGCAAAGTGAGCAAGGGACTCACGTCTGAGCATACCCTGCCAACTTATGGCAAACAAAGCGGTACAAAAGGGGGTGGTGATGGACGGAGCATTTGAACCAATCAAACACTCACACCCAGTCAACAGATGTGGGTTTAATCCATCACCATTCTTAAGCCCTCTCTGCCACCCCAGTTCAACATGGCCATATGCAAATCAGTCTGACGCTGTGCCTCATGGGAACAGTCCAGCCCGAACTGCCAAGCCATGCCTTCCCTGGACCGGATACAAGCTTCCTAGGACCGGTTTCTGGCATTTCAGCCGTCTTCAGCCAAGTTTGCTTGAATCCAGTGGCAAAGTGAGCAAGGGACTCACGTCTGAGCATACCCTGCCAAGGTATGGCGAACAAAGCGGTACAAACGGGGGTGGTGATGGACGGAGCATCTGAACCAATCAAACCCTCACACCCAGTCAACAGATCTGGGTTTAATCCATCACCATTCTTTAGCCCACTCTACCACCCCAGTTCAGACATGGCTATATGCTAATCAGTCTGACCCTGTGCCTCATGGGAACAGTCTAGCCCGAACTGCTAAGCCATGCCTTCCCTGGACCGGATACAAGCTTCCTAGGACTGGTTTCTGGCATTTCAGCCGTCTTCGGCCAGGTTTGCTTGAATTCAGTGGCAAAGTGAGCAAGGGACTCACGTCTGAGCATACCCTGCCAACTTATGGCAAACAAAGCGGTACAAAAGGGGGTGGTGATGGACGGAGCATCTGAACCAATCAAACACTCACACCCAGTCAACAGATCTGGGTTTAATCCATCACCGGTCTTTAGCCCACTCTGCCACCCCAGTTCAGACATGGCCATATGCAAATCAGTCTGACCCTGTGCCTCATGGGAACAGTCCAGCCCGAACTGCCAAGCCATGCCTTTCCTGGACCGGATACAAGCTTCCTAGGACCGGTTTCTGTCATTTCAGACGTCTTCAGCCAGGTTTGCATGAATCCAGTGGCAAAGTGAGCAAACCCAGATCTGTTGACTGGGTGTGAGTGTTTGATTAGTTTAGATGCTACATCCATCACCACCCCCTATTGTACCGCCCTATTGCATTGCAGCAGCCTTGCTTAAAAGGTAGTCACTGGCGGTAAACACGCACAGTCTGTTTGCAGTGTTTACCATGGGTGAGTAACCAGTTGTGAGGCTCACCGAGAGTAAAATAATCAAAAATCAGGTGTTTGAGAAGCGAAAAATCCGGGCGGTTAACATAGGTAGGACCCATTTTGTTACACTCTTTTTTTTATTTTCTGGAAACAAAGGTCCTAAGCCTAGAACATTATTTCAAAGCAATGTAATATAGACCCCAATCGGAAACTATATGCTCTTTTCTTATACCCAGCCGGGCAAAGAATTTATTGAGAAAATATGACAAATATTCACAATATAAGTTACAATTTGGCAACAAACATTTGGCGACTGAAGTAAGGCACAGGCCTGTGCCGTACTGAGAAATAGAAGTAAGTTGTGAAGGAGGGTGCAGAGGAGAGGACAGTTTACGTCAGGCAAAGAGAGAGTTTGAGCGAAGCTGGATACTGCTTAAGATTCAAATTGGCAGTAGTCCCCAGAGTAGTACATACATATATAAATGTTCATAAATCAACTGTATGTATACTAAACAAAGTCGACGGCATTTCGATCCCGCGCTCAAAATCATGGGATCATCATCAGGACTTAATAATTGCCTGGTTTAACAAGGAAAATGTGCCCTCGGGGCTGGAATAATCCAAGTTGCGCGTAGATTTGCTCCAAAGAGTCAAGTGGCTGGTGGCTGGTTCGTGGTAGCAGTTCGGAAGTTAAACAATGGCCGGATAATTTGAATGTCGAGGCAAGCCCCGTGAGGGTGCCCCGTCTGGTTAGTTTCGAGCAGCGTTCGATACAATATTCGATCCGCGTTTTGATAGAAGCTTGTCCGTTGGTGTGGTCGGTATATTACACGTTCCGCTTTAGAAGGATGGTCGGACGGTGTGCCGATACACAGGTTCCTCGTAGGTAACGCCCATTTTGTTACACAGCACCTAGCAGAAAACCCAAAAATAAAGATGAAGTCAAGTCATGTAGACACTGATATAACATAATACTCACTGAATGAAAGAAAATATTAAAGAGGAGGTTTGGTTGTCCTTTGTCTCAGCTAGTAGGAGGAGGCACGATGTAGCTTCCAGAAGGTGATTAATCAATCATCCATATTTAACAGGATCTAGAGTCTCGGCCATTGAAGCACTAATCCCCACCCATGATTAGGTCGATTCATTAGGTGTGATCTTCAATAACACATCCAGTACCAGGGCATACAGAGAGGAAAGTATTGAGGAAGTTAACCCTTTATTTACTGTGCATTTTATGCCTCCCCTAAAATGTGTACTGAATGAGGGGACCTTGGCTATTATGAGGAGAGTGTAGAAAAGCTCCCGGTCTATGTAGGACTCCTATACTCCTCTTTAAAGCCAAGGTAGAGGCCTGAGGCCTCCTTTTAACTAACGTACTGTGAGTGGTGGCTAGGTATGGGAATTTGGATACATGGTTACAGTACCCAATAGTACCGATATTTGAAAAAGGTCGACAGAGGGGAAACTAAGTGTCACCGGACAAATTCATTATTTGGCTCTTTGATTAAGGTAACGGGTAGCAGCCTTCTGAAAAGGTTGGATTCCTGGGCAGAGGAGCACTCCATTTTGTTAAAGATACAATATGGTTTTCACAAGGAAATAGGCATAGATGAGCAATATTTAAATCTCAACTTGTTAATCAGTAAATGTATTACCAAAACAGTGGTTATGCCCTTGGTGTTTATGGACTTGTCCAGTGCATTCAACCTTGTAAACCATGCAAACTATGGTACCTGGAGGGGAAAACTGAGGTGGAGCCCACGTGAGGCAGGGCTGTATCCTTGCACTTTGTTTTCACATAGTATATCAATAATCTGGAGAGAGTTTTACCCCAAAAAGGCCAGGACATGCCACGATTGTTCATCGTCCTATTCCAACATTATTGTATGCCGTCAATGCAGTCTTAATGGCGCACACTTAAACCCTCTCCAGCTTCTGTTGAACACCTTTGTTTGCTTTATAGATGATTTGGAACTGAAAGTAAATTTTACTAAAACCTTTAAAATATGTGACTTGCAGGGGCAGAGGTACTAAAATCCGCCAATTTATCGAAAATGGTGTTAAGTTAAGCAAATGTAATTCATTTACCTACTTGGCTATATATTTTCATTCAGCAGGCAAAAAAGAAAATGTAATAGGCAGCAATATGAACAAGCATTTACAATGCAACGGTTTCGCCTTTGGAAAAGTTTGAGCTATTGGCATGGTAAATGACAACATTTGTATTTATGTGTTGGTTTTGAAAACAGATAAATAAATGGCATTGTCCTTTACATTGCCAATAGCTCTAACTTTTCCAAAGGCGAAACCGTTGCATTGTAAATGCTTGTTTGTATTGAGGTACAAAAAGTTTGCAAGAAGCGTTTACCATGGAATAGTGATGCGCATGGCAATGTGTACCCCACCTGCCCTGCACGATCTAGGCACCTGTGTAGCTAGTCAGGAGTATGCCCACGGGTTGCAGGCATTTTATTTCACAGCGGAATGACTGCGTGAGGCAGCAGAATGGGCTAACCCCCCCTGCCCCCCCCCAACCCGCCCCCAGCCCACCATCACCAACTTGAGATGCCGTTACTAAGCCAAGCTACTCCCAAAGTTCCTGTCCCGGCTGCCAGTGCACTCTCTCTTTAAACGCCTCGCGTCACCACTGTGGTGGCCGTTTTCCTTCTTTGCTTTGCTTCGCTGTTCCTGGGTTATTAGCTGCTCATTAACTCGTAGATTCAATCAGATGCCCTCTGGAGGCCATTTCCTCACCGTTATGACCTCTAATTAACCAATTACCCAGAGGCTGGCTTTGGGAAAGGAGATCCCTGAATGCAGTCACACGTAGGAATGTCACATGAATTAACTGACAGTGACCGCAGCTGACGTGTTTAAAGTGTGCCTTCCTCCCAAACATGTCCCTAGTGTCGGCGATTTGTTGTTCTTGAGGATTTACGTATTTACCTCGACAGATCTGTAAGAAACTATGGCCGAAGTGTGGTGGGGGGGGAGGGGGAGTTATAGGTCTCATAGGCGTTCACGTGCCTCTGAGGATCCGTGTCACTAGCAGGTGTCTAACACGCGTGTGTATGTGCTGACGATGACACACGCTGGGCACAGAGGTGGTAAGAGCTGACCACACATTTGAATACCATGAAACGTGGCAGACGGGTGTTAATTGTTCAAGGAGCATTATTAGGCTGCTGTTTAAAACCGGTGTTAATTGTTCAAGGAGCATTATTAGGCTGCTATTTAAAAAAGGCGTACTGTTGTGCTGTGTAAATGTAGTTGTGTGCCTTGTACAACACGTCGTGCCCTTCCATCCCAAAGCCTGCCACTGGATGGAGGACAAGGATGTTTAGGCGCAGCCTCTTTCCGTGAGTATCTGTTTCAGGGAGGGGCGAGAGGACGTGTCAGAGCTGAGGGCCCGAGAGGGACCCGCCACGTCCCTTGGGGTCGGCTGCGATCTGTTGCAGCACCGCCGGGGCACAGCTGTCACTTCAGACCCTCAACCTGGGCCCAGCAATAACGCAAATTGATTCTCTGCACGTCTCCGGAAGTCACGTGCCACGGAATACAGCACCCAAAAAATCTGAGGTTGAGTGCTTGAAATGGAACTATAGAAGTGCAGGTATTCCTTGTCCCAGAGCACCTGTTGCCGATAAGAAGTGTCAGTACTCTCCCAATAAAAGCATCGGAGCAGTGCTGAGAAGAGCTGTTACTATCCCTTCCAAGTTACCGGATTGTACCAACTCACTTAAAGCACTGGCGGGGTTAGTGCACAGATGGGGATATGGGTGCAACGCACTTCTGTACGTAATAGGAATCACGCCAATGTATATGTTCTTAGTGGGTGGCATAAAAGGCGTTTTAATACGAAGCGGGATAACTGTTTTATTTTTCGAGGGAGCTGTCTCTGCTCAATGCAATTCAATATTTGTTTATTTGCGTGTTCTAGTACTGCCAAAGATTTGCAGATATGTTCGAATTTACCTAGATTCCAACAATCAATCTTACGTTTTCGAGCGCCTTTTAAGGTGCCATAAGATGACAAGCACTTGGCTCCCTCTCCTGACACCTAAACAATCACAGTTCCACCCATCGCCCGAAGTCAGGCTACCACGAGGAACCCGGGGCTCTCGCAGCCCCTGACAGCTCAGCTCCGTGACCCTGCTCTTGGGCTCACCTGAAGATGCCTCGGCTCTTTATCTGGCGGTATAGCACAGGCAACTTGCTGTGTGTGTGGCTCGCTGTACACTGCCCCCGCTAGATAAAAGGGATAGTGCGCCCTTATGGAGGAAGAAAGTGCTTTACAATGGGTTGTGGTTCCAGTTCCTGTGCTTTCCAGGGGCGAGACGCTGCTCGGAAAGCACAGCGTCCTGTAGGGATTCGGGGGCGTGCTCTCCCCTTCCTATTGGCTGGAAGGTAAAATTCCAGCCAATGGGAAGAGGAGAGGGCGGGACTTAAAAAAAGACCCAGAAACGCCCCCGAATCGCGTCAAGGCGGGCCCTGAACTCAGTGACGCTCCTCTCCTCCAATGGCTGGCCAGCATTTACGAGGCCAGCCAATGGAGAAGAGGGGCCTGTTCAGGCCCTCATACTACAGACATAAGATTTCGGCTCCGCCCACTGCTTACGCAGTGCGACGGTAGCCGAAACCTAAAAATCTATAACTGTGCTATTTAGATTTGCTGCCAAATTCGGGATGAGACCACTAATGGAGATGAATATGATTTATAGGGCATTGTGTGTTTCCTTGGCTACTCATGGGGCTACTTAATGCAGTTATCTTGCAGATATAAGAGAATGGCTTTATGAAGAAAAAGTAGGCTGACTCAATGAGTTGAGCAAATTTTGTTTGTCACAAGGACCTAGGCGTACATTTTTGGAAGATCTCTTCTGCTGTGACTCAGAATTTGGGTGCAGCGTAAGCCTCATTTAACAGACAGGTAGCCCGAGACTGCTTATCCTTAGACCTTGCTGCGAAATTAATATGGCTGTACCATATCCAATTGACAGGTCAAAGGTTGAGGGGACATGATTTTTTTGAGAAGCCAGAAAGCTTGACTGAGATCCGTAAAGGAGATCTGAAAGGACCTCTACTTGAAAATCTGCGATAATTCCATATTTATCAGGGTGAGCCTTAGAACCAGTCCTGTT
The DNA here is from genome assembly GCF_964261635.1 of Lissotriton helveticus. Classification (NCBI taxonomy): domain Eukaryota; kingdom Metazoa; phylum Chordata; class Amphibia; order Caudata; family Salamandridae; genus Lissotriton; species Lissotriton helveticus. The sequence goes on along the minus strand of NC_136072.1, from coordinate 832,206,839 downwards.
TCACACTTGCTAGTTTTGTTTAAGAAGGGTATACAACCTTACATGGAATGAGTATCAAATGTTAGTCTCAGAGTATTGTTGGAAAGATTTAGGCTTCACATGATTCACCATTTTGTAGCCTTTCATGGACAGAAGGACTGGTCCAGTGTACTATCTAGATGTCGTTGTGATGGGCATTCTGCCCAATGTTCATTGCACTTTTTTTTGTACATTTTACGCTGTACCCAGAGCCTGATATATTAAGCCACTGCTAAACAAGTATGTCTTTACACAGTGCAGACCAGCACTGATTTCCTGCAGCAGTTACACATTCCAGATGTCTGCTTAGCAGTGTCAACTTGTATTTGGCAGGCAATATACATACGTTAATGGATATATGATATCTAAATGTACTTTCTTTGCCTCGCTTTATCATTTTACATTTCAGATATGCTTATACATGGTTTGGCATTTTATCGTGAAACTTATTGAAATTATGATGAATTGTGGAATGTACATTGAACCAATTCCTGTACTTTTATCGTTTTTAATCAAACCAAATACAGTTTTGCTGATTGACGTGAGCATGTATTTAAATAGTTTCTGAAAAAGTTACTGATTAATTTAAAAACCGTTGTTGACTTCAATGGATGTGTCGGAATTCTCTGAAGCCGTAGATGAGGAATCCTCTTAAATTAATTAACTTTTAGATTAAAGGAAAGATTTCTTTTACACTCTCATAATGTAGTTGAACTCTCGCCATTGGAACGTGTGAAGAAATTACCGCCCCTTGCTGTATGAGCCATTGCTTGCCTTCTCAGAAACTGTAGTGAGCCTCCAGAGGTACACATCTCAGGCCTGTACACATCTCACTCAACAAGCACTGGCGTTGCCAATAGGTCTCGCATTAGGAAAGTTTGAGCTATTGGTCTTGTAAATGACAATTTTTTTTATTTATGTGTTGGTTTTGAAAAAAGCTAAATTAATAGCTTTGTCATTTACAATGCCAATAGTTTTAACTTTTCGCAAATGTGACACCTATAGTATTTGTAATGCAACATGTTTGTATTTTCGTGACTTAGATGTATTGATATTACAAATTACAATGGCTTTTAATTGTTTTAAATAATTAATACTTAAATAAAAGTGATTTTAATTTATAATGGCAATAGCTTAAACTTTTGTAAATTACTTCTGTGAAGATTATGTTCAGTGTATTTTATTGTGACGAAAATCCAAGAACAGAAGTGAAATATTAACATCTTTTTGTGACATTTGTAATAAAGCTTGAAACCTTGAGAGAACATATTTAAACCAGTTGTTGTTGAATGGTTGCGCAGATTGATGCTGGGGTGGCGCTGAGGGGTGCTGTGGTGGTGCTGAGTGGTGCTGTGGTGATGCTGAGTGATACTGGGATGGCGCTGAGTGATGCTGAGGTAGTGCTGAGTGGTGCTGTGGTGCTGCTGAGTGGTGCTGTGGTGGTGCTGTGGTGGTGCTGAGTGGTGCTGTGGTGGTTCTGAGTGATAATGATTAATGAGTGATAATGTGGTGGTGCTGAGTGGCGCTGCTGAGTGATGCTGTGGTGGCGCTGCTGAGTGATGCTGTGGTGGTGCTGCTGAGTGGTGCTGTGGTGGTGCTGAGTGGTGCTGTGGTGGTGCTGAGTGATAATGTGGTGGTGCTGAGTGATAATGTGGTGGTGCTGAGGGGGTGAGATTGTGTGTGAGGGTGAGAGGGTGAGTGAGGGTGTGTGAGGGTGGGGGGGTGTGAGGGTAAGGGTGAGGGAGGGTGAGGGTGTGTGAGAGTGGGGTGTGTGAGGGTGAGTGAGGGTGTGTGGGTGAGTGAGGGGGTGTGGGGGTGTGAGGGTGAGGGGGTGAGGGTGAGTGAGTATATGTGAGGGTGAGAGAGGGTGAGTGAGGGGGTGTGAGGGTGAGGGTATGGGTGAGGGGGTATGAAGGTCATAGAACAATCTCCCCTGCAGCATTGTACATATCAATTAATAATAGTGCCTGGCAATGGTCATCCTACACCCATGATGGAGAAGGAAATGGAGCATCCCATATGTAGAAGAAAATCGAGCGGAAACCAGAGAAAGAAAGTGACTGGCTCTCCTTGGAAAGAATGAACGCGGGAGATGAGGCGAATGCGTCACAATGTTAGAAGACATAAAACCACATCACTGGTTAGGCAGCTGATTCTAGTACAGAGTCTGCCATGAATAGGATTATACATTTCGATTTCGGGTACCTGAAGATGCACCAGAGCTGCTGATAACCAGCCATGCCCTACAGGGGGAGCCAGCGAGTGGGAGGGAGGGCCTGATCTTTTGGAATGTGTATGTGCTAAGATCGGAGTTGAAGGGATACGATAGCGATGAAGGCGGAAAAAAAAGGAGTTGGGAGGGTATAGAGAGAGAGTTAGCCGGTGCCAGGGTGTAGTGAAACGAACAGGCAGCTGTTCCTATGCACAGGGCATCTGGATGCTCATCTTCATAACCACAATGGAGTGAGTCAGCCAGTCCCACCACACCGGAGTAGTGTACAATATAATCATGATAAACTCTGTGTCACAAAATTAAGCACCCAGGCTCTCCTTGTAATGAGCTGCATTCATACTATAGCCAGGTGTTTATTTTAATTTTCTGTAATGAAGGAAAACACAAAAATAATAGTATTTAATTAACTAATCAGGGGGCATGAAAGTGGCGCTGATTCAGTACAAAGAAATGCAAGCTCAAAGTGAAAGCTGCACCTTTAATAAATAAATAAAGACACACTGCCATGAATTGTGTTAGTGGAGTTCACCTCTGCTACTCCTTTACATTAGTATTGAAAGCGGCTCAGTGGAGTTACATTTTAAGTCAAAGTGTTGCTGTGCAAACTCGGGAACTAAGAGGGAATGGTGCGTGGTGTTTCAAGCTGCTTGCATAGTACTTACTCAAAACTACGGTCTACAAAATAAACCAGCAGGCAAAGAACAACAAGGGAGGAAGGGTGACGAGACGCATGGGGAGCAGCAGCCTTTGATGTGCCGGCCGGCCATGCAGTGAATAATTAGGGGAGGAGAAATGCCGGCCTGAGGCCGATCGCAAAGCAACAGATGGCTGTGGGGTATGACAAAAGGAGAGAAAGCCTGTGAGCTTATGAAGCTACAAACACTACACGATTCACACCACACACAGACAGGGCCTCATTCTATCATACAGAATTAAGACACCTACTTTAAACCATTTATGAGTATTAGGAATCTTGCTCAAAGTTTACTGTATTTTTAGGATTACCCTGATCACAGTCTCTTCTTTCGTGGGTTAGACATACTGCTCTACTGGCATTACAAACCCAAGAAAATAACAACAAGAGCACAGCAGTGACAGCGCAGCCCTGAGGGGAGCACGTGCCAACACGCACATCTCTGGCTCACGCGACGGCGATGAACAGTGTCGGTTCAGCAGGTCCGGGAGGGAGCATTACAATGTAAAGAGGCTCCTCGGGCAGGATGTGAGCCTGAATCATTCACAGAATCATGATCCTCAACGCACGAGGGTACTCGGTCAGCGTCGGATTGGCATTCGGGCATTATGGATGCGCTCGATATTACATGAGCTGAGCCGTCACGAACACGCATATCAATTATGCGCAATATGAACCAGGTCGTAGTTGGTCTAGGAACGCTACGCGCGTGTTACCTTATCCGCTGGTGACGTCACCGGTTTATCGCTAATGCGGGGGAGTGATTCTATGTACTTCCTATAGTAAACAAGTTGTGAATGAAAGAAGGGACAGAGAGGAGGAAAGGTGGGAGGGAACACGGCCTGGGGAAGCTGGCTGGGGAGGGGGAGGAGAAATCCAAGTAAGGCTGTGTGCGGGGAGAGAGAGGGGAGGTGCTGGAGCTGGGGAACAGATGGCCATGAAAGTTTATGGCCCAAAAGCGCGTGCCTGTGGCCACGTGAACTCGAAGAAAACCGCACGAAAAAACCCTTGGTTTCACGAGTATTTTGAGCACTTGAATTCTCGCTCCGCTCAATGCGCATGCGCATTGATAGGTCGCGAGACCTAATAAGAATCCGCATTTTCATCCCCAAATAAACGAAGCCTCCTCTAACAAATATGCACCAGCCTTGGAGGAAAGTGTGTCCAATATTCGTGCCTTGAATATGCTACATTTAGTGCAGATTGGTCAGCCATTTAAAAGGTTATATAGGTGTCCCAAAATATGTCATTTTTCCATTTAATAAGGGATTTTCCATAGAAAACGTTTGTTACAATGTCTGAATCTGTTCATAGAATAGCCAACAAAGTTTAATTAAACACACAAAAGGTGAGTGAGGGAATTTTCGCAATTTGTTCTTACTAATGGCAATCCCTCGGGGTAGCATCCCAACTCATCGCTTTTTTGCTCACCATGCCACCTCAGTTTGGACCCAGCCATGTGCAAATCAACCATGACCCTGCTCCTCATGGGAACAGTCCAGTCCGAACTGCCAAGCCAGGTCCGACCTGAACCTGAACACAAACAACCCAGACAGGTTTTGCCCTAGTTATGGGCTCATCAGCCAGGTACAGCTTGGTTCCAGTGAGCATGGGACCCCATGTCTGGGCATACCCATGCTACGTAGGGCGGTGCATGAAACATACAAAAGGTGATGGCAGGAATGGAATGGGAATAGTAAATTTAACCCTTGCAAAGTCCATCAATTTTCCTACTGATGCTTCGACTGGATTCTTAGTAGTTTGCAATATTTTTTCAATTTCTAGATTTGATTAGGCTTAATTTTTTTTTTAAGTTTATAGTTTTTTTAACACTCAATATTTTAGTTAACAATGTTTTTATGGATATAGTTTTCTTTAGATGGTTTTCTTTCTCATATTATTTTTGAACATGTCTACATTTATTAGAATATTATTAATATATGGTCATAAATTATGATTAAATTGTATTCATATTCAAATAAACAAAACAAAATTAAATATGTTTATTTCAATTAAGTTAAATATTTTCGTTGCATGTAGATATGTTTGTTAAGTTTTCATTTATTCTACTATTAACATTTAAGTTTTAAAATATTTTTAAAACTTTTTTGACTAAAACTTTAAAAAATAAATATATTATATACACATATAGGTATATACATATGTATACTTTATAAATATATATTAAAATAGATATACATATACATATAAATGATTTAATAAAGACAGTAAATGTATTAATACTTTTGATAAACTACTTTAAATACATTGCATTTAAGTTGGTATTCATTTTTAAGAAAACTTTGTTTGCCTATTTTTGCCTATTTTTGGTCAATACTTTTGTATTTTACATTCTACGTGTAGGTTCACAATATTTTGCTAACAATATTTTTGACACAATTTTGTCTCTCAATATTGATTTTACAATATTATATCGGTGATCTATATTATGCCAGAAAGAGTTAAATATATTAATTTCAGGAGATAGTGCTAATGACTTCATATAAAACTGTACTGTGATTTGCCAGTAAATAGATATATTTGCTCTTCCAATACTGACTGTGCTGTACTTTATTGCTTTCTATGGTTAAATTCATTATAGAAGACCCCTGATTTTGGGGGACGAGACAGACTTTTTTCTGAGCTTCTAGGGATGCTGTCTGATTTCTTGTTGAATTGCTGCACATCTTGGACTTAGTCTCTTTTCCTGATTTTTCTCATTACCATACCATCTATTTCTATTACTGAGAGTTTTCATGGCAATAGATTTGCTAAGTCCTTTGATTGATTGCATGAACTGAGCTATATTTTTGACTTCTGTAGTGTTCTTTAATATTTGAATAAACCATTATGGATTTTCCTAAAATTACTTATCTCAAACTCTCTTTATGTGTCAGTCCTTTCTTTCTTATTAACTGTATTTTTACAATGCTGTTTAGAATCCTGTCTTTAGGGACAAGTTGCCTCTTTTATTCTTGGGGTAAACACTATCTCAGCAATTGGGGGCCACTATCATGGAGAATATCTAAGAGAAAGCATCCATAGATTGTATTGGCTGTACAGAGAAGGGTATCTAATCTGCAGACAGCCAGAACTGCTTCAGAAATAGAGAGGCTGATGCTAAATTTACGGAGACTCAGTCAACTAATGTCTCCGAACACAGGGGGGAGTGACACCGAGGGCTGTATCTCACTGGACCTACGACAGGCATTCGATACACTCAGGTGGGACTACATGTTTGCGGTCAAGACCAAATTTGGGTTACCTGCTGGATTTATAACCTGGGTGTCCCTGCTATACCGGAAACCCACAGCACGGGTTCGAACCAACAAATGAATCTCTGATCGGATTGAGATAGCGAGAGGTACGAGGCAGGGATGCCCTCTCTCGCCCCTGCTATTTATAATCGCCCTGGAGCCCTTAATGCTGAAAGTGCGATCTACAACGGCTGCGGTAGGGATACCTAGGCTTACCACTCACCATGTCATATCGGCGTATGCCGACGACATACTGCTGTTCCTAAGAGACATAAATAACCCAGTGACACCACTGCCGCGGATCTTTGAGGTCTTCCGCGAGTTATCGGGCCTCGCCATTAATGAGACAAAGTCATACGGGTTTGGCTTCCGGGGCCCGATGGCGGGAACACAAGTCCAGTTTCCGCCGCACTGTTTCCAGGTGGCACCCGTGACATTTAAGTACCTGGGTATCCAGATATACCGACAACCGCAGGACCTGCTGGACGGGAATCTGGGGCGAACCCTGACTAACCTAGCTACACGGGTGCAATTCTGGGCTACCCTGCCACTATCGTGGCAGGAAGGGTGGCTATTTAAAAAACGGTGGTACTGCCACGCTTGTTCTACTTCTTTACTAATCTACCAGTCTCTATCCCTATGCCCTTTCTTAAGAAACTGAACACTCTACTACTTGAACTAATATGGGGGAAGGGCAGGAGACACATAAGCATGAGCAAACTGCAACTACCCACGGATAAGGGCGGCTTGGGAGTGCCTGATTTGTTCGCGTATGGCTGTGCGTGCCAATTGCAATGGCTAGCTTATTGGTTAGCAGGCCGAAATTTACACGAGCTGCACATGACAGAGGGTGATAGACACCGGGGGGTTATACATCGACTGTTACTGCCAGGGGCGAAAACACCGGCAACGACTCCACCCCTACTCAAACTGGCTCTTACATACTGGAAGAGAGCGATCAGATATACAAACAGACGCTCGAATTATGCACCCTCGATACCACTGTTGGGCATCCCACTGGGAACAGGCCCGATGACGGAACGAAGGCTGCAGGTGTGGCAGGAAGCGGGAATCACGCAAATCGGGGATTCTTTCTCGGATAACAGGCTACTGCCATACGAGGAATTCACCAGGCTCCATCACACGCCTGAGGGCACTCTTTTTGCAACATGCACAACTGACTCACTACATAGGCACCCACTGGCTGGAGGGTGGAGCGGAGCCTACCACCAACGCACTGATCACTATGCAATACCTCATGGGGACGGGTAGTCACTTGACAAAATGGCTGACTGCTGGGATACGGGAGGGCAGGGCTGACCCCCTACAGCCCCTGAAACTGCGATGGGAGGTGGATCTAGGGATGGCATTGAGCGACAAGGATTGGGAACGAGTACTGAGATTGCCTGGGAAAGTGTCTCGGAACCCTAGGTTTAAGTTTATACAATTGATGATTCTACACAGGGCATATCTGACTCCCCACAAGATACACATAATGTTCCCGGCTGCGGCTGATCATTGTCCCAGGTGCCAGCAGGGGGATGCAGGTATGATACACATGTTCTGGGAATGCCCTAGGCTGGGACACTACTGGGGTACCATTCACCACATTTTGAATGACATAGCGCCAGGTATGCCTTATACATCCGTTTCTTATTGCATGCTGGGGATAGGACACAATGAGAAAAAAAGGAGTGTGGTATCCAGATTTGTAGATTTGGCACTGTTACTGGCGAAGAGGTCAGTGGCGATGAGGTGGAAATCGGCCAGCCCGCCAGACGTAGAGACCTGGAGCGGGGAGGTGATCAGGTGGGGCAAGGCTGAGGGGCAGGAACTGGGTAGGGAAGAACGCAGAGGCCTCAGGAAACATCCCATCTCGATGGAATGGAATGCCCTACTTCTAGAGTTAGAGCAAGGTGTGCAAGACCAAGGGGACTAGTACGAGCCTATTAACCATCACAGGGGGACACCATACACACGGCCAACCATGCACGAGAACCGAGATGCAGACCCACGAGGAACCAAATGTTGTACTTGTACGATGTACTAACGGGGACCGGTACCCCTATTGGATACCGATTGTAATGTGACCAGTGAAACACAACCGTCATAATGGCGATATGTGGATAGAGTAAGTGCTGGGAGGGGGGGGGCGGGGAGGGTGTTAGGGAGTTGGGGATGTTACTATTCTCAGAAAATGGAAAAGGTTAATATTGTAATGCATATTGAGATGTATGTCACGATACGGAGATACACTGTACGGATGTTTGATACATATGCTGTGACCTATATTGCAAATAAAGAAATTTTCAACAAAAAAAATAAACTGTTCCCTCATGTATCCCTCCTAGACTCATCTGATACCTCATTTTTCTCCATATTCCACTTCTAGAGACTCTTTTCCCTCCTGAATTTCTCCTTTACTCATCCCAAACCTCCTCCTACTGCTATGATCTCCAAATAAACACGGTCCACCGCACAAATTAATTCATATTTTTTTCAGCACGAATCCTTTTTGGGTTCCGAAGAAGCGTACTACTCACCAAAAAGCACTTCGACTCCTCGTTAGGTCTAGTAAATGCTATATAAATGTAATTACAATTGCATAGATCGAGGTAAAACTAAAGACTAGAAAAAGATGCAGACACCAAACATAGGGTACAAAGCTGCAGTCACTAACTGCATCTGAGATTAATGCGAAAGGTACTAATGTGTCTGCCAGGAGCAGTCTGCTTTTTATGCTATGGGGAAATTACATGTAAATGATGCATAATGAAGTGAAATGAAGCTTGTTGAGTGGGGAAGGTAAGCTGGAAAGTGCAAACACAGGTAGAATTTTTAACATTTACCAATTAGGGGCACGATAAACAAAGGATTTTTGCAGCCACAAAGCTTCCGATTCACAAATAACATGGTTTGCAACTGAAAAATATCTACTATTACTAAATGATACGAAATTATCTACTAAATAAAACTACAAAAGCCCTTTTACAAGTTGAAAATCTTTCTCACTCTTCTGTTCTTTGCAGATCTCACAGAGGTATGTGGGAGTTCTATCTTTATTAACAAGATTCAAAGTTATTTTATTAAGAAATCGGCAGCGCAAAGGGGTTCGTTCATAAGATAAGATAAAGAAGGGGATTTTAGTGATTTATTGAAGACTAGCGGCCCGCCCCGACGTTGTCCGGGGATGAAAATGAAAGTCTAGAAAGTTTTATTACCTGTGTAGTCGAGCAGTGCATACACGGTAACGCTAGGTGTCCATTGCAGCCGAACATGTGCCTCCGCTTGTCCAGCCAGTGTGAGGAAGCGCCACAGTTATAGGTGCCTCTGCAGCGCCAACGTTTAGCATGTGTGGATCCAGTTGTGCCCCTTGGCCTCACAGTGTCCAACAGCGGTCATGCGATGCTGTGCGTGTGTCACCAACAGTCCGTGACATTTTTAATAGCGCCCCAGCGATGCTCAAGCGCCTCTGCACCCGCAGATGAATGCGCAGAAGTTCCGTCTGTGTGGACGCTCAGAATCCGTCAATCGTTTTCGCGTTTGCGCTGAAGGTGAGCGTTTGCTCTGCGGTTTTGTGTCCTTGCCGCGGGAGGCGAACGTGTGTGTCCGCTCCCGCCGACGCCCCTGATCGGTCATGGCATGCACAATACGCACTCCACAAACACGGCGTGGTGCACTTAGACGACACACAGCGCCCCAGAACGCTATCCTCCGCACGACACGCCCACTTCAAGCACACGCCCATCGCTTTACAGCACAACACCCACGCCCACAATGGACTACTTTCGCTTTACAGCACAACGCCCACGCCCACAACAGACCACTTTGTCCCTAACGGTCTTTTTCCCTTGTAATGTATATGTAGGGCTGGTGCATAGCCTATGCCCATCTGCTTATACTCGCCATTCCGAATCTGTATGCGGTGTTCCGGTCGACTCTGTGGTTCCGGAGCTTACCCGCCTCAACGGTTTGGGCTCTCTCTTTTTATTATATTGGTATGGATTTAATAATGTGTAACAAAGCTTATTGGTGAAGCAGCTGGCTGTCCATATTGGGTTACCGCTATCAATATAGCCTCAAGAGGGAAACAAATTGAGATAGTGTGGGGATCTTGGATCACTCAACAAGCAGATTCTTGTAGATTGGCATCTTCTTTCAAGAATCCAGGATGTGCTTACCATAGTTGCAAATGTTAATTTGTTTGCAACTCTTGATCTTCACACCATGAACCATCAAGTAGACCACAGTGCCCACATTTCCCATCTTCATTACTGACAGTGCATTCAGATATTTGTAAATGCCATCTGCTTTGGCATTGGTTGCCGTCGTATTTCACACTAATGAATGCATTGTTTAGAAGCAAGGAGGACGTTGGTGCCAACCAGATAGTTTATTTTTTTGCAAATACATAAGAGTATGGTGGAAAAGGGTTTGGAGAGATACTCCAAATTATTCAAAAGAATGGTATGACTTTGACAGATGAATATATGTACATGCTTAGCCAATGAACTTGTATAATTTAGAGAAGAGCACTACCAAACAAGGTAATAAACTCAAAGAATGATTAATGCTATTTAATAGTAGCCTGCTCTTGAGACTGAAGAGCAACTTTATTAATGCCTGTAAGTGCTATAACCAATTTGTTGAATGTTTTTCCTCATTAACTGATACCTTGAACGTTCTTTTGAAGAAGACTGTAAAGTTTTAGTTGGATAGAAAATTTGAAGGTATATTTAAGAATGTTATAAAGAAAATTGTAGAAGCTCCAGAATTAATCTCTTTTTGTAGTTAAAGTATGAATGTGGTTTTGGTTGATGCCAGTGCGATATTCAACTAAGGGCCCGATGTACTAACGCTTGAAATTGAGATTTGGAATGAAGTCGCAAATCGCAAGTACCTAATTGCGATTGGATATGTGCGAAGCACCATCAGTCCCACATAGTCAATCATTAGGATTCACATTTGCACTATATTGATTTTCAATTTATGATTCAGTATTAATTGAAAATTGCGAATTGGGTGTTCCAAATTGCAAATGTTGCACTGGTAGCAAGTGATGATGTCCCAGGCAGCATGTATCCCAAACCTAAGACATTGTAAACCAGAGTAGGTTACAGGTTAGGAGCAGGGTGAGAGCAATGTAGAGAGTTAAGAAAAATGTCAAAACCAGGAGGCAGAACGAGAAAAGGGAGGGGAAAAAAGCAAACAAAAGTTTCCACTGGAAGCATTAAGGAGATTTTTTAAACAATGGTATGACCTGTGCATCAGGACCAGGGAAAAACTAGCCAGTGAAAGGAAAGAAACAGCTGGTATTGGGGGTGGGTTAGCTATGAAGACGACAGTGGTATGGGAGCACTTAGGGGTATATTATCAAGGGGTTTATCTCCGCTTTTTTGGCTTTAAAAGCCAAGAAAGCGGAGATAAAATTATCTCCCTATTACCAAGCTGTCGCTAACACCAGTTAGTGACAGCTAATAGGAGATAGCGACCATCTTGGGCCCCGATTTGCATGTCAGTGATATTTATCACTAATGACATGCAAAGTGGGCGTGCCAAGATGTTAGCGACTGGAAACAGTCGCTAACATCGCTATCTCCTATTACCAACTTTTGGAGATATTCGCGCTAAGCGCGAATATCTCCAAAAGCTAACACCTGCCCTGAGCAGTTCTTCACCATGTTATCCAATGGGAGGTGGATAACATGGCTAAGAGCATTTGCTCGATAATGCATGAATATCGCTGACTTTTCAGCGATATTCATGCATTGCGGCCGTTTTTTATCGCATTTGCGATAAACCTTGCTAATAGCAAGGTTTATCTGCGATAAAAATCGCCGATGTGCGGCGATAATTTTTGTCTCTAAACAAGTTAGAGACAAAAATTATCGGTTGTTGTTGGTAATATACCCCTTAGTGTTTTGTAAAATACCCCTCACACACCAAAAGGCCCCTTGGTGTCATGCTTCATCATAGGGGTCTTCGCACCCCTCTAACGGAATGCGGCGTGCTACGACCTACGACTACACGGGAGCACTTTTAGTTATGACTATATGTGGTGAATGTGATTGGGGATATTTTATGTGAGTGGTGGGATTTTAGTGAAAAGATAAAAAAAAATACCTGGCTAGAAAGCAATCTCACTAACATACCGTAAGCTGGTAAATAATCTTCCAGACCCCACAGTGGTTCTCCGTAGCAAGTGGGAGGTAGAACTGGGAGACAGACAACAAAGACTGGTTATACGCACTAGCTTCAGCAAGAGACGCCTCCATACCGTCTCGGCTTAAACTCGTACAACTGAAGATACTACACAGAATCTATTATTCCCGCACTCTATTACACAAATTGAGACACGTCCCAGAGCCTGGGTGCCTGAGAGGTTGCGGACTTCCGGGAACATACTTTCATATACTATGGGACTGTCCCAGAATAAAAACATACTGGTCAGAAGTACTGTCTGAAATTTCAAGAGCAGGCGGGGTAGAAATACAACTTGACCCGAGGTGTTGCATATTAAATATTTGGCTGCCCACGGATCTAAACCGAGGGCTACAGACCTGGGCAACACTGGGCATGGCACTTGCAAAGCGGAACACAGCGAGAAAATGGGGATCCGGCATAGTACCCTCAAGATCACAATGGGGTAATGACATGGATGTGGCGATGGTGGCAGAAAAGGCGGTATATGTACATAGGGGATGTCCCAAAAAATTGTCCAAAGTTTGGGGGAAATGGAATGAGTACCGGGGAAACCTATGTGAACCCCCGCAAGAGGTGTCTGAACTGACAACAAGTCCTTAGTGCGAGAGCCATGGCATAGAACTGACGTAAAGGCCATAGATGCATGAGTGGTGAAAACAAAGAGGATAGACTATTATTTCTTGATATAAAGGTTGATTGCCGAACTGTATTTTAAACACGTGCCATACAACCTATACCCAGGTAGAGGTACATCCAGAGGCCCACATATCTACTGTCAGCACGTATATTGTACTACATGATTGCCGACGCTCACCGATCACCAAATGTTGTATTGCATGTGTAAAATGAGGACGCTACTGTATGTTTTTGCATGTAGGAAAACGAATTTTACGTGTACTGTTACACTGATGAAAAAGCCAATAAAAATAGTTTAAAAAAAAAAATACCTGGCTCGTGGGTATATTAGAAAAAAATGTTTTATTCATAACCCCGGGCTGGTACTATTAAAAGAAGTGAAGTGCGAGGTTAAACCTGTCGTGTTAATGGCCAGTACCTCATGTGTGCGTCGACATGTTTCGGAGGCAGAGCTCCTTCTTCAGGACAGGGGCACAACTTCCCCACCTTACTCACGTTTCACTAGTTTTGTTACAAAAAATGTATTTATGTTAATGACAAAAAGTGAAAAAATAGATAAATAAATATGTGTATAGAACTAAAGGCTACAATGTGCCTACAGCGGTTTGGCTCAAGTTTAATGCAATTTGCATGACCTGAGAAAAGAAAAAGAAAAAGGTATAATGGTCACCCTGGTACCGGGTAGCTCAGACAGGTGCAATCACATTTTTATTTTATGAATAAAAAAAAATGTTCTAATATACCCACGAGCCAGGTATTTTTTAATCTTTTCACTAAAATCCCACCACTCACATAAAATATCCCCAATCACATGCATCACATATAGTCATAACTGAAAGTGCTCCCACGTAGTCGTAGGTCGTAGCACGCCGCATTCCTTTAGAGGGGTGCGAAGACCCCTATGATGAAGCATGACACCAAGGGGCCTTTTGGTGTGTGAGGGATATTTTACAGAACACTAAGTGCTCCCATACCACTGTGGTGAACACTTCCCTAACACCCCTAGTTGGATTCCTTTTGTTTATGCAACTAAGTCTGTGGAGTAAGAATCCTTCTCTATTACTCTACCTCCCCCCTCCTGTTTATTTGTATATATTAGCTACAAAGACCCCACCAACCCTGATGGAGGATGTCATTGAATCTACCCTGTATCCTGATGCTATCATTGTAGTTAGTGACAGTGATAAATCTTCAACTCCACAAACACTAACTTATTGCATACATTTCAAACACAATTATAAAAAATTAAATATGTCACCAAAAGGCATGCTGTCATAGTTTGCCACAGGTGCTCATCCCCACTAGCATCTATCTCTGGTCCTAGGCATTATTCTTCACCCGCTCCACCTCTTGCTTAGGGGCATTGCCACTTAGGATGATGTCCACACAGCTGTAACAGGACTCACTGGATTGTGGCTGCCACATCTGTGCTTCCCAGTTGTCCCCGCCATCACAGCCTATCCTGTCCCCATGCAGGGACCTCAATTGCTGTGACAGTAGGGCACTTGTAGCAGTCTACTGTGAGATTAGAAAATCTATTACAGGGTTCCAATATCCCAGGATTTGACGATCTGCTGCAGGATTTGAAGATGCCAGGGATTTGAGGCGCTACAGCAGAGTTTAACGATCCCACAGTCTATAAAAGCCACACGCAGGTCATGGTCAAATGCCTGGATTTCCTCGCTGTTAATGAGAGGAAGCCTCTGATTAGGCTCTGCTCTTCACCTGTGTTCCTCTTCATGTGTTCTGGTCTTCCCCTGTATAGTTGGCTGTCCAACTGAAACAGTCTTCAAGCCGGTGATGGAGCTAATCTCCCCTGAAGGTTTCTGCTTGTGGCTCTTCCAAGAATTTCATTGTGTCCTTGGAACTCCTTGACCTCGTCCAGCACTGTCTTCAGAAGCCTCAGGCTAGTCTTTAGGGAGAGGCAGATTTATTTGTTTGAATTGGGAAACTAATATTTGATTCTTGACCTAACCCTTACACCTAAATACTGGATCTCTGCCTTGTCCTTTTAAGTTGTGCTGTAAAAACAATCTCTTGTGCTTTCAATCAATCACTCAATCAGGTAGTATTTGTTTAGAGCGGCTTATCACCCTGCTGGTTTCCAAGCACTGAGGTCCATTGAGCTCTGGTCGAAGAGCCTGGTCCTGAGTCCCTTACTGAAGTCGGCGAGTGAAGGTGAGTTTTGAAGGTGAAGTGGGAGGTCAATCCAGGACTTGGCAGTAAGGTAGGAGAAAGAACAACCTCCACTGCAGCTCCAACGGATGCGGGTGTCTGGTGCGAGGGAGGCAGATTGGAGTTGTCTGGCAGGTTGGTGGAAGGTCAGGTGGTGGTTGATGTAGGAAGGTCCGGAGTTGTGATGGGCTTTTTAAGCATGGGTCAGCAACGGGAACTGGCATCTCTTCTGGCGTATCCCCTGATTCCGATGTGGTGGAGTCTGGTGATGAGGGTGTGGTGGAATACTGTGTTGAAGACCGCTGAGAGGTTGAGGAGGACCAGGGCTACTTCCTCACCTCGGTCAAGGCTGGATCTGATGTGGTCGGGCGCTGCAATCAAGGCAGTCTCGGTGCTGTGAAAGCTGGACTGGGAGGCCTCAAGTAGGTTGTTTCCTTCCAGGTGATCTGTGAGCTGGTGATTGATGGCTTTCTCCAGGACCCTGGCAGGGAAGGGTAGCAGCAAGATGGTGCTGTAATTTGTTAGCTCATTGGGGTCAGCAAAGGGCTTCTTCAGGAGGGGTTTAACCTGCAGAGGTATTTACAAATCATGAGGGAATCTTTGTTTCTGCAAGGAGCCACGAATCAGACTAGTATTTTTTATATAATTTATTCATCTCGTACAAAAATATATTTTTTTTTATATAAATTGCCTTTTTCTATAAAAGAACTGTATATTTATTCTTTTTTGTATATAAACCAGAACAATGGTACATACAGTAATATAGTTGTGAGCACCCACAAGTACGGTTAATCAAAACATGTTAGAAATATAACACTGCCCAAACGGGCAGGAACGCTGCCGGGAGGAGATGCGTTTTTTGTCCAATTTCGTTTGCAAGTCTTGTATGTCTGAAATACCTCGTCTCCCTTGGAGAAAAGTGTCCCTTTAAGGCCATTATTTCTATGGTCCATCGAATCTGGCCGACTTAATGGTACATTGTTTGAATCCATTTCCGTAGGGATATAGCAGTATTAGAATTCAGGTGGGAATTCATTATTTTCCTTCCCATTCTCGTCTCCTCCCATGACCCGGATACCGCAGTTATATGATTCCTATAACTGCGGCTTACTGCTGTTACTTGATACCTACTGGATATCTTTTCCACAACTAGGGATTGTGAAGATTGTGAGCCCCCCTTTTTTAGTGCTCAGTTATATATGATTCTAAGGAATATGGATGGCCTCTTGCCACAGGAGATATTTGCACAGACAGCGCCCTGATGAAGGTTGCTATCATCCACGGCTAACTACCAAAATGCGCGTTGGCATTTTTCTGTCAGTTTGAGTTAACATTCTATATTGTCACCAATATCTACACAATTGAGCAGTTACTCCTTTGTATTATTTATTTTATTTATTTATTTAAGAGGTTTTATATAGCTCTTGCTGGACCCAGGAGTATCAGAGCGCTTTACAAGGTGTTTCCATACAGGTACAGTGTGTATATCACAGACAATGGAATAATAAAAGAGCAAGTCCACATAGGATACATGACATCTAGATAAGAGAGTAAAAACAAATTGCTAGACACTATGATTAATACAAAATAGCGGTCACAGTTTGGCAGGAAGCCTCACTTAAGTATACAAAAAAACAAAACATGCAAGAGAACTGAGGGTCATGAGGAGGGGAGGTAAGGTGATCAGATAGAAGGAAAGGGAGTTGGCCAGGCGGGTGGTCACAAGTCATATGCGGAGCAGCTAGGCGGGGTGATGCAGAGGGGCGAGGCTACCAGGGAGCGATTAGAAACCCCAGTATTTATTAAGGAGAAGAAGTTTGAGTTCTTTTTTGAAGCTGGGGTAGGACTGGTTACAGCGGAGGTCTTTTAGGAGGGCATTCCAAATAAGTGGGGCATTGCCTGAAAAGGAGCGTGACTGAGTGGAATTCTTTTTCTGAAGGGGGGGATAAGTAGGAGGGTGTTGGAGCGTCTCAGTGATCGCGTGCAGCCTGCTTTGGTCAGTTTGTTGGAGAGGTATGTCGGTGTGTATTGGTGGAGGATTTTGTGTGTAAGCAGGCAGTTTTATATGTGGATCTACCTTCAATGGGGAGCCATTTAAGGGATTTAAGGGCGGGAGAGATGTGGTCAAATCATTTGCAGTCCGTGATAAGCCTAGCCGCGAGGTTGAGCACAGATTTAAGAGGTGCCAGGTGGGTTTTGGGAATTCCTTTGAGGATGGCATTTCCGCAATCAATGCGCGATAGAGCAAGCGATTGGACTGCCAGTTTAAAGTCATCAATTGGGATGAAGGGCTTAATTTTTTTAAGGTTACGGAGGGTAAAGAGGGCTCCTTTGGCAGAGTTGTTGATGTGTACGTTGAGAGTTAGGCGGCTGTCAAGGGAGATGCCCAAGGATTTGACTGAGGTGGCTAGGGACAAGGAGCAATTGAGGGCGTTAAGGTCTGTGATCCACTTTTGGATGGGGAGCTGGTTGTTTTTTTGGGAGAAAAGAATAATTTCAGGTTTTTTTGGGTTACGTTTGAGATGGTTCGAGTGGAACCAGGCTTGAATTTTGATGAGGGTGTTGTTGAGGTGGAGGATGTCAGCATGGGTTTTTATCTTATGGTAGAGTTGTGTATCGTCAGCGTAGAGGTGATAGTTAATCCCTGCTTGTTTGAGAATGAGGGAGAGAGGTTCCATGAAGAGGTTAAAGAGAGAGGGAGATAGTATGGATCCTTGTGGAACTCCTAGAGAGATGGGGGAGGGGTTAGAAAGGCAATTGTGGATTTTAATTTGCTGAGCGCGGTGACTTGTCTCATTGTTTGTAATGTAAATATTGTTTTGTCCAGTGTTTAAATTGTTTTTCTGATTATTGTGGTTGTTGTTATTAGTGCTTTGTGATTTATTATGTGTGTTTTTCCTTTGTTTGTGCAGTATTATATTTCTAACATGTATTGATTGACTGTACTTGTGGGTGCTCACAACTACATTACTGTATGTACCGTTGTTCTGGTTTATATACAAAAAAGAATATATATATACAGTTATTGTATAGAAAAAGCCAATTTATATAAAAGAAATCTATTTTTTTGTATGAGGTGAATAATTTATACAAAATTACTAGATAGATTCCTGGCTTCTTGTATATTGTTGATGTACTGCAATATGCTATATACAGTGTGTTGGAGAAGTTCTTGTTTTCTTTAACATGTTTAGTTTCCCTGCTTACTACTCCAAACCTATTCTGTAAATCAGGGACCCTCTTGCGTTGTTTTGAACCTTTGTTTCTGCTCGATGCCTCAAGTGTAGCGTTTTAACAACTGTATATTGGACATTGGTTCTAGCTCGCTAAAGGTACTGTGCTGCTGATACCATCAGTATTCACTATCAAGCACCTGATCCTAGACTGATTCCTGGGATTTCTTCAGACTCTATATAGTGGTACTATTATGTCATATCCATGTAAATGAAAACACTGCATGGAAAAGAAATTGATATGAGAACAGAGAGTAACAATAGGCTTGTGTTTAGAATAAAAGAGCTGTCACTCATGACTGATTGCAGAAAACCCAAGAGAGCCTTCATTTAAAGAGAGGAGCTGTCTGACTATAACCCAACAATGTCTTTTGTGAGCCTTCTCTCATATCCTCATCTGCTCCTATTCACAGCCAGTATCAAGCACATTCTTGGACATGTTCAGCACTATTGATGTAGGAGACTGGTGGGTTTCACATGGTTCCTGCAGCAACATTCGGATCTACACTTTAGTGGTAAATTGTGTCTGACACATGCACTGTGTTAGATCATGCAGTATCCAATGGCGTATCACAGTTAACAATAAAATTTGCATGATTCACATGCATATCATTTTTATGTATCCTAGTGAAATGCATTATGGGCCACATGTATCAACCAATTTTGCATTCACAAACACAAAAAAGGCTTTTTACATGTATCAAACCCTATTTTGCAATTCGTACCCTGTTACCAAATCAGAAAATGGGTTTACGATTCAATATTTGGAAGGGGTAACCCTTCCAAATACCGAATAGTAACGTTATGTATGAATGTTTTGTGACCGTGAATGCGGTTGCAAAAAATTAGTATTTTACCAACAACTTCAAGTTGGTGGTAACCCATTTGCAAACTGGAAGGGGTCTCCAAGGAACCCCTTCCCCTTCGTGAATGTATGCAAAAACTTTTTTTAAGAGCAGGCAGCAGTCCCACGGACCACTGCCTGCTCTTAAAAAATGAAAGAAAAACATTTCATTTTCTTTTTGTAAAGCATCCCATTTTCCTTTAAGGAAAATGGGCGGCGTTACAAAAAAAATGATTGATTTATATAAAAGCAATCACAGACATGGAGGTCTGCTGACCTCAGCAGCCCACCATCCCTATGATTTTTGCGATTCCTAATGTGTCGCAAATTGAAATCTACCACATTAATATTCATGAGGTAGGTCATTTGCGACCCACTGGGAATCGCAGAAAGTGTTTAACACACTTTCATACATACTGTTTTATGATTTACCTTAAGGAATCGCAAACCGCTACCTTAATACATCTGGCTCAATGAGACTTGTAGCAAAGTTCTATCTGACACTGCTAGTAATTATGCATCTGCCTTTCACGTACAATACGTCCTCTCACACTCATGCGCATTGTTTCAGATATATTTAAAATCCTCATGAATGTATTCTACAATATCTAATACAAAGTACTGTCTGTGTCACATAACAACATGACTATCTTTTTTATGTATCCAGTTAATCAACAGATGACATGCCCATACAGACAAGAGAATGTGCAGGACACAGACGGCTGATCACAGGGCACAAACAATACCCACAACCCCAACCCTCAATCATCCCACCTAAGACGCACTCTGGAGTCTCGAAGGGAATTTGCCAGTTCTCCTGCCTGTCCTTCATTGGTTCTTCTACCTTGCCAGCCAACACCAGTTTGTTCCAGCGGCACTGGAACCAAGGTTGCTGGAACTGCTGCAGGGGCTGCATCACCTCGTGATATCACAGAGGAAAACCAACAGGAAAGAGAAGTATATCAATATGAAAGGGTTTTTTGTGTGTCATCTCTATGCAACAACATATTTTTTTATTAGGTGTCTGCTTTTCAGCAAAATCTTAACATTTTGAATGTGAACCTAAAACATTGAAATGCATTCCTTATATGTATATGCATTACAATGTTTGGAAATTCATCTACCAATAAATCATTAATGTTATAAACAATTGCAAACATATGTGTCAGAGTCTTTCTTTACTGGCTTAAAGCCACACAATGCAATCATAGGACCAACCACTATAGATCCTTGCACTCCAGGGCACAAGAACAAAAGCTCCAGCTTCAGAACTGCTTACAATTATTGTAAAGGTCCCCTGGGGTAATAACCATTATGCCCCAGGACTCTCCTAGCTGGGCCAACTACAGATTTGTCTTTTATTTTACTATGTTGTTCTGAGTCACTTTAGGATTGTTCTGCTGAATGTTACAGGAAATCTTTTGCACTCTATGGCTTGTCTGTAACTGAATCCACTACCAGGGCCCTGACCTTGAGTTTTTTACTCCATGTTGTTCTGACAGTGTTGACCTCCATTGTACTGAGTTTATTCATGCTTTTGCCTCGTTATACAGCGCTATGATACCCGCAACGGTCATGTTCGCGCTTTATAAAACTTTTCAAATAAATAAATAATTTATTAAATGGTCCTGCAGGGCTGCTGCACTCCCCACAACACTTGAGTAAGTAGTTAGTGGTGCCCCTACCCCTCCTTGGGGCACCACAAGCACAATAAAATATTAAAATGTGCGGGCATTATGGGACGCTCCTTCGCTGGATCTATATATACTTAATGACAGGTTTGCCTGCATGGTTAATCCTGTGGGCCTTGCGCCAGGGGTCAGGTTTCTTTATTATTTGTGTTGGTTGGTGGCTCAGTCCCACCTGGAACACCCTCAGGTTTCTGACCTGGAGCACAGGCAGGGGTCTGACAGGCTGGTGCAATTCGCCCCAACTCATGCACTGGTAAGAGGGGGCAGGCGATACGCCTGGCCAGTCCTTTCTGTGAGCCTTAGGGGATGGGGATCTTAGGGGAAGAAATGAGAACAGAGAGGAAGCCCCAAACACAGCCCTTCCCCAGAGTGTTAACCAAATAGCGAGTCACCACCCCACACCCAGGGCTCTGGCTCGTCCAAAGGGGAGTTTGAGAAATATGACACGGAGCCCCACATACATTTTTCTTTAAAAATTTGCAGATCTCTAATGTTGCTTAGCTCTGGTCTGAGGGGCCAGTTTCCTTCATCCTGGGCTTGCTTTGCTCCTGGTGGTCAGGCCTAGCTAAACTGAGCTTTTCAGCACGCCACCCAGCCGCTAATGTGGTACATTCTTCAAGGAACTGACTTTTCTGGTTCCCTGTGCCAGCCTGCTCCACAGGCTCCTGATACCCCTCTCCTGCTGGTGAGGGCAGTTTGCACTACCCCATCGCATTCAGCTGGCAAAAGACTCTCCTGCCAGCACTCCCAATCCCAGAGGCTCCTGACTGCCTTGCAGAGCCCCTGTCATGGGCAGTGGAGTCTAGGTCTTTTCCATTAACCACTACAGATGACCTATGGGTGCCCACTATATATATATATATATATATATATATATATATAATTTGTATTGCTTGATTAATTAAAATCACTGCAATCACAACATCTCACAGCTCCAAGAAAAACACATTTACATTACAAACAAAACATCTTCTCATAGTGCCCACTAATGCTACAAGCTCTACCCCAGGTCAATCCCTATCGTTGCAGAGTCCCTTTTGTAACAGGCTACCTGGGAGCAGCTACTGGGCTGCACACAATGGTAGATTAAAATGCACAGTCATGCATGTATGCATGCACATTCATGTGTAACCAGCCCAGTGGGTCTTGCCAGGGGCGTAGCACGGGACCCCGCTGCCTCCACGGTGCAGGGGGGCCCCTGAGCTGCAGGGGGTCCCCTCAGCAGTGTACTCAGTCCTGAGAGCTCCAGATTAAATCCGGAGCGGGGGCCCTCCGACCACCTTGCAAAGGGGCCCCCTCAACTATCATTACACCAGTGGCTCTTGCCCTAACTGCACAGTAGCAGCCTTATCTTAACAGGTGGACACTAGTAAACAGGCTCGGTCCAATTACCATGAATAGACATGTGTGAGACTCCAGCAGTGAAACTCACCAACAATAAAGGTCCAAAAACTGGGTTGTCGTAAGCAAAAAATAATGGGGAATTAAATGGACGGAACCCATTTGCCACACTGTCCATGTTGGACATTTAATTGACACTGTAGCTAACAAATTGATTCAAGAGGTGTATTGGTGGCAGTATGTGTATTCCATGGCAGATAACTTTATTTATAGATGTGAACAGTGCCTTAATTCTATTAAGAAATGGTAGAGTGTGTCAGCACCTTCACATTCAGTTTATTTTCCAAAAGGATCATGGGAACACGGGCTTCTTTGGTCCATTTCAAGCATAGAAGAAAGGCATGAAGTTTGTAATTGTGGTTGTTGACTGTTTTCTGAGTGGGTTGAAATGAGGTTTGTAACACTACCCACCACAGTATAGAACAACACCTCTTTTTACACCTAAAGATAATGGCTTGTTTCAAAGTGTGCATAAATTCATTTTTGAAAGTGTGCAAACAGTATGCAATGGACACAAGAAAGTTAAAAAGCATTTGAAACAAAAACTTTGGACATATCATTGCGCGACTCATGGAAAATCATTTTTTTCTCCATTTGTGATCCTTAAGACATGAAAGCCTCAGAAGAAGCTGAATCTGGCATTATTACGAATAAAATGTTTTTAAAAGAACGGCAAATTAGTATATATATGAATCCGCAAGGAGAACAGTAAAGGACACACATGAAAAAGATAAATGGTGGTGTGATAAAGATAGAGTTGTGAGGAATTTTGAGTTGTGTATTGGTGACGGGGTAAAAATGAAGAAGTTTGTGGTGTTAAGAAGGGTCTGCCAGTATTTTCAAGTTCCTATAGAGTTGTGACCATTGCTAAGACTTCCATTAAGATGAATGGCGGCAGTAGTGAATTTGGATCACATACTCAAAGTCAGGGATTCTAATGATATGATGGCATCCGAGCATGTAGGAGACTTCAATAGGGGTTGAAATCAGTTCAGGTCTAAAAGTTAGCAATAGATGATTTACAGATTGAGAAGGTCTACAGTTGTGGAACAAAACGCAGTTAGAAATTAGCATCTAGTTCATAATCAATAAAAAATGCTGTAAAAACGTAGTAACAGGCCGTCCATGAATCTAGTTCATCTTACATTTTTTGTTTCTTCGACTTAGTTATAAATGTTGCTGTAGCTGAATGATTTCCTGTTTGACCCAACCACCTGGTGGTTCATATTTATTGAGACGTAATAATTGCTGATTTTTTGTAGGTAAACATGTTCTCGAAAGATTCTTTTTTTGTTCGGCTTTTGTTCAAGGGGTGCAATAGATAGTAGGGTGTCTCGGTTCTTTCTATGTAGAGTTTGTGAGATGTGTTAGTGCCTGCAATTTTAGCGATCTCTTTTTAAGACACAGGCAAGGTGGGCAATTTCCCAGGGTCCCAAACTACTAAGGACCCCAGGGAAGAGTGATCTTTCTCGCTCTCTGTATCTCACCTTTGTCTATTTATCTCAACATCTCGTCCTTTTGCCTACTTAGTAAGTAAGTAAGTTAGTAAGTAAGGATTTTTGAGGATTTTGGGGGAATAAAGAAAGAACATGCCCAAAACACATTTGAGCTGGTGCTTTCCTGTGCTGAGCACCGGCACTTAATTGGTTTCCGGTGCTCGCCACAAGCACCTAATTGTCAACACCACACTTAAGGCAGTCTGCCACCTGGTGCCACTCCTCATGTAATTTAGAGATGCGCAGTATAACAGTTGTTTAGGAAAACAATACACATACAAAAATTGCCAATATCTGCCTCCCCAGCAATTCCTTTAGCTTTGGGGACCTGGAATAATCTGAACTGTCGCATTTACATGCCAGAGAGATGGTTAGTAGTGGTTTTGGCAGCGATCACAAGGGCGATGGGTGGTGCAAGCTGCAGTGGCCTCCTGGTCAGAGCCCTGGCACTTAATATTTTACAAATTAAGCACCTGGATGCCTTTTTATGTAGAATTTACACTTAAAATATACTATAAATAGTTGGAAAGTGCCATTACCTCTTGCCTGTCATCTTGCCATAGCCTCTAGATGTGGGTGGTGGAGCTGTGCATCAAAGGGATCCAACATGCCTACCTGAGTGATGTGTCTCCAGCAGTGCTGTATTTGAGCTCGCTCAGACACATTCTTAAAGGACTACTTTTGGGTCCTAGACAGGCCCTGGCTTTGGGAAGGTGATAAAAAGCCCTGTATTCCCTATATTACAGCCTTTTAAGATTTTTTGGGCAAAGTGTAAGGAAACTTCGAGCGACCAGAGGTTATTAAATTGGCTTGTTTCCGCCTCTTTCTGCCTATACCACGGCCCGTAATACAAAATGCTCTCCGTTTGATTCAGACAGCCACTGAGTCCGTGAATACATTTAAGTAATTGCAGGAGAACTGGTGGATTTCTGACAGGAACTAGGAATGCTCTCAATGAAGGGGGAAGGAGTGGGGTGGACATTATATGAAAATTACGACTTTTAAAACCAAAGGAAAAAAAGCTATCGAAAAACAAGAAACCCATTAACACACGGGTACAATTTGTGCAGCATGCCACAGGAGAATTTCGTATTTAAAGTGCATCTAATGAAAAGTAATAAAAAGCTGCATTTTTTTAGATTGTATATTTGTGATTGTGTTAGGAAGGGATTCTAAACAGTATAAAATACTTGACTATTTTGATGGCGGGGGATAGGACCTGTGTAGGGGGCAGGCGCGGTCGTGTGTCCCGAACTGCCAAGCCAGGTCCTCCCTGTTCTTTTTCCTTTTGTCACCCAAAGTGGGACGGCTATGCCCAAATGTGGGTACAGTGCTCTCCATGCCACTGGAGTCAAGCTAGCCTGGCTGATGAGGGGTGATGCCCTAAAACCGGCCACGGAATGCTTGTTTCCAATCCAGGGAGGACCTGGCCGGGCAGTTCGGCTGGAATTTTCTCATGGGGAGCAAGGTCAAGACTGATTTGCATATGGCTGGGTCTGAACTGGAATGGCATGGGGAGCAAAAAAACAATGGATTAGGCCCAGATCTCTGTACTGGGGTGAATGTTTGACATTGTGCAGCATTCTGTCTACCAATTATTCTTTTTGCTTTTGTCACTTCGAGTGGAACGGATATGCCCAGATGTGGGTCCCGTGCTCTGCATGCCACTGCAGTCAAGCTAGCCTGGCTGATGAGGGGTGATGCCCCAGAACCGGTCCTAGGATGCTTGTTTCCAGTCCAGAGAGGACCTGGCCCGGCAATTCGGGCTGGACTGTTCCCATGGGGAACAGAGTCAAGACTGATTTGCATATGGCTGGGTCTGAACTGGAATGGCATTGGGAGCAAAAAATCAATGGATTTAGGCCAAGATCTTTGCACTGGGGTGAATGTTTGACAGTGTGCAGCATTCTGTCTATCAATTGTTCTTTTTACTCTAAGGGACCCAGCACCAAACTCATACAGACTGCCACTGCAGGCTGTGTAACAAGGTACTCTAAAAAGTGAAAACACAACGTGGCACACACACACTTGTGTGCCATGTCCCCTAACGCTGTATGAAATATGTGTAAGTCACCCTTACAGCCCTAAGGCAGATACATTATATTACATATGAGGACATGTCTGCATGAGCAGATATGCCTCTGTGCTGGCCAGTTCAATTACTGACAGTACAACTGAACAGGGAAGCCATCTTAAGGTATGTACTGGGCACTGGTCAGAACGAGTTTCTGAGCTACATAATGGCTTTACTGAAACCTATGATGTTTGGTATCAAACATCTCATATTAATAATCCCACACTGATTCCAGTGATGGATTTATTGATACATGCATCCAGAGGAGACCTTAGCGGTACCCCCTGAAACCTACTAGATGTCTAGTGTGCTGGCTGACTGCTCCAGTCCAGCCTGCCACCACAGATGAGTTTCTGACCCCTTAGAAGGTGAGAGCCCTGCTTTCGGAGGATAGAACCAACGCCTGCTCTATGGAGATGTGTTATCACCTCCTCCTCCAGGAAGGCTGGTAAATCAGCATATCAAGGCAGGAGGATTCAAAGGCCTCGGACTGCTTTGATATGCAACACAAGGCCTCCCTAGTCAGGGGAAATGCCACCCCTTGCCATGGACCCATCTGGCACCAGGACTGGTGGAAAAATTAGCTATGCAGGAGGCTTATTGCACTGCTAGTCTGGATACACCTCTCGCGTGAACCGCCTGAAGTGAACACAAAGTTAGGAATTCCACCATCTTGTGTGT